>NC_135627.1:3048958-3656250 GCF_053574225.1 Canis aureus
GTTTTGGCAAGGGATAACAAGATGCTCTGACCATAGTAACCGCCAGAGATGGGCCCCGTGCTGCGCTGAGATCCACAGGGACAGGCATCCTGACACTCACCTGGGGCTTCAGTGTGCAACAGAATCTAAGTTTGCTGTGATTTTAAAAATATGAACTTTTAAAAAGAGCATACATTATAGTTTTTACTTTCTGTTTGAATGATCCGCAGACACACACATTTTGTACAACCATCTTGTATTTACAATTAAAGCAACGTTCTCCCAGAGTACAAGGTTCGAGGATAGAAGCTTTGAAGGAGAAAGCATTCCATGGCTCCGGCAGCCACCACACCATTTGTTTTCCAAATCACCTCAAAACGGTATGTTTTACCAGCTCACAAGTCAGTTAATAAAGTTCCTCTTAAAATGAATCCAAACAGCCAGAACGCAATGGCAGGGATCCCAGGATGGGAATAGGGAAGTGGGGACCAGCCACACTTCAGTGACAGGTCAGGGAGGCATGCAGCTAGTTCACTGGTTGGGTGTGAGAAAGAGGATTGGCGGTGATGGAGACATAGTACTGTGTGCCACAGGGACAGTGATTACACCCTAGCATCTAACTCTGGAGCATAAAAGACAGGATTTCAACTCATTTAGTGTCCGAGGGTCTCTGTTAAACATTAGAGACCCAGGAGAAGTCCTTTCTTCTTGGCTGCTGCATCAGCCTATGTTGACAGTTTCCACCTGTAAAATGTGGATCACAAGGAGGGCATGCGTCTCCATCTCACCAAACACCTCCTGTGCTTCGGATCACTGTCTCTGCAAGAAATGCAACCACTGGCCTCCAGTGATGTTCTTTGTTAAAAAGCAGTTAATGCATTCTTATTCTGTTTTGTAGACAAAGGAATAAACAAGTGATTTATAGTAAAGGATTTTCAAGGGGATTTTTCCAGCTCTGGACAGAGCTGGTCTCTGGTTCCTGTCATGCGATTCCCTTCTTTGTGGATGTAGAACGCCTGCAAAGTTTTGAGGGTCCAGTGACCTGTGATCCCTCCATCAGGACAATCTTCACTGCCTGTGTTGTTGGTGCCAGAGCTGAAGCTGGGGACAGTCACATGCTCTCTCCCTGGATGTCTACCCTGGACTTAGCCAGTCCCCCTCTTGCAGGATGGCCATTCTCCCCACAGATCTGCTTATTCCTGTGCCTGAGGAGCGCCTTCTCTCCGCAGAGTACCTTAAATCCAAAGGAGACTGCATGGCTTCCATCCTGGGCCTTCTCCTGGGAAGCCACTAATGAAGCAAGGAACTCCCTCCCTTCAGACACAAATAATGCATCTCAGCCTGTAATACAGAAAAGCTCCTTTATATGCACTGTGTTCATTACTAACTTTCGCCCTGGGTCTCATTTTGACCTCTGGAAGAAGGAAAGTATTTAATTATGTAGGCTAGGAGAATTGTCAATATTAATAGACATGGAGAAAAATTGCTTTAAATTGCTTTCATGTGTCTGTTGTTGCATTCCTGCCCTAGTGGGTAGGTTGTGTATTTGCAGAGGCAGGCAAAGCTAAGTGAGCAGCTGGACCACCATCTAATTAATTAATCAATCCAACAAATATCTATTAAATGTCATCTGTGTGCCAAGGCTCTAATGGCTGCTAAACATGAATAGAAAATCATCCCCACCTCTTACACTCATGGGAGGAAATGGTAAGTTGAAATTTTCTTAAAAATTGGCCAAAGTGAGTGACAAAATAGATTGAAAATCTACAAACTATAGAGTCATAAAGGAGGAGCGCTCATTTCATCTAGGGCGACCCAGAAAGATGGCATGAAGGTATTGAGAGCCATTGGAGCTGGACATGGAAGAAAGAAGAAGAAGGAAGCAGTGGATGCCAAAAATGGAAGTAAAAGTATAGAGCATAGTATTGGAATGGTGATGGAGAGAGTAGCTGGTTGGTTTGGAATCGGGGATTCTGTACTGTGTCCATAGTTTGCCCCTAGGGGAGAGTCTGAGGTTTGGTTCCTGGGAGTGAGAGCTGGAATCAGAATGCCTCACAGGGATGGGAGGATGAAATGAAGAAGGGATGCGGGGTCAATGGTGCATACGTGCTGGTTAGCATTACAGGGCGGGATGCCTACGCTCACACCCTTCATAGGCTGTGGGGACTTGTGGAACAGTAGCGTCAGCCAACTGCAGACCTTCCACATTAGCCTAAGGGGAGTGGAGACTGGGGCTCCGAAATGGAGACACTGGCATATTCTTAATTAATTAGGGGGAGTTAGGTGTTCTCTATGTTAATGGGCTGTCCTTTCTGTGACACAGAGCATGGCCAAGGGGGCAGGGCACCGAGGACAGGGAGAGCATTCATGCGGCTCTTGTGATAATCCACGCAAGCAAAGCCCAAAACCTTAGTTTAAAAATATTTCTGTAGAGGGTGCTGCCTGGATAAGCCTCGCTGTGGGGTTTTCCTTGCTGCCAGCAAGGCCCGCAGGCCATGGGTACGGAGTCGAGGAGGTGCAGGAAGCAAGCCAGGAGAGCTAGGCCAGTATAAGGATATTAGGAGCCAAAACAAGGAAAGAGTCGTAAACCACCCATGTGGCATTAACCAAGCTTAGTTTCCGTTCCTAGGGTTGGTTACGCTTCCATTTTCCCTTGCGAATCACTTCAATTTCTGCTCCTTTTATTTGGCAGGGATTGTTTACCTAGTCACGTTTTAAGTCCGCCTTTGCGGATTGCACCCCAGTAGCTTAATTTAACATGTTCTTCATTCTTCTGAATTTTATTGAAATTGGTAGTTTTATCTGGAGCAGTGGTTCTTTATCCAGACTGACCTGAGGAGACAGGGCTCTGCTGTTTCAACGAATATTGGGGCTTCGGGATTCTAATGTACAAGGGGGAGAACTAATGACCTGTTCTAGAACAGTGTTTACAACCTTTTTATTTTAGGACCCCTTTTCACTCATAAAAAGTTAAGACCACAAGGAAGCTTCTTTTTGCGTTATATTTATTGATATCATTCAGAAGGCAAAACCGAAAATTTGAATATTAATTCACTTTAAATAATAACCCATAATGTAAATAACATTTTTAAGTAAAATATAACTTTTTTTCAAAACAAAAAAATGAAAATAAAAATATTTCTGTAAAAGTGATACAACTGTAGTATAGACACTTGACAATTAGAGAAGAGGTGAAATCATCCACAGGCCTGCCACCGACACGCAGGCACGACCATCAATACCATGGTGTGTTTGGTTGGAGTCTTTTTGTACGAGTTGTGTTTATTTGTCCTACGTTATTTTCCTCATGCTAAATCCTGCCTGCAGAATCCCCTAATGTTCTGTCGTGGGCATGTTTCTACATTAATAGACATTCCTCTTAATTGTCATTTTATTTTTTCAGATTTTTAAAAAAATTATTTATTTGAGAGGGAGAGAGAGCATGGTGAAGGGGAGGGGCAGAGGGAGAAGCAGACTCCCCACTGAGCAGGGAGCCCAACATGGGGCTCAATCCCAGGACCCTGGGACATGATCTGAGATGAAGACAGATGCTTAACCGACAGCCACCCAGGTGCTTCTTAATCCTCATTTTTAAAGATTAAATTGTTATTGTAGATCTGTAATGAATATTTTTGTTCTTTAAATGTTTTCTCATATTTAACAGCTATGCTGTAAAATGGAATCCAAGAGGTGACATTAACTGATCAAATTGTATTTACATTTGAGGAGTTTTGTATGCTGACCATCAATATAAGAGAATATCATATATTAATTGATAATAAGTGAATAATTATTATTTTAAAATGTTTGTTTTATAAAGAATATTTTATTTATTTATTTCAGAGAGAGCACAAATGGGGGTGGGGGCAGAGGCAGAAGCAGATTCCCTGCTTAGCAGGGAGCCCAACACGGGGCTGGATCCCAGGACCCTAGGATCATGACCTGAGCTAAAGGCAGATGCTTAACTGACTGAGCCACCCAGGCACCACAAATTTTTTATTTTAATTTGCATTTCTTTGGGAATGTTTTCTCATACCCTCTCATATATGTTTCTGTTTATATTATTTGAGTAAAACTAAATATTGATGATTTGTCTAAGAGCACGTTACCAAGACAGAGTACTGGTATCTTCCAGTTCATGCATTTTGCCTCTAATCTACCCATTCATTCATTCTCATTTCTTCTCCTTCATTCATTCAGTGGTTTAAAGAGCTGCCATAAAGCCATCAGCCTTGAGACCTGCATCAGCTCACCGAGGTCTCTGCTAGGCTAGGGGGATCACTTTCCGGGAAGCTGTAGTGTAAAGGTGATCATGTGAGCACATGTGAATATGTGTAGGATGAGATGTCTATCCAAATTATTTTTGCAGTTTTCCCTCTTGTGCTTTCTTATAAAGCCCTCCCTTCTAAGTTATAGATTGGAAGAATGTAGGTTTATCTTAAGATGATGGCTTTGATAGCTCTCATCTATAAATATTGGAGAAAACAAATTCATATTAATTACTTTGCTTTATGAATGGACAAAATTGAAAACGGGACAACATTATCCCACTGTAATCTTTGGGAGAGATATCTTTGGGATATCTCTGGGAGAGAGACCCTGGTGTCCCCTCATCCCCAGTGCTAGTTTTCTTTGGGTAAATAAATCCAGACTGTTCTTTCTCCCTTACCTCCTTAAGCATTGATTCAGCCTCTGAGGCAGTAAGACAGCAGGTGGGAGGGTGTAGCTGTGAAACTTACAGTAGAGGAGGTAGGTGGGCCTGCAGGTGGGATGTCAGGTGTCCACACGGCTGAAGCTTGGGTGGTGGTGAGGTGGTGAGGGTGTTGGCATGGGGGCGGGAGCTCTTCTAATTAGGAATGATGAAGCGAGGGCTGCTCGCCTGTTCGAACTGCTCCTGACCCTGCCATTTCTCTGGTCTTTAACTGCAGTACACAATATCTCTGGTGTCGTGCAAAGCCCAGGGTAGGCTAATGTTCACTGCGGCAAATAATTACCCAAATTTATTAACTAATTTTCTTTTTGTATAAACATCCATGCCCAAAGCTAATTGCTCATTTAATTAAAGCCTTCAACCTTAGTCAGGATTGCCTTGTAAGTAATTCACACATATTCGAGATATATCAATTGCTTTCATTGTTATGTGCCTGAAACCAAGACAGAATTGAACCGTAAACAGCAGCTCAAAAGACAGAATTATAAACAGTAGCACAGTAAACAGTACTTGTCAGCTGCTTTTTTTGAAGAGTTGGATGGACTCTGGAGTGTTCTCTATAGAGAGATGTCTTCATCTTTTCAGTTGTTATCATTTTGTTTCCCATTTTATTCTTAAGATCCCACTTTATGGTTTCTGCTTTTTTCCAAATAAACATTTTTGGGATTTTAATCTTCAGATAATCATATGTTCTATCATAACTAAACATGACACTGGATTATGCATGTTGTGGCTTAATAAAGGCATGTATTCCGGCGGTATTTATAATCTCATGGGGAGTTTTGCATGAGGACTCTCTGGCAGGACCAATTTCAGGTGGCTGGGGGTGGGTTGGGTTGATGTGTTGGCTGTGTTGGGTGTGGTGGCCAGGATGCTGTCACTTGATCCAGACGTCTCTGGTTGATGAGCATGACCATCTTCAAGATTGCTTTACTTCCTTCTAAAATACCTGTATCAAAGTTGGTAAGTGGCCGAAAACATGAAATGATTTGCATTAAAGAAAAGGGAAATTATTTTGTCCCACAGTGCAAGAGTTTATGGGTAAAGCTAACTTCAGACCTGGGTAGATTAGGGGCCTGAATCATGGCCTTAGGATGCAGGCTGTCACCTCCTCTGGCTCTGCTTTCCTCAGGGTCAGTTTCATTTTCAGGCTTCCTGGAATGGCAGGCAAATGACTGCCACCAGCTCCACACACATTCAACTCCACATAGAATAAAGGGTGCCCCTCTCTCTACAGTAAAAGTCTCATTTGTTCTGTGTGGGTCATGGCCATCTAGGAACTTGTCGCTATGGTCAATGGAAGGCAATGAGCCCCACTGGGCAGGAATGAGTTACAAGCTACTTTACCCCAACGATCTGGGGTTGCAGTCAACTCTACTGGAAATTCTATAGCCTGAGATTAAAAAAGAGGAGGTTATTTTTTTAAAGATTTTATTTATTTATTCATGAGAGACATACAGAGAGAGGCAGGGACATAGGCAGAGGGAGAAGCAGGCTTCCTGTGGGATGGGGCCCAGGATCACGGCCTGAGCCAAGGCAGATGCTCAACCACTGAGCCACCCAGGCATCCCAAAAAGGGGGGTTGTTATCCAGAGAATAAAATTAAAACATTATTTTCAGAAGAAACTTGAGTAGTTATAGAGTAGCTAAAGTAACAGCTATTGATCTAAGGATGGGGATAAGGATGAGTTTATGTGGCAAATATTGTACAAAAGTAGTCAATTCAAACTCTTTTTTTTCTTTTAAAGTAGGCTCCCTGTGCAGCATGGAGCCCAACACAGGGCATGAACTGAGGATCTGGAGATCAAGATATGGCATGAGATCAAGAGTCAGACGCCTAACCAATCAAGCCACTCAGGGGTCCCTCAAACTTCTTAAAGTAGTCTCTCTTGGAATATCCTTGTGTTTAAAATGTCAATAGGGGTTGGAGGCATATCTTAGAGAACTGGACTTTCAACCTCCTCTTTCCCATATCTGTGCTGTATCTAGAACACCTACATGAGTACTGTCTTCTACTGGTCAGAGGACTGAGAAACTCAGAGATCCAGTCTCCAAATAGCATAATAAGGACTATTGTGTCCATTCTAGCAGTCTCATGGGGGTTGAGCACCAAACAAGAAGGTACAGTGCTTTGTTAATAGCACTTATATTATGATTGATCCAAACAAAATTGAAGACCTGAAACCATGATGTTCTAGACTCTTGACCCTCTGCTTTCAAGTATTTGCTACCACATGACTTCTTTGTGTCCATAATTCACCAAAGCTTAGTCTTCTGACAAATTTCACAGAAGCCACACGGGTCAGTGTCACGGGATTTAGATCTCATGGGCAGCACCAGAACTGAACCAGAACATTGTTGACTGTATTGACGTTGACAGAACTGTTTGGTTCTGTCTTGAGGCTACAATCTGGAGGGCCTTTTAAAGAATCTCATCCTCATACATGGGATTTCCAGGAAGCCCATCAAAGAAACCCTCTTGCCTGAGATAAATTTGATAGCTGGTTGGAAAGAGAGGGTAATAGACCAGTGAAACTAGATTATGGAGGATCTTGGAAATTGGGCTTTTCAATAATGGTAGGAACTCAGGAATATCTCTTGAAGAATAGAAGGATATGATGAATGTGGCTTCAGGGAGAAGATTCCAACCGACGTTTTCTGTGTGTAGATAGTGAAGAGAGATCCCGTGTAGCCAGTCTCATAGCTGTGACAAGCTGACTGGATCTAGGAGGACAAGCTATAAGGAAGCCAAGAAGAGGTGGTGTACTTGGAATGTAAGGGTAAAAGAGCTCTTTGATTTGTCCTTTCCCTTTTGCTTCTCTTTGCTCATATTTTCTTCATAAAAATGAGCTTTCCTTTTCTGCCATTGTGGATGAGGTATTGGTGGACAGGCTGGGGACTGCTCAAGATAAGAGCTCTCATGTCATGTGGCTTCGGGGCTTCAGCCAGTCCCCAGACACCATTTCTTTGAGCTACCGCTTCAGCTCTTTAGGTGGGACCAGCTAAAATACCTACAACCACCCATGGGTGAACTCTTCATATCTTCAAATACATCTCATTACCAAGAAATAAAGTAACATACACCTACAGCCCTGTGTCTCACAAATGGACCCTACAGCTGAGCTGTCAGCATCGGGTGTTTCTAAAAGCTGATGTGCTGGAAGGGGGCAAAAGGGATATCCATGACTTCTACCTCTACAGAAAAACTGAGTAGCAGAGACCAGACATACCATGAAGTGGAATTGTTACACACTTGAATTTGAATTTGGGCTGATTAATGGCCTTCAACATGAAGCTGAATGTTATTGTGTATTGAGGGAATTCCATTGAAATATGCAGAACGTGTGCTATACTGACTACTCAATTCTCCAGCCATCCTTATAAACAAAAGAGAAGCAATACTTACCTTAATCATTTAAAATGCTGTCATAGTCAAATCTCTGGTAAATTCCATGCCTACACACCTAAGGAAAAGTGACACCATAAACAGCATTGCTTGCCAAGAGTAAATTTAAACCACTATTGGTTAGATGAGTGAAGAACAAATGCTAGTTCATCAATGCTGTTTCAAAGAAGGACTTGAACTGTCCTTTTAAATGTGCTGAGAGCTTACTAGAAGGAGGAAAATTTGGGCCACGTGTCTCAGCTCATTGTGTGTGAAGACAGGTGTGTGCTGTCCACTGCATGGATGCCAGTTGTGGAGATGAAGGACCCCTGTGAGAATGAGCTGTGGGACCTCAAGTTCATCTCACAGGCTCCCTGCACCTTGCTCCCCAGCACGCCTCCCCATGGACACATAGACATGAGCAGCAGTTGCTCAGTTGAGCAGAGGCTCAGGGTGATCCCATGGGAGGACGTGGGCTTCTGGTCCAACGCCTGGCCCTGGCTCCTGGCACAGCTCTCTTGCTTTTGGCTATCTGGCTTCTGGAACCTCCGTTCCTCATCTGGGAGTGGTGGTGCCAGGTTAAATGAGAGAATGACCCATCTGGCATTTGGGAGAATACATACAAATTCCCCCCGCTCCATTTTCAAAGTGATAGCTGGATTTCAACAGTAGTGAGGAGAGCCTGGACACACAAACTTCTTTGTTCTCTGCCCTGACTTCTCTTGCCTCTCTTCTCATGACCACTTCCCATCCTTTGTGCTCTGTTCTCTCTTGGCCCCGGGCTCTGCCTGGGTTGTTCAGTCCTCCTTACTTTAGCTTTGTTGGAGATTTGATGGTTGGAAGTGACCCTGGTGGACATGGCCGGGATGTCCTTACTGCTGGGAGATGCACATCTTTTGAGGATTCTGTCAGACACCTGTGCATCCCGGGCAGCAGAGAAGCTGCTGGAAGGGGCTCGATGCAGAACTCTCCTCAGCGGGAATGGGGAATTCACTGAATCTCCTTAGCAGGCCCCCTGCCTTCTTGGTGTTCTTCATCCTTGCAGATTTCTTAGCAAAGCTACAAACTAGGTGATGGACGGAAGGCTTGCAGGGCGGAGGAGGTGGACGTGAGAGTGAGTTCATGTCTACAGTTTTCCTGTTGTGGGGTTTTAGGAGCTGCAAGTGGTCTGGCTTTCAGTCTCCAACCATACTTCCTCTATGAGTGGGAATCATCTCCAGGAACCGGTGAGTGGACCCTGGAGAAGCTAGTGAGTGCAGACTTCACCTAAGGAGCCAGGGGCCAGTGGGGGCCGAGGTGGGGAGAGGGCTGTGGCCCAGCTTCACCCTCCCTGGTGGTGGGAAAGACGGCCCCCCACCCCCCAGCACTTCTCCCTGTTAGGTTCCAGGTTCAGTCCTTTGAAATTCACATGGGACTGGGGGGATGTCTGTGGGAGGAAATCACTTTGTCCCAGGATTTCATGGTTCCCAAGGGTCGGGCAGGAAGGCCTTGGCATGACACATGATGATACTAGCATATTTCAGGGAAAATGAGGAAGGAAATGTGCAAGGTCAGAGGAATGGGGCGAATTGACCGTTTGTGCCATGGGAGTTTCTGTGTTGTTTTTTTGTGTTTCATTTTGTTCTTATTTTATAAGCTAATTACTCGTTCATCCTTTTAAGTGAAACACCTTTTTTTCCAAGCAGTACATGCTCATAGTCTATAAGAAATCCAGATCAGAAATGCCCCCACCTGGGTTCCATCCTGGGACCTGCGGTCTTGTGCCTTCCCCGCTCTTCCTCTGCTCATCTATTTGAAGGTGTTTGTAGACATTGTAATCAGCTTTATTATCTGCTTTTGCACCAAACAATATGCTTCCAACCCGTTTTCATGACTTCCCATGTATTCTACCATGAACTGTTCCCTGGCTGTGGAGCAGTCATGGTACAGGGAGCAATAATGTAATTACGCCACAGCAGCTGGACATTCAGGCCTGCTCCCACTTTTCTCTATTATAAACAGCATTTGAAAAAACATATTTAAAACTCTGTGAATGATAGTGTCTGTTCACTTCTTCAAGTAAAGCTCTGAGACAAGGGGAAATGACTGACTTTTGGGTATGCCCCTTGTAAATGTTTTAACATATAGTACTAACCACTGTCTTGAGTTGGAAAGTCAGGTTTAATTTCTTCCTAAAATAATATGTTCTTTCTGAATAAAAATTCTCATTGAATTTTCAATCAGAACATTCTTTTCATAAGTTTAACTTCTACAGAATAAAATCATTCACATGGTTCACAGAAATGACAGCAGCGGCAACAAGTGCAACTTAAGAAAAACAAAAAAAAATAAAGAAAAGAAAACAGGATTAACAAAAACACACTTAACTATGGAAGGCAGAGCTTACAGAGGGGGTAGGAAGGCTGGGAGTAGTGGGGGTGTCCCTGTAGAGAGGGTCTGACAGCCACAGCGGGTCTGTATAGATAGAGGTCCGAGAGTCTTGGGGGGATCCGTATAGACGGGATCTGAGAGCTGTGGGTGGGGGGTCAGTCTGTATAAACTGGGGCCTGAAGGCTGCTAGTGGGGGGTGGGGAGGTCCATAAAGAGGGGGGTCTGGGCACCACAGGGGGGTTCCAGACCCACCCTCACCCCAAACCTAGTTTTCTCAGCTAGAGCTCTCAGGACTCCTATCTTCCTGTTGGTTCTTATTATATTGGGGCATGCCATTGTGTTATTTGCATACTTTTTGTAACGAGGTCACAAGTTTCTGTCCTCTCCTTGCACCCACAGGCAGACAACGCTCACACCTGGAAGGCACTGACCCGCGTGCTTGGTGCAGAACCCGCTTAGCGCTCTGATTCAGACCCCTCCTGGAGAGGGAGAGGCTGCACCTGCTGGAGGTGCATGGCATCTCTGGGCACCCTGCTTAGGGCAGGAACCCTGGCAGGCAGGTGACCCATCTCTGGCAGGAGGAACGTGGGTGTCACCCCATCAGAGGAGACCCAAGCCTTTTTGTGTAGAAGCTTTGTTGCTCTCAGCTCATCTGAAGTGTTGAGAAAGTGAGAACAGATACCCTTTTCTCAGATGAGTTGTAGGTTAATTTGTCATTTGGCTGTATTTAGACAAGCTCTTTTCTTTTTGGAGTCTATTTAGGGTATCTGGAGAACTGTGACAAATATTTCCTCCCATTTGTCCTGCCTGGTTGTCGATGTGCAAATATAAAGTTTGTTTCTTTCTAATGGCTATAAATACTTGAGAGAGGAATATGGGAAAGAATAAACAGTCTAGGCTTTTGCTTGCTTCCCTAAATTAGAATGTGTGCCTCTGTGAACTGAGTGACACAAACAATAAAACTCTGGGGGAGGCATCAGTATTTCTTAAATAACATATTATGGGTGGGCTCTTATAAGAATGTTATCTATGATAATTTGCTGTGAAAAAAATATGGTAGTCTGTGCAGAATGAAGTTGCTTTTAGACAATTGAATGCATAAAATATATTTTAAATCAGGTCTGTTGTAGACATAGCCCCTTTTTAAGGAAATTGTCAGAATTTATTTAAAAAATTGTGTGGTTAAATGATTTTTGTGATTTTTTAAAACCATGTTGAAGTTTTGACAAGCTTTTGGCCTATTCCCACGATTCTCCATCTGGGCACTCGTAATGATTTCTTACCTCATTTAGCATTTGCTCTCAGACATCATTCCCTTACACAGAGCGCTGTGGGTTAAGAGGGATAAAAAGCACTTTGTTTCTTCCTGTCAGAGGCATTGTGAAACCAAGTTCTCATCTCCCTGGGAGTGTAATTAAAGACTTCAGTAACCTTAAAACACTTTCCTCCACCATCTTCACATATACTTGAGTTCTCTTTATGTGTCCTGCCTGGGATCATGGTATATATTCTAGTTAATAGAACATACTGGCTTATTGAACACCTTTTATTCAACACGTAATGTGTGCCAGTTACTATGGGGAGAGCTATAATACACGATTTTATGCATTCTCTTTGACAATCCTCTGAAGTATTCAGTCTTAGAAAAATTCTTATCAGAAGGGGCTCAAAAAAGTTGATGAATAGCTCTGTGATTCTGATTAACTTACATAAACTTTCTAAGTCACCTTCACTGAAATCAGGGGAATAGTAAAACCTCCTGAGAGTCACTGGGATGTGTAGGTGAGGTCAGGGACCAGAAGCACAGCACATAACAATCAGAAGATGTTCAGTGAGGAATAGATTTTCAATGATTACTCGACTGAAGTAATTCTGGACCTTTTTTTCAAATAACGACATGCATATATCTCAGCTCCTGCTGAACACATTGAAGCCACGGGGATTGGCTGGGAGGGAAGTGTCCACACTTCCCGTGGCCAGCCCATGATAAAGACACAGTGACAGCACAGCAACCCAGAGGATGCACACTCTGATTTTGGGTCCCAGCACAGGACATGGTGATACCGCCAGTGCTGGAAATATAAAGCATAATAACATCTCACCTCATGATAACATCATTTAGGGGTGACTTTAGGGGAAGGCAGAGTCAGTATCAAATGATTTTCAGGTATAAATCTGATGTCTGCCTCAAGTCCAGCCTGATCATCTTTTGATTAAGGATGATTTTGTATATATGGCTAATTAGGGTTTTACATTTAGTATCCTGTGGGCTTTTTCTATTGGATTAAGCACATATTGATTCTTTCCTCCTGTGGATTGTCCTACCACTTAGTTACACTGTCAAAAATTAACGATCTGCCAAGCACTTCCTATTGGTGCTATACGTAGGTGCTAAATGTGGGTTTAGAGTCATTAAGAACTTTCACTACTTTTTAGCAAGGCATGAAGTGCTTTAACAATGTTAATATTCCAGCTCTGCAATTCTGTAGCCTGTACTAAAAGGGAAAAATAGAAACATTGCCTGAACATCTTGCCAGAGATCAGTGCTTCCTCTGAATCCAAAGTTTGAGTTCTGAAATACTGCTAGGTAGGCCAAAACAACATGGACCTATGAATATTAAATATAAAAATAGCATCCATTGGGATGTCTGAAATGATAACTAGTTCTATAATACTTCGGACCCACAGATAATGGTGAGAGAAGAACTTCATCTTGAAATTCCATTAACTGGGGAACTTGGACATCCATTGATTCCAGATACCTCATGGATGGTCAGCAGCAGTTTCCAGTGTTTTCCATGTCCTAAGACCTCATCATGCTATCTCAGGCAGGAGGGCATCAAATCTGGGATTAACATAACCAGAGCTTCCGCTGAGCTGCCAAATGTTTGAGACTGAGTTGTAGTTTCTAGCCTCAAAATCTGCCTCCCCCACAGTCACAGCATGAAGTGAACTCTGGAGCTGACACTCCATGAGCTATTCTTGATGACGTTAGAAAACAAGGTACTTCTATCCCGGCCTCACGACCTCTCTGCACCAAATTACCTCCCAAAGGCCTTCATCTCCAAAAGCCATCATGTTGGGCTTAGGGCTTCAGCATATGAATTTGGGGGACACCGTTAAGTCCATGGTAGTGGCTCATATGGCATCCAGCAGCTGCTCTGCCCTAGGTAAGCAAATGTTCAGGTGTTACTTCTTGCACAGATACCAGTCTCTCTCCAGAGTCCAGGTTGTTTGTTTGTCCGGCAACCCCAGTTCTCTGAAACGTTCAAGAGCAGTCATGAGTTTCCAGTGTGTAACACTTTGTCTAGGTGGGTGAGGGCAGCACCTGTTCCATCTCTCCACATCTTTGATTGGAAACCGAATGTCCTCTGCACATTTACATTAAACTTTTCTGATTTAGTTTAGGGTATTCTCATTTTGCTTTACCTTTACACACAGATGTCTAATTCTCTACCTTCAGATGTCTAATTCTCTACCTTCTTCCTCCAGCAAAGGAAAGTAAATTTAAAATTTTTTTGAATTCAAAAACAAAACAGAAAGAAAGGAAACCAAACTTCAACAGGCCTGCTATAAAGTAAAATAAGCTGCAGTCTCTACAATGTAATATAAGCCACATTTTTGCAGAAAGTTCAAAAGAATTCAAATACCGATTGTCATCCTTGTTTGCATTAATGAAGAATACGCCCATCAAGAAGTGAAAGAATGTTGATTACCTAAACTCACTGTCACACAGGAATTGCTAATGACTCAGTCAATCCTTCCTTGAAGTGAAGTAATTTAATAATTTAACAAATATTTGTCTTGAAATTCTGTGCAAAATAATTTTACTACCCTGCACATTATAGGCTCATACGATGTTCTCAGGGTAGGATGACAATTTTATATGGTTTCGTATCACAAAATATGCTTGAATTAGCCTCTGCTTTCAATTGACTGCTTTCTCTCTTGACCCCTTAGCATTTTATCCTTTACCTGAAATGTTAGGTATGCATTTTCAAGATTTTGAATAGTAGCTTTTGGCATTTTGCATTTACTGGTTTGAGCAAAACTTGTTTCAAAAATGTAATTAGAAAAAAAAACAAACAAACCTTAAACATTCAGATGGACCCCTCTAAGATTGTACAGACACCAGAGTGAGCTCCTCACAGAGTGGTGGCTGAGAGCTCATGGGGCCGGTGACATGTCAAGCACAGCAGCCTCAGAGGCAGTGGGGAGAACCCCTGCCTGGCCTTCCACGGCATCCTTTTTGAACTTATATGGGCTGCATGGTGACTGAGCAACTCGGACACTTGCCTGGTTGGCTTTCAGAGGCCTGATGAGGAAGACATGTTCCCACTGTCTGTTCTTTTTAAAAAGGAAGTATTTTCTGCTTATAATTCTCCACACATCATTCCCAGAAAAATCATTCCTGCAAGCATGGTCACTAACCTGAGAGCTTGTTATGTGCTTAAAAGAAATGAGGTCTGTTTCCCATTTTAATGACAACAGGACTGGATGTTTTCTGGCTTGTAAATAGTCACTTTCTTAGAGCAAAGGGGTTTATGCCAGGTAAGGATAAAATTATACTCATTTATTTTATAGGATTGCATAATGTTAGGAGTTGGAGTGTTCCCTCCAAATTCATATGCCAAAGCCCCAACCCTGGTAGGGCCTCAGAAGGACCTTACTTGGAAATTGTGTTAATGGAGATGTAATTAATGAAGATGAGATCATACTGGAGTAGGGTGGGCCCTGACCCAATAAGACTGGGGTCCTCATAAACAGGGGACAATGAGACACAGATACACACACCGGGGAGGTGCTGTGTGGAGACAGAGGCAGAGGTCAGGGTGGTGCATCTACAAGCCAAGGAGCGCCAGAGATTGCCTGCAAACCCCCAGATGCCAGAAGAGAGGCCTGGGGCAGATTCTGTTCTCACAGCCTCAGAAGGACCAGACCTGTGACACCTCCATCTTGAACTCCTGGCCTCCAGACTGTGAGACAATAAGTTTCTGCTGATTAAGCCACCGGCTCTGGGGTTCTTTATTATTATGGCGGCTCGAGCATACTAATATATTTGCATACTTCCTTGGGGTTGCAGCAAGCAAATAAGGATTTTTAGCCAACGTGTCATTGAAAGAGCCCCTGCACCTTCTCCTGCTTTTTTTAAACAGTGGATTCCTGCTGAAATTGATAGGAGGGGCCCTGGAAAGTGTAAGAAAGCCCCCACTCCCTTATATGAAGGAGTTTGCACCTGCCCAGGCACTTGACCCGGAAGTTCAATTGTTTAGGTCATAATCAAAGGAACTGAGATGACGACAAAGCTTGTGTCCACCTGTTGGTGTTGCTAATGTGAGCCCAGGGGACATTAAGGTGTAAAACTGCATAAAATTATTTATACTGTTGAGCCACACCAACCAGATACAATAGGGCCACACACCATCAATGTATTAACTTGCTGGGCCACCATAGCCAAAGACCGTAGACTGGAAGGGGCTTAAACAACAGGAATTTATTTCTCACAGTTTTGATGGAGGAAGTCTGAGATCCAAGTATGGGCAGGGTGGGGTCCTTCTGAGGTCTCTGTACTAGGCTTGAGGATGGCTGTCTCCTCCCTGGGTCTTCACATGGTCCCTCTAACGCATGTCTGTATCCCGATCTCTTCTTATTAGGGCACAGTCTTACTGGATTAGGGCTCACACTAATCTTAATTGCCTCTTTGGGGACCCTACCTTCAAATGTAGTCACAGTCTGAGGTGCTGAGGGTAAGGACATCAGCCAGTGAATCTGGAAAGGGGAACACAGTTCAGTCCCCAAGAGTCCCCAAATCATCCTTACCATTGCTAACATGCAGCAAACATGCTCCGTGAGGGTATGATTGGTATTGGGTGCTGCACCATTGAACAGCCTAATGTGACAAATACACACAATACAGGCTCACAGATGTCACCCCGAGGGCCTCAGAGATGCTGTGTTTCAAGCAGCTCTGTTACTTATGAGGAGACAGAAGCATGGGCAGAGCGGAGGACCCACCCAAAGTGGCGGGGAAGTTAGCACAGAGCTGGGATGGCCTTGGGGATCTCCTCTATCCGGGGTTCTCCCGGGCAGGGTGGCCTGCAAGGGAGTCAATCAGGGAAGGTTTGAAGTTTTCTGATTCTCTGGAGGGTGGAGTTCTGCAGGTCTGAGAGCTGGGAGCTCCCAGGGGTTCTGCTACTCAAGTAGGATTGAGAATCACAGCTTCTTCTAAAATGAAGGTCGGTAAACTTTGTCTACAAAGGACCAAAGAGTACATATTTTTGGCTTTGTGAGCCATATTGTCTCCACTGCAACTACTCAGCTCTGCTGTGTAATTTTGAACTGCAACCATAGTTTTCAGTCAATAACCACCAATAAAATATGAATTATTAAAATTCAAAGGACATGCAGGAGCTTGAGGAGAACATAGGTGTGCAAGTTCAAGTCCCCATGAATAGCAGCGATCAGACTGCCACCCAAACATGTGACAGAGATCACCAGCCAGGCAAGTTGTTTCCTGCTGAGGGCGGCAGGGAAGGATCCAGTCTGGGCCTCTCTCCTTGGCTTATCGATGGCCATCTGCATATCATCCTTCCTCTATCAATCTGTGCCCACATTTCCTGTCCTTGTAAGGATCAGTCGTATTGGATTAGGGCCTAATGACCTTATTTTAACTTGACCACTTCTGGAAAGACTCTCTCTCCACATATGGTCACTTTCTGAGGTCCTGGGGGTTCAGATTTCTACATATGCATTTAAAGAGGACTCAATTCAACCCCTAATGGTCAGCAAGAATATAAGGCTAATAACCAACCGGAAGGTGGAAATGATCTGCCCTGGTACTGTCATAGGTGCTGGGATGCTTGTCGAGGGCATGCTAGGGTAGCCTCTGAAATCAATAGTCTCCACCAGGAAGCGTGCTGTGTAGCTACCACCTCTCAGTTTCTTCAAACTGCTTCTAGCCTGTCTGGAGTCACAGACATGCCATGTGCATTTGTACCTACAGATCAGTTTGTGATCCAGTGACGTGAAGGAGGCAGGCATGGCCCCTCTTGCTGTGGTGGGTGTTCATTCCTGGACAGACCTGGTGTTGGATGAACACTTAGAGATCCCCTGTGCCTGGTGCATGCTGGCCGCCTTCCTAAGGGCTGTGATAGAGACTGGTCTGCCGGAAACCAACATTGGCTCAAGGCTTGTAGAGACAGAGAGTGGGAAGAATTGCATTGAAAAGTGAAGGTATCATTTGGAGGCTCAGCAAAAGCCCCAAGTCAGGTTCTTGTGCCAGTGGGGAGAGACGCGCCAGGAAAGCCTGGGGACAGACCAGGGGACCTGCCGCAGCGCTGTGCAAGGGCTTTGCCATGGGCAGCTGAAGCCAAGATGACACACCGGGGCCTAGAGATGATGGAATGCTACTTTCTCAGAAAACCAGAGGGTAGTGAGGAAAGAGGGCAACCCCAAGGTCAGGACCAGAGTCACATCTGCCCTGGGTGGGGCTGGGCGCACTGCCAGGAATCCTTCATGCATTCCACGTGCGCCTACCCAGGTATACGAGGTGGCCGGCCTGGCCTTCACTCCTACGTGGCTGCCCGTGTTTTCCTGGAGGTGGCTTGGGAAGAAAGAAGGAGGGTGTATGTAGCAGCAGAAGGACCCCACGCTTTGCAGAGTGCCCAGGCCCAGCCTGTCACTGTCTCACATTGCTTGCTGTGACCCTCCAGAGCCACGTTCTGTCCCGGGCATCTTGAAGGAACGGTGGCAACGCTCGGTGCTGTTATGGAGGGTGGACTGGGGGGCTGCTGACGTCTGGTCTACAAGATGTTTTTCTGACCCTAGGGGCTCACCTTGTGGAGCAACGTGGTGGGGCGGGGCACGGAAGCAGAAAGGGTGGAAACTCCCCATTGAAGCTGAAACATTGGAATCTCGGGAGGAGGCGGTGCGTGC
Organism: Canis aureus; assembly: GCF_053574225.1. Classification (NCBI taxonomy): domain Eukaryota; kingdom Metazoa; phylum Chordata; class Mammalia; order Carnivora; family Canidae; genus Canis; species Canis aureus. The sequence continues at coordinate 3,067,339 of NC_135627.1, forward strand.
AGTATTTATATTTGGAAACCAAAACATGTACATACTGTTTTCATAATGCAAAAATAGAAGGCAAAGGCAATAAAATCTTTGTTTTATATCGTGTGCATTATGCAAGTATGGTACCATTTATCATACATCATATATATACACTAAGAGTTTTCTCTTTTAAAGACAAGTATACTTTTCAATGATAATGCTGCTCTACTTCAATGAAAAAAGAAGGTGGGGAACACAACATTGTAATATTTAACAAAGAAGAGCATGGATTTTAAAAGTTGCAGAAACACTTACGGGGAAGGAAGTTTTCAGTTTTGTCTTCCAGGGCTCCCTGTGGGCCTGAGTGAGAAGTATTAATAAGTGACTCAGATGGAAATATTTAATAACAATGACAAATATGCATAGCATTTCATGGGTTATAAGGCAAACTTCCTTCACATAAAGCAAGCATATTTAATTCATGAATAGCACAAAGCTTGGCGGGGAGCAGGGGGGCGGGGCGTTGAACCAAGATCTCCAAAGATCTCAATGTGTTGACATGTGGGCAATTCTATAACTGGATAAAATCCAATTGTGATAAGTGCATTTGCTAATAAAAATCCCGATCCGCATTTCAGGTATGGGGACATCATGGCTTAACTAAAGCTTATGTAAAATAGAACTTAGGGACTTTAGCAGACTAAATACTAAGTATATTAATAATGTGGTGTGGTTGCCAAAAGAGCTAATGTAACTTAAGCTGCATTAATAAAAGTATTAACTCTAGACCAAGGGGGGATGCTCACCTTCAATCTTGACTGGACAGGTTGCTTCTGGAGAGGCAAGTCACGGCCTGCAACATGGAGTTGAATATTGTAGGTTCCAGAGTCCACTTGCCTGGTTTCAAATCCCACCTCTGCTACATCCTAGCTGTGTGAGGATCTTGAAGAGGTTACTTAACCTCTCTGTTCTTTGGTTTCCTATCTGCCATCTGGAATTTAGAATATCTACCTTCTGAGATTGCTTTGAGGGTTGAAGGGACTTGTCTTAGTCTGCTCTGGCTGCCATGATAAAAGACCACAGACTGGTTGCTTTTAACAACAGAAATTAAAGTTCTGGAGCCTGGAAGTCCTGGATGGAGCTGGTGGTCAATCTGGTTCTGGTAAGATCTCTCTTCCTGGCATGCAGATGGCTATCTTCTCACTGTGTCTTCACATGGCAGAGAGACAGTGAGCCCTGGTGTCTCTTCTCATAAGGATGCTAAACCTATAGAATCAAGGCCCCAATCTTATGACCTCAGCTAACCTTGATTGCCTCTTGATGGCCCCATCTCCAACATCTCCAAGTAGAGTCATGTGTGTGTGTGTGGGGGGAGGGTAGGGCTTCAACATCTGGATTTCAAGGGAACACAATCCAGTCCCATTTAGATTAGCTCACACATGATCAGTACTCATTAAGTGATAGCTATTACTATCTATATTTTATTATAGGAGCCTGGACACTCCTTCACTAGGGGCATAAAGAAACTGGATTAGGAACAGTTTCATATGAGGAATATTTAAAGGATGAGAGCTCCTTACACTACAAAGACAACACTTTGGGGAGAAGTGCTAGCCTTCTTCACATATCTGCAGGCTGTCAGACAGACAGCCATGAGATTTGTTCTAGCTGACCCCAAGTGTTAGAGCACAGATACAAGGGAATTCCAGAAAGACGTGCTGGTGCAATGTGGGGAAGACCTCGGATTAGCTGTCTGTAGCTGAGTGTAAAGGGATGCTTTTTTTTTAGAGGACAATTTAGTGATAGAGATTAGAAATCCTAAAAGTCTTTCACCCACTAATTTTATTTGGAGAGCTTTTTCAAAAGGAAATAGTCCAATGCTTATGTACACAGAAGTTATTACACCATCATTTGTGAGAGCAAAATATTAGAAGCGACCCAACTTTCCCTAAGTTGGGGACTGAGTAAATAAATGAGGGAATACCAAAGGAAAAGACTGTTATTTAAGAATTTCAAATAAGTGTATGTTCATAGATCAATTTTGAAAAGCAGGAAAATTATTTAAAACAATTGTATATTTTAAAGGTATTCATAATGAGGTTGTAAGTGAGAAAAATAGGACTGAGAAGAGCATGTTGAGAGTAATCTAATTTTCAGAAAGTTAAAACACAGGAGATGGTAGCATGAGTGGATCAGCAGTCACAGGCTCTTGGGAAAGGGGCCAGAGATGTCTTCAATGTGTTGACAGCAGTTTAGACAGGACAATGGGATTATGGGTAATGTGTCTTTTCCTTTCCTCTATATTATGAGTTTCCTAGAATGAACAGGGACTACTTCTGAAAAATAAAATGAAGTTGATGCTTGCAGATCCAAAGACCTGAGACATTCAAAATAGTCCCATGATGATTTGATCTCAGAGGAAAGTGATGCTGGTTTTGCAGTGAGAAGTGGCAGGTACAGAGTCTGTGCTGTGGGCTAGGTGAGCCCACCAGGTCACCTGCTGTGAGTGCACCCTCCAGCTATTGCCAGCTCCCCACCTTCTGAATATCCTTGCCTTTAACATTACTACTTGTGGGCAGAGTGCCTTGGGTCAGTAGTCTGTCTTCTGCACTCTCCAATAGAGTAGCTACTGAGCCATGTAAATTTAGGGTAAATTTAAAATGAAATAAAATGAAAAATTTAGTGTCTTAGTTGCACTAGCCACATTTCAAGTGCTCAATAGCCACAGGCAACTGGTGGCTACCATGTTAGACACTGCAGAATTACAGAACGTTTCCATCATGGCACAGGCTGTATTGCACAATGCTGCCTTCCATGCACAAAGAGTCGGTGACGCATAAATGAAAGGACAAGACTTTGTTGGCAGACTAACCAGTGGACTAGACTTGGAGCTCACTGAGGACAAGGACTCTCCTCACCTATTCCTGGCCCCCTTTAGTACTCAGGGAGGGTAGACATTGTATGAATATTTGTTTATAAACAAAAGAAAAAGGTGCATGAAGATCTGGCACAGAGTAGGGACTCCGTTAATGTGGCTGCCATTGGGTGGGTGCCTTTGAAAGCGAGAGGAGTCCCCAGCAGCCTTCTTTGCCCTGCATGGATTAGGTATTGATCATGAAGCTGTCTATAGTGCCTCTAGTAAGTATCTCCAGGATAAGGTTACTCACTAGGCACAGACATTCATGATGTTGCTAAATGCTTGCTGCCATGAGCAATTTGTCACGAGCCCATCTATCATGGAGCATGAGAAGTATTCTAATGGGGAAGTCAAATTGTCTAATCCCTTTCTGCCTTACATGAATGATCAGTTCTGTCTGCTTGGTAAGGCGAGATGGCTGTGCGTGTCTACGAGGTGAATAATCACCGCCAATGGCTTGACACGTCTTCAGAATCCTAACTCTGCAGCAGATATGCATGTCGGCAGAAGAGGGGCCCACGTGATGAACTAAAATAAGATGCCTGGATGTCCCGGGTTCTGCTGGGGAGACGTGTAGGTTTCCTGGCACTACAGCAGTGGACAGATTTAATTACTCCATCTTTTGCCGCTCCTCTTTGCATTTGGCACATCTCTTGTTTTAGGTTTGAATGTCTCATTTGAATTCTGCTGGGGCTACTTGTTCTGTACAGATATATCCCTGCTTCATCGTGTGTATCTGTCACCCCTTCCCACATCCATTTTAATTGTCCCATTTCTGCCATGCTTTTTTGGCACTGGGGGGTCTTTATAACAGGGCCTAGAGAATATTCTATTTCTCCTGATTAAATCTGTTAGATTTTTTTTTTCTGGGCCTTATTTGGGTTCTTTTAATTTCCTCCTGTTTATTACTTTCCTTGTCAGTGACATTACTATTGCTTGAGTTGCTATGGCGTGTGTGCATTTAATTACTTGCAAATGAACATACAGGAGGATAAAAGAGATAATTTACAAAAGCAATGCTGACTTTCCAGAAACATTGTCAGTCTTAGACCTTAGTTTCTGCCATGTTCAGGCAGTATTTCCATTTGGTTGCATTTTTCGAGCAGCTTTGGGAAATAGTGTTGGGGTTGGGGGAAGAGCTCGTTAAGACGGCGAGGTGAAGGAAGCTGGCTGAATCATCCTTTCTCTCCCCGCCCTGCTACTGCTGTTGTTGCTAGTGTGGCTCCACCCAGCCATCTGGAGAAGTGCTCTCCTGGCCTCGTCTCCCCTCCCAAAATTGAGCTTGAATCCATTTCTCTGAGCTGCCACCCTCCCCTTTCTCTTCAGCAACATACCATAGTGCGAGTCACCTAACGTACATTGTCTTCCAGAGGACAGGTGTCTTATCGCCACCACACCGTTCATTTCTTTAGATGGTGCCCAGCAGTTCCGACTCCCAGGTGAGCCTGTGCTTGTTTGGCTGTTATTTGTGAGCAGCACCTCTCGCGGGGCTTAGAGGGAAGGCATCCATCCTGCCCATCCGCCACAGGTACCATGATTCTAGGATGATGAAAAATGAGAGTGGGACATCAAGTAGAAACAAGTGTGTGGACACCTGGGATCACCCTGGTTTGGGGACTCCTGCATGGGCACAGAATGCCATATCACAGGACTCACACATGTCAGGTCTGGCCAGGCCTTTCAGACATAGGGAGATGTTCTGCCATCAAGCCCAATGGAGGCTCCAGAGTCTTGGCTTCTCTGCCAGCCCTGCTCTTCTCCACGTTCCTTTCTTGTCCCTTTTCCTTCCTTGGCCCACGTTTATAGCTGATCCGTTCTAAATGCATTGACTTCTGAGACTTTCCTAGGTCTCCTCCTCGGCCTTCCTCACCCAGAACACTCTAGCCTTGGGTGACTCCCTCCATGTGTACTCACACTCGAGCAAGTAGTTGGAGACAATGACAGAACTGGGTGCTTGGGCTGGTCACACTGGCCTTCTCTATTTCTTTAAAAAGCATTTCCCATTGTCCCCGATGCTAATTGGGTGTGTTCTGCTTTCTGTTGAACTCCCCATGCTCTCCTTCCTGTCCTAGCTCTGGCTAGTGACCCTGAGCTGGCTGGTGACATTTCGCTAAGACACCAGAAGCCATCAGGTGAGAGAGAACACTCTTCAACCCCACGATGATAAACCCACCTACACTGACCCACTCTCTCTTTCTCTTTCTCTTTCTCTTTCTGCTTTTCTTCCTGTCTGTACGTGTGCTCTGGACTCTACCCACCTCACCTGCTCCAAGAAGTGCTGCAGTTTGGGGTTTTGCCCCTCTGTCCTGTGTCGTGTCTCCTTCTCGGAGTGGTCATTGCCATCACTGGTCCTGCATGCCTCTGTGATCCCAAAACCAGACTATACTTGTATGTCTTCTTCCTTCTTGCCTCTCAGAGTCACTCAACACAAGCTGATCACACGTTCCTCGAACACACGTTCTCCTAGAACAGAAGCTCCCAGGGCAAGGAGCTTGTCTGTCTGGTTGATTGTGGTATCACTAGCAATGACAAAGTGCCAGTCAGGGGGGCCAAATGTGCTTATTGAAGAAGCAGGAGATACTCTGTGAGGCTTGACTTGTGTGAGGTTATGCTCCTAGGGTTTTCCTCCCTGATTCCCCGGGTTCTCCGTCCTGTCTCCTTACCTACCACCCCTTCCCCTCTGCCACTTCTCAGTGATCATGCCCTGCTGGGCTCCACTTCTCAGCACCTCACATGGGAGCTTGCTCGTTCCCATGGCTTCAAGCCCTGCACCCCCAGGTGTGTAGGTTTGGCCCCCAAGGCTCCTGAGAAGCCGCGCCTCTGTGTCCAGCCTGGAGTGCATGTCTTGGCCTCTGGGCTCATGCACACCTGCACTTACTCAAAACAGAACTCATCACTTCCCTATTTCCCTGTGTCTCTCCATTTCCATTGATGACCATCCACCTGCCACTCAAGAAAGAGTCCTGTGGTTCTTCTGCACTTCTGCTTCCCTTTCTGCATCCTTGTCACCCACCTCATCAGTTAGCCCTTCCTAGTCTCCCCAAATTGGTGTGGCATCTCCAAGTACCTCTGTCCCACCTCCATCCAAGGCACACTCCTGGGTCACCCATGCCACCCCACGAGCTTCCCACTGTGCCCTGCTGACTGCCCTCTACCCTCTTGGGTCTCTCTCTCTCTCTGAGTCCTCTCCCTCCCCTGCCAAGGACCCTCCATGGCATCCCTAGCTTCTCTGGCCCTGCATGAGTCAGCTCCTTCCCACCTTCTCAGGAGCCTACTCCTTGCTCTCTGCCCAGGATCCACATTCCTGCGGCCCTGCTGGTTCCTTCCTGCCTCTGATCTCAACCTCACAGGTGCTGTGCTCCCTCTGGACCCTCCACCACCCTCCTCTCACACCAGCCTGGATGCTCCTTGGGTTTTCAGGTGCTCTCCGGCTTCTGGGACTGTGTACTTGCCTGTGGCCATCATGTTTGCTGCAAGCACGTCCCACAGTTTCAGTAGAATACGACTTACTTACCTGTTTATTAATTGTCCTGCTCACTAGACTACAAATTCTATGAAGACAAAGATCACATTTGACTCACTCACTTCCGTAATCTCAGGCACCATGCGGTGTGGAAAATGTGTCCCCAGATGTTTTTAATGTAATGAACGATGTCAGGAGCCAGTCATTGTGACCTTGTAGTCCCGTTCATGGATTCATCTCTATGATGAGGTCAAAATTTTTATTTTTATTTTTTTGTCCCTCACTCTACTCCCCCTCCTTGATTCCCAGAATATTAATGTCGAAAGACAGAAGAGGAAGACTCTATGTCAGTGTCAGTCTTTCGGTTTCTGATAGAGAGCATGTTTTATTATTTTCAACCTCCAACATTTGTCTGACCGAGAAATGTGCCCTTGCAATTATTTTTGTTGTCATATGATTAATCACCCACACACAATATTTATTGATATTCATTTATAATGTTAATGTTTATTCATCAGTCATGAGTCCACTCTAAAAGCTGGTTATGGATCTGAACTGCCAGATGCTCTGATTTCCTCACAGCCATTAGGCTGTCTGGGCCGGGCAGCTGCCTGTTTGTTCAGACTGTATTTAAAGAGAATGTCCTGCAGATGTCTTGGTAATTCAAGGAACCAAGTCTAACTTTAATAGCATTACATTTCTTTTTCATTTCTAATAAAACTAAGAATGAAAGAATACTTCTAACTGACCCTTAAAAAGTCCAGTCCTCCATGGCTGATGATGGTCTAAAGAGACCAGCGTCAATGAGGCCACCCTCTTCATCAACCTACACGTGACTCCATGTTGCTTTGACCCATATCGTTGTTTAAATATTCAAATTCCCTAGAGTCATCAAGTGAGCAGCAAAACAAAAGGTAGAATAGACTGTCTCTGCTGGTCAAAGTTACAGCAACAAACCAACCAGAGAGCACCATCTAGAGCTGTCCAGACAGAGACATTTTATTCACATGACCATCATGGATGGGAGGGGCCCCTGTTAAGATGGGAAGGCTGCTCCGTGCTGGCGGACAAGGCAGAGGAACCGAGAGCTTCATGGGACTTGAGTCTGGTGTCTGCATCCCTCACTCCCTAGATGTGTGGGAAGTTATGTATTATTACCTGCTTACAATTTTATTTTATTTGTTTTTTAAAGATTTATTTATTTTAGAAAAAAAGGGAAAGAGACAATCTCAAGCAGACTTCCTGTGAGCACCAAGCCCGATGTGGGGCTCAATCCCATCACCCTGAGCCAAAACCAAGAGTTGGATGCTCAACCAACTGAGCCACCCAGGTGCCCCGTGCTTACAATTTTATACTCCAATTAAATCCTCCAATGAAATAAGATCTTATGCTGAGGAATCACTTCTCCCAATTCCTGCTTAAGCTCAGAGATTTCTAATATCCCTTTTTGTAGGGCAGTAGCTCTCAACCAGGGGTGACTTCACCCCTCCTTCCAAGGGACACTTCCAATGATGTCGGGACACATTTCTATTTCGGGTTGTCACACAGGAGGGAAGGCTGCTCCACATCTAGTAGGCCGAGTCCCAGGGTCTGCTAAATATCCCACCATGGGACGCTCGGGCCGTCCCATGATGACAATTTATCTGACCTGACGTACCAATGGTTCAAGCTGAGAAACCCTGTTGTAGGGTATTATGTGTCCACAGAGTATTTCCTGTTCATTCTTTTCCCTTGGTGTAACTAAAAACATAAGTGATTATCTTGGAAATTTATCATTTTGTAATCTGAAAAAAAAGATTGCATTTTGAGTATCTAAATTGCACAAGCAGATTTAGGTTTCCAAACTATTTATTTTGGAGCTATAAAACATATTGATTTTAAAATCGTGTACCAGGGAAAGCCATTCCTTTTGATTACTTTATTGAGAAACATAAATAGGAACTTTAAGCCCAGGCACCATGCAGATTCATGGTGTAGTAATATGTTCACAGTTATTTTGGATATCTGCAATTAATTTTCTGAGTATCCAAAAATGATTTCAAGCCAAAGGTTATAAAAAGGGGACCTCACACATTATAGAAATAAGAAGGAAAAAACATGTATTTCAGAGCAACTCAAGCAGAAATGGTCATTTTCTGATTTTTTTTTCCCCGTCCACAGCCTTGTCCCTCAGCTTTTTGGATGCCTTGGTCCCAGGGTGTAAATATGGGGATTGAGCCAGACGATCCCCAGGCCCTGTCAGCACTGAGACTCTGGGGTGACATCATTTTTCACTACTCTGGAGATGGCGCGGTACATTTGTATAGGTGTCACCAGATCCACTTTCTTCCTGACTTTACCCCCAAAACAAAGTGTTTTCCCCTCCTGACTGGCTATGTCTCTCCCCTTGATCTCCACAAGACTCTGCTGTCTTTAATATGTCCCACGAGTCAGATGTTTTAATGTGTTTTCATTTCAAAACTGGAAGCTTTCATCTCTGATCAAATAAAGGATGACATGCATGGGACATCCATTTCCTCAGCTGGTTGACACCGTTGCAGAATGGCTTTTAGAATTTTATAGTCCTGTGATTTGAAATGTCAGACGTGTCAGCAAGGCCAGCATAAAGCCCTTGGAGTTATGTTTTGATGGTTTCTCAAGTATTCTGGTAAGCTCGATGAAATGACTTTCCGGAGCACGGGCCTCAGCAATGTGGTGAGAAGGGGGTACATGGATGCTTTGTCGAAATCTGCATTAGCTCTCACAGTGGGAGAGTATCTAGAGAACAGAGTAAGGAAATTTTATTTTATTTTATTTTATTAAAGATTTTATTTATTTATTCATGAAACACACACACACACACACACACACACACACAAGCACAGACACAGGCAGAGGGAGAAGCAGGCTCCATTCAGGGAGCCCGATGTGGGACTCAATCCCCAGACTCCAAGGTCATGCCCTGGGCTGAAGGCAGGCGCTAAACCGCTGAGCCACCCAGGGATCCCCAGGAAATTTTAAAATGCACCCTCATGTCTGAAATTCTTCCTCTCGAGGAGCCTAACGACCCTGCCTCTCAGCGCAGATTCGATTCGCACTTCGCTCCTGAGCAGCTCTTTCCGCCGCTTCCTTGCTGAGGGCTGTGAGCTGGATCCCAAATACAGCTGAGAAGGAAGCAAAGTCACAAGTGCAATGTGTTTCTTTGTTTTATGCATGCGACATGTTTCGTGCTCCAGTGCGTGATGCAGCAAACCCCAGCGTCGCATCCATGCTTCCAGAATATTCAGCAATGCCAGCATGACATTGGTTCCTTCAACAACAGCCCTTTATGTCATCTGGTCTTAAAGCCAAGCAGACACTTCCTAGTTCATGCTCTGCTTCTGGCCATTTCCTTTTCCATCTATAGCTCTTTGTGAGGAGCTGGGTGGGTTCTTGTGGTGGGCGGTCACGGCTGGTCCCGGAGTCCCCCAGCAGCCCACGTGCAGCTTCCCAGGACCACCTTCTATGTGTAGCTTTCTCCACTGCAGCCGGGCCCCCAATGAGTTTTGGAGATCAAGATAGAGGAGACCGTCTCCAGCATGTGGCAGGAACCCCTGCATATCCTCATGCCAACCTGATGGCCCCAAGCTTCATCACATGTCCCAGAAATAGCCCACTTAGCACTCCAAGTAGACAAAGAACACGTCAGACTAATGGAATCCATATGACAAACCTGTGGTGTGTGACATCCTGGTGCCTCCACTTCTTTCTGATTGAAAAGGCCCAGGAGCCACATTACAGCATCGATTTGCAGCCAGACACCTCTTCGTATTTTTGTCTAAATCCATATGGCGCGTCTCTGTTGTTAGTATTTTAAGCTGCAGTCAGTGATACCACTTTCAATATCCTTTTATGGAAGGTATTATTTATAGCCAAGGTTGTTTGGTTTTATGGAAAAACAACTCAAATGAGAAAATTAAAACAAACAAAATAGCCCTGGGTGGAGTTCGTGGTGTCTCACATGAAGGAGGTAGTGAAGTGGCCCCGAGAAATTGGCCAGTGCAAGAGGATCTGCTTGCAGAGGACATTCACCATGAGCCCGTGATGGTGAGGCTTCGGAAGGACCGCACTGGGCAAGGCAGAGGGAAAGGACCGGGACGTGCTTCAGGACAGCAAGTGCGAGCGTTTCCTGCACCCAGGGATGGTGGTGTCAGGGGTCTGTGGTGTTGGCTACTGAGCGCGATGTCCCCCTGTCAGAGGAGACAGCACCTCCCCTCATTCCCACACAGCTGTCTATTGTGCCAATTTGTTCTATTTTAACCCAGGACGGAAACCTGTCTGTTGGGGACCAGTCTCACCAGATCTGTACTGGCTAAAGGTCAAAGGACACATGGGTCAATCTCCAGGCTGTTTCAGGCCACCGCATTCTCCTGCTCCTGCATGATCTAAGCAATTTGCAGCAAAGGAGGTTTTGATTTTCTCTTCTGAATTATCCAGATAAGGACCTCTGCTCTCCTGGCCACGGGGCCTGACCTCTCAGGATTGGACACAGAACACAGGTGACCTGATAGAAACCACACTGTTTTCGAAAACGTCAGAGTCAAGGTGGTTTTCAGGGTATTTTACTCCAAAATGTATGTTTCTTTAGAGCTGGGGAGGGAAAGCCAACCTCATTTCTGTCAGTAGCTCAGGGGTTATCTCATCATTCTTTGTTCTCCTCCTTAGTCCCAGAACGAGCATGACCGAGTGGGGTTGGTGGGGCTCTGTGAAGCACTCTGGAAGGCTGAGCACGGGAGCCTGCCCGCAGCCTTCGTTCAGCCCGTCGGGTGGAGAGCACGCCTTTCCCCTCTGTAGGTATCCTCCGGGGACTTTTGAACCTTAGGCGTGGATCATGCATGTAAAGAGACTTTCAGTGTTTGTGAGCCAGCGCGGAGGGCACCAGAGGGTGGCAGAAGCTGAGAAGATGGTGGGGGACCCGTCACCACTCCAGAGAGGAGCGGCTGCTGGGATGACATGCACCACGGCAAGGGTGCTCCAGCCACTTTTCACCTCGGAAAGCGTTTTATTTTATTTTTTATTTTTTAAAAAACTTTATTTATTTATTTGACATGGAGAAAGAGCATAAGCAAGGGGGAGTGGCAGGCAAAGGGGAGTGATAAGCACCTCCTGAGCAGGCTGCCCGACACAGGGCTCCATCCCAGGACCCTGAGACCATGACCTGAGGGCAGACGCTCAACTGACTGAGCCACTCAGGCATCCAGAAAGTGTTTATACTCTTCCTAGGCACCCACACCTTCTACCAGTATCGCTTAACTCCCTTGTTATCAGATCCACGTGCGCAGGCGTGCTTGACCACTGAGGCATGACAGCTGACCCCATGAGATTTCATGCACGAAGTGTAACGTTCTGAACTCACGTTCTGGAGACCTCAGTAGGGTATTTTACATGGAATCAAAGTCAATGTTACAGGCCGTTCCCCTCTGTGGAATGTGGGCATGAGCAAATCATTTGAAGCATTGGAGGCACAGATGATAGATGAGTATGATGTATTGATATAAGGTCCCTCTCTGCATTGATGTGGGTTTACTAACCATCTTAGGCATTAAAAATCCACCCTGTTACTTGTGCATGGATGAGAGCAGTGGTGACCCTATGACAAGAAATAATGTATGTGGGCTCAGGAGTCCCACACACCAAGCTGAGCTGGAGCTACCTCCTTCCCCACTGGTAAGCCTGGCACCCACCTGGTGGAGGGGTGGACCGTGGTGCAGAATGTGCACAATGAGAGCTGCTGGGGCAGGGGCTGCTGGATGGGGCAGCACCAGGGGACCAGGAAAGAGCAGAGGGAAACACTTCTGAGAGGGCAGTTGCTCCTCCCAAGCAGGTGTCCCTTGCCTGTGCAGCCCTGCCCTCTGCACTCGGAGTGCATTTGGTGAAGGGTCCCTGGGAAAGAGGACAGCAGCTGGGCCACTAGTGGGCCTGTCGGGGGCGCTTTCTGCAGGCATTTGTTTATCATAACACAGTTCGAGTGTTTGAGAGTTGAATTAATTTTCTTCTTTTTTTTAAGATTTTATTTATTTATTCATGAGAATACACACACACACACACACACACACACAGAGACAGAGACACAGGCAGAGGGAGAAGTAGGCTCCATGCAGGGAGCCCGACATGGGACTCGATCCCAGGACTCCAGGATCACACCCTGGGCTGAAGGTGGTGCTAAACCCCTGAGCCACCTGGGCTGCCCTGAATTAATTTTCTCCCCAGAAATGCTGGGCTGAGGACAGAGAAGGAGCGGGCAGGGGGCCCTGGGAGCTGGATCTGGAAAGCTTGGTGGTGCTCATGTTCAGGGGACAATCTGGAGCCACGGGGTGGAGAGAATGAGATGTGGTTTGCAGCTCAGTGCTCATTGCTGTTCATTCTCCAGGAGGACATGAGGATTGATGTGCCTTTTGGTGCCAAGAAGCCTGCAAGTACCAAGTGGAAATCCCTGGCCTCATCCCTCCTTCACAGCTCCCCAGAAAGGCATCACACCGGGTGAGGATGTTTGTAGGAAGACTCCTGAAAGTGTCAGAGGGCATATGCTTTGATAGTTTTAGTACACATTGGCATATCGCCTTCCTCAGGATTGTCTTCATTCATATTGCCACCTGCAAGGGATGAGAATAGCTGTTTCTCTAAGCACACTGTAGCATCAAAGTTTGAAATCTTTGCTAATCCTCTAGTGAAAAAAATGTGGTTTCCCAATGTAAATTGAATTACATTTTCCTTTTTATGCATGGGATTGAGTGTATTTTTTATCATTTTATAAACAAGCATTCTTTTCTATAAACTCTGCTCATATCTCTTTTCCATTTCCATACTGTGCTCTTGATCTTATAGATGTGTGGGAACTCTTGATATACTTATGAAATTAGCCCTTTGTAATAGAAATCACAAATATTTTATTTTGAATGTGTCACTTGTCTTAAGTGCATATACAGTTTTTTTGTGGAGGAAGTATGTATATGTTTTCTATACAGACTTTTGAAAATTGGTAGTTAGTTCAATTAATGACTTGTTTCCTTAATGTTTGAGTCATGGCTAGATAGACGTCCCCACTCAAAAGTTACAGAAAAAAATTCTTCCATAGTTTTATTCTAGATATCTTTTGATTGGCATTTTTGCTTTTAAATCTTTTATCAATTTGGAATTTATCTTTGTTTACAGTTGTGATGGTTAGCATTAACCATCTCGGGTAGGCTGTGGTACCCAGTTATTCAAACACCAATCTAGGTGTTTCTGTGAAGGTACTGTCTACATGGACTTAACATTTACCATTAATTAGTAAAGGAGATTACACTTAACATGTGGGTGAGTCTCATCCAATCAGGGAAAGCCTTAAGAACAAAAACTGAGGCTTCCTAGAGAAAAAGGAATTCCACCTCGAAATGGCAGCATAGGAACCTTGCCTGAATTTCCAGTCCCCAGACACACACACGCAAATCAAGAATCTGGGCAACAGCCTAACTGGGTCTCCACTCAGAGCCTCACAACCCATAAGGCTAAAATCAGTGTTGGCCAGAGCTGCAGTCTCACCAGAGGCTCGGGCCTCTTCCAAGAGTACAGGTTGTTGGCAGAATTCAGTTCCTTGCAGCTGGGGCCCCGAGGTCCTGGGCTCCTAGAGATCACTCACATTCTGTGCCCTGGGGGACTCTCGGGAGCTGGTAAGGAGAGCCCTGGTTCCTGCATGCTGCGAGACGGAGCCTGTCAGGCACAAAGGATCACAGGAGTGACATCCCAGCACCCTTGCCATTCTGCATGGTTAGCATTATGCTACCAGTTCTGCCCACACTCGGGAGAGGGTGTGAACAGAAGGCAGGGTGGCTGGGGTCACCTTGCGGTCTACCTGTTGCACCTCCTTAAAATCCTTTATGATTGTGTGAAGGGACAGCAATGCTTCCTCTCTCTTGTAATGAGGCTGCACATCCAAATCATAAAGTTTCCCCCATATTTCTGCCCATACAGGAACGATGAACACAGAGATGATCGTATAATTGAAGGCTTTTCATTTCTGTTTGATGTTGGTGTCAGCAGCATTTAAATTTTGCATCTAGTCAGACCCTATCAGCTTTGTCTCACTTTCACTGTGAGCTGACGGCAAATAGAAAATAGGTGTAGTTCAACCGATTCACATACGACCCGTGACACAGGACATGCGGGTGGTTAATCATCCGTGATAACATCGATTCGTTTCTTGGGAGAGATGTACAGCAAGTTTCACTGATGGAGCATTAACTTTCAAAATCACTGAAATTCTTTCTTCTCTATTCAAAAAACATGTCATTTTGGAATTAAGCTCTACGGTTGAAAGAGGAAAATGGGATTTGCATTTTAGCCATGTCTGCAGAAAAGGAAGGAAGGAGGACCCGGGATAGCAAGAGAAGGGAGATATGCAGGAGGAGGAGAAGGAGGTGCAGCAAACTGAGAGGGAGGGCTGGTGGCAGGCATGTGGCATGTGACACCCCTGCAGGCTTCCAGCCAACAGGGCAAGGGACCACGTGATTACCCATGGAAGAGGTTAGAACTAGAAGTGGCAACAGAGTTGTCATCCACATGTAAATGATGATAAAGCTCTGCAAGAATATGCAGGTTCCCTTGGAAGGCATAAACCACAGACAGAGCTCTGGGGCTCCAAAGGTGAATGGATAAGCAGAGAAGGGAGGGCCCAACAAGGGCAGGAGAGGAACAACCAGGCACAAGTGAATTATGGGGAGACCGGTTTTCAAGCAGAAGGGAAATTTCAAGTACCAGGATTAAAGGCAGCAGACGTGACCAGACAGATAAGAGTAAAAGACTGTTCATTGGATTTGGGAATAATGAGGTCATTGGCGACCTTTGCAACAGGGGTTTCAATGATGTGCACCAAACTACAGGGTTTGACGAGTGGACGGGAAATGAGCAAGTGGAAAGAAAACGTAGACGAGCTTTTAATACACTTGGCTGATATAGGAAGGAAAGAGGTGGCAAAGCTAGAGGGCAGACGGGGAGTCTATGGGCTTTACTTTTCTTTCTTTCTTTCTTTCTTTCTTTCTTTCTTTCTTTCTTTCTTTCTTTCTTTCTTGTTTTGTTCTATTTTGTGTTTTAGGATGAGAGGCAGTTCACAGATTGGGGGAAAAGAGAGGAAAAAAGAAGGCAAAATAGTAGGAGAAAGAGATGGAATAATTGATGAACACCTTTGAGGGCACAGGAAGCTGAGAGTATTGTACTGGAGGCTCGAGAAAGGTCTGTGATTCTGAGAGTGAAGAGGAGAGAGGGAGATGTAAGGTGGGAAGGATGGTAGGATGGGAGGATGGAGGGGGAGGGGGAAGGACGAGGAGGAGGGAGGAGAAGGGAGAAGGAAGGACAGAGGGAGACCAATACAAGGCGGGAGGAAGGGGTAGTATGAAAGGAAGGAATGGGGGAGAGGAGAGGGAGGAGGGAGGAATAGGAGAGGGAGGGAGGAGGAACAGGTGGAAGGGATGCCTCCAGAAATTGTAGGCAGGGGTAGGACTTTGTAGCAGCTGGTAGGTAGTTTGCCCCAACTTCTAGATTTTTCTTTACCAATCTAGAAGATGACTAAGGGGCTGGAGGAAGGTGGGGAGCCCGCCATGCTGAGTGAAAGTCTGCAGCCATCATGTGAGCCACGCAGGGGAAAAGGGGTATTAATAGGGCTGCTTAAACCCGGCGTCGAGAGACCTGCAGTTTGTTATTTTAGAGTGAAGTAATTTCCATGTTAGCATCTGTGACATTGCAGTGTGTGTCAAACTCTGAGGCCTCCACCAGGAAGCCCTCCTGGATCCTCCTGTCTCCTATGAGCCTGCACACTGTGTTGTTCTCCAATGACGCTTCCATGCATGACTGTGGTCAACAGAAGGAACGGTCCCAGCTCTCCATCCCTGCTCACTTCTGAGTGTTTCCCCGTCTACTTTGCAGAATGCTCCCTCACTGTCGCTGACCATGTGATGTTCTTGGCCATGGGGATGTCAGCGCACATGACAAGCAGTCGGGGCTGCCCTTGCCCTGGCCCTGTGCTGTGGCAATGAGAACCCGGAGGAGCCAGAGGAGTGACCGTCACTGTTCATCGAGGCCATCCTGAGCCAGCCAGCACCCAGCTGACCCCGGACACATGGGTAAGCACAGCCCAGGCCAGAACTCTCTAGACTGACGTGGGGCATGTGAGCGTTCCCACCACAGAGCAGCCCAAATGAGCCCAGATCGGCTGAACCTCATGGAACCCCGAGCTCAATAAATATTAATTTGTGTATGACATCCAGTTTTCTATGGCTGTTTTTCACTGAGCATGATTGGTGGATAATTGATCATTGACCACTAGGTTAACTCTCACACTGTACCTGGACCTCATCAAGGGCCAGGCCGTGAGTGCCACACAAGTGACAAATGTTGAAAAACTCATGAGTGAGTTTAGGTGAAATCTCAGAGTGTGGGGACTCAGCCAGCTTGCTCACCAGCCCGGTTCAGGCTTATCAGACCCAGTTGACACTGTCCAAAATCCTGGTTCAAGGGTGAGTCAGTCAACTTAGCGCTTGTTGGCCATCAGATGCACATAGGTAGGACTTAATAAAGCAAAGGTGGACTCTGAGCCACCCAGAATGGATGTGGAAATTACCCACATCCATTGAGGGGAGTCAACCCTTCCCTTTGTGGTATGAATTCCAAGGGTTTGATGAGAAATCTCAGTTTAATTAAAAGCTTATTTTCCCCTGGAGCCAAGATAACAAGGTATAGAAAGAAGATAGAATTTAAAAGATGCAATGGCTGGCTTCACGTCACAGATGCACATGTATTTCTGTTTGGCATTACCGAAGTATTCCTGGGTTGGCCAAAGTTACTGCACGCCTGCCTCTTTAAAAGGCCCAAGAAAGGTGGTTTTAATAAAAGTTGTCTAATGTAATAGAACAAGCAGTAATAGCATCCTGTTTGAAATCTCTGAGGAAAAAAAAAAGTTTCTTTTTGAAATGTTTTTTTCAAGAAATGTTCTCAACTGGCTAGAAGAGGGAAGATCAGGGTCAGGGCCAATGGGGTGTTCCTTGATTTTAGACTTGTCCCTTTCATCTGCTGAACGACGACACCGTGAGAGGCTCAGAATGACTCTGAAGCCAAATGAAAGGTCCCGGAAGCCAGACTTTGAAATGGCCACAGAGGGACGAAGCCTCCCTGTCCCCACCATCACCGAGAGCAGCGGCCGGGTGCATGCGGGCTGGGAGGTGGGTACTCGTGCCAGTGTGGCCCCAGTGATCCCGTCGGGGAAAGCGCTTACATAACGGCACAGGGATGTAATGCTGACGTGTGTGCAGCCCTGGCACGCCGTCGGCTATGACCTCAGTAACACATCATAACACTCCCGGTGTGTGAGGCTGTGCGTCACCCGAGAAACGCGCCGGTCCCTGGGCTCTGATGCTCCACGCCGCAGGGGGAGCGGCAGGATTTGGGGTTTTATTTGCCTTGTGAGTTCTGTGGGTCTCCCATCACGCTGGCCTGGGTGTGCTGTAACCGGATCTGCCTCGCAGACCTACTTTCCTAGGAAAACACTGCGTTTCAGCAGACCGGGCGTTCCTAGAAGGGAGTTAGGGTTTGAATGGGAGTCTGTCCTGCCCGCCCCCAAGGTAACAACGGGAGGTTGTGTGTGGCGTCGGGAGGGGGACGGCGGGAGACAGAATGGCCTGAGCTGACCCGACCCAGCGCAGCCTTCTCTCACGGGCAGAGGGGTGGCCTCTGATGGCATCTGGCACTTGTTCAGCATCCTGTGGGATTGCGACAAAGTGGGACAGGCCCCAGGGGCACATCTCAGCGGGAGCCCCATGTTCCAGGTTGGCCCCGTGTCACCGCCACCTTGGGCCAGAGAGGACGGTGTCCTGCAGCAGCTGTGCCCTTCCCTGGGCTTCTCCCCGTGGTCCCAGTCCCGCCAGCGCTTCACCAGTCCCCGCGGGGTGGGCGGGCAGTGTGGAAGCCTGCCACATGCTCAGCACGCATGTAACTCCTTCAATAATTGTTCCGAGTAATTTTTACTGCTCTCATTTTAAGGACAGGATAACAGGGGCTCATGGAGGTGGCCCCCGGCCCGGTGACACAGCTAGATTGCACCCGCTCCGGGGCTGCCGGGATCCAAAGCTATGGGAAGAGGACGTGGTTACCTGTATAGGTCACCGCAGTCCAACTCTGGTGCCCAGTTGTCTGGTGAACACCAGTTTAGATGCTGCTGTGAGGAGATTTTGTAGATGTGGTTCTCGTCGGCAAGGAGTTGACTTTAAGTAAAGCAGATCACTCTCAGGGATGTGGGTGAAGTCCTGAGGAGCAAACGCTGAGACTCCCAAGGAGTGAATGCTGCCACCTAGATATGTAGGTAGGCTGTTCGATGGACAGGTGGGTAACATACATTGTAGTGTGGATCTGTTTATCTATCCATCAGTAACCTATCTACTATCTACCTATCCATCCATCTATTCATCATCTATCTATCCATCCATCATCTATCTTCTATTATCTATCTATCCATCTATCATCTATCCACCTATTATCTACCTATCCACCCATCTATCATCTATCCACCTATGTATCATCTATCTATTCATCTATCACCTATCTATCCATCTGTCTGACCATCGATCATCTATCTGTCCATCTATTTTCTATCTATCTACCCATCCATCTATCATCTATCTTCTATTATCTATCATCTAACCATCCATCCATTCATCTATCATCTATCCTCTATTTATCTATCTATCCCTCTATCATCTATCTATCTACCCATCCACAGATCTATCCATCTATCACCTCTCTTTCTCTCTCTCCTATTGCTTTGGGGAGCCCAGAGCAGATACCCATCCCTGCTCATTTCCCACAGGTAGCATACCTAGAGTTTTCAACATTGTAACGATACTAAAAGAAAATGGCAGAAGACAAACCATATGAAACTGTGAACTTTGAGTTTCATGACACAGAGCCATATCTGGTGAGTTCCCTTAATGCCGGAAGGGTTAAATAGTACTGTGAGGCTTGGCCACTGATGCGTCTCTACCATCCAAGGCCTTGTCCTTAGCCCTGTGCCCGTAACCATCATCTAGTCTGGTTTCTCCAGCCCTTCACACAGCCAGACCTGAGCCAAGGCTTTCACGCAGATCCTGGCATGATCGACAGTCTTCTAGTTGTTGCTTTGATGCACAGTCATCGTATCGTATTCACCAAGGTCTCCAGAGAAACAAAAATCAATAGGAGACCGATGGAG
This sequence comes from Canis aureus, assembly GCF_053574225.1. NCBI lineage: Eukaryota > Metazoa > Chordata > Mammalia > Carnivora > Canidae > Canis > Canis aureus. The sequence continues at coordinate 3,086,914 of NC_135627.1, forward strand.
ATGTAGACAAAATAGATATGTAGATAGATAGATGTAGTTATGTAGGTCGATAGATACAGGTTTATAGACAGATACAGATATGCAGAGATACAGACGTGTGGACAGCAGATACAGACAGATAGATCTGAGTATAGATTCATTTTAAGGAATGGTTCCCTTGATTGTGAGGGCTGGCAGGCTACTGGGGGGCAGGAGCAGGCTGTAAGCTCAGGTGAGAGTGGAGGCTGCCGTCTGGAGGCAGACCTCCTCCTCCGGGAAACCTCTGTGTTTGCTGTTGAGGCAAACACTTGAGTGAGTTCAGTGAGCGCGTAGATGAAGCCTGCCCACATGATCCACTTTCCTTAATGTTGGCTGATTATAGATGTGATCCACATCTACAAAATACCTGCCCAGCAATAGTTAGTTTGGTGTTTGATGAAATCGCCAGGGACCAGGATCTGGCCAAGGTGACACATGGGCCTGACCATCACAGCAGGCAGTTCAGGATCCCGGCAAAGGGGCATCCTTGGGGCCCCCTCTGAGGAAAGCTTTGAGGGGTCTGTGGGCACTTAGGTCCTACCAACATTGCCTGAATTCAGCCAACTATCTCTAGGGGGACTATATAATTATTGTCCAAATGGGAACACTTTTAGGACTTCAGAGCATGCTTTTGATAATCCCGCCAGACTTCATTTAGGACACTTAGCCATGCTATCCACATAGTCCACGGAGCAGCCTGGGCATGCCCTTTGAAGCTCCTTTTCCAGAGTGGGTTTTTAAGGCTGGTGTATTCTGTAGGCCACCCCATGCATATCCCACATCGCATTTCCATCTGCTCAGTGATGAACTCTGATGTTTTCTGGTCTATTCAACCTCATTAAAATTTTTTTCATTGTCCACTAAATTGTGATCTTGATCCAATAGTGAATTACAAATTACAGTTTAAAAAATATTATTCTAGTTAATTGTTTACTCAAAAGCCTGTGACTCTGAGCATAACTTTCTTGCTTGTCTTTCTGCCTTTTATAAACCGAGAAACCCACCTTCACCCTCAGATTCCCTACCTCCCCCGGAGCATCAGACCACACTTCCCGGGACAGGGCTGGTACTGGGATCTCTTCCTCATGGCACTTGTTTAAGGGATCTCAAATCCGCGATATTTATTTTTTTTTATAAGAAAGATTTCAAAAGTGCTATACTAATTGTAGGAAATTTGAATAACATAGGCATGGCCCTGATTCTTGCCCCTTTATCTGCACCCTTTGCTATTGGAATTTGGAGTGGGCTTCTATGTGGAGGAGAGGGTGACTTGCCCACCACCTCACACTGGGTTTGCTTTGTTCAGTGGGGTGTTAGGATGCGTAGAGCCCTCAAAGGGGCTTTTGTGGTCTTGCTTGGTCCTGCATCTCTGCCAGCCCTAGGAAGGGGGTATGTACTGGAGCCCCAGGGCCACTAGCCACAGACCACCGAGCCCTGGACCCAGGGAGCACCCCCCCACCCCGGGGTCATAGGAAACAGCTCCCCTAGAGCCTCAGGCTCAGACCTCCAGCATCTACATAAAGGCTTATGATTAAAGCCACCCAGTTTTGGGGAGGGGGCTGTTACCCAGCATAATTGTGGCAATAGATGGCTGATTCAACAGAAAAGAATCTGTATTGCATTTTAAATAAGCATCCTGACAATCCTGATGTGAGTGGTTTGTCGGTTAACACTTGAGAGAGTCTAAATGATGATACACGGTAGAAAAGTAGCTTTCTGATCTTCCTTTCCTAAAGATTTGGGTTTCCTTTTTTATTTTTCTTTAACCTCAAAATGGATATTGAATTTTTTTTTCAGCTGCTTTCTTGGGGGCATCTTTTTAGACAATCACATGGTTTTCTAAGCTCTGCTAACGGGATATGTTAGATCAAAATACCCTCGAGCTCCTTGAATAGTCTACCTGGCCAGGACCTACTGTCCTGTGACTCTGGATTGGTCTGGAATCACTAGAATCACTAGCTTCATCCAGTGTTAAGAAGCTCACTCATGGCTGTCAGTATTGTTTCTGTGCCACTTTTGTCAGGCATTGGGATTGGAGTTGTGCTGGCTTTGTAAAGCAGCCTGGGAAGGTTCCCATGATCTCCGCTCCAGGGTAGCGCACGTAGCATGGCAATGATCTGTTCCTTGGCTGGAAAGAACTTAGCCCAAAAAAGTCTGGGCTTGGCACCTTTTCTGGGAGTAATGAATGCTTCGATAACCCTTCAGTGTTTTTCTGTGGTCACCATGCAGTTAGATGGTAGCTTCATCTTCCATAGGTTTTGGAGAGTTACCGTTCCCTAAAATAATCATTTGTTTCTGCAAAATTTTCATATTTGCTATCATAAGTTAACCGTCTTTATTATGACAGGGTTAACCATATTGTTGATTTAATTCTCTGTCTGGTTATCTTCTCATCCCGTACGTACTTTGTATGTATGTATTTTCTCATTTTTCTTTAAGAGATTGCCAGATGTTTGGCATTTTAATTAGTTTTCTTTCTTCAAAGTATGAGCTCTTGGATGTGTCTATCAAATCTGGTTTTATTCTATTTCTGCCATCAATTTTCTTTTTTAAAAAATTACTTCCTTCCTCTGGGTTTGTTTTCCTTATATTAACTTCCTGGACTGAATGCTTTCATTTATTTTCATTTCTTTTTGTTTAATAATAAAAGCTTTTACGGATATAAATCTCCCTTTGAACACAGCTTAATTTTATTTCTCTGTGGTCAGAGTATTTGGCCTGTACAACTCCTGCCTCTTGAAATTCAGCGAGGTTTTCTATGTGATCTGATGCATAATCAACTTTTGTAAATACTCTGCAGATCCCTAAAAAGAATATGTGTTTTTCTACAGAAAATAAAGTTAGAAATATATTACTTCATTTACCCTTATAATGTCATCATCATTCAGGCAAAATGAACATTTATTTTATTTTCTGATTCTTGATCTATTAAAGAGTGAAGATGTTTTCTGATAGGAAAAAATATGTATTTGAATGAATAAAATAAAATAAAAAGTTTATATTCAGGCATTTCCTTTCACCTGTTCTTTATCCCTTCAGACCCTCACAAAGAATAAAATAAAATAAATAAAATAAAATAAAATAAAATAAAATAAAATAAAATAAAATAAAATAAATAAAATCTACCATTGATAGTCACCAGGATTTTCTTTTTCTTTTTTTTTCACCAGGATTTTCTGTGTATGTTTTTAGGATTTATTTATGTAAATCATACCTCTTTATTTTCACATCTTTATTGTTTCACATTTATGCTGGAATCTTTGATTTTCAAAAAAATTTTAAAGATTTATTTATTTATTTAAGAGCACACATGAGCAGAGGGAGGGTCAGAGAGAGAGAGGGAGGAGAGAGAGAGAATCTCAAACAGACTCCTCGCTGAGCCTGGAGCCCTGAAGGTGGGGGTAGTCTCCATCTCTGACCCTGAGACCATGACCTCACCTGAAGTCAAGAGTCCTACGCTTAACTGGCCAAGGAGCCCCAATGCTGAAATGTTTAAGAGTAATTTAGAGACATCATGATATTATACCATAAAATACTTAAAAATTCATCTAAAAATTTAGGAAATCTTCCTATTTAGCCCATATGGTATTCTCACTGGTAAACATGGCAATCATTTTATTATCTCCCTGCATTGAACACAGGTGCAAATTTTCCACATTGTTTCTCCAAACCTGCCATTCTTCTTGGGTCCACTCCAGCGTGCTCTACATCTGGTTAAGTCATCTCTTAAGGCTTTTATTTTTTCCCAACTTTTTATACTATTTATTTAAGCATTCAGAAAAGTGAAAGGAGGCCACACTGATAAGCAGACTCACTGTAAGAAGGCGCAGGGAAACAGACTTGCAGCCGCTGTGCGCAGCCACCACACCCTGGGGTGGCAAGTGTGGGTCTCAGTCTCTCTCCTCTGCAGTGACTTCCATCAGTATTTCCAAGCAGTTCCAGCCACTGGGCATCCTGAGACTGTGATGGTTCCCAGTCTGGCTATGGTACACCCCTTAGCCCGGATCTGGTGTCCCCCTCCCTCCATCACTTCTGAACGCTTCTTGCCCTCCTAACAGCCAGTTGCTGGAGGATGCTTGGATGGTGTGCCCTGGGGCTGCAATCAGCCCGTCTGCGGGCCTGGCCCCTTCTATTTGGGAGCATGTCTGAGGCACCGAGCTCCGTGTGCCAGTGGTCACTGTTGCCAGAAGTCAGCGCGCCCAGGCTCTTGCATGAACACTTGCTGTCCTGTTGGAATGACCCCACTTCCAGGTGGAGGCAGAACTGCCCACCTAACTGGCTGGGCCTGGTTCTCGGGGGATGAAAGTTTTCTTTACTTCTTCCTTAGAAATTGCTCGGCTAGGTCTTCTCAGGAAATCATCTAACTTTCCTAATTTTTAAGATATGTTTGCATAGAGCAACAATCTCTTCTGACTTCGAAGAAGTGTCCTCTATTTTGAGGATGATTTCCATCACTTTTAGTTTTGTATTTGTGCTCTCATCCCCTCTCCTCCCCTGATGGGGCCAGCTCGGGGCTCACCGCTGGTACTGAAATGGCAGGAAACTGGGTTTTCCATTGGTTCTATCTACCCTCCTACTTCATGCTTTTATCTGGGTTCCTTCAGTATATTTTAATCTTCTGTTAACTCCTCGACTTGGGTGCTTAATTCATTTATTTTTAGTCTTTTATTCCTACTGACACAGTTTTTGAGACTAGAGCTATTTCCGACTTGAGCTGCATGTAATAGATTATATTTTTGTGAATTTTTATTTACAGGCAATCAAATTGATTTCTCATGTGCAGTTCTAGGAGCTCTGGCGGGTGAGTGGAGTTGTGCGCCCACCACCATAGGCCGCCCTGGGTAGCTCCCACTGCCACCCAAACTCCCTCTGTGCCGCGCCTTCTGCTCTCTCTCCCAAGCCCTCCACAACTGCACCCACTACACAAAATGGCTATTTTCCATTCCTATAGTGTAGCCTTTTCTTGCTTTTCTATGTTTCTCATGCTGTGACTTAAATTATTTTATAATCGAAGATTTGCCCCTCTTAATCTCCTTTAGTGGGACGCCTTCGTGGCTCAGTAGTTGAGCATCTGCCTTTGGCTCAGGGCATGATCCCGGGCTCCTGGGATCAAGTCTCACATGGGGCTCTCCGCAGGGAGATTGCTTCTCCCTCTGCCTATGTGTCTGCTTCTCACTCTGTGTCTCTCATGAATAAATAAATAAAATCTTAAAAAAAAATCCCCTTTAAAAATTTCACCCATTCCCCACCCCTTCATCAATTTTTTCCCTGCATTTGAGAGTCTGTTTTTGTTTGTTTGTTTGTTTAGATTCCACATATGAGTGAGATCCTATGGTATGTGTCTTTCTCTGACCCACTTATTTCACTTACAGTTTCCCTTACCATATAGCCTTTTCAAGAAAGTCCTATAAATGGAAACCTACAATACTTGCCTTTTATGTGGGACTTGTTTCACTCAGAGGAATGAATTTAAGATTCACTGTTCTATGCTCTGAGAGTTCCTTCTGTCTGATGCAGAATAGCTTCCTTGCATGGATGTGACACACTTTGTTCAGTCATTTAGTATTTGAAGAATATCTGGGTTGTTTCCAATTATTACCAATATTAGATAAAACTGGCATAAATGTTTGTGCCCCGGATTTTCTGTAGACATTGGGGTTTTTTAAATTTAAATTCAATTAGCCAACACATAGTTTATTATTAGTTTCCAATGTAGTGTTCAATAATTTATCAGTTGTGTGCAATACCCAGTGCTCAACACATCATGTGCCCGTTGAAAAACAGCTTTTTGAGCTATAGCTTACATACCACGGGGTTCATCTGTGTAAACTGTTTGGCTCAGTGGTTTTTAATATGCATGTGGAGTGGCATTTTCTCATTTATATGTCCTGCATCTGATTTGCCACTGTTTTGCTGAAGATGTTTGCACTTATGTTCAGGAGGAAGATTGGTTTCTGATTTTCTTTGCTTACAGTGTTTTTGATTCCTTTTGGGATCAGAGTACTGCTTGCCACATGGAATGAGCTAAGGAGTGTTCCCTTATGCTTTCCAAAGGGATTGTGTTAGAGTTGGCATTATTTCATCCTTAAGTATTTGGTAGAGTCCATTGTGGAAACTGTTTTGGTCTGGGATAATCTTTATTGGGAAGTTTTAACTATGCATCCAATTTCTTTAACAGACAAGACTAATAGGTTATCTATTTCCTCCTGAGTGAGTTTTTATAATCTTAAAAGGAGTTGGTCTATTTTATGTGATTTGTCAGATTCACAGATAGATTTTTTTGTAGCATGCCTCTATTACTCATTATGCATTTAATGTCTATAAGGTCAGCAGTAACATAATCTCTTTCCTTTTTGATACTGGTAATGTGTGTCTTCTTTCTCTTACCTTGAGTAGTCTCTCGATAGAGGTTTATCAGTCTAATAGATCTTTCAGAGAACTAGCTTTTGTTTTAAATGTTTTTTCTCTATTATTTTAAATTTAAATTATTCCTGCTCTTCTATTTTTTCCTTCTGCTAGCTTGGAGTTTAATTTATTTGCTCTTCTTTTCCTTATTTCTTAAGGTGAAAGCATAGACACTTGATTTAGGATATTTCTTTTCTAACATAAACATTTTCTGATATGTATTTCTTTCTAAAGTATCATTTAGCTATGTTCTACAAATTTTGATATATTGCATTTTTCTTTAAATTTATTTCAAAATATTTTCTAATTTCCATTGAGACTTCCTCCATAACCCTAGGTCGTAAAAGTGTGATGATAAATTTCCTAACATTTGGACACTTTCAAAGTATTTTTCTGTTATTGATTAAGGTACTTATGGCCAGGGAAATTACTTTTCCTGATTTAAATTATTTTAATTTTGTTAAGGTTTGTTTTGTGGCCCAGATATGATTTAGTTTGGTGAATGTCTATGTACACTTGGACAAAACTATGTATTTTACTTGTTGAATGTAGAATCTGCAATGTCACTGAGGTAAGGTTGTTCAGTGATGGTATGCAATGAAAGGTCTACCTGTATGCTTAGTCATTTTCCTTGCTCTGAGGTCTACTTTTTCTGTGATTACTATAGCCACTTTAGGTTTTCCAATTAGTATTTATTTGATATATTGTTTTACTATCTATTTACTTTTAATTTACCTTTATGGCTGTATTTGTCATAGATTTCTTATAGATGGCATATAATTATTTGTTAATAAAGTTCAGTCTGTCAGTTTCTTTTAGTTAGTGCTATTTTAGACCATTTATATTTAATGTAGTTATTGAAATGGTTAGATTTAGATTATTGTTGAAATTGTGCCAACTTTGACACTTGGGAATCCTTTGAAGTTGGCTCTTGTGTTCCTTGATATATCTCCACCATTTGGAGGGCACCTCCTTACTTTTTGGTGCCACAAGATGTTCCAGGCTCATCTTATGTTTTCCTCACCCCCAACCTGAGAACAGCTATCCCTCTAAAGGGTTCTAGCTGTCACTGTAAGATGATATTTAGGAGCCAAGTTTTGTGTATTAACTGTGTTCATTGCTACTTTAGTGCCATTCATTGTGTCTAGGCCTTCTTTCATGAGTAGGTCAAAAAATATGTATATGTATGCAAATGCACATGTACACATCTTCATCTATTTTAAAATCTATCTGTGTGCGTGTTCATTAATTCATGCCTTTGATTCCAATTCAAATCCGGGGGTCCATTTTAGCATTCCTCTTTCCTCATTTGTAACTTACTACTCTTATATTGAGAGTCCTGGCTGTCATTAACCTAAAAATATTTACTTAGTTTTTCAGTCTTGGAACACATAAAAACTGATTGCAGAATTTTTATGCCACATCCCTGTGAAAAACAAACTTACTAACTAGAGTACGATAGAGAACAAACTGTTCTGTTTGTCTTAATATTAGGGTCCCTAAATTTTTTATTAATATATTTTCACCACTTCTAGGCAATTCTGTGGTATTTATCAGTCATTCATCTACTATGAATTTACTTCATTGAGGTGTGCTTTCCTGTTACTGCAGCCTAGTCACCTTAATTGGGTGGCAAGTTTATTTTTGGATAGTAAGAAATACACCTTTGCTAGAAATAATAAGCTAACATGGTATAAGTTCCAGAAGGCATGGCTCCAGTGGCCCATCCAAACTCAGCACTTTGCTCTGCCAGCTTCATGTTCCACATGGAAAGTGTTATCCAAAAGCCATTTTTGTCTAACTGGAAGCAATTGAATAAATATAAGTATAGTGGAGGGAGAAGATCGAAATAATCTCAGACACCTTGGAAAGAAGCTCTGTGTGAGGGGAAAGTTCTTCCCTACTAAGGTAGGAGGGAAGGAGTAGAAATTGCTTAATTTCCTTGTGCGTGATCAAGTTATTATAACTCTGTCCTCATTTAACTTTCAATTCTTAGAAATTACACTCTGGTCTGGCAGAGCTTGAGATTTCTGTGCCCCATTTCTTTTGAAATCATTTGTTTGTTTGTATTTAAGAGACTTTGAAAAGAAATTTGAGAGAAGTTTCTTCTAAAGCCTAACTTCAGTCAGAGTAGTTATTAAACTGCCATCTTACTCTGATGCTAGAAAATTTCTGTTCAATTTCTAATGTGTGATCTTCTGGATGGTCTAGAATAGGCACAACCTTACTTTCTTGATCTCATTTTAGAAAAGGAACATTATTTTGGAACTTTTAGAGCTATACCATTTAACATGAATGGTGCCAGTCCACATTACTGAAGCCATCTACCAGTTATTACTGGTTTTGTCAGATTTAAGCAATGAATGAAATATTTAAGAATGAGGGCTTTTAATACTTATATCAGTATTTAACACTGAAAACGTGGGTTTTTTTGTTTTGTTTTACTTTACAGATGCTTTCTATGCAATTAGAATATATTTCTACCTCATATGCAAATAATGGATAGTTTCATTGTCTCAATATATTTCTACCTCATATGCAAATAATGGATAGTTTCATTGTCTCAATATCACACCAGCCATGTGTGTGTAACTAAAAGATTCATTAGTGTGCCTTTTCATTTGATACTCTGTCTTAAGACAAAAACAGAACTGGATGCAGGTGAATAATGTGTAGACTTGCTGAATAACTGCACTTGGAACTAATATAGCATCGTATGTCATCTATGCTTCAATAAAAATTTTTAAAAAGATGACAGCTGTATGAAATAGGATTTCAATAAACAACAGTGTGAATTTGATGAGTTTCATAATTATTTTTAATGATTGTTGTTGATGACTTAATCTAACCTGAAATTTATTTCTAACCTTGAGAATATACTTTTCTAATGTGTTCTTTTAAAGTCCTTAGAACATATTATTGTGCAAATGTTTAAAAACGTTGAAAAGTTGAAAAGAATTCTACAGTGAACACCTATATATCCAAATAGTAGTTTCAACCACTAACATTTTACTCTACCTGTCTTATCTCATGTCTATTGATCTATCCATCCATCAATATTTATTCTTTTTAATGAATTCTTAACTTGGGGTCAGACTTTATCTTGAATGGTCCTTGGACTTAAGGTAGCCTTCATCCTAATATCCCTTGAATAATATTTGTCTTCAGCTTCCAATAGTTTTAATCTGCCTCTGTTTACCTTGTTGATCTGTTAGCACCAGTTGAAAGGTGGCTTGACCATGTACATCTTAGTTTTCTGTCTCTGGTCAGAGAGGCCTCCCTGGCCAGCACCTCTCAGGCCATCTCCTGTCACTCTACATTCCTGTGTGTCATGTTTTGTTTTGGCACATAGCATCACACATTATTATCATTTAACTATGTGCGCCCAGACTGGAAACGTGCAAAAGGAAATTTTCATTTTCATTTATATATAATAAGTGCTTAGATCCGTGCCTGGTGCAGAACATTCAAGTTTGTAAATGCAAAGAGCTGCTCATCTGACCTCTAGTCTCTGTTCTGAATCACTGTTCTATAAACATGAAGTTTTTATTTTTTTTAAGATTTTATTTATTTATATGTGAGCGACACAGACAGAGAGGCAGAGACAGAGGCAGAGGCAGAGGTAGAAGCAATATCCCTGGGGGGAGCTTGATGTGGGACTCCATCCTGGGACCCTGGAATCAAACCCTGAGCCAAAGGCAGATACTGAACCACTGAGACACCCAGGTGCCCCAAACATGAAGTTTTGTTTTTTTTTAATCTTTTGATCCCTAACAGAATTCCTTAAGGTGTCAACATCTATTGCAGAAAAAAACCACGCTTATTAATCGCTAAACACTCATTCTCTTCTCAGAGTGGTGATTTATAGCACTTCCATCGAAACACCAAAGGGTGAAGACTCGTCTGCCAAATCTCCCTGACTGTAGGCTTCTTCCGCCTAGCAACCAAAGTTGAATCTTTTCTCACTTTGTATTTTATTAATTGGCTTTGCAGTGCAATCTCCTTGTACTTTAGTGATTGTTTCATTGCAGGTTAACTCCCAAATCATTTGTACATTTATGTTTGCTCTCTCCCTGAGGATAGCCCTTGCCTACATGAGTGGCTCATTAAACCTCACAACTTCTTTTTCCTTGTGAATGAAATTGCAGGAAATGACTTATAAAATGGATAAATCACTTCAGGGAAATGTTTACTCAACTAATTTAAGGATCATCGTCCTTCAGGGAAGGAGAAAACCCATTTCCTGATGCTCACTTTGGTCCTACTCCTAGAATACAGGTATACCAGGAGGTGGTCACACATGGGCAGTTCCTGGTGATGGGGAAGGGGAGGCAAGGATCTCCCAGGGTGGGTCGGAGCCCAGACAAAACCCAGATACCATGGTCAGGGCTGCACCTCAACAAGAGATGCAAGTCCCCTTCTCTGGGGATCTCTTTCTAAGAAAATTAATGTTCTCTGGTTCTGCTGCTGTAACAGTAGAGCTCTAAGATCATATCTCATTCTTTGCTGAAATACGATGTTACCAGTCTGAGTAGGACATAGGATATGACCTGGCAAATATTCAATGTCTTACTTTTTACCATACAATATTCTGAAGCAGCAGCCTTAAAATTTTTTGCCAATCATAGAAGACGTTTGAAAAGCTGCACTATCTACTCTTTTTTTAAGATGATAACTAAAGATTCTATTTGTGATTATAGATAGCTAAAGGTTCTATAGCTAAAGATAGCTAAAAATTCTATTCTATTGTAATTGCTTGGAAAATTCTAATTTCTGGTGTACAGTGAACATTCACTTTTAAAAATAAAAGTGGTACATCATTAAAAAAATAAACCCAGTGGAATCTAAGTATAGTATATATACTTATATATATAGTATATAACTTGATACCCACCACCACCCATTTAAAAGGCATATGGACATGTTCTTTTATGATAGAATATTTTCTCTTATTCTCTTTTCTCTGTCTGAAATTCACTATCCCCTAGAATTTTATGTTTATGTAATATATTTTACTGTTCAATCTATATAATTTTTTTCTCAAAAATTGTATATAATGTTTTTTAAAACTCTGTATTCCAGGACACCTGGGTGGCTCAGCAGTTGAGCGTCTATCTTTGGCCCAGGGTGTGATCCTGGAGTCGCAGGCTCAAGTCCCACATTGGGCTTCCTATATGGAGCCTGCTTCTCCCTCTGCCTATGTCTCTACCTCTCTCTCTCTCTCTGTGTCTTTCATGAATAAATAAATAAAATCTTTAAAAAAATAAAAAATAAAACTCTGTATTCCTTACTTATTTCTAAGGACCATAGTGCTCTACATTTTTCTTATCAATTGAGTCATGATAAGTATTAACTGAAGAAATTGATCAAAACAACAAATATAAAATTGCGTATATCTTTATTAAACATAAGAAAGTAAAGTTTTATTGGAAATATGTCTGTTGATGGGGATGGTGCTTTCAGTCGATTAGTGTAATCACAGATGACTTATTTATTAAAAGAGACAGGAAAAATAAATAAATAAAAGAGACAGGGCTTACCATCAATTCAATTCCTAATTTTTATTCTTATAGTTTTGAGTACCTAAAATATCTTGTTCCAATAAATTAGTGTTTAGAATTGGAGGGATTTCATAGTAACAATGCCATTCGATTATTTACACTTCTTTCAAGCTGTATGCAGAAAAAATTACGTAAACATCTGTCATTGAAAAGATTTAAAGTTACTGATTAGACTCCTATCCAATCAGGGCTTTCTTCATTTTAGTCGATAGCAAAGAATCTGAAATGACCCTACTTACGAAGTGATTCATTACATAGTTATTAGAGCCATATGCCTTGCAAACTTTGGAGTATTATAGTAAAAAAGCTTTACTGAGAATCAGCAAATGATTGTCATTATACCAAGTACTCTTCCTTTTAGAAGCACCCACTTTTTTTTAAACTCAAAATACCAGGAAATTTTAGGAATAGAGAAATATTGTTAATTTCAATACACTTTTACCAGTGCAGTATGTTTTTCATAAAATAGGATTATTGTGTCATACATTTTTAAGTATGTTTTCACCAAAACTTTGGAGCTGCCAATGGAAGCTGAGATGGAGCTGAATGAAGTCATTCACTGCACTCCTTGTTACCAAAACTGAGAAAAAGGCAGAAAGCATGTTTGCTAGCAGACTAATATTTGTAAGTACACTTTTTGACAGGTTGTGGCTTTTCTTGTCATAGGTAGAGGGAGCATTCTCGGGCCCACCAGCTGCCTTCCATATTTCTTGTCTCCGTTGGGTCCTCTTGGTACAATCCCACGGGCAAGCAAAAATCAGACAAAAATTTAGAAGATGGAAGGCTTTATGCTGTTAAACCAAAGTTGTCCTTTTCACCTTCAGCTCTAAAATAGGTCAAATTCAGAAATCTCATCATAAGCTAATATACCATGCTTCTAAACTTGTGCTGTGTTCTTGGGTGAAATACGATGCATCAGATAGAACATGATAAAGTAGTGGAAGCTGCTGTTTCCCTTCTTCCCATGCTTTGGTTTGGTAGGGAGAAGGGTTTGTATCCTGGGAAAATGTACTCCTGTGGGTTCAGACAGGGAGAGAGGAGAAGCCATCTCCTGTGAAGTGCAAGAGGGTCCGTTGTGAAACAGAGTGGAGAAGCTGTGAGCCTGTGGGAAAGAGCTTCTTCAGAAAAGGATGTCTGGAGATGGACCTACTGCAGACAATTTGCACCCCCAACCCTTGGAAATCACTTGTGGAAATGCATATGCTGTTGTGCAGATCACTGTTTTAAAGGACTGGGTGAGCTTTCATGAGAAAGGAAGAAAAATGAACATTTACCACTGAACAGAGATTGTGAGCACTGCAGAGGAATTTGCAACTATTATCATGTGGTTGAAGACTGTTTATCAGCAGGAGTGAAAATAGAGAATGAGCCAAAAATACAAGTGTTCTGAAAACATTTAAAGATACAGATCTTTGAAAAAGTCAAATGACTATAATAAATAATGGAAGACCTGTTTGCTAAGGCTCGTGGCCCATGGGGAGGTGCTCCCCTGGCTGTGTACACTGGGGTTGCGGCTGATGCGTGGTTTACAAGCCAAGTGATTTGGTGGGGGGCAAAGGTCTTAGACAACACCGTGGTGATGCTGGGGGTTTTGCCACTGCTTCAATTGCCATAGTTTACTTTACATGGAATTTTTGCACTGCTTGAATTGCCATGGTTTACTTCCCTCTTGTTTTGATGAATAACAACTGCGTGAATGTATTGGTTGCAAGGCTTTGGGTTTATATTATACACTTATTCATTAATCCATGTAACTGGAAGGCAAACCAAGAGACTGTATCTCAACATTGGGCTGGGCCATAGGGTTTTCCAAGTGTAGCACTCATTTAAAGATATAATCTTCAGAAACAGCAATCATAAGAAATATGCCACATCCCAGACCCTGGCAGGAAAACTTTGCTAGGGTTTTGTTTTCAATAGAAATGATTATTCATGTCAAACAAAAACACACACACTGGGAAAAAGCCCTAGGCCTTGACAAGGAAGGTGAACTGTTTGTGGTTTTGGACCAGTAAGAGGTCACACTGGAAGTCCTGGTCCTGTCTGTGGGTCCAAAGGCTGGCTTCTCCTTCCTTTGGCATGGTGGGGAGTAAACACAGGAGGGCTGTCATGAGCACAGTTACCCTAACTCAGGTACTTGTGAGTTGATGGGATCCATTTCTTTCCTCTGTAGGAACTGTTAGAATGGTCCGTGGATGTGATCGGGTAAGGGGCTGCTCAGACACTCCACTGTGGGGCGTCCATAGAGATGGGATGTTGTTCTAGCTGACCTCATCACGGCCATCACCAGAAACATTTCAGAACTCTTTCTGAGGTCATCTGGGAAATAAAGAACCTTCTAGAGGAAGGACAGTTATGTGATGAATTTGATCATGGCAGATGGAAAAAGCACATTCTTTTTGCCATTTCACTGAAAGAATTCTCATTGAACTAACTGTAGTAATTTTTTCTTCCCACAGTGGTTGGGCTCATGGATACTCTCAGAATACCCTGCTGCCAGTTGTGGCTTCACTATGGCCCATAATCACACCGTCGATCAGTTTTCCTGATGTTCCAGTGAAGCTGGTCAGCCTCTAATACCTGGGACATCCCTTTGCTGTCCTTTAAAAAAACAGAAATGTAATGGGCTCCACGTTACCTGCTTTCCAGCTGTCCTTCTGAGTGGCAGTGTGAAGACTCAAGATTGCTGAGTTTGGGTTGCTAAGGGTTAGTAAATGCTAACTTCTGAAGTGAGTGGACAGGGCGCACAGCTGGTGAATCTATGCCCAGGTGCAAATACAGCAGCAAGAACAGAGCAGCATCCAGTGTGCTCTGACCTTCCTCGGGTCCCACACGACAGTAGCCTGCTCTTCCTATGTCCTTCCAGCCACCAGACAACCATCAAGCAGCCCTAACTCTGGTCAGTTAATGGCAAGTACACAAGGCATCTTAACTAGTTAAATTTTCCGAAATCCTTTCAAATGATATTTTAGTTGCTGAAAAAAAACTGAATTAAAATGAAAGCATTGATATCTTGGTTGAGGGAAACCCCATGTTTTCCCATTTGTGGGTATGAATCAAGCTTCCTATGAGGAGCCACAGCACCTGACTGTGGCATGCGTGTTAAGGGTGTTAGGCCGTCCCTTTGCCAAAAGTATATCCTTCATGCATCCAAGCCTGTTCCCTACACTGTATTCCTGTGGTGTGCACAAGATTTAATACAGTGCAAGTTTAATATTGGCTCACACTATTTCTGGCTTTAGCTGGTTCCCTCTGAAGGCAAGTTCACGGCCCTGGGGCTGGGCTGTGGGGGGTGGGGACCACTTACCAGGAGCAGGCAGAAAGCAGATATGATATCCATGGCATCAGGCATGCGAACTAGAGCACCACCTTCTAAAGGTGTTTGAATCCCATATCTGAAAGCCTGTGGAAAAAGTCTGTCTTTACTGAAGGCCTCAGAGGGGTGCATCGCACAACACACATAAGCACGTCTGAAACGCCTTGGACGCATCTCTCCAAAGGCCCGTTCATCGTGGCATCTGCTTCGGCCCTGGGAAGCCTGGCAGTGAGCTGTCGTCTTCCTCGGGATGCTTCCCCGACCAATATTATGTGCACAAGCCAATTAACTGACTCGAGTAGCAGCCCTTACGCCAAATCTGAGGGAAAGAGACTCTGTTTGCACCTTCCCTAAATCAACCTGAAGGCGAGAAGCAGATTTTGAACTCATTTCGTCTGTGTTTAACACATTATGTCACACAAAAATTTTGGCAAAACACGAAAATAATGTGTCTGTGATCTCAGTTCATCTGATTATGATGGACTTGAATAAAGTAGCTCAAAGGAACTTATGCTTAAATGTAAGCTAGCGTCTGCTCATTAACTGCTCATGCCTCCCCGTTAGAATACGTGGCCTGATGACTGCCCTCTGCGGAGGGGGAGCGGGCGATCTTTGCGTCCCCACGGCTCAGTGCTGGCATTGGAAGGGAGGTCAAGAGAGCGATCTCAGGAAGTGTGGCCCTTGGATGTGACTCTGAGGGGCTGGCATTGTCACCAGCCCACACAGAGAACGTGGCAGCAGAGTCTCATGTCCTGGCGCTGGGTCCCTTCCACGGTACAGCTCCTGACCCGGAAGGCAGCTGGTGTCACGGTCTCTGGAGAAGCCTCATCGAGAGACATGCTGGCTGGCTCAGCGTTTAGCCCAAGCGATGTGTGCATGACATGGTCTTCCTCACTCTGTGTTCACTGCCTTTGTCAACTGGATATTTGGGTCTGTGAAGCAACAATTGTCTCTCACCAGCTAAATCTGGTGCTTACTATAGATGACTTTTCTTTCTTTGGCACAGACTAGCTGGGAGAACAACGAAGCAACGTCACGTACAATTATGTTTCTCTTCCCCACTATGTGTCATGTTCTTTACAGAGGAGACGTATTACTGAGAGTGTAGGCAAATAATTTCTTATAAGATTGGCTTATAGGTTAAGTGCAAGGGACAACTCACATTCTCAACGGTGGAGACTTCGGAATTGACACTTGCCTTTGTCTCCGTGTGTCTTGAGATAAGAAGTTTAATAGATCACTTCTCTTACTTTGGGGCATGACGTACAGCACTTTCCTCTTACATATTATGCAAGTGTAATATTAACTATCAGCCCAAACCCAGGATGTTTGAAGGAATGATATAAGAAACTGATTTCACGTAACTCCCAAATTTCCCGTTGGGATATTCTAGGGAGCATCATCAGTGCCCTAACTCAGCAACACAAACACTGCCTGACTGAGGACCCATTGTCACCATGAACTAGGTAATGAGCAAAACGCGAGGCATCTCAAGTGGGAGACAAGCTTCCATGGGGAGTGTCCTCGAGTGATTATTTGTGTAGGCAGTGCGGTGGGTGGGAACCTCTCTGGTTCATCTCTGGGCTGCCGCCGGTGCTCTCCCGAGAAGCTGGACCTAACCACATTGATATTCCCCATCCACATCAGGAATGCAAACTCTATTCCTTCCAGGGTATTGTAAAGATCACACTTCTAAATCATAAAGCCATCTGCACCAGTGCCTTTTGAATAATTGGGTTGGTTTAGAATGCATTTATGAATGACTGAGCTGTGATTTTGGCATCACTGCAAATATTATGATATGATATTCCTGGAGACTGGCCCCTTGGCTGGGACTCAGCCCAGCTTCCTGGGTGTCACCGGCTCTAAGCTACATTGAGATGTCGGTTTCTGATTGCTTCAGCTTATAAATATGCTAATCACAAACATCAAGTGACCATGGAACACATATCTAAAAAAGATTTATAGGCATATAAGAATAAAATTAATGGCACCCTCGACACTAGCAGAATGTGTAAAAATTGGGGTTAGCACACAGTGTCCATGGGAAGCTGGGGAGACTGACTCTGCGGAGTGGGATTTGTGATTTGAGCCTGAGGAGAAAGGGCGCACTTTGGGGAACATGCAGACTTGGATGATGGGCACCCCCGGGGAAAGCATCTCACAGCAGCTGTGATGCCAGAGTCAGGTGCAAGAGCGATGAAAAGCAGCAGCTTCGGGGATTATGTGTGAGGTAACTCCGGGTGGGGTGAGGTTGCTCAGCTTTCCTGGGTGTTCCAGGGGGAGCTTCCTTCTTGGTGTACCTGGTGGAGCTGCTGGACAGAACTGAGCCTGCACACTCATCTTCCCAATGGGCAGAGCTGGCCCTGAAAGGGCCGGACACTCTGGGGATGAAGCCCTTGGCCATTGGTTACTCCCAGTTTCTCTTTTGTGTGTACACAACAGCAGTTGGGAACGGAGACGTGTTTTCTCTGTGGCCTTTCCTCATGCTCACATTGGCCGTTGTATAATAAAATACCTTTCATAGAAAGGCCACCAAGAAGCTTGGAGTTCTCACTGAACAGACATGCTGAAAGCCACAACGACGACTAACTTGTCAGTGGACAGAAGGTAGATTAAAAAATAGAATGTACCACATGATATTAGCTGATTTGTATGGTATTTTTACATGGAACTGTTTCCCTGAAAATTGGTCTAAGAAATAGACATTAGAGAGAAAAACATCACAGTGTTTTTTTTTTTTTTTTTTTTTAAGATCACAAGTCTCTAAGAGGCAATCAGGTGTCTACATGGCTGCATTCACAGAGTACCACTGAGCATACTGGTTTGCACATAGGTGAGCTGGTTCTGGCAGGTGCAGATATGTGGTACCGAGCTGCCTCGGGGCGTCACTGGAAGACTCTCCTGGGGAAAGTGTTCGGGTTTCTTGGCTTTGTTTCTTAGCACTTCCAAGGCTACAAGTGCCTGTTCCATGCTCTCTCACTCCCTGAGCCCCTTGTCTGCCCTGCATGCTTCTAGAGGATGCCTCTGCCTCTTATCCATTGGTGCTCCTCCTCATCTTAACTTGGGGTGACCTATGAGGGCCCTAGCCCTACCTCATGGAATCTTCTGGCTTTAGAGCCTGTGGTTAGTTGCTTTATTCTCTTATTTCCACATCCAAACTCTCGAGGGAGGGATCCTGACTGGTTTAGTTGGTCTGTGCTGTCTGTCCCTGGCTTCCACACTTTCCCGTGGACGTGCTGTCAGTGAAAAGGAGACATCAGTCAGGCAGGCACGGGTGCTGGTGTGTCCAGCTAGAGAGGGCCACAAGGCAGGGCAAGTGGGCAGAGGAAAGACAGAGTGGGGGCCCTTGTAGGAGGCCACCCTGAGGAGGTCAATGCACAGAAGACATTTCTATGTCAGGTGAGAAGGGGTGAATCTGAGATCTGTTTCACCAGAGGACGTGGTTAATCTCACCAAGTTCGAGATTTCACTGCTTGAGCTCAGTTTCACAAATGACAAAACCCAGGCCCAGCAGGTGGGCTGTGCCTGAACTAGAGCATCACACCAAGAGGCAGTGGCTCTGGGCTCTGTCTCCCTGGAAGGGCAGCCCCTGCTCCTGTGCAAAAGGTGCCAGCTGGGCTCACTGCACACGGCTCCATAAACAAAACTGGAAATATCAAATAGCTCAGGCCTAGCTTGGAAAAGGAACATTTCTATACAATTCCTTAACTTTCCGGGATCGCATGCCACACCCCCATGTGCCAAGTCACAAAAATCCGCTTGAATGCCATCTCCTCTGTGCTTGTTTGAACCTGCTGAACAAGGAACCAAAACACACAAGATGACAAAAGACTGAAAATAAAGTATTTTAGTGGTCTCCACATTTGTTAACGTATAGTTAAGGTATTTCCATAATCCGCAAAAATCTTGGAGCGACTTCGAAGGTTATTGAGGAAAGCCTTCGTGGTTTTCTCTTTAGGGTGTGAGGTCTGTCGGGGCAGGCACTGTGTCTTACGCATTTTGGCATCGGCAGTATTTACCGTGAGTTCATCCGGGCGTGCAGAGAAATGTGATGACTACTGCACGGGGGCAGGGGTCCGGCTTCCCCGCTGCTCTGCGCGACGCTGTGATACACCAACCGCCTTCCAGGCCAGAGCACCGCTCACCGCGCCGGGGCCTGGGGGGTGTCTGGGGCTGAGGTTTGGGACCCAGCGGTGTCTTGTCTTTGCTATGGCCTCAGTTAAGGCTCCAACTCCAGGTTTGGAGACCAATATTGTAAAAGCAGCTGCTATTTCTGGAGCTGGTTGATTCCACCACTGTGTCCTAACAGCAGAACATCTGAACGTGGACGCGGGACTCCTGAGGTCACCCCAAGCACGGAGAGGATGGGGCTCAGCTGGCCAGACAACCAGAGACGCCTGATTCTTTGGAGAAATATTCTATCGGTTATCATGTCTATTGTTGCTATTATTTATATGTTCACAAGTACTGTTATTAGCCAAGTGTTAGAAACCTGGCCATAGTTATGGGTTTTATGTAAGGAAATATTAAAGTTAAAGGGAATCGTGGGGGTGGAGGGGCTGGCAGCTAATTTGGGGTTCTGGTGGTGCGGCGGGGTGGGCCGCCTGCAGACCTCCTCATGGGTGCCTCTGGCTCGTGTCGCACAATGTCTGCTTCTCTGTGTCCATGTTTCCATGAGCTCAGGGCTACTTTGACCCCAAGCTGGAGAATTAGCTGCCCCCACTTCCCACCCTTAATAACAAGGATATTTGGGCTCAACGACAGACCATTTCAGGACCCCAGGATCATGACCTGAGCCAAAGGCAGACACTTACCCGACTGAGCCTTCCAGGTGCCTCCCAAATGTCCCACATCCAACAGTTGTGTTGGATGAGGGCTGCCCTAATAACCTCATCTTGACTTCATTTCCCCTGTAAAGTCTCCATTTCCCTATAAGGTCACATTCAAGGGATGCCTAGGTGGCTCAGCGGCTGAGCATCTGCCTTTCAGCTCAAGTCATGATCTCGTGGTCCTGGGATCCAGCCTGCTTCTCCCTCTCCCTGTGTTTTTGCGTCTCTCTCTCTCTCTCTCTCTCTCTGTCTCATGAATAAATAAATAAAATCTTAAAAAAAAAAAAAGGTCACATTCGAATTCTGTGGGTTAGGACTCTAACACATGAGCTCAGAAAGAGCACAATGCAACCCCAAACTACCTGCTGGGAGCATTTCACACTGTCACTGCTCTCTGCTCTTTTCCCTCAGTGGACAGTGAGCTTCTCAAGCTGTCAGAGCCTGGGGTTAGGTCTCCGTGCCTTCAGCACAGCAGTGGGGATCTTTTAAACCCTCAGAAAACATATTGAAGTGAAGGAATCAATAAAAAGTGGCTGTTTAGATGGATATTGTTGAATAAATGAACTGTCAGCAAATTTATACTAAGGTGTACATGACTTATATCAGGCCCTTTCTGAAAGTGGGTTTTTGTGTGAGTGACGAGCTGATATTCAGGAGAGAACAAGGACAGGGTGGAAAGAAACAGCAAAGGTGGGATACCAGGAAAGAAAGGGGTTTCCTGGGACAGTAAACACTGATTTTTAGTTTTCCCTGGGCTGGCTATGCATGTAGGACTTTCAAATTTAAATCTTAACCTTGTAACAAAAACAATAAAATGACATCTTAGCCTTGAACCATAGGTGTCAATGATTTGGGAACCAGGGGAGACACTCCTGACCAAGGCAAGGTGGGAGTATCGCTTCCTTCTTCCCGACTCTTGCAAGATGTTCTCTAAACTCTAGGCTAGTAACGGCCCGGCACAGAGTTCTGGGTGACACAGCCTCCCCAGGACCTTTGCAGCTGGCTTGGCATAGCTCCATCTTTTTTCACTATACAATGTTCACACAGGGTCGTCCCACTCGTGCACGGATGAGCCTGCATAGGAAAGAGGGGAAGACAACCGAAAGTGAGATTGTTCAAGTCAGAGTCCAGCACACACAATCTGACGACATACAAGCACGCACAAATCGTGTGCATGTCCCCCGCATCTGTTTGAGCCTCCTTCTGCTTTGATGTGATTCTTGGGGAGGGTCCCCCTGGAGATCATTAATCCACAAGGGCTGATCTAACAGCTCTCTCCTTCTTTCCCCTTTTATTATCTAATTGCCTTCATGAGCTGGGATAATGCATCAATGCATTTCCTAGACTTTCATAAATAAGAGTCATGATTTCCACAAAGGGATTATTATCGGGTGAATAGTCTTACACTGACACACACACGCATGCACACATTTACACACACAAAAGCTCTATTTTGAAAGACGTTATAGAAATTAGGATGCAAACAGAAGATGCATTCATAATAGCTGTCACTTTCCGGCTGAGCACATTGAAAGGAATGCCATCTTGATGCCAGTCTAAAGAGTTGTCCTTTGAAATTTATTATCCTATATCTTCGGTAGAGCAAAGCAATCGCTCTATTAAAAATATCACTCTATGTATGTTGTTGGATCTCAGGCGAGCTGCCCACAAATATTTCCTAAGCTTTTCTAGGGTCACTGGGGGAGAAAGAGGTTCATGCCCATGCGTTCATCAGCTGGCACACTGAAAACCCCCGGTCAGTGTTTGAGGATGAAAGGCATACCCACAGACCTGCTCCCGAGCTTTAGGGGGCTGGGCAGCAACATCCTGCGATATCTAGTGAGACTAACAAGCATTCCCCCTTTGATGAAGGCATTGGGAAACTGAATGTATAGAAGGAATAACCAGGCTTCAACCAGCTGGCATCATCCCCCAGCTCCCCAGCTGTCCAGCTTCTTTCTGGCTTCAGGCAATGAACAAATATTCACTGAGCACCTCCTGTGCGTGGGACCCCACTGCATGCACTGGCTGTGGAAATGCTCGCTGGCCATCACCAGTTAATGCCACCCTGTAGCCCAACAGCCTATGTAACTAGTGTACTCAGAGCTCTCATCCCTGAGTTCTTCTCTTTCTGGATCACGGCCAGGAGCAGGACTATGAAAATATGACAAAGTACTCAGGGGGAGAATGTGGACTTTCTTCCGTCACTCCATGCCCTGGGGTCCTGGGGGCTCGACACAGGCTGTGATGTGCAATGTGCAGGGAAACACTCGACTCCACTCAGAAATGTGATATTTTAAATAGTCTTATTGACATTGAATTGCACTTAAAGATTAAGTGGGAAGTTTTATTGTGAATCAACTCTCATACATTTGTGGGTATATCTGCAAATATTGTGCTTCCCTTTGCACATTTATTTTTATCTCGCAGACTCACCTGAAAGCTACCATCTCATGCGTATAGAAGAGAGTAGACTCAAAGCAGCAGTGCCTTCGAAATGGAGCTGCCATCCCAGGCACTGTGTGGTTTGCAGACAGAGCTTGCCAGGCATACAAAGGGGTTGTATTTGGTTAGGTTCACACAGTGCAGATTTGAACCCAGGAATCTAGCTCTGGCGTTGAAGCTTTTAATCATGACTTCATGCTGCCTTGTTTTTTAGGAGACTCCCATGATTTCCTAAATACTTGTCTAATTTACTAGTGAAATGCAAGAGCAACTCTAAGGACTAGGCACTGGAGGCACTCCAAGCAAATTAGTTACCTTCTAAATTGGGAGGAAGGGCATTACATCCAAAAGTGCATTAAGAAGTGCAAACAAATTTCGCTTAAAATCTCAGTGCAGGAAGTGATGGACCAATCTGGTTATCATCTGAGCTATAGGCTAGCTGAGCTCTGCTCTGCCAGAGATAGGAGTGAGCACTGCAGCTGAAGTGAAGGGCCGATAATTCCCAGGGACCAGACGGAAGATGTTAACTGCGGAAGAACAGAAAATGCCTAAGGCTTTGAAAACTGGAGCCAGGGAGGAGGATAAGGTGGAAAGCAGCCAGACAAAAGTCAAAGAAGTCCACAGCAGCCCCTCCAGCACTTCCCAGCGAGGTGGGCTGTGGATCTGCAGTGCAGCACTCGGAAGGGCAGCTGGAGATGCTTGTCCACAGGTGTGAACACTGCAGCTGGTTTTCCCAACAGCTATGTGCTTCTCCTTGGGAAGAGAAACACCCTCTGTCAGGCCCACCTCTGGCTATTTGGGGTGGCCGCAGAGGGGACCGGGATCTCTCAGAGAACAAGCCCCTTACTCTGTCATCGGCACCTTCTCCGACCAGGCTTCGACTTTCTCCTCTACCCATGTTTGGCTGTACCTCACTCCCAAATAAGTACTTAATTTTTATTAATTATTCTCTAGCAGGAAACGTATTTTCGGCAGGAATCAATCTCTTTTTTTAAAAAAGATTGTATTCATTTTTGCTCATGAGAGACATAGATAGAGAGGCAGAGACACAGGCAGAGGGAGAGGTAGGCTCCCTACGGGGAGCCCAATGAGGGACTCGATCCCAGGACCCCAGGATTATGACCTGAGCCAAAGGCAGACGCTCAACTGCTGAGCCACCCAGGCGTCCCGGAATCAATCTTTCTAAGAGGACACAGTTTTAGCCGGTTTTGAGTCTAGGCTAGCAGGGATGGTTTATAGGAAGTACTAATTCAGGGTGGGTGCATCAAACTTGGGCCTGCAGGGTAGCTGGGATTGGTTGAGAATCTGGGTCGACCCCGGCCCCGGACCCTGGAATATGTCAGTACTGTACTAGAGCACGGGGCTTGGTGAGCGTCCAGTATGTGCTCACCTCATGTTGGGGTGTGCTCGCTGCTCCCTGGTGGGGGATGGGACCGGTGGTGGGGGCTCGGCTGGGCAGGCCTGGGGTGCTCAGGCTAGAGCACAGTACATGCCAACATTCTGGATATGTCGGGTGGGACTGAAGAACATTTTCTGGGTGAGTTCAGCTGGGTGAGCCTACCCTGTTGCAACAAGAGCCCAACAAGGGATCAGAAGCTGAGATGTGGGGCCGAAAGGGGTCAGAGACCTGAAAACAGAGAAACTGAGGGCCCGTAGTTTGGGTTAGCAGTGACCAGGAGGTGGTCAGTGAGAACTTCCCATCTCCTTACCCAGGATTTCTTTTTATAAACCCTTAGTACACATTTCTGCCGACATCCCAGAGCCCTTAAGCTCCTTTGTGCCCCGGATATCGTTGACCTTGTGGGGATGAGTATAGATGCCCCTGCGGATCATGCTTTTAAATGTGTTATATAGGGCACATAGGATTATAAGTGACTCCTTTATATTAAAATACAGTTCTATCCTCAGACACCACGGATGCCAGGTTAAAAATCCCAAAAGGGTCACAATGAGAGAAAGAGGCAGGTGTTTCTCACAGCTCCCGGGAGCAGATGGTTTCATCTGTGCGTCACAGATGAGGGAAGTGGGTCGCTTGCTAACATCTAGAGACCCAGGTGTGAGGGCTTTCAGCCAGGTCGTAAAGATGGCTTTCCTGGCTCCAAACAGCTCTTCCCTGCCTCAGCCTCACGTCTTGAGTGAGGAGCGAGCTGAGGCTGGCAAGGGACTCAGGGTCAGGATGCTCTGTGGATCTGTAGCTGACCCCCCCGTTGGATGAAAGCTGGCACAACAGGAACTCGGCTTCCAGCGTGCCTGGGCCACTGCCCCCAGAGGGGAGCGCTCTGAGCCTTGGCTCCACGGACACCCGGCGCAGGCTCTTCTCTGGGGGCGGCCTGTGCCCTGTGGGGTTGTCAGCAGCATCCTGCTCTCTTCCTACTCGCCGCTGGGAGCACCTGCCTCAATCGTGACAACCAAGAGTGCCCTCCAGGATGCTCGAACCTCTTCATCAGCACTGCCTGGAGGAGACACCCCCCTCCGTCCGGGCTAGGTTGTGACTAGAATTCCAGGGTCCTTCCAGGTGAACCCAGTCAGCCCCCCAGACCACATAACTTCCCCTGTCAGAAGGCCTCGCCCGGACTTCAGCTACTCAGGGTAGGAGGAGCTTGGGGCTACAGGGCATGTGTCTGCAGCTCTGCCTGCACCCCTGAACCCCCGATGCTGTGTGACTCCATGCTAACCTCCCTTCAGCCATGGCAGGTTTATATCAAGCTCACGGTTCATCATGACGATTCCTGGGTCCAGACCCCTGTGTGCTTAGAGCTCACACCTCTCCTGCTGGTCAGAACTTTTCCACTCCGGTACAGGAAACTGTGGGTGTGCTAAAGAGAAAGCACTGTACCATTCTTTTTTTTTTTAATCATTATGACAAAGCACCTGCTACTATCTGGCCCATCCAATGTGTTCAGTCCGTATCTGTTGAACATGCAGAGAATGGGTTCATTATATTCTCCAGGTAACTTCTTTCTGGGGTTTGGCCCACCCCTTTACCTTTAACTCTTCATTGAAAATGATCTTTGTATTTTGGAAGAATTTTACAATTACAGAAAAGTTGTAAAGGTGGTACGGAGAGTGGCATGCATCCCTGACCCAGTTCCCACGGCGAGCCTCTTCCTTGCCCTGGTGCACTGGTCCACCCGAGACCCTGACCGTGGCACATTAGGGCTAACTAAGCTCTCAGCTTTATTTGGCTAGCACCAAATTTCCCAGCGGTGTTCCATTTCTGTTCCAGGATCTCATGCAGGGTATCCCACTGCGTGTCGTTGTCATGTCTCTTGGCCCAATCTCCTCTGCTCAGAGATGGTTTCTCCATCTTTCCTTGTTTTTCATGACCTTGACAGCTGGGGGGGTGGGGGTGGGTACTAATGATGGCATCCTGTGAAACTCCCCCAATCTGTGACTGTGTGATGCATTTTGTCTTGACTAAATTAGTGTTGAGGAGTTTAAATGCCTTTTAAAAGACGTGTAACTCGTTTTGCCTTTTCTGTCTTTGAGTTATTTGTGGATAATTGTGGAGACCTTTCCCTATGTGTTCCTTAAGTTGCTAATCAGGTGGAGACATCTGTCTCCTCCAGTGCCCTCCTTCCCATGGCTGGAAAGCATCTCAAGTCTTGACCACTCCCCCACCTGCTGCCAGGGTGGGGATGGTTCCAAGTCGAGGACTGCTGACTAGCGCACCTGCTGGGGTAGGGGTGGGGGCTCCCCAGGTGCTGGGCTTCCTCCTAGTGCAGCCTCCTCTTACCTGATAGCTCTGGGTTCCAGGTGTGGGTGTTCCAGTGAAGAAGGCAGATGTGCTGCCTTTCATGGTCCGGCCTTGGAAGTTTCAGAGCATTACTTCCACCATGCTCTATTGGATAAAAGAGTCACACCCTACTAGGTTCAGGGGAGAGTCATCAGGTTATGCCTGTTGATGGAGGAATGGCAGTGTCACACTGTGGGCGGACATGGGACAGGAGATTCTGCTGGGGTCATTTTAGGAATCTGCCACAATCCACCACAAGCAGTCCTCCTGTTACACTGGGTTAGGCCGAGGTGCCATGAAACAGCCCTGCCAGGGCCATCACCAGAGCCTGTCTGCTGGGTCCTTCCTTCCTTCCTTCCTTCCTTCCTTCCTTCCTTCCTTCCTTCCTTCCTTCCTTCCTTCCCTCCTTCCTTCCTTCCTCTCTCCCTTCCTCCTCCTTATCTCCTCCATCCTTTTTCTTTCTTCTTTCTTTCTTTCTTTCTTTCTTTCTTTCTTTCTTTCTTCTTTCTTCTTTCTTTCTTTTCTTTTTTCTTTTTTTCTCTCTTTCTTTCTTTCTTTCTTTCTTTCTTTCTTTCTTTCTTTTTAAAACATTTTATTTATTTATTCATGAAAGACACAGAGAGGCAGAGACACAAGCAGAGGGAGAAGCGGACTCCCCGCAAGGAGCCCGACATGGGACTCGATCCTGGATCTACAGGATCAGGCCCTGGGCCAAAGGCAGGCACCAAACCACTGAGCCACCCAGGGAGCCCATCTTTCTTTCTTTCTTCTTTTGTTCTTTCTTTCTTCTTTTGTTCTTTTTTCTTTCTTTCTTTCTTTCTCTTTCTTTCTTTCTTTCTTTCTTTCTTTCTTTCTTTCTTCTTTCTTTCTCTTTCTTCTTTTTTTTCTTTCTTTCTTTCTTTCTTTCTTTCTTTCTTTCTTTCTTTCTTCTTTCTTTCTTTCCTCCTTTCTTTCTTCTGCTATAGAACTCCTTTTTGTGTTTTTCATTCTTTCTTTTTTTTTTTTAAGATTTTATTTATTTGAGAGAAAGAGTTAGTGAGTGAGAAATAGAGAGTCAGAAGGAGTGGGGGGAGGGACAGAGACAGAAGCAGATTCCCCACTGAGCAGGGAGCCTGACAGGGCTCAATCCCAGGACCCCAGGATCATGACCTGAGCCAAAGACAGATGCTTCACCCACTGAGCCACCCAGGCACCCTGTGGTTTTCATTCTTTTCATTCTTTCTTGATTCAATTTTTTCAGAAAAAAATTATTTAAAAATTCATCCTATGGCATACAAGACTACCAATTCAGTTTCTGTTCCATAGGACTCTAAATAAATCACGCCAAACCCTGCCGAGATTTATAAGAAAGTTTTTGAAGATAAGAGAGAGCAAAGCAAAAGCAAAGTCTTCGAATGCATGTAACAATGCTATGTCCGTGCTCAAAGAAAACCACTGTAAACAGCTTTTTGTTTCAAAGAAAATTGCACGAATGTTCATGTAAAAATCAGAACAAAATGTTTTCATCTCAAGGAGAGAAGATACAGGGCCTATTATCCATTAGAATAGAAACTGCAGACAAGCCTTTTCTGTCCCACAATTATGGGGCTAGGCTTCACCAGCAGTAATTCAAATTCTTCCCAGACCTTGAAGAGCCCCATCTCTCTCTCCTCACCATCTCGACACTGCAGGAAATTCTAGGTACAATTTTCACCACAAGTGAAGCAGGTTTAGGCCCTTTCCAACAGTATTCAGGACAGGTTTTTACCTTCTGAATCTTGCAGTCTTGGTTTGGTTCATAAGGGATGAAAAGCATTCTTCATATTCACTTGCAGATTTTCCTGGGAGGCTGCTAGACCTTTGTTCCAGAAAGTCTACCTCCTTCCAGGAAAGCTGGCTGCTGTGATGGCCCTGAATGCCTTTCCCCTGACCCCACCCCACGCCTACACACCGAAAAGTCAACTGGAGGCCACTAGGAGTTCAGTTGGGACCTAATTCCCCAAGAAGGGATGCACATATGTTTTAATGTCATGGCCAACACTTCTAACCCCTCCTCTGTCATGTCCTGTGTAAAATCTGGGGTGTTCAGTCTTTTCTTTCTCTGGGTCTGCCTCTCTATTTTCTCAAGTTAAATGCTGAGTTTATTTCTACTTCTTTAATTCTTAATAATGAGAATGTTTAAGGATGACATGTTCACCTCTGAGTACAGCTTTTACTACAATTCTTAATTTTCCTATGTAGTAGTTTTACTTTTTTTTTTTTTTAAAGATTAATTTTTTCATTTGAGAGAGAGTAAATGTGCCCATGGTGGTGGGGTGGGGCAGGGGGAGAAAGAATCTTAGGTAGACTCTGTGCTGAACATGGAGACTGATGCAGGGCTCAATCCCACGACCCAGAGATCAGGACCTGAGCCAAGATCAAGAGTCAGATACTCCACTCCAAAATAAAATAAATATTTTATTCCCAAGACCTGTGTTTTAATAAAGCGAGAAAATCACAAAAAGGAAACCCAAAGTGTAGTAAAGCCATCACCCACATTCCCATCCTTCAGACTGAACTGTTGTTACCATTACTTAATATTTTCCCAGCATTTCCAATAACTGTGTGATAGATGTATGCATTTTTCATAAGAGAAAGAAAAAGAAAGAAAAAAGATAGGCAAAGCTATATTGTCTTCCAATGGTTACGCACTGGCCCATTGCTGCCTCCCAGCCCCTGGGGCTCACCAGCATGAGTTAGGGAGGTAGTCTTTCATTCATGTACATATCTTTATATTTCTTTATAGAGTGCATCCTATTCTGTGTGGAATAGGATTTCTTGGGTTGCTTCGCCATTTACCCCGTTGCTTCATTGCTGTGATGAACTTCTCACACTTGTTCCGCTGCAGCGGGAGGGGAGGTTTCCACGAGCCGCGTGCACAGAAGCAAAGTAGCACAACCGCTGACAGGGCACATTTCTGACTCGAGGACTTGCCCATTGCTCTTCAAAGCCCCTGTTGCAATTCACCCCCAGAGGTTGGAGTTTTAAATGTAATCTTTGATTAATAGGGTCTAGTTTGCAAAGGTTCAGAGCATGTGGCTTCAGTTGTGGAACGAGACAGATGTGATACAGACCATTACATTACATTCATCTTGAATTTCTAACAGATCTTAGCAGTTCCTGGCATGATGTTTTCGATGCATTAAGTTCATAGCCTGTTCCTTTTCAGTCTGGGTTATCCCTTTTATCCATATGAACTAACCTCAGCCCCATTCAATATTTTTCTGGTACATTCTCAAATTGTGCTGCATTATACCACGGCTCTGCTCTTCTTGTTTGTATCTGCTTAATAATTGGCATGATGTGTTTCTCCTACCCTTGATATGAATGTTATTATTGTCTTCCAATGCATCACTTGGCAAAAGAAATTTAAGGGCAATTTGATATTTATTCCTTTTGAGATGACGTGTGTATGGCCTGCATACTTGTGGCAATTTTCTTGACAACCACAGTAAGAATATGACATTTCCTGATTTTATGTCCTTTAATTTTTCTTTAATTGTGTATTTAAGTCTGTGTTTCCAAGTCATTTTCTTCGGTTGTGTTTTCCCTCCCTGCCCAGCATACACTAGTATTGTTGCTTCTGTTCAAGATGTTGCCCTTTTCTCCTGTATTCTGGAGCTTTTCAAGCTCGTCCCACATTCCTGATTTATTATCAACCATATCAATTTCACTATCTGCTCTTCCCTGGGGCCAGTTTGCTTATTTTATTGCCATTTTTGAATTTTTGAATTTTAATTTTCTCATCTGCTCATCTTTTCATATCGGCTTTACTGACTTTTCCTTTGGCTTCTTGGAGACCTTTGTCATCCTCCCTCCTCCCCCTGCACATCATTAAACTATGTAGGAAGCACTACTCTAGGTGCTATATTAAGTCAATGTTCAGAGGTTTTTCCTATTGCTAACACTCTAGGAGGTGACTGCTGTATCCTGTGCCTGTTGGATCATTACTGTGTTGTCTGTGTGGGTGCATGTGTGCACATACTCATCCTGGAGAGGGATGGGTTCAGACCCAGTATGTGCCAAATGGCAGCATAGCCTAAATGCCAGCCCCTTGGGGTCAGGGCACTCTGGGTGCTGAAAGATGCCCTTCAGCACCAACAGCAGGAGCTGAACCTGGAACTTTCTGCGAGTGTTGGCTGAGTTTCCTCTAGGGTGGTCTGTAGAGACCCTCTCCTCAGTACCTCAGTGGGCCCCTGGGTACTCTGAACCCACAGCATGCACACAGGTCCCCCTGGGCTTGGTCAACATGTGTCTCTTCCCCCTCCATGAATATATTATTCATCAGAATTACACTGTCCAGTATTTTCTGTGTCTTTCAGAGCTCACATTCCATCCCAGTTTAGGGTGTGTCTTCATTTTCCTTATTTTTACACAAACATAGTAAGAATATGAATAGTGATGGTGGTGGTGTGTTGGTGTTGGGGGAGAGCTGTCCCTGAAGAGCAACCCCCATTTCTGGAAGAGGATTGGCAGCCATGTGTTCTGTTCGCTGAGCAGGGAGAAGGGAAAACATTTCCTTAGTCCTGTCTGGAAGTTTGCTCTTTTTGGGGCAGAAAAGAGAACATGTGTAAGACACTCATTTCAGTGTCTCCAATAAGTACTCGGTGGGTGCCATTTTCTTCTAAGATATGTGTAATAAGTGTCATTATGCTTTGCCCTTGTTACCTTTGTCTTAGAAGGCTGTTGCACAAACTAGTGGCTTAAGAATGCGTGTCCTAGTAGGTTTTCTGGATATCTTGTCTCTCTGTTATAAGTGCTTTTCATTAGATATACCTTTAGTATTATTGTTGAATATCAGTTATCAGATGGCACTGGTTCCACAGAACAGTTACGTGAACTCATCACGAAACAACTCTTGGTATAAGGAACGTCCAGTAGTCAGAGAATCACTAAATTGTGATTACTTTTCAAAAACATGGGTGGGCCTAGGGACTGAGTTTGTGAAAGGAGTGGGGGGAGGGGGGGGAAGGAGAGAGGGAGGGAGGAAGGGTCCCTGAAAAATGATTAGATTCCAAAAACTGCAAGATAATTAGAAACATGCATGAAAGCAAGTAGCAGAGCACTCTCTACCTGTGGATCAATGTGAGTAAAAGTCCTAATTTAAAGAAAAAATACAACATGAAAATAAGCCAAGTATGTTTTATTTTATGTGCATATATGCTAATATTTTATGGTTAGGAACCATGCCCAGAATACAAATTTCTATCCGGACAGTTTTATTGATTTGTTTTGTCATAAATTCAGAAGCATAGGACATACTATGCTTTTTATAAATGTCACAGCTTATAAAGTCGCTGGAAAGCTGGCAAAAATCCACAGCTTTTCTGTATTTCCCTAATAATTCCCATGCTGTTCTTTTGTGTATCCCCTTCTTCTGCCAAGCCTCCACACAACAATTCATTTATTTTGTATTAACTTTAGTCGTGCTCTGCAGTTACTTCAGCCACAACCTTAAAAGTATGCAGTTCGGCTCGCAAAGTATGTTCGCGTGTTTCTGCTTTTTATGACTTGTCTCCTTGTTTCTACGACTTTCAATTCCAGACTTAAGGGACACCAGAAAGGGTGCAGTGAACCTGCCTTCACCTGAGAACTTCATAGATATTCTTTGGATATTGTCTCTTCGGAGAGACATCCTGCCAATACAGAATTTTCTCTGATAGGTCATTGAAAAGTCTTCCTGATCTTGAAATGTCCTTACAATTTTCCCTTCAGGAAAATTGTTTCCCCAGGTAAATCATGACTCTGTGCCAATGAATCAGGTGTACACTCTGGAGCATTCCTATCTGTGATTCAGAAGTTCCATTTGATTTTTATTAAACTGGCTTAATTTGGCCATAAGCCTGCTGTGCCCTGAAATTGTCATCAACCTGGAATATTACTAAGGATGATGTCTCGGTAGGAAATCCTGCGACTTTTCACAAGAAATATACCAAAATCACAGTATCTTCTGCCTGCCAAAAGAATAATTACCCTTAAAGTTACAACGTGAATGTTTTGTCAGAAACGGTACCCACAAAGGAGTGTGAGCTGATAGTTTTTTATGTCAACATGAGGATCTATGAGTAAGTCAGGGCCCCAAGAGTGTTTGCAAGACATAGGTCTCAATACCATCCTAATTAACATCATTAGACAAAGATTAATTAGTTTACCATGGATTCACAGGGCACCTGGAACATGATTGTTCATTATGAAGGGGAAAAAAGTCCACTGCAGTTAGATGAAATGCTAATTCTGGAGTTTATATAAGACCTGACAAAGCTTAAACAAGCTAATAATATTTTAACAAAGATTTTAATAACATGTTGATGAATAAGACCAACGGGAAAGCATTTTCAATTACAGTATGACATGCTCTTGTCCCTTGTACTATAAATACAAGAGTCACGAACAGTCACTCACACTGTGGTGTGGAATTATTTACTATCTGAGGTCACTAGAGCTTATTCTGGATCACAGGTTAATGACACAACAGTTTTTTTTCTAGAAGGAATGATGGGTGTGTGTGTGTGTGTGTGTGTGTGCTAAGTATGTCAGTTGCTAATTTAGTTTCCCTGTTCATTAGGTCTGAGTCTATTTTCAGCAAATGATATCAATAAAGTTGATAGAATGGGCACTTGGCATTGCCCATGACACCGACATGTGAGCAGGCTACTATGCCAACCAAAGTGTTTGGCTTTAGTAGTAAGAAATACATAATGACTCAAAACTACACAAGAGAACCCTAACATTAAACACCAATAAGCTAGAGAGAAGCCAAGAAAGTAAGCTGTGAGAGAGGCCTTACAGGATCACCACATTCAGAAAAATCCAGGTGTATCGTGGAAGGCTACCAAACTCAGTCAGATACAGTTTAATTTTAGGTTTTGTTTGAGGCTAATGACAGATAGTACCTCTACATGGAGACAGGGAAATGTAACAAAGGGAAATTGTCAATGCTGGACTTTCCAAATAAAGCCTTTCCCACTCTTGAGAAATTTTAAGGAACATGGAAACTTTTAGAATGGTGTAATGGTTAGTGACATGACATTCTTCTAAACCGTCCTTCTTCCTTAATTATTTGCAAGGCAAAATGTAGCTCCTAGAATGGGAAAATCTGAAATTATAAAACGTTGAAACTGACAGTCATCTTGAGCCTCTGATACCTCATGAGTTTTACTGGCATTATTTTATCATTGAAACCTCCTAGTAACATACAAGTGCCATTATAGTCTCTATGAAACATGCTACCTCTTGAAAAAAGTACCAGGTTCAAACAGTTTCACCGGTAAATGCCTCACAAACTTCAAGGATAGTGCCAGTGCTATTTAAACCATTACCAGGCTTTAAAAAGAGTTCTTTTTAATAAAGTCAACAATATTACAATATCAGCATGTGATGAAGATATCACCCTGGTGTACACACACACACACACACACACACACACACATATACACACCCCTCGGACTAATCTAAATCCATAAATTTACGTTGATTCATAAATATCAGCATGAAAACCCTACTTAAAATAATAGTGAACAGAATAAAGAGCATGGAAAATATAATTCTCTGTGACCAAATGTGATATGCCAGGAATACAAAGAAAACTTTCAATTAAAAAAAAAAAATATATATATATCCAGGTATGGGATAAGGAGGAGCTGACTGACATGAGACATCTCCAATGCTCTAGCATTTAACTACTCAGCAGGAACTCCAGAAGATGGAGCTCACATTTTGGGTTTAACTCTTTGAAACTTTTATTTAAAGAAATATATTTTTGTGTATATTTATATCACATAAGTATACAATACAATGAATATTTCCATTTCAATATTGAGAAGATAACCCAAAACCACAACAAAAAACAGATTTGTAGAAACGCTTTACGAAAAAAGATGTACAGATGACCAATAAGCACATGAAAAGATGCTCAACATCACTACCCATCAGGGAAATGCAAATTAAAACCATAAGAAGAGGGCACCTAGGTGGCAAAGCCAGTTAGGCATCTGACTCTTGGTTCTGGCTCAGGTCCTGATCTCAGGATTGAGCTTTGCATCAGGCTCTGTGCTCAGCATGTGCTCAGTACAGAGCCTACTTAAGTCGCTCTCTCTCCCTGTATTTCCCTGCCCTCTAAAATAAATAAATAAAAATAAAATAAAATAAAATAAAATAAAATAAAATAAAATAATCTTAAAAAGAAGAAAAAGAAAAAAGAAAGAAAGAAAGAAAGAAAGAAAGAAAGAAAGAAAGAAAGAAAGAAAGAAGAAAAAAGAAAGAAAGACACAAGGGGATACCAAAACACATGCCTCAGCAAATCTAAAATCCTAGTTTCTTCAGGCCTTTTTGCAATCTATCCCTCTGACCTGTTTGTCCCAGATGACCTCTGACCTTATGTTTGTCACTAATGACTAGCTTACATTTTATGAAATTTTATATAAATATATGCCCTTTAACTCTTTGGTGTCTCATTTCTTTTGCTCAGCAAAGCGATTTTGAGGTCCATCCATGTTGTTACATATAACAATAGTTTACTCCTTTTATTGGTGTGTAGTGTTCCACAATATGGGTACATCTGCATTTGCTTGTCCTGCTAGTAGGTGCCTCGTTTCCAGTTCAGATAAAATACAAATGAAGTTGCTGTGAACATTTGTGTTTAATTATTTGTGAGGGCATATGTTTTTATTTCTGTTGAGTACATTTCTGGGAGTGAAATAGCTGGGTTGTATGACAGGTGTCCTTATAACTTTTAAAGAAACCGTTAACACAGTTTTCTAAGGTAAGAGATTGAACTGAAGCCAACCAAAATGTTTTCATCAAACAAAATTCAACCTCTCCTGAACTCAGCTAACAAGGCTTTCATCCTTAACACTAGTGAAGTTGTCCTTCCAAGGACACCAAAGACCTCCATATTGCCAGCTATAAAGGGTGGTCCTCAGGGCACCTGGGGGTTTCAGTCAGTTAAACATCCACTCTGACTCTTGGTTTCAGCTCAGGTTATGACCTCAAGGTTGTGAGATCAAGCCCCGCATCAGGCTCCACACTCAGTGCAGAGTCTGCATAAGTTTCTTTCCCCTCCCTCTCCCTCTTCTTCTGCTCCTCCCCTACCATTTCTCAAAGAAAGAAAGAAAGAAAGAAAGAAAGAAAGAAAGAAAGAAAGAAAAAAAGAAAGAAAAAATAAAGAAAGTCTTTTTTTTTTAAGGGTTATCCTTACACTTTATTTGACTCTACACATCAGCTGGCTCAAATGCAGTTGATCAGGCCCTTTGCCTTGGAGTACTTTCTTTGCTTCCTCCCAAGACAACATACTCTCCTGGGCTTCCTCTTGCTGTCCTGCTTATTCTTCTCCAGTCTGCCCTGTAGGATTCCCTTCCTCTTCTAAAGGTCCAAATGCAATATGCTTATATATATGAATGGCGTTGAGAAAATTGGACAGCTACATGCAGAAGAATGAAACTCAACCATTTCCTCACACCATACACAAAAGAGACAATTATCATATGGTCTCACTCATATGTGGAATTCAAGAAACAAAACAGAGGATCATAGGGGAAGGAAGGGAAAAATAAAACACAATAAAATCAGAGAGGAAGACAAACTATAAGAGACTCTAAATCATAAAAAACAACCTGAGGGTTGCTGAAGGGTAGGGAGGGGAGAGATGGGATGATGGGCATTAAGGAGGGCATGTGATGGGATGAGCACTGGGTGTTATATAAGACTGATGAGTCACTGACCTCTACCTCTGAAACTAATAATACATTGTATGTTAATTAATTGAATTTAAATTAAAAAATAAAGGTTCAATGCAGAGTGCCATGGAATTTAATGCTTGGGGCTCTATCCTCCCCTTCTGTGCATATTATGGTTTCTCACACATGCCTGTGGCTTTATTTATTTATTTAAAAGATTCTAATTTATTTATTCATGAGAGACACACACACACACAGAGAGAGAGAGAGGGAGGGAGAGAAAGAGAGAGAGAAAGAAAGAGAGAGAGAGAGAGAGAGAGGCAGAGACATAGGCAGAGGGAGAAGCAGGCTCCATACAGGAAACCCGATGTGGGACTTGATCCTGGAACCCCAGGATCACGTCCTGAGCCAAAGGCAGATGCTCAACCACTGAGCCACTCAGGCATCCCAGCCTGTGGCTTTAAATGCTATAGATTTTCTGATCTGTCTGCCTCTCCTCCATCTCGCAATGTATCTACCACTCCTCCCCCATCTTCTTTCCTTCCTTCCTTCCTCTTCATTTTTTTATCTTTTCTGCCTGTCTCCAGCCTTGACCTCTTAATTTCAGCCCCAAAGTCATATATCCAGGTACCTATTCAATTTTTATCCAGCTGGTTTATCTAGAAGTAGGTATGTATTCAAGGAAGAACTCTTGATTTCTCCCCCAACTCTAGACCTCCAAACCTATTCCAATCTAGATCGTCCCCTATGTTAAAAAAATCACAACTCCACTCACCAAGTGGCTTAGGTTAAAAAAACTACAAGTTGGTAGACTTCTCTTTTTCTCACACGTCCTAGAGCTAAGTCACCGGCAAGTCTTTAGCTTCAATTTCAAAATATAGTCGGAGGGTGGACACTTCTCATAATCTCCACTCCGCAACCCTAGTTCAGGGCATTGTCGACACCCAAAAGGGTCTCCCGAGCCTTCGTGTGCACTCTTGCTTCCCGGCTGTGCATCCTCCACATGGTGCTCATACCGATGTGTTTATGACACAATCGGGTCATGCCACCGAGCACAAATCACTGGAAACCTCTGCTGTCACAGAGTAAGGTCTTGCATGACCTGCCTGCCTTTTTGGCCGCATCTGGTCTTGGACGTGCCCCAAGCCTGGGCTTGTTCGTGCTGTCTCTCATCTGCCCCCAAGTAAACCACGCTTGTCTGGCTGCTGGGGATTTGCACTAGGCCTTCTCCTTTCCTGGAATGCTCCTTATTCGATCTTTTCATGAACCTTCTTCGTTTTTCCTTAGACATCTGACCTCTTCAGTAAAAACTTCCCGAAGTTGCCCGCTCAGTTCTCCTTAAAGCTCCCCTAGAGGGCAGTCCCTCCCATTAAGTGACACAATGCTTACCTGATTCTTTATCCTCAGTATCTGGCTGGGACGCAGACCTGTATGGCCACAGAATTCATCTGTGGTTTCATTTAGTGATCCAGGCCCTGCCTACAGATCACCTGAAAACCTGTGTGCTCAATCCTGCACAGGCTTGCTTCTCACCCATGACAGGCCCAACTGTGGTCTAGATGTCTCTTCAAGGCACCATGGTCCCCTGTGTGTGGATGCTTTGGTCAGGCTGGGAGATGCCCTACCCCCTTCTAGCGGCACCCTCTGAAACACTCAGGCAAGACCCTGGAAGAAACCAACTGGAGAATTAGGCACTTGATCTCAAATACTTTGCCTGGAACTGACCCAGGTTACTTCTTTTGATACCTTATTTACAAAACCTGCCCTATGGCCACACCCAACTCAAGGGTGTGTGGGTCTAGAGAGGGCATTGGGAGGCCTCCGACCGGTCTGCTCCACCTGCCTTACTGTTCCTGCAGCCCCCACAACCTGGACCCTGGTGGCCAGTGCTTGGCTTAGAGGAGTTCCTCAGCAGAAGTTTGTTCAGGAAGAATAACCTCTGTTTAGATCCTGTTTTTTCTTGCCATGGAGGCATGGTCCTAAGGAATCAAAAAGCCTTGGGGCTGTGCCTCTGGTCTGCCCTACCTCCCCACTTCCTGCTCCCTTTGTCAAACATGCAATTCTCTTCTACTTCACTTGCCCCCTTATTAGAAATGCTGTGTTCAGTGATTCATTAACACGGTAGTGTGAATTAGTTCAATATATCATCCTGCCAAGAAGAATTGATGTTACTGTGCTTCCCGGCTGGGAACAGTATTTTTT
This sequence comes from Canis aureus, assembly GCF_053574225.1. Classification (NCBI taxonomy): domain Eukaryota; kingdom Metazoa; phylum Chordata; class Mammalia; order Carnivora; family Canidae; genus Canis; species Canis aureus. The sequence goes on from NC_135627.1 coordinate 3,125,121, forward strand.
TTTTTGTAAGGGATGCCCTTCTGGTGCTTTCAAACTACAACATAGAGGTATCTGCCTACTTTTAAAAGGATTGTTTTCTCTGATGCTTGTTATCTTGTTAGTTTTAATTGCTAATCATGGTTCCTATTGATACTGTGTAATTTATCTAAGCCCAGCACAATGGCCTAAAGTTTAAAAAAAAAAAACAACAACCCAACAACCTTGTTTTGGAATGTTCCTTAATTTTTGTTGTCATCAAGCAGGTCTGGTCTGTGCATGGAGTGATGAACTCGGCCTGCAAGAGATCTGAGAGATGGTCTACACTACTCACAGGAGAGCAAGGCAGGAGCAGAGGTGCTAAAGGGGTTGCCCAGAGCCACACAGCTAATCGGGAGGGTTACACATGAGAACCCCAAGTCCCACTTCCAGTCAAGAGCCAAATTGTACAAAAAACAAGCCAACAGGAAGCCATGAAATGTTGTGTGTGCTAAAGAGTTGGTTCTGTGAAATTCTTGAAGGTGATATTAAAATCTATCTTAATTCAACTCTGTCCCTCTGAAGGTACTGTCTTTTCATTGGAAGAATACAGTATTTAATTCATTACAGTTGAGTGTGACTTTATAGATAAAACAAACCATTGAGGTCCCCGTGAAATTTCATCCTCTACCTCTGAGGAGATGACACAGAAACTCTATATCTTTGAGAAGGACTAAGTGGGATGGGAATTGGACTTTTCTAGCAATTTTGTGTATCTATATGTCAAACCATCAGAGCTGATATCATTTTTACTGGGCAGGAGAATTAAGCTCTTTCCAGCTCTCAAGCAGGAATCATGAAACCAATGTTTTTTGGAATAATTAACAAAAAAAAAAAAAATGAAAAACGAGAGTGAAAATCTGGTTTCTCTTTCAAAGACAGTACTTTTTTTTTTTAATTTTAAGATTTTATTTATTTGTTCACGAGAAACACAGAGAGAGAGGCAGAGACACATGCAGAGGGAGAAGCAGGCTCCATGCAGGGAGCCCAATTTGGAACTCGATCCCAGGACCCCAGGATCATGCCCTGAGCTGAAGGCAGATGCTCGGCAACGGAGCCACCCAGGGGCCCCAAAGGCATTACATTCTTGACAGCGTTATTACTTAAGTGACACATGAGACAAAAGCAGTCATGGTCATAGCCTAAGGACGCAAGTGCTGGCACCTGTAAATGCATGTCCCACAGCCTCTTCCTAACCATGAAGCCTTGACAAGCCACTCTGGCTGCTTCCCCGTCTGCAAAAATAGGGACATTAGAAATAATGATACCTCCTCTAGGGCTACTGGAAGGCAAGATGAGGTGCTGGAGTGCTGCCTGCCATGCATCAGTGCCCTGGAAGCCCGAGTTTTGTGTGTTCCCTGCGAGTCACTCTGTGATGCTCACCGCTCACCAAGCCTTACCAGCAGGACAGACCTGTGTTCTGTGGCTGGAATGGAGCAGCCACTTTCCCATAGAAGGTGTTGGGGACCCATGGCCACCATTCCATGAAGGCATCTCAGACTTGAATTTCATGGACACAGTTACCTGGCTAATATTAACAGAGCACAGAGGTCATGGGGGCACACAAATCATGAAAGCCTGGGTTATCTCAGGTGCAGTATGTGTTCTTCCTCCCAAAATTCTGTCTTCAGTTCTGCAGCTCCATGACGGCCTGGCCCATCTGCAGGTTTACTTGGGAAAAAGGCTGCGGAAGCACCTTCACCTTCTCCTCTCTCTGGGCCCTGCGTACACTCACTGCTCCCGTCCTTTGTGGTTGCTTATCTGACGCTGTGACCCTGTTGCCAGCGCATAGGACTGTAGCTCATGGCAGGTGCCGAGAACGCTGTCAGAGCCACATTGGCTGCAGACGTCAGCATCCATGCGGTGGAATGCAGAGGCTTGCCCTCTGCCAACAGAGCCCCAGTCCACAGAAGGATTCCTTCCAAACCAGCAGGGTTGAGCTTGGCCCCACACAGAAGTAAAACAAGATTAAGACAGTTGCTGGCTCCCGGTTTCACCCAGGTGAAGGCCCTTGGCCACTTCGCCCGGGCACGACTGCCCTACCCATTCCCTCTGCAGGGATTGTCCTCGATTCCCCTGACCTTGGCTCCAACCTGCTGCGTACTCCATTTCGGCTGCTTGGAACATCCCATGAGATGCACCTCCCAGTTCCTGCTCCCACCGCGGAGCCCAGGGGGACTACACCTGTTGTCTTGAGCCACCTGCCATACCCTTGAGGTCTTTGGTCGGCCCCACAGCTTGTGGCTCTCTGAGGCATAGGCCACACTGCTTGCTAATTGTTTTTACCTTCCCCAGTAAACTGGGAGCTGCTTGAGAGGAGCAACCACATTGTCTCCGTCATTGAACCCCCAGGGTCAAACCTGACACACTATAAATTCTCACTCAACATTGTTAAAAGAGCCATCAATTGTGAGATGGGCTGGAAGCAACCCTCAGTCCAAATCATCCATTCACTGGAGCTCCCTGAAGTGGCTGCACTGAGCTGACCCTTTGTTTTAAGGGTTTGTTGGTCGTAAGTGTGGCAGAAACAGCGTGGCCTTTGGAGTCAGGCGGGCCAACCACGCCGCTTGCCATCTGACCCCCAAAGAAAGCCCTACTCGGGTGGAAGCAGAGGATACGGACGGGCTGGCCTCCCGGGCTGGCTCCCAAGCTGCTCTGCATGGGTCCTCCTCTGGGGGCTCCGCCTGGAGTTTGCAAGGATCCCCGTGGATTCTGACCTGCACACGTTTGGGCTTCACTGGCTCAGTAGTTCTTGCTGCCATGATTACCATTACGATTATTTTTAATATAATAATATACAGTAATATACATCAGTTTTTCATAAGATATGTTTAATATAAATGATATGATTTAAATATGTCCAGAGACCTCGGGTGTGTTTAATGCAGATTGTACTCGGAAAGATAGATTTATGGAAACAATTATATTATTTGTGTGAGTGTGGATTAGCATATCAGATTACTTCTATCCTCTCTGAACGAGAAGGATCTAGGCTGCAGAAACCACACTCCCTGAAGGAACTGGGCAGAGCTGAGGGCACAGGGTGGCGGGAGGCCTGTGTCCTCTGGTCATGCTGGACTCATCTCACAGAGCTCAGATACCCCAGGGGCTGCAGGGGGAACAGCAGATCTGGGGGGGGGGGGGGACCACGGGTTTCCAAACAATGTTGGTGTAGAATCTGTAGTCAACCAGCAGCCCAAACCGTGCCAGCCTTTTGCTCAAGAGGCTTGCTAAAATGCCTGTGGTTTCTCCCCAAGAGAGGAGATAAAATCCACACAGTTCATCCCAACTGAGCCCCTGACCCGGCTGAACTTTCACATCTTGTGTCTGTAATGGTTTCCTTTTCTTTCCCATCATCAGCTTTGTACAGATTTTATGCTATGTGTCTTTTATGAGTAGAAGGTTTTCCATGTTTTATAGGTCATCATGCTACTTATTTTAGTTGAAACATCATTAGAAAAGAACCCACACTAAGTATTTATTTTTCTTTAAAAAGGTAGACTATTAATATTTATAATTAGCCCTTGTTTTGTTTACATAATTATATTTTCCAGACACAAAATACCGCATATATAGAATCGATAGAATTCTTACCCTTTTCCCACCAGCAGTGTTTGATATATTTGGTGCACACTTGTCAACCTAAATTATGTGATAGGCAAAGAAGCTATCACTACTTTGGAAATCTAACAATAACACCTGTAAAATTACAGAGAAACCGAGAAGCGTTCAACAATCACTTGATAAAATGTTGGTCTTGGAAAAAGGATTATGTCAAAAAGAGGTATAGTGGGACTATCAAGGGCACAGCCAAAATTCCGGGTAATATTGGGCGGAAACGTCACATTTCGATGTGTTTTGTCTAAAGAGATGCAGAGGTCAGGGATGGCAGGTCCTGAAGTGGCGTGACCCCTCGCTGCGGAGAATGGCCCAGGGAAGGGACCACATGTCATTTTGTGCATGCAAGGATGTCCCCACTTCTTCACTCTTGGGACCTTGATAAGTAAGAGGATGTGTAGGCTGGGATCCTTTTTTAAAAAAAATTAAATATCTCTTTGGAACAACATGAACTAGCAGGGCTGTTGGGAGGACACCATCTATAAATAGAGCCTCTATTCTGGCTCCCCACCACATCCTATCTGTGACATTTGGAAGCCTCTTAGGGACAGAGCACTGGCCTTGGCTGCCTTCGTATTCACATGCGGGGCTGAGGGGGTGTCTGGGGCAGCCCAGGGGCGCCCCCATAACACCAACATCACAGCATAAGGCCTCCCCTTCCTCTCTGGCCATATTGACATTTGCTGCCTGGAAAGTCTGTCCAGTACAGACACAAACCTCAGGCCAAGCTTCTCCTTCTGCTCCCACCATAACCTCCCAGGGCCTTCGTGATAACACTGAATGTGCATATCAAACCTGTCTGCTTACTCCACGTCCCTTGAGGGCAAGAACGAAGTCTTGTTTATCTCGGCGTGGCTGGATTTGACCTTGGCACCTGTGGACGAGTGGGCAATCTGTTTCTCGAATACAGGGCCCTAAATCCTTTCTAGGCCTTACTTCTCAACCCTGCAGTCCAGGATTTAGGGCTTCGGCATCATCTGAAATGGTTAGAAATGCAGAATCCTCAGCCCACGCAGACCCAGGAATCACTCTGCAGGAGAGCCAGATCCCCAGGAATGTGTTCACACGCTGACATTTGAGAAGCGCTTTCCTCAAGCCGTGCAGAGTTAACTGGATTGTACCAGGTGAACCTCTGTTCAGGACAGTCTCTGTTCCCTGAGCACATTTCGGATAACGGACTCCCCGGGAGGCGTGGAGAGAAACAGTAAATTCATGAATCTCTTATTCATGCGTCTGATGCCACCCTACCATTAGCTGAGAAATGAAGAGTCCTGATGTTAGAGCAGCTATTTCTGTAATGCCACCGAACGTTTCCATTTCAAAAAAAGAACACTACAGCTTGAATACCACTTGCATGTTTGTCCCATTTTCAGCTGAATCTTGCATTAAATGCTAAACCTGAGAGTCATGAAATACAGCTTATTACTTCCTCTGAAGGGAAAGAGCAGCAAAAAACTTGCCACTCTGCCCTCTGCTATGAATTTCACTTGAAACGGAACCCATTTTTCGGATCTGTGACCTCCAGATCTGCTTATGTGTTTGTACTCTATATCACACCAAACTGCATTTGGGTTGTCACACACGCACACAGACGCACACGTACACACACGCAAGCACAATCTCACACACTTGTGTTAAAATAAAAACTAAGGAGGGGCGCTTGGGTGGCTCAGTCTGTAAAGCATCTGCCTTGGGCTCAGGTCATGGTCCCAGGTCCTGGGACCGAGCCCCACATCTGGCTCCCTGCTCGGTGGGGAGTCTGCTTCTCTCTCTCTCTCTCTCTGCCTCCTGCTCATGTTCTCTTTATCTATCAAATAAATAAACAAAATCTTTAAAGAAAAGGAATAAATTTTAAAAAACCTAATGATACACTACTTAGAACTGTATGGGATGTTGCTTTGGAATTTCTTTATCTATCAAATAAATAAACAAAATATTTAAAGAAAAGGAATAAATTTTAAAAAACCTAATGATACACTACTTAGAACTGTATGCGATGTTGCTTTGGAATTATTCAATGACTTTGGTACAACTTTTTAAAAAACCTGTATTACATTTAAAGCTAAACCCTCGGGAGCCTGGGCTGTGGGTTCATAGCTGTTTTCCTCAGTAAGTCTCATGTTCTGTGACCATGTGGGTCCTGCTGGCACTCTGGCCATGCCTAAATGCGACACCTGGGACCTGGGAGCCGGGAAGCTGACATGTCCTTGAAGCCAGCCCTCACTCAGAGAGGAGGAGCCCCCCCCGCCCCCCCCCCCCCCATGTCCGTAGGTTTGCTTTCTGTGGTCTCAGTTGCTCGTGATCAACCAAAGCTATGAGGTCAGAAGGTCAGGAGTAGCCTGATGCTGCATACTATGTGGAGCCCTGATTTGGAGGGTTAATGCTGGTGAAGGGGGGATGTGTGGTAGAATTAAGAACCGGATGGGAAAGAACAGATCTTAAAACACTGAAACCATTGAAGCAATGATTTTTGAACTTTATTTAAACATACCTAAAATTACATCTTTAGTGAGCATGACAGCTGCTTCTCAACATGGTAGGTAGACGCCAGGTGTGCGTTTAATTTGCCAGCATCTGTGGATCGGGACCCGGGATGCCTGCTACTCTTTCTTGGGGGAATAATTGGGAGACAAGTGCTAACCTAATTTCACTCAAAATCTGACTCATTTTTAAACCTCTGGCCCTCTGATCTCTGGGAGGCTGAAGTGATCCATCCCTGTACAAGGGCCTATCTTTGGCCTCCTCGCCTGTCTACCTTGTCTGGAGTCTTGGGCTGAGTCTCCCCCATACACCAGTGACTCTGGGCCCTGTGTGAGGGCAGTCCTCTCTAAGGCTGAAGTTCTGTGGCCCTGCGGGGAGCTGCAGGGATGTCTGGGCCAGAGCCATGTGAGGGCAGCACTTTCTTCCCAGTGCCCCCAGACACTGGCCGCCTTGGGAACAAGGTTGTGAGTGCGGTCAGATAAACCGATACATACCTTGTTTTAAATGGGCACTGAGGGGGGCACTTGATGGGATGAGCACTGGGTGTTATACTATATGTTGGCAAATCGAACTTTAATTAAAAAAAAGAAAAGGGAAAAAATTTTTAAAAAATAAATAAAACCTTTCAGGAAAGGGCAGTAAATCACAGGCCTTGCCGTGTTTCCTGTGATTCGTGTTTGCAATCATTTAAACACCCCCCTCCAGGTTCAGTGGCCTTCCACCATTTGCACACAGGGTGCTGACTTTTACCACCCCTCCTACAACACCCCGATAGTTCGAGGAAATCATGGCTCACATGAGCCCCCATAGCTGGTGGTCCCAGTGACCCTGGCTTGGCTCACATCCATGAACGCTCTGACACAGGTGGCTGGCTGCCTCGCCCAGACAACCCCGTTTCACACATGTGTATCTTGTACGGTGGCGGGACAGGTCAGCAGATGGCCCACATCTGACTGTGTGGGTGTTGCTGCTTCTCTGTGAACATTTCACACACCATCAGGTCTACTGTAGCACTAGCAGAGGCCAGGGGGTCTGGGGTTGGAGCTGGAAGGACGCTTGGGGTTCAGCTAGTGGCCCCTTCACGGGCCACTTGGCTTCTAATTGCCACAGCCAAACCACAGTTCAGACTTTCTCATTCTTTATCCAAAAGAGACTGAATATGACATAAATACTAGATTCCAAATATGTCACACCATAACAGCAGAGTGAAATGGGAGCAACACATACCAGAAGGAGGCGTATCTGGGTTATTGATTTTATACTATCACTTGGTTTCTTTGTGATTTTCGAGCACATCTCTTTGTGCTTCTGACGCACAGTCGTCCCACTGGGCAGATTAATCTAATAATCCCTTACCTGTCTGCAAGGGCAGAGCTGGATCCATCGGTGTGTTTAGGTCACTTCTGACTCAGACTGATGACTCATGGAAAAGGGTGTTCTCTGCTGCATCCAGACAGGGCGCCGGGCCAGTGGGTGTGCGCCTCTGCCACGCGCTGGCCGGGCTCCTTACTCAGTGCTCAGGATTCATGCCGAGGAGGTTGTTAACTATTTGAGCAGTGCCTCCCTAGACCATCATCCCCTCCTACGTGCCCCATGCTTCCTTTCCTTTCTTGTAAAGGTGTGTGGGCTTGAGATAAAGATTTTCCCTTCTTACTAATTTGATCTCAAGCCCCCCAGTAGCTTCCTTTTCCCGTAATTCCCAGACTCTGGAAAGTAGCATCAGCTGTAGAAAATCATCAACTTGCTGTATCTGCTTTATTCCCTGCCAGTTCTCTCCAGCAATATCCTAGAGGTCTCTCCCAATTTTTCTAAGATGTATCTTAAAGCCTTTCCAACTCATAAATTTCCCCATTTGAGCTGAATTCCCTATTTCTTTTCATTTTCCTTCAGAGAAGAAATTATGCTAAATTCACTCCACACATATGCTTTTTTGACTGTCTGGATTTTAAAAATATTCCTGAATTATCTGCCTCAGGAATTTCATCTTTAACTCGGATAAAAGAGTATTTAACCTTTATAGAAATACATTTTTTGTAGAATAGGAAATATCATGAATGTTAGTTGGTTTTGATAATAGAAATACCTGCCAAAAAAAAGAAATGAGAATTTCAAATTCTAATTATTTTAAGAAAAGCAGCTTATTAAGTGTTGGAAGTATCATCATGTGTGTATTAAAGCTAGTGGATAACCAGATGTTCATACGCTTTATTCTCCAAGGGTGGCCACACTGATTTGTATCCCAACCAACTTGTCCTCATGGCACCATGTTGATGCACTTTTTTTTTTTTCTTTTAAGATTTTATTTATTTATTCATGAGAGACACAGGCAGAGAGAGAAGCAGGCTCCCTGCGGGGAACCTGATGTGGGACTTGATCCCAGGATCCTGGGATCATGCCCTAAGTCAAAGGCAGACGTTCAACCTCTGAGCCACCCAGGTGCCCACTGATGCACTTTCTTGAGCCTGGAGCCCTTATTCTTTCCCCTGCTTGTACCTACTTCAGGCATGAGAAGGTCGTAAAAGTGATGCTGTGTTTCTTCTAAAGCTAAGTGGGAAAAAGCAATATGACCTCTTTTTCTTTTTCTCAATGATTGCCCTTGAAATCCAGCCGCTCTGTTGTGAGGAGTCCCTGTGTGGGTATTCCAGAAAACTGTTCTGCATCAACTACCTTGCATCTCAGGAGGAGTCCTCAAGCTATCCCAGCTCCTTGCCTTGGGGTGTTCCGGATAAGCTCCACATGTCAGGGAGCAGAGATACGCTACAATCCATGAGTTCTGTCTGAATTCCTGGTCACAGAAAGCATGGCAGATAAATGATGACTGTTGTATCAAACCACTAAACTTGGAGGGATTTAGGGATTTGTAGATAGCAATAGATAACTAAAACAGGCTTTTAAAGTTCCTTCCTGCAGTTTGTAAATTACAAGTAAATGTAATTTGTACATAATTAAATGTGAAATCATACAAATCCCAAGTATATAAATTACACTGCCTTCATTATGGTCACAGAGATTAGGAAAGATAAATAGTATGCTTATTTACACACCAGTTTTGTTATGTCTACGTAATTCCAGCTCTAAAATACATATATATTTAAGCACAGTTATGCAATCTTAAAATTTAAACATGATTTTGGGGAGACTTTGTGTTATTGATGTTTTTGTTTATAAATTGACTTTGTTCTTTATTTTGCATTTGTATGGTAAATGGCTACATGTGTAATTAACTAAAAATTCATACCTGACACTGATAAAAAGTGCACCCTAAGGATAAATAAATATTCACGATGTGGGAGTCTTGTGTGGTTTCTTAAAGATTTATGTCCATGCTTAATCAGAGTTTAGTGTGATTTTTTTCTTCCCCTGGACTTGAGACATATAAAATGTACAAGTGGATTTATATTTTGTATAGTATCTGTGTAAAATACATTATATGGATTATATTTATATATAAATTACATATAAAATAAAAGCCTAAATGTACATATATGCGTATATATGTATATATCCATGTGAAATATATAGGTTAACCAGGTTATTGCTAACCAAATAACAATCCAATCTAATGTCATATATTGTCACATAGACTAACATAATGTCATATTTATCGTAAAATTCAACTCATAGAGAATTCTAATATGTACATAAATTTAAGCCACAGATTATGGCCGAACATTGATTTTTAACATGGCTAATTCAGATTAACTTTGCAAAAATGTTGACCAAAATGTAGGGGTATTTACTGATGCATCTGGGTCTCAGACACGTTCTGAGGGTCCACAGAGCTGAAGACACATATACTTCTTGTATGTATACTCTTTTTTTTTTTTAAAGTGAAATGTAACTGTCAAAATTAGATTTTACTTAGATTAATGGGCAAAGTATTTCTATTTCTTCTAAAATTATTATTTTAATGAAAGGTTAAGCATCCAATCAGAATAAACATCAAAGTACAAGTATGGTTGAGCCACTGACTTGCCCTGTGAAACCTTCGTGCACCTGTGCCCTGCCTTCGTCGCACATGTTCCTCCTACCACATGGGCTCTGCTTCTGCACCACAAGCCCACACTCAGATTTGCAGACTTTTAAAAATTACTTTGTCCCAGATACCCTTACAATTTTGTTTGGGGCTAGTTCAGTGTATTGATGTGCATCCTGGAAAAAAATACTAAAGTAGCAGTTGCTCCTGCTTTGAAGCACCAGTTTCTTTCATTTCTTGACCTGAGGACCCTGCCCAGACAAGGCTCTTGCCATCACAGGCTGGGAGGCCCCCTCCAAGAGCAGAAACTGGCTTCCCCACGTATGGGTCACCCTGCACCTGGAGCAGGATGTTGCTAGGTTGTTACTCAAATGGTGGTATCTCCTCCCCTGAATCTCACGGGAATCCCTTTGCATGTGTAAAATAAAAAGTGACAGCGTTAACAACAAAATGCATTACTAACCAGAGAAAGATCTGTTAGCGCTCTGCCTCCGCATGAAGAGGGGTCTGGAGGCTCACAGAGAACTCGCCGTGGCCCTAAGTCCTGACCCCTGTGTGGCCACTCCTGCTCTGCGCTGCGCTGTCCTCCAGGCAGGTGCCCAGGTGCCATTCACCCTGTGGGACATGGGGCAGTGGAGGGGGTGCAGTAGCTGTGCACGTGGGACAGCTGGGACCTCAAAAATGACACATTGTGAGCATTGTGGTTGGAAACACAATTGTCCATTTTCATTAGGCGAATCCTGCCACATGTCCCAAAGTGAAGACTGAATGAAGGAAACTTGCTTATCTCTGTGTTTTTTTTTCCCTCCTCCCTCCCCTCCCTCTCTCTATTCCTCCTCCTTCTCCTTTCTCTCCTTCCTCCTACCTTCCCTCCCTCCTTTCCTCCTTCCCTCCTCTCGCTTTTTCTTTCCTTCCTCCTCTTCCTCCTCCCTCCATTCCTCTTTCCCTCCTTTCCTCCTTCCTTCCTGTCTCCCTCTGTCCCTCTCTGTCTCTCTGCTTTGCTTCCTTTTCTCTTTTTTATTATCTTTTTAGTCAAAGCGCTCAATGTTTCCATTAAATGCATTCCGACAATGTTACTTTGCAGCACATCATGCATGAACTCAGCTCTGGTGTCTAACTAGGGCAGACAGTCCTGTGCCACCAGCATTAGGTTTCTGCTCGGCAGGCCACCACAAAAACGAAAAGGCTGTCCACAGGTAAGAGTCATCCTTTACTGGTACAGAGACAAACCAGTCTTTCTGTTTTTGACATCTGTCAAAACCTTGCCAGAAACCAAGGACAATCAGGCCTGTTGTGGTTTTATTTTATCTATAAATCTGTATCAAAAAGTACTGGTGTGGTTGACTCTTAAGCTTCTTGGATTTTTGAGATGTTTTTCATACCAGTTAAAAAGATTATTTTATCAGTGACCTTTGTAGACTAACTCTGTAGTAAACAGGAAAATATTCAGCCACTATGAATTATGTAATACTTTGAAATTGTCTAGACAGTGTTAGAAGGGTACAGATGGAGCAAATTCTTGGAAATGAAAAGCAATTTAGCAACAGGATTTGAGACCAAGATGATGTCCATCTCTCCCCCTGCCCCTCTCATCCCCCATTTGTTCCTCAACCCTTTGGTCCCAAGACACAGAAGGATTTATTTGGAGTCAGCCAGGGTCTACTCTTTCCACCGATTGAGTAACGGGGTGCAATGTCAGCTATGTGCTCTGTCCTATTTCTTTCCAGTCCTCTTGCTGCCTGGTAAAGTTGTAACCGGGGAAGAGTCAAGGGTTTTCTGTACAGGTGGGATCTGGGCCACAGACTCAAGGGCCATGTGGCTCATCCACACCATGGGGAGGGAAAGAGAGGACATCCTGCGATCCCTTCTGATCACATTGGTGTTTGAACACAGACCTATTCTTCCCTGTTGTAGTGCTGTATTCCTCTAGTTACAGAAAATGGTATGTGTCCATCATCTTGGCTTTGAGCAAATGTATGTGGCAGGAATGTAATTAACAGCTAAGAAAAAGGAGTGCCTGGGTGGCTCAGTCAGTTGGGCGTCTGCACTTGGTGAACTCAGGTTATGATCCCGGGGTCTTCACTTGGTGAACTCAAGGTTATGATCCCGGGGTCTTGGGATTGAGTCCTGAATCAGGCTCCCTGCTCAGTGGGGAGCCTGCTTCTCTCTCTGCTCGTGCTCTCTTCCTCTCTCAAATAAATAAATAAAATCTTAAAAAAAAAAAAAAGCTAAGAAAATGACTCAATAATCAATTGTCACTTAACAGAGAAATCAGATAAATGAATAAATATGCAACTATTGCCCACAGAACTTTCTTCCCTATAAAAACAAAATAAAACAAAACTGTGTGCTGAGGTGTGTGGAAGCCACAAAAAAACATACAAAGTACTCCTTTATTTGGGAGCAAGGTGTGTGCATGTGAAGAAGGTAACTAAGCCACGCAGGACAGGACCGACCCCCCTCCCGCCCCAGGACCAGAGCAACAAAATATTGTAAAAAGGCAAGTTCCTTTTGTTCCCAGGTAGATAGAAGTACACTTGCAAGTGAGGTGGAAGTTGAGCTGGCCCCTGAAAGAGGTAAACTCTAAACAGGTTAAGGAGAACGGCCTAAGTTTGAAAATAGAAAAAAAAAATCTGCAGGTGAGACAAGATGCTCATCAGGAAGGGGTGAGTATGGCAGAGGAGAGAGGGCAAGGGTGGCTTGGCCCTGGGTCCAGGTGGAGTGCAGGTGCGGAGTATGCACTGGTGCCCCTTGAGCGTCACACACACTGTCCCTTAGGGATGCTCTCCGGGACCTGCTGCATGCACTGTGCCCGGGTTGGTCCTCCCCCCTTCTGCAGAGGCCGGGAGGGTAGAGTCTCATGGGGCTCTCGCCACACAGGCGTGTGTGCAAATGGTTTATGTGGAAATACAACAGCCATGTGGGAGCGGCCCAAGGAAAGTGAGTTCTCCAGGGATGATGTGAAGCTCATTTCTACACGCAGCCAGCTCGTGTCATGCATTCAGTGGCACAGGGGGACGGGCATGTCACGCACGCAGACCGGAGGGGGGTGTCCACACCCCCATGCTGATCTCTAGGCCGCCGTGCTATCAGGGGCTCTCCCGGTGCAGGGCAAACCTCGGGGAAGGGGCAGTCGCCAGCAGGTGCTCAAGTGGTGAGGCCCGGAAGGAGGGGAATCTGGGAAGGAACAGGCAGGGGAGGTTGAGGCCCCCAACACAGTGTCTGGCTGCAGGAAGCTGGCCGTGTCTGCCCAGTGAGTAACTGAGCAATTGCCAGCAGCAGCACTTTTCCCCCTAATGGAGCAAGACACAATAGCAAAATCACCATTTCTATAGAACTTCCTTGGAATGTTTTTCCCTCACTGAGGATCCTTGAGGTTTGCCACCTGCTGGCACCATGGATGTTCCAAGCTCCAGGGTCAGGGGTCCATGAGCTGGGCCTGAGGAGTCTGAGTCAGAGCAGGGATGGTGGGAGGGGAGCCGGGGCTGCCCTGCTCTGAGTTTCCAGCGCTCCCACTAAGGCTGTAATGACAGATGGATGGAAGAAATGAGAGAGGTACGCTAGGAAACAGGACAGGACACAGGAAATGGGTGACAGGACTGGGAAATTGGGTCTTAGACTAGCTGTTTCTTGAAACATAAGGACTTGTGACCTCCAGGTAAACTCCTTCTCCACTGGGAAGGAACATGCGTTGGATGCAGATGTGCCAGGAACGTGGAGAAAGTTGCAAAACAGAGACTGGCTCCCGTCCTCTCTGCGCCCCTTCTAGCAGGATGCGGGCAGTTCGATCAGTGGCATCAATGAAGGCGGACTGAGAACCCCCAGGGCCACGTGTCTGTCCAGCTTCTCTTTTCTCCTCAACTGGAAATTAGCCTCGTATGGGCTGTAGCCTCAGAAACACTTGCAGGGTCTTCACGTGATTATTCGAGAGAACAAACATGACTTGCTTTTCCCAGAAACCTTTAAAAAATCACCTCCCCTCTAGGGCGCCTGAGTGGCTCAGTCTATCAAACGTCTGCCTTCGGCTCAGGTCATGGTCTTGGGGTCCTGGGAGCAAATGGAGCCCAAGTCAAGCTCCCTACTCCACAGGGAGTCTGCTTCTCCTTCTCCCTCTGCCCCTCCCTACTGTTGGTTTTTTTTTTCTCTCTCTCTCTCAAATAAATAAATAAAATCTTAAAAAAAAAAAAAAGATCTCTCCTCTCAGCAGTGCATCCCCAAATGAGACAGCACGTTCCCTCCGGGCAAATTTTTTCTTTCTTTGTGCTGTGACCGAGCAGCCGCATTGCATTTGGAGAAGACCCTCAAATCTCCAGCACAGTGGCTGGATTCCCACTGGCCTCTGAGGACGGTGTGCGTGCTGCGGGACTCTTCCATTCAGGAAAGGCTCCGTGTGTGGGACAGAAGCAGAGGGACGGAGGAAGATGAAGGGTTCGTAGGGTTGGCTACGGCCTGTCTGGTTACCGCTTAGATCCACCTATCAGGGATGTGTTAGTGTTCACCAGCGGGATGCTAATTGACGTATACATCTGCAACGTACAATTATAAGTATACTTACACACACAGCTACAATTTACATTACTGGCCTCAGAATAAAAATGAAGAGAAAATGGATGCATGTATTTATGATGCCTTCTATTTGGGCAGTTTTGAATATAACTGTAAAAAAATAAATCTGCAAGGAGTTTTATCATCTAAAATGGATGTCACAGGGGCGCCTGGGTGACTCAGTGTGTTAAGCGTCCAGCTTGGTTTTGACTTTGGTCATGATCTCAGGGTCCTGGGATCGAGTCCTGTGTTGGGTTCTGCGCTCAGCAGGAAGTCTGCTTGAGACTCTCTCTCTCTCTCTCTCTCACTCAGCCCCTCCTCCTGCTTGTGCTGTCTCTCTCTCTCTAAAACAAATTTTAAAAATCTTTTTAAAAAGTAAGATAAAATGAGTGTCACATACAGGGTTGCTGCCTTTATACTCCATAGCACTGACCAGCAAACAGCTGATAGGTGGATTTTACTCCCCACCTGCTTGCCCTCACATGGAGGGCCTGGACATAGAGAGAATGTGGATCTGTACCTTCTCCCAGATGTCTGAAACTAAGGTCGTGTGTGTCACCAGGAGATGGTGATCCACATTCTCTGTTCTTTTGCAAGAAGAACTTTTGAATCTGAGCAAATAAAAAAGAAGAGCAGTCTCTCTTGATGCCCTCTGAACCGTGGTGCATGTGTGCTCCTGCTGGTGTGCGACTGTGCACTTAACCACTTACAGAGTGTTGCCAGGTGCGGAGAGGTAGGCCAAATGAACACGGCTGGCTCTCTTGAGGGGCTCAGGGCCCACTGGAGGGGACAGCAGACCATACACAGGCTCTTCTCTTGAGGCTCCTCCTCTACCCTCTCGTGGTTAAGCCCTCCTTAACTCACAGGTCTCAGCTGTAGCGTTGTTTCTTCTTGGAAGCCCTTCCTGACTCCCCAAAGTGGGAGTTAGGTCCCTCTACTCTTGGCTGTCATGATGCACACATGTCATAGCCTTGTGATTATTCTTGACTTGTCCGAATTCCTATCCTACCACCTTCACAGGCAAGGGAGCTGTCCTATGCTGTATCTGTCACGGGTACCCACACAGTACCCCTGACACAGAAACCCCACACACATTTTATGACAGAGTGAATGAAATCAGCAAGCCCTTGTCCAGTAACTCTGCATGATGGGGACTGCATGCAGTGGAGATGTCTAAGCTCAAAGCATTGCAGAGTTTTGAGGATAAATAAGTTGTTGTTGTTTTTTTTTTTTCCCACAAAGAACAGAGAAAAGCTCCACAGACAGAAAATCAATACATGCAGAGGCACCAAGGTCACACCCTGTCCCTGGAGTTGCCAACAGGCCTCCACTGTGTGCTGCGGGCCCCTGAGCTAGAGGGGAAAGTGGATGCCGAGGGCAGGCGGGAGGCAGAGGGAAGGGGCCCTTCCAGAGCTATTGGGTGGGGCGTAGGGTGGACAGTCCTACTTCTACGGTGGTCACTGAGGAGTTGAGGGACTTCAGGCAGGTGATGCGATCCAGAGGTTCTGAAATCACGGCCCCTGGAGTCGCTCCCTTCAGGGTCTCCTGGAGGAACTTGCTGCAATAGGCTTGTCCAGGTCCCAGTCCCTGAGGTTGAGTGGTGGACTCCCTCCCAGTCAGCACACACAGGCAGGGCGGTGACGGAGCTCACAGGCACCGTTGTAGTAATTTGTACCAATGTTTACTTTAGCCATTGTAACGCCCCCGGGAGGTGCTTCTGTGTGATCCGGTGTCCAATCAGGGAGACTGCACCCAGAGGTTATGTGACATTTACGAGGTCGTGGGGATGCTGACCCGGCCGGCACCTGCTCTGGGGCACCTCTAGGCCATTGCAACCAGCAGCCAGGTCTGGGGAGGATGGTGTCCTATGGCTCTTCCTCCAGGGCACAAGCAGCCTCACACATGGTGATGGGCACACACAGAACGATCCCCATCCTCCAGGAGAGGATCCTCACTGCATCCTCACTGTTTCCACCCACAGACAGGTGCTGTTACTGTACCCTTGTTACTAATAGTCACAGTTACAAAATGACTAATAGTTCTGTACTGGGACAGAATTCATCTTTCCACCCTTTACCTGAAACCCCCTGAGCCAGCCCACCCCTTCCTTTCCCATTCAGGGCAGATTCCCTCTAGATTCCAAATGTCTCTTGTCTGCTTTCTGCTTGATGCAGTTTTTCTGAGTTTGTAATTTATTCTCCAAGAGCAAAGAAGAATCTTCTGGGGAGCAGTGAGGGAAGGCCACCCCTCCTATGTGAAGCCTCCTCCTGGTCCCCAGAGCCACTCCTTGGGTGCCAGAGCCCACGGGGCCGGCTGGGCCTTTGTGGGCACTCCGGCCTCCAATGCTTGGCAATGTGCCATGCCCCTGAGCCTCCCGCGGCAGGAGCCTCCTGTTCGAGTCTGGTGTGTGCTCACCCAGAAAGATGACAAAGTGACTCCTGAGGCGCTTCTTTCCTCCTGCGTGGCTATTCTTTGCCTGGTGGTGTCTGTGCCGCAGATGGTTTATTTGTGGCTCTTGCCTGAGTATTTTTCAAGTGACTGTTCCATGTTGTTTCTGGAAACGTGGCCTTTTTCCTTGCCATCTCAAAGAGGCTGCAAGGTCTGCCTCTGGGAAGGCACGGAAGGAGAGGTGTGAAAGGAACGGTATTTCCTCCGGCTTCTGGGAGGGGAGGTTCTGGAGCCAGGTGGCTGCTCAGTGTCCCGCCCTGGGCCTCTCGGCAAGTGGGGACACCGGGTAAGCAGCGACCTGTGTCTGCGCTCCTGGGTAGCAAGCCTAAGCTGGGATTCTCTTAGAGGTTAGGAGGATAACTGGATTTTTTTTTTCTTATCCGTCTTAAATAAGCCCTCATGTCCAATCCTGGTAGTCAGAAGTCGGCATAAAACCAGAACATTGCCTATGTGGAAGTACCCTTTGATTTCTCAGGATTCTTAATCCTTTGCTCCAGTATTATTGTTTTTAGTGTTTTTTTAATTAATTAATTGATTAATTAATTTATTTGAGAGAGAGAGAGAGAATGAGGGATGGGGAGGGGCAGAGGGAGAGAGAGAGAGAGAGAGAGAGAGAGAGAGAGAGAGGGAGAGAAAGGGAGAAGCAGACTCCCCACTGAGCAGGGAGCCAGACATAAGGCTCCATCCCACGACCCTGGGATTATGACCTGAGCTGAAGGCAGACGCTTAAACTGCTGAGCCACCTAGGTGCCTCTGTTTTCAGTATTTTGAGGCAATATGAGGTAAGTTTGAAATCAGATGACTTAAGGTTGTGTTCTTTCTTGGAATTTTAGGAGCCATGTGATCTTGGGGAGTCACAGTAAGGTCATCATGGTGAGGAAAGCAGTATGTGTTGAGCCCTTGCTGTGCACCAAGCACTGTGCTAAGTGTGTACAGGAACCATCACATTCAAATTTCAGAGGCACATTAGGAGGCATAGGTGAGCCACTCACTTAATGTAGTTCAATGTAAATAAGCCTTACTAAAACCCAAAGAACATCCAGGGGTCCATAACAAATGCCCTATGTGAAAGTATTTTGCTCCCTCTCAAGCACCTGCAGACGTGACATGTTCTGGTTGCTATCTGAACACATCGCTGACTCATTGTTCATGGTACGAGCATGCAAAGAGATGCTGCCAAGAACAGGGCCAAGTTTATGCTGTGCAGCCCAGCACACACTCCCTCACGGGGGTCCTTGCAGCCCCTGTGAGCATGAGCAAAGCAGACAGCACAGAGCAAGAAGAGAGCTTTATCACCTTCAGCCCTGCATCAAAATGACTTGCAGCCACGGGTCAGAAATTCCACTGCTTGTGACCCTTCCACGGCATTAATTCTAATAATGTTTTCTTAATTTTTAATAAAAAGCTAGCATTTCTTTTTATAACTAATTCTGAAGCAGCAATTGAATCAAATTATAACTTCTACTAGTGACACCATTTCCTCCACTGAGTAATTTTTGATTAAGGACCAATAATTCTACTTAAAAATTATGTTGGACCATTTTCAATGTTTTAGTCATACATCTAGAGCTAAATTATTGTGGCTGCATTTTTTTATTGTCCCAGGTTATGTGTTAAATGCAAAGTATATATGTATTCTGAACTGAGCTGTAAAAATTTGCCAGTATGTGTTGGAATAAAATTGTATTTTCCAAGAACAAGTTTTGATCAAAAGGCAGGATTTTATTAAAGGAATGCAAGGGCTTTACAGCCCTTCTCATGTGTGTGCCTCTGTGTGTATGTATATAGACATAAATAGATAGTGTTACTGGCTGAATTATGTTCCCCTAAGTTCATGTATTAAAACCCTGACCCCCAGAACCTCATAATGTGACCTTATTTAGAAACACGGTCTTCAGAGATGAGGTTATTGGGGTGGGGTCTCATTCAGTATGACTGTGAACTTATAAAAAGAGCAAATTTGGACACTGAAGTACATGCGCTAAGACGGCCAAGTAAAGGTGAAGGCAGAGACCAGGGTGACATGTCTACAAGCCAAGAAACAACCAAGATCGCCAGCAAGCCAACGGAAGCTGGAGAAGATGGACAAGGAGCCAACCTGCCCACACCTGGATCTTGGACTCCTGCCTCCAGAGTGTGAGAGGACAAGTTTTTATTGTCTCAGCCACGCAGGCTGTGCTAACTTGTTATGGCAGCTCTAGGAAATGAATGCATATTTATAGAAGATAGATGGAGGGATGGATGGAGAGGGATGAGGAATGGATGATAGATGACAGCTGGATGATAGATTCCACAACACACTTTATATCCGCAACCCTTTCCTCATCTGTTTTTAACATATGTATTATTCTTGAAGTAAATATCCATTCAGACAAGAGTGTGCATCACAAATGCTCATATTGATAATTTTTCCAACGTGCACACCTCTGTTCTCCCCAGACTAAGGAACAGAATGTGACCAACCCTTCAAGAAAGAGGCCATTCTCATGCTCCTCCAGTCACCAATCCTCCACCTTCCCAAAAGCTACTGCTAACCTGATTTCTATCAACATTAGATTAATTTACTGATTTGGAAATGTATAAATATGGAATCATATAATCCGTACCAGTTTGTGCCCGACATTTTCTCCTTAATAGTATGTTATGCAATGCATCCATGGAGCTGGGTGTAGCTACATTGCATTCACTTTCGTTGCTAGATAATATCCCATTGTGTGAATACATCACAATGTATTTATCACTTTACTGTTGAAGGACATAATGGTTGTTTGCAGTTTGGGACTATTACAAAGAATATTGCCAGAAATACTTTCATTGAAGTTTTTGGTGCGCATTTATGTGCATTTTGGGTGAGTTTATATAAGGAGTGGAATTGCTGAATTGTGGAGTAGGCAATGTTGAAGTTTAGAAAATACTACCCATTGCACAAGTGTGCCGGGTGTTCTGTATGGACCCCAACACCAAACCTGCCATTGTTTCTGTTCTCTTGTTTTCCTCCTCGCTTACTAGCTTCCTTCTGGACTCCCTGTCTCTGTCTCTTTTCCTTTCCTTCTTGTTTTTTCCAGTTTTTATAACTATAGCCACTCCAGTGAGTAGGTACTCTTATCTTAATTTTATTTTCATTTCTCTGTGTCTTCTCACGTGCTTCCTAGCTGCTTGGGTAGACTCTTACATGAAGGACCATTTCAAGTCCTGGCTTTTCTTTTTAAGTTTTTTTAAATCTTTTTTCTTCATAGATACACAGGAGTTGTTTGTTGTTGTTGTTGTTGCTGTTTTTAATGAATTCTGACAAGTCTCTTGATAGCTATGTGTATTTCACTTTACCCATGAGAGAAGTTCTTTATTTTAATGAAGGAAGGTTTATCTTCCCCAGCTCCCGCCTTTCTGGGTAGCACATTTTGCATTCTGTTTAAGAAATACTTCCCTACTCCAAGGTCATAAAGGTGCTTTATATTTTATGTTTCGATCTACAACCCATCTAGAATTGACTTTTGAGTACAGTGTGAGGTGTGAGTCAAAATGTTTTTGTAAAACATGGTCATGCCACTGATTCTCAGTGTTTATTGATACAAGACCACCCTTTCTACCTGCAGTACCACCACCTCAGTCCACAAATCCATGTGAGCGGGTCTGTTTGTTCATCCTTTGAGAGCAGCATACTCCATTCATAATTATTGTGCAATAAGGCTTGATATCTTCTAGTGGTGCTCCAATTTTTTATCATTGAATATAATTAACATACAGTGTATTATTAGTGTGAGGTGTACAATATAGTGACTGGACAATTCTAATCCATGACTCAATACTCATTATGGTAAGTGTAGTCACCTCTGTTATCAAACAGCATAATCACAGTATTATTGACCCTATTTCCTATGCTGTACTTTTTATTTCAGTGATTTATTTATTATAACTGCAAGTTTGTACCTCTTAATCTCCTTCATCTAGTTCACCCATTCCCCCATCCCTATCCTGTCTGGTAACCACCATTTACTCTACTTGTTTTTGTTTGTTCATTTTTTTGTGTGTGTTTTAGATTCTGCGTATAACTAGAATCATATGGTATTTGTCTTTATCTGATTTATTTAATTTAACATTTTACCTTCTGGGTCCATTCATGTTCTCACAAGTGGCAAGATCTCATAGCTTTTTGGCTGAGTATTATTCCATTGTGTATATATAAACCACATCTTTATCCACTCATCTATTAACAGGCAGTCAGGTTGCTTCCATAATATAGCTATTGTAAATAATGCTGCAATAAACATAGCAAAGTGTATATCTTTTAGAATTAATGTTTTCATTTTCTTTGGGTAAATACCCAACAGTGGAATTACTAGATGGTATGGTATTTCTATTTCTAATTCTTTGAGGAACCTCCATACTATTTTCCACAGGGGCTGCACCAATTTACATCCCCCCACAGCAGTGTATGAATGTTCCCTTTTATCCACATCCTTGCCAACACTTGTCTTTTCTTCTCTTTTTAATACTAGCCATTCTGACGGGTGTGAGGTGTTATTTCATTGTAGTTTTAATTTGTATTTCCCAGATAATGAGTGATGTTGAGCATCTTTTCGCCTGTCTGTTGACCATCTGTATGTCTTCTTTGGGAAAATGTTTATTCCTGTTTCATAGATCTATGTGTGTATTTTTGTGCCAGTACCATACTGCTTTGATTACTATATCTTTATAGTATATCTTGAAATCTGGGATTGTGATACTCCATCTTCTTTCTTTCTTTCTTTCTTTTCTTTTCTTTTTTCTTTCTTTCTTTCTTTCTTTCTTTCTTTCTTTCTTTCTTTCTTTCTTCTTTCTTTTCTTTAAAGAATTTATTTATTTTAGAGAAATAATGAGAATGGGGGAAGGGATAGAGAGCAACAGGGAGAGAATCTCAATCAGACTCTGCCTTGAGCACATAGCCGAATGTAGGGCTTGATTTCACAATCCTGAGATCATGACGTGAGCCAAAATCAAGAGTCAGATGCTTGACTGACTGAGCCACCTAGCACCCCAATTTGTTCTTTCTTAGGATTGCTTTGGTTACTCGAGATCTTTGTCTTCACTCCATACAAATTTTAGGTTTATTTGTTCTAGTTCTGTGAAATATGGTATTGGTATTTTGGTAAGGATTACATTGGATCTGTAGATTGTTTTGAGTAGTATAGACATTTTAACAATATTAATATTTTCAATCCATGAGCATGGTATATCTTTCCATTTATTTGTGTCATCTTCAATTTTTTTCCCCTAATTTTCTATAGTTTACAGAGTGTAGGTCTTTTGTCTCCTTTGTTAAATTTATTCTTAGGTATTTTATTCTTTTTGGTGCAATATAAATGGGATTGTTTTCTCAGCTTCTCTTTCTGCTACTTTGTATTAGTGTATAGAAACTCAACATATTTTTGTATATTAATTTTGTATCCTACACAATTTTTCTAATTTCATAATTCTTTTTCAAGATTGTCTTGGGTATTCATATTTTTGCAACACCTGATGGTATTTAGATTGACAATGTGTGGAATCTATAGGTCAAATCATAGTTGACATTCAGTCCTCAATCCATGAACATTGTATATTCCTTTAATTACTTAGCTATTCTTTGATTTATTTCTGTAAAATTTTTAACTTATTTACTTTTGTTAGATTAATTCTTAGTTGATGTTTTTTGATGTTATTATATTTTATATTATGTCCTGTTTGTTTACTACCAGTATATATAAATACAACAGATTTTTGTATGTGACTTTTGTTACCAATGGACTTGCTAAATTGGTATATTAACTTTAGTAGTTTGTCTGTGGAGCCTTATGGATTTTCTACATGTGTAATTATGTGTCTGTGAATAAATGCAGTTTTATTTCTTCTTTTCTAATCCTCATATATTTTCTTCCTTTCCTTTTCTTAAAATGTTGACTAGGAATTCAAACAGAATTATCCAGTAGAAGTGGTGATAGCAGGCATGCTTTCTCATTCCTGGTCTCATCTTTTCAATGCCTGTAGGGTCTAGAATGATTTTCCTTGTTTTATTCCTAATTTGGTAATATTAGTCTTCTCTTTTTCTTGTTTTCCTATTCTGTCAATCTTCTCATAAGCTTAAGGGTATCTGGGTGGCTTAGTCAATTAAGTGTTCAAGTCTTGATTTCATCTCAGGTCATGATCTCAGTGTTGTGAGATGGAGCCCTGTGTCAGGCTATGTGATGGGCATAACACCTGCTCAAGTTTCTCTCTCTTCTCCTCCTTCTCCTCTCTCTTGAAGAAAAGAAACAAACAAAACCTTAACAAGTGTATTATTCCTATGAAAAAAAATGACTTTTTGACCCACCTATCGGCTTTATTGTATATTTGGTTCTTATTCATTAATTCCTACTCTTATTGCTATTATTCTTTTCTTCTATTTTTAGGGGAGAAGGTTAATTGGTTTGGGTTTTCCAACTCCTTGACAGTTTACAGAGCTTATTTAACATTTAGCCTTCCTTCTTGTATAATATATAAATTTAAGGGTATAAATTTCCTTCTAAGTACAGTTTTCACTTCACCCCACAAGTTTTGTTATGTTGTATTTTCATTATAATTTAGTCATAAATATTTTCCAATTCCCTTTGAGACTGCTTCTTTAACTTATAGGTTTTCTATAAGCATATTGCTTAATATCCAATATCTGGCAATTTCTGGTTATATTTTGTATTGATTTTTATCTTATTTCCATTATGGTCTCAGAAGATAAGCTTTATAATTTCAGTGTTTTGAAGTTTATTAAAACATGTTTTATGGCCCAGGAGAGTTTCAGTTTTGGTAAATGTTTATGTTTGTTAAAAAAAAAATTTTCCCCCTCGTATTCCTCATTTGTTGGCTGGTGACTGCTACTTTATTTTGAGGCACAATTAAAGAATACCTGTGTCACTTGATTCACTCCATTGGATTCCTGGAGAAGAGGGAAAGAAGTTTGAAGCTCTGAAAGCAGATCTAGCCATCAGCACACAGATATGCTTCGCTAATAAGACATGATGTCAGTAAAGCAAAATGGCAGCCAGTATGTGAAGGATAGATCTGTTGGTCATTGGAGATCTCTCACATGACTGAGGGGTATGCAATTTGAGACATACTGGCTCTTCTTTGTAGAAGAGTGCAGAAAGATTCTAGGGTATCATAAATAAATGTGTGCTTTCTTTCTTGTGTTCCGAAGAGCTTCCATTTATCCTTTCTCTCTTTCCCTTGTACCATGCTCTTTGTTCAGACTTGCATCGATCCTTCTCAGAATGGACCTCGGAGCTCAACACCAGATTTCTACTTATCTTATTGCCTCTGATCTCTCACCTCTGCAAGTACGATGTTCTTAAAATTCAGGTCAGACCACATCACCCCCATCCTTAAACTCCTTCAAGTGACTTTCTTTAATCTACTTGATAAAGTCCAAGCATATCATGGCCTTTGATGCTCCATGGCCTGGCCCTACCCTTATGTCTCATCTCGTCTCCTCAGGCACTATGTGGCCCAGCTCTGCCTGGCCACCAAATGCTTAACATAGCTCATGTACTCTTATGATTTTATGTTATTATGCCACCATGGGATGCTTGTCCCTTCTCACCAAACCTTATTTATTCTATTGGCTTCATCTCAATTGTAGCATCCTTTCTGAAATTTTTTCTAAATCCCTCCACATTCCCATACTTTGTCCCTTCTCTGAGATCCTATCCCATTTTGTTCCTACTGCTCTGGTTTCTTTTCTGTGCACAGTGTCTTGTATCTTTCTCTACTTGACTCCCTGGCATGACAGTTTCTGAAATACAGGGCCCTTGCCTAAAGCATTTTTTGTATCCCCACTGGTATTTTACATGGGTCTTTGCAGACCCACTCAGTAAATGAATGTGCAATGGAACCACCTAGTGTCTCATAGTAACTAGTAAAGTATATGCATGACATAGAACCAGTTTTTCAAGTGAAATGAGTCATCTGAAGTCAGCCTATATCAGTATGATATTTTGTAAGTAAGTCTAAAGCAGGAAGCATTAAGGAAGCCACAGCTCAGAGTTGGGGATAAACAAGATTAAGTAGAAAGAGAGATATGGATTGCCTTCTAACTCAGAAGATTAGAATTTCCACTTTCTGTGTATTAAAAATAAATCTACCATCTGAAGTCAAAGGATGTGGTCAAGAGGTGTTCTGTCTTCCTTCTCTTTGAGGAGCTATGCTTCTTGACAGCTGGGGTCCCAGATTGCCTCTATAGTCCTGAGTTCGACTATATCAGCTGCAGCTTGAGTTGCTTGACATGGGAGTTATGGAATTGTTGAGAAATATTATTGCCAAGAAGGACTTTAGAAGGTTATCCTGATTATATGTCATGTCCTTAACTTTTGTGGGAAGGAAAGGGGGAAAACTGTTCTATCGCATTCCATAATTCAGTAGGCTTTTCATCGACCTAGTACCCAGGTTAGAGACCGTGACTCTGGCTTCGATTCTACTTGTCTCTCATTCCCTTCTTTCTCTGCCAACAGCTATTGTTATTTCTTCCCCTGAAACAGACTTCAAATTGTATATTTCCTTCTCATTCTGTCCCTTCTAACTCCCTACACCTGCACTGGTTCCTGCTGGTTCTCTTGCCATCCGTGTCTATCGTCCTGAATCCCCTCTGTGTGTCTGCAGAGTTATTTCCTTAATTAGGGTTTAATCGGGTCACTCTGTTCCAAAGAGCACACAATAGATCCATCCACCTGTGCAAGCATAATCCGCGTCCTCTGTCTGACCGTCAAGTCCACCCATAACCCGGGCCTACCTTAATTATCCAATCCTTGGCTCCTCAACTAGACCTCAAAATCTAGTTCAGAGGTCACATGACATAATGGTTAAAAGTGTGAATTTGGCTCCATTGCTTACAGGCTGGGACACCGACTTGCCCTCTACCTGCCTGTTTCCTTCACAGGTAGAGTGGGTGTAATCATATCACCTTATAAAGGCATAGTATACATGAGATATTTGATATATGTACCCAGTAGGCAGTACAAATATGAAGATCCAGTAGATCCACTTACTTTTTTTTTTAAGGTTTATTTATTTATTTGAGAGAGAGAAAGAGAGAAAGACCAAGTGAGCAGGGGGAGAGCCAGAGGGAGAGAATCCCAAGCAGACTTCGGCTGAGCGTGGAGCCTGATGTGAGGTTTGACCCTAGGATCCCAAGATCACAACCTGAGTCAAAGTCAAGAGTTAGGTGCTTAACTGACTGAGCCACCCAGGCACCCCAAGATCTACATACTTTAACCACTCTGAATTGGCTCCTATCTCTCCTTTTCTACAGAATTTCTCCTTATCTACCCTCTGTAGCCTTAGGAGACTGTGACCACCAACCACATCACTTGAAGTCTTAGCTCTTCTCTTTCCTCAACTCTTCCATCTTGGTATTAGCCTTAGCTCTTCAGTGACAAATGTGCCACCAGTGTTCATTTTACATGTCAACCTGACCAGCCCTGGCTGCCCAAATTAAACATTGTTTCTAGGTGTAACCCTGAGAGTGTTTCAAGATGAGATTTGCATTCAAGATGAGATAGCATTTGAATGACAGATTCAGTGAAGCCCATAATGCTCCTCAGAGTGGGTGGGCCTCATCCCATCCATGGACGCCTAAATAAAACTGGGAGGAGGAGGGATTCACTTCTCTTCCTTCCCGCATGCCTTCTTGAGCTGCTGGGACAATGGTCCCTCCTGCCTGCAGACAGCCATTTACACCACCTGTTCCCCTGGCTGTCAAGCCTTTGGACTTAGGTTGAATTATGCACCAACTCTCCTGAGTCTCCAGTTTGCAGATGGCAGATCTTGGGACTTCTCAACCTCTGTAATCACATGAATCAGTTCCTTATTATCTATCTATCTATCTATCTATCTATCTATCTATCATCTATTTATCTATCATCTATCTTTTTGCTGGTTCTGTTTCTCTGCAAAACCCCAACTACTACATCTTTCAAATACATTATGCTCATCACTTCAGTTAAAATTCTCTCTTCATTCATTCATTCATTCATTCATTCATCAATCTATTTACTTAACAAACTTTTTTCAAGACCAAGTGCCTGACTTTATAACCTTCTGTTCAATAAATACATCCTTGGTTTACCTGCAATCTGCATCTTTGTTACATGATAGGAGGCCACTTTGTAAAATAAATTGCTCCCATCTTTATTCTAAAGAATATTTACAGGCATTAGATACGCAAAGACAAAGTCTTGCCCTCAAAGAGCCCATAGTCTAGCAGGAGATATAAACTTACAAACTTAGCACTTTAGTATCATGTCATCAGAGCTTACATTTAATCGTGTCCTAGAAATTTTTGCATTCGCATTTTTCCTTTTTGGAATAATACCCTATATACATATAGGGTATATTTATTATTATATTTGTATTATTTACATAGGGAAATTGTATTATTAAATAGGGAACATTATTTATAATGACTTATATTATTATATTATTTATATTATATTATTATTATATTATTTATATAGGGAAAAATGCATTCATCTATAATTCCATATATATATATATATCATATATTCTAGGCTTCTTCCATATAGTCCTGCCTGTAAAAAAATGCTGATTGATTAATCCTGTAGTATTTTTACTGTGCGAGAAGGGGTTCCTATTCAAGGAAGTTCTGGAAACCATACAGACTTGAAGCTCTCTTTGAGATTTACAGTAAACATCTGCAACTCAAAGCTCTGAGCAAAGCTTCAGGAAGAAAAAATGATTAACTGTTTAATTTGACATTTTTCACACTTATATGACCCTAGGCATTTTTTTTTCCTGGGAAATGCTGTGCTAGAGTAATTACGACTAAAATTTTATCTCCTAATGAGGAGTTATCATGTGATTTTATAGAATTGAATGTACCTAAAATAGACTGAAAGGATCAGATTTTAAATGAACCCCCATGCTACCATAGGAATTACACTGTTTGTGTAAACATACATGTGCATATATGAAAATTAATGATCTGAGTAAGTTTTTAATCTAAATTCCTATTATTCTGTTTATTCATTACCTAGCAGATAAAAGCTAAAACCATAAAAGCATGTTAAGATACATTCTTAGAATATCCAAGTTGACCTTTTTTTATTGTCTATCTTTTCCTGAAAATGTTAGAAGCCTATCTGATTTGGCTGTAATTAAATTTGATTGGTTAATAATTCACCCCAAATTATTCATCATTCCCTATTATAGCTCTAGATTTATTTCACTTTGAATTCTCATAAGAAGTAGAGGGCCCATCCTTGGGTTTTAACCAGTTAAAATAATCCATATGCTTTTACCATAAATTAGTACTGTAACATACCTTTGAGATGTGTGGGAGTTTGGAAAGACCAATTTCTTACGAAGTCACATATCTTTTGTCATAGGCAGAATAGTAGGCTCCCCAAATGCCTCTTGTCTCCAGAACATGTGAATGGGGTACATGACATGGCAAGGGGAGTCAAGGTTGCAAATGGAATTAAGGCTGCAAAAATCAGCTGCCCTCCTCATGCAGAGAGGTCCCATCATCCAGGTGAGCCCAGTGTAACCAAGTGTGTTTGTAAGCCAGAGGGGGACTGGAAATTCAGGGTGATGCCCCCTGAGGCAGGCTCAGCACAGTGCCACAAGCCAGCAATGCAGCCCTGCCAACTCCTTGATTTTAACCCATTTTGGACTTCTAACCTGGAGAACAGTGAGTTTAGAAAGTGGGGATTTGCCACCAGGTTTGCAACGGTCTGTTACAGCAGCAAGAAGAAAGGGATAGGCCTTGGGTGATCTGTGGGAGGCTCAGTGGAGGTCAGTGTTGCTTCCCCTGTTCAGACCTAGCATTTCCAAAGCTCTGCGCTCATTAGAGTAGGGCAATACTCTGTACGAGGCCAGGGAGCACAATGAGGCAGGCCCAGGCCCTACAGCCAGGCCTTGCTCCCAAGCTGCTCACGCAGTCTGTGCATCCTCTCCCAGGGTTCAGCTGGATTCCCACCTCAACCTGGGAACTGCCTCCAGGAAACTCAGGGGATCCTCCAAAGGCCACCTGCTCCTGCTCTGCTCAGCAGCCCCTCTCAGGTGCAAAGAGGTCACGGACCTCTTTGTAAGCCCATTTCTGCCTTTATGAGGTGACTGCTGAGGCTCATGGTGTTCCTCTTGGCCCACAAGTAGCCCGGGTCCATCCCACCCTCTGGGAGGCAGCACTGCTTCAGCTTTCCTCCTCCCACGAGCCCCCCCTAATGTGAGCACCTGCCCAGGTGTCCCACCAGCATGCCCATGGACTTCAGCATCATGGTGGCATGTGGCCAAGCTGTGTGCCCAATCTTCCAGCTGGCCTGGCAGCTGGGGATCAGACAACTCACTTTTCCTTGCTCACGACCCTGACTCCAACCCTCAGACTTTCTTTGGGAGCCAAATATCTTCTCAGCAGCTGCCCCCCACTTCCTTTCACAAATGAACTCCTTTACTGCACAAAAAGCCTCACTGCTCAGCTGGTCACTGTGAACCCACATCTCCCTGGCTCCCTGCAGACCCCATCCTGCCTCTGCTTCTTCTGTTCCAGTCACAGCTCTGGGATTTTGCTGGGCCCTTGATTGTTTTTTCCAAAGAGGGGTTTTTGTTCTGTACATTCTTTCCTTTTTTAAAAACTACTTTTTATCAGAGTAAAATATATATGACATCACACTTGCAATCTTAACTATTTTTAAGTGTGCAGTTGGGTGGCATGCAGGGCATTCTCATTGTGCAGCCATCTGCATGTGTACAAGACCCCAGGCCCTGCTCTGTGCATAACAAATTTGAGAAGCATGGCACTACGGGATTTTAGCCTGGGGACACCCTCTCTTTCTTGAAGAAGTATTAGCTTTTGCCATTTCCAAGCGCTATCCTCTTGGGACACACATCCTGCAAGTCTGGAATGCTGTTTCCCACATCTTTACTTTGCATCCTCCTAGGTTCTGTTCTTGGCTTCCCTCCTTCAAATCTCCACCTCTCCTTCTGACATCAAGGCTTCCAGTCTTGTGTCCTCCCCTCCTCCTGGAGTTAGATGGGGATGCTGTAGTGTAGAGTCACATTCTGCTATGCCAATTGGATTCTTGCCTTTAATCTGTCCAGGACGACCTGCTATTTTTCAAAAATATATCTGATCCTGTAATTCTCTTAATTAAAATTATGCCATGTCTCCCTAGGACCTACCAACTAAGGTCCAAATTCCTAAGAAGGACATTCATGGCCATTCCCAATCTATTTAAAGCCTATAATTTTTCCTAACCTTGTCTTCTTCTGTGTCTAAGTTCTAGATCAGTGATTCTCTGTGCTGGCTGCACATTAGACTTACCCGTGGAAATTTAAAATACTAAAACATCTATGCCCCAGACTTGCCATAAATCAGAAACTCTGGGAGGGCAGCCCCAGCATTGGTGGTATGAAGATCAGAACTCAGGAGTAGACAAAGTTCCTGAATTTCGAGAACATGCCACTTCCCATAATCTTCTGGCAGGTGACATCTTAACTCCCACCCATTAGCAAAGGGCCATCTCTATTTGTGGGGGAAAAAAGAGAGAGAGAGAGAGAGAAAGAGAACATTCTTTCCTTTGTGAGGCAGCCTTTCTTGTAATATCTATAATGGATTTCACTTCATTCCACTTTAGTGAAGATGAAAGCAAATGTAAGAAGTCCAGTAAAATATGATCTTCCAGGAATTAATACATGCCAGGGGATGCATTAACTTAATTGGTCTATATTAATAGAATAAAAGAGGGTAACATAGTGGTCTTCATGATGTATCATAAAACATAGCTGTTGGCTAGATTTAAGAGAAAATCTTAATGTGTATGTGTGCGTGCGTATGCACATGTGCATGTGTGCGTGAGTGTGCCAGTACGTGAGTGAGTGTGTGTGTGAGCATCAGTCTTGAATTCTCATTAAACTTGCTTTGTCTCTGAAGCCTGACTTCGCTGATTTTTTGACTCAAAGTTTTCACATCCTTAGTATGAATAAGAGTTAACTGACATTCTGAATGGCAAAGGCCATTAACAAAAATTACAAACAAGTAAAAGTAAAAACAAACAAATAAACAAGTTTGCCTTGTAATTAGGGTCATCTTTAGTTTTGCAAGATGCAATATTGACTTTTCTATCATTTTTAAATATGACTTTATGGTCTGACTTTTTCAAATGGTAAAATATGTCCAATACCATTTTGATAGATAACCATCTACTTCAATAACCCAGCATTTGGCTGAAAAAATATTGCTTAGCCTTTTATTACAAAGGAGTGTGTGTGTGTATATACACATATAGGTATATGAAAGTATATTTTGTGTACCAAATATATGTACACACACACATATTCCAAAACTTTTCAAAACCATTCTTTTAGTCAATCATCTGAATTTCCACTCAGTCTGCAGTAAAAACACCCAGTACAACTAGTGCTGTAAAACAGAAATTACATAGTGTTTGTCACAAACAGGGTGATAAGAGGCCCGTGACCCTCAAAATGCCAGAGAGGGAGGGACCCAGGCTGGCCCCAACCCCCAACCTGAGTGCAAAGTCTGTGTGAGAAGAGTTGGAGGGAGGCAGCGGGACAGGTCATGGATAGGAGAAGGGAAGAACCAATAATGGCCTCGGGAACCTCACTGGAAGCAGAGGGGCTGGTCTGGGGGCAGTGCTACACCCAGAGGAGGCTCTGCAAACTCCCCTGCTGGGCCAATGTAAGGGGCCCACTTTTAGACTCACCAGCCTTGGTCCCTTCCAGGACAATGTCCCATATAGAGGAGAATGTGCCAGGGATAGAATCCAGAATGAGGGACCCCTGGGTGGTTTAGTGATTGAGCATCTGCCTTTGGATTAGGTCCTGATCCTGGGGTCCTGGGATCGAGTCCCGCATTGGGCTCCCTGCATGGAGCCTGCTTCTCCCTCTGCCTGTGTCTCTGCCTCTCTCTGTGTGTCTCTCATGAATAAATAAATAAAATCTTAAAAAAAAAAATCCAGAATGGGCAGGATAGAGACATCCAGAGAAAAGGGGAGGTGAGGGTGGTGAACACAGCTGGGGGGGGTCTCACCAGGGACCACCCTTACCCTGGTGGCTGAGGCAGACAACAGGAGGAGCTCCAGAGCCAGCAAGCTGGCAAAGCTCTTGGACCCCCGTCTCCCACCCCTAACTCAGAAAAACCCCTCCCAGGTAAAAACCAGCCACAGCAAAGGCTCACAGTATAATTCTGTTCAAAGTTAGTCTCAGGAAAAGGAGAATACGGAACAGAAGAAAGCTCCTGCAATAGTGAGGCTAGACCTGAGAGATGCATCCACAGGCTGACGGGAAAGAAAACACACTCTACCTCAGCGAAAACTAGAAGACGCGGAGTAAGTAACAGAAGACATGGAAGATCAACACAAATCAGAATGCGGAAAATTCAGGAGTGTGCTGACAGCATTCAGGGAGGGATTGCAATTAAGAGAAACTTTCTTTTAGAAAGGAGACCCGAATGAGAAGAAATATGAGGACTTCATAGAAGGTGAAAAGGAAGAAAAGTTTGGCATCAAAAGGAAGGGATCCAAGAAAAGGTGGAAAAACGTAGACTGCAGGCAAAGGAGATTCAAAATAAGTATCACGGAATTTCCCCCAGAAGGAAGCAACAGAAGGGTACACACGCAGCTCGTCCACTTTTCCTGGATGACAGCGAAGACCCAGCTGCCCCCAGAGCCGCCGGGTACCAGCAGGACCGGACCGGGCGGCAGGAGCGGGCCTGTGGCCGCCTGCGTGTCCCTGGGTGAGTGAGGACGGCGTCGGGGCTGGACAACAGCGACATGGGGAAAACCCAACCATGAGAGTCAAAATTGCAAAACTTGTACTTTGTGTTGAAAGGTGGAAGCGTGAGGGTACTATGCTTAGGATTCGGTCCCTCCCTCCAGAAGAGGGGTCAGTGCACCAAGTGGGGATTGCCCATTTAGCACATTCTCCCCCCGCTCCCCCCCAGCCTTGTCCAAAGACCGGTTGTGGGGAGAGGGCACCCAGCAGCGCAGCAAGACGAGCTGGCTCCCACGGCAGTAAATCAGGAAGCTCCCAGGGCAACCCCAGCTGAGTGGCAAGAACAGTTTCCCCCCTTAATTAAAAGAAAACAAATCTGTGTGGGCTGCAGTGTTTACTTATTACTATTGACACTTATTTTCTGTTTGGAAATGTCTTCGGATTCAGGGAATCGATAATGCTCACACCTACCCTCCTCTCTTGTAACGGCAGTTCTGATATTCCGGTAACAAATAATACCATTTCCTGGTCACAGCCTCACTCACTGGGGCACTTGGGAACATTCCCCGACCCTCTCAAAACAAGAACCCATGCGATTCAATAGGATGCAGAATCGCAAATATCCTTCTGGCATGAAAAATAAAGTATGAAGATGTTTTGAGAAGTTCCTTTGAGGAGCAAATTCTCTAAAATCAGCTAACTGCTCCGGTGCTGAGGCTGGTCATGCAGTGAGCTCGCTCTGTGTAGCACTAAACAGTAAATGTACTGGTGAGGATAGTTTGATAGTTCTCTGAAAGGCAATTGAAAATGATAGAAAATTAAGTTTTCCACCTTTTAGATCAGAGAATCTAACCATATGTGCATTTAAGTATGAAATTTCCCCAACAAAGGAACTTAACAAAGGAAATAACTTTTTTTGTACTTGAAATAAGATTGGAAAGAAATAAGCAAGAGTTATTTACTTTATTGCCTAAGAAGTGAGCAAACTCTGAAGTCCTATAGGTAGTTTTCCACAAAGGGCATTATAAGTAAGAGGATTATCAGAGAGGGTATAACAATTAACCCAAACGAGGAAATGTTTGGCAAAGAGGGTGTGTAAAATTTCCCCGTGACTTATAATTCCACAGCACATAAGTGGTTTCTTTTTTTATTTTTAAAGATTTCATTTATTTATTTGAGAGAGAGAGAGAGCTCACAAGCAGGAGAGGGAGGAGCAGACTCCCTGCTGAGCAGAGAGATGGACGCGGGACTCCATCCCAGGATGCTGGGATCACAACCTGAGCCGAAGGCAGACGCTTAACCCACTGAGCCCCCCAGGTGCCCCCATGAATGGTTTCTTTTTCAAAATTTTTATTTATTTATTCATGAGACACACACACACACACACACACACACACACACACAGAGGCACAGACACAGGCAGAGGGAGAAGCAGGCTCCATGCAGGGAGCCTGACGTGGGACTCGATCCCGGGTCTCCAGGACCACACCCTGGACTGAAGGTGTGGCGCTAAGCCACTGAGCCACCCAGGCTGCCCCCATAAATGGTTTCTTAAGAAATAATATATCACACTGAAATCATATACTAATATTGATTTGTAAATATTACGTTTAGTTTTTGAACTTTGTTGGTAGATGCTAGAGTATAGCAATATCCTAATGACTTATGTTGCTTTTATGGAAATTAAAGAACAATAGGAAATAAGCAGCTATTTTTCATGAATACTCATGGAGAGGAACAGTCCGATGCCTCGTCCTCATTAATACCTTCTTTCCAATCTCACCAGCATCCATCTAGTTGGGGGTTTAGCCCCCAGGACAGCTCTGCTTATCTTCTCATTGGCCATATTCACAAAGCCAAGCCCCTCCTCCACCAGCAGCACCTGCTACTTTGTGGTGGAGGCATCTCTTGTCAGGAATCTTGAGAATCTGCATCTGATTCAGGTCTGTATGCATGAAGGTGCATCAGAACATTTTAGTCTTTTTTTTTAATAAATTTATTTTTATTGGTGTTCAATTTGTCAACATACAGAATAACACCCAGTGCTCATCCCATCAAGTGCCCCCCTCAGTGCCCGTCACCCAGTCACCCCCACACCCTGCCCACCTCCCTTTCCACCACCCCTAATACGTTTCCTAGAGTTAAGAGTCTCTCATGTTCTGTCTCCCTTTCTGATATTTCCCACTCATTTTTTCTCCTTTCCCCTTTATTCCATTTCACTATTTTTTATATTCCCCAAATGAATGAGACCATATAATGTTTGTCCTTTTCCGATTGACTTACTTCACTCAGCATAATACCCTCCAGTTCCATCTACATCGAAGCAAATGGTGGGTATTTGTTGTTTCTAATGGCTGAGGAATATTCCATTGTGTATATAGACAACACCTTTTTTATCCATTCATCTTTCGATGGACACCGAGGCTCCTTCCACAGTTTGGCTACTGTAGACATTGCTGCTCTAAACATCGGGGTGCAGGTGTCCTGGCGTTTCACTGCATCTGTATCTTTGGGGTAAATCCCCAGCAGTGCAATTGCTGGGTCGTAGGGCAGGTCTATTTTTAACTCTTTGAGGAACCTCCACACTGTTTTCCAGAGTGGCTGCACCAGTTCACATTCCCACCAACAGTGCAGGAGGGTTCCCTTTTCTCCACATCCTCTCCAACATTTGTGGTTTCCTGCCTTGTTAATTTTCCCCATTCTCACTGGTGTGAGGTGGGATCTCATTGTGGTTTGCTAGAACTCATTTTAGTCTTTTTTCTAAAACCATTTGTGACAACATGATGGACCTTGAGGATCTTCTGCTAAATGAGACGTCAGGCAGGGAAAGACACACATTCCATGATCTCACACGTGGACTCTAAAAGAGCCGAACAGAGACTAGGATGCTGGCTCCGAGGGCTGGAGGTGGGGGAAATGGGGAGATGTCAATCACAGGGCCAACGTCCAGCTAGCTGATGAATTAGTCCTGGAGATGCAGTGTGCAGCAGAGATGACAGTCAACAGCGCTGTGCTATAAACTTCAGAGTTGCTAAGAGACTAGATCTTAATTGTTTTCCCACAGAAAAGAAATGTGGCAGAGGCGTTAGCTAACGCTGTGGCAGTAATCATTGCGATACATAAATGCATCAGGTCAACGCTACTGTACCTGAAGTTTACACAGTGTCATCTGTCAATTATATTACAATAAGAATAAATAAATAAAGACAGTGAGTGACTTTTTGTCCTGAAGTTACATCCAGGTTCATGCATCTACCTCCCAAGAGAAATGGTGACATTTCAGAAAAACCTGGCCACTTTTACTAAAGAATGAGGAGCAGTGTCTGTGCATCTGGGAATACTATATACTGAAATCAGCTCCAGCTTGGCAGCATTCTGCTAATGGAAGAATCATCTATACCTTGTTACCACGGAATTGCTACCAGCGTGTTGTATAACTAACTCTTAGCACACCCAACCAGCCTTGTGTGCATTAAGTATCAATGGTTATCTGCTAGGAGATTTTTGTTTCGATCACAAAGTAAACTCATAACTTGGGTGTGTCCTACACCCCTTGGACCCACCAAAAAACAGGGTTGAACAAGAGGGCAAGAACAGGTGCTACCAAGTGTGTTCTCAGCTGGCACGCTGGAGGAGCAATTAGATCATAAAGAATTCCTGGTATTTTAGGAAACACTTGTGCAGTTTTAAAATTTTGTTTGGTTTTCTTTTGCTGCCTAAGTTTGCCATCCCCGAGATTGCTTTGCCCTTTCACTAAACATTCAGAACAATAGGGAAAAAGTTGCAGTTCTGGCCTATTATTATTTTTTTAAAGAGACTTGTTATAAGTTAGACCCACTGTAATAGTGGGCTTTATCATGAGGCTGTGTGGGGCATGAGAAGAGAGCAGATTGTGGGCTGACAAACCTGCATTTAAATTGCAACTCCAGCATTTATTAGCTGAGTGACTCTAAGTGGGTTGGTTGACTTCTCTGAGCTTCTATCTCATTCTCTGAAAAAACACGGATGACTACAGCCCCCGGCTGATTTATAGAAGAGAATCAAAGGAGACCCAGGACACCGGGTAAGCACTCAGGGAGTCTTCCTTTCCTTACTTCCCAGGCATCCTTTACTCTGCCTTGCTACCTTATGACCACGGATAATTGAACGTGGGCTGTGGTTTTACGTATTTTGATATTTTAATGATCCTGCATAATGTCCAGGACTGTGCCGAGCGGCGCCTGGCAGGGAGGGCTGGGCTACAGGGCCCTGGGCTTGCTGCCCTCCAGGAGGTGAGCTGGACCAGCCAGCTCAGGGACAGCCGAGCTGAGGGAGCAGCTCTCCCTCCCCCTCCCGCCCTGCCCCCACCACTGGGGTTCCGAGCCCTGCCACCTGCCAGCCCGGGTCTCCCCACTGCAGAGAGTTTCTCTCTTCCTGTCTTGGGTTTCATGCCGGGCAGCGGGGGTGGGCCCTCGCACTGGTGGTTTCTCTCATGGCACCACACATAACTCATGTCCTTCCCAAATATGGGAAAGGCTGAATTGCCCCTGAAGCGCTGCTGCCGGCTCACAGGCTAATATTTGCACACGTTCTGAGACCAGTTTTGTTTCTTATGAACTATCTGAGTAACACGCACTAGATGAATTTCATTCAAGTGACTTTTACAAAAGGATCTGGTTTTTTTTTTTCTTACAACAGAAAAAAAAAAGTATTGCACATTTTAAAATAAAAACCTAACATGAGATAGAAAGCAGCTGACTGGTGGCTGGGTAGGTGAAGAAGCTTGATGTTATTTAGCTGACACCCGAGGGTTTACCTTCTCCAGGGCTCAGGCTGGACACCTCGGTATGTAAGATTTCTTCAAGGACTACAGTTATGTCTGCGTGACATTAGGCCTCACACGACTGGGATGATGGGGGCGGCGGGGGCGGGGGGTGAAGAGACTAGGTCCAGTGATTCATATCCTGGAGCATTTTTGCAAAATGAAATGCAGCAATGAGAGGTAGAGTTCCAAACCGTCCCTGTAAGACAGCAGTTGGGACCTAGCTCACCACGCTATTTTTAATAAATGAGGTCACAGAGTATTTATATGCACCCTTGGGGCAGGCCCCTGATTGAAACAGGAACCAACAAACTTACACTTTAGTGACCCCACCACTCTCAAACTTCCAGTTTCATTACATTTAGAACATTGTGTTATTTGGGGACAAGGCGGTAAAGAAGTGACGCAAAAGAAAGGAAACGAATGCACGAAGAAAGGGTTTTCTCTTCACCTGCCTCCAAGAATGTCATCTGTTCCATTTAAGAAGAGAAGACAGATAAGCAAACCATGGTCCCAACAATGGAATATTATTCGAGGATAAAAAGGAATGAGCTCTCCATGCACAAAAAGATATGGAGGAAACTTCGATGCACATCAGTGGATGGAAGATGCCAGTCTGGAAGAGGTCACACGCCATATGATTCCAACTATGGGACATTCAAGAAAAGGCGACATGATGCACACAGCAAAAGATCAGGGGGTGCCAGGGGTCACAGGGGAGACAGGGATGAGCAGGTGGACTACAGAGGATTTTTAGGGCTGTGGAAGAGTCTGTTCATGACCATAATGGCAGATACGTGTCATATTACACATTTGTCAGAACTTACAGAAGGCGTGACACTCAGAGTGAACCTGAATGCACAGGTGGATTTAGTTAACGGGGAAGTTTATCAATACTGGCTCATCCATTGTCTTAAACCATCCAGGATGTTAACAATAGGAAGGAGTGTCAGGAATGTAGGTTATTTAGGGGATATATGAGAACACTCTATGTTTCAGACAATTTTCCTATAAACTCAAAACTGCACAAAAAATACAGTCTATTAATTTTTTTAAAGGGAAGCAGCTATTGGCAACTTGGGATTTCTTAGGGCTGTCCTCTGTGCTCTACAGGGAATCCTTGGGGCCATTTGCTTCTGTCCCCGTGCTCTGCCATTTCCTTGTCCCTGTCTCCCAGGGAACCTAGCGGCACTTCTGTTCCTGTATCATCCCTGGCCTGGCACAGTGTCCACCAAGGAAAATGAGTGCCAGGCCAGGGCTCGAGCCTACTCTGGAAGCTTGAAGCTCTTACTCCACTTGGCTCTCTAGTGAGAAGTCCTTTTGGGTGACTTTAGTGAAAAAGCAACACTTTCTGCTGTGAGTGGAGCATGGGCTGTTTCTCTTTTCTTCAAGATGACCCACCTGGGGGTGAGTTATAAAGCACTGGCATTTGTACAGATGTGTGTCCATGTCATAGTGGGCCCTCGGCCCTGGAGGGAGGCACGTGAAAGGCACCCCCTGGCCCTGACATTGACAGAACCCCAGGCTGTGGGCATTTCCTGGCCATCTTCTAAGTGCCAACCAAGCTCTGTACCAGGCAGGGGATGGACACAGTGGGGGTCAGATCTACCCCTGGGAGACGGGGAAGGAAGGATGGACCCAGCGACACAGGAGGGGCCATGCAGACAAAGAAAATCTACATAAAGGGGTATGTGGCGCCAGCCCCCCAGGAAGGCAGGACAGGAAAGCTCTCCATGGCTCCAGGCAGCACCCAGCTCTGGCCCCACAGATGCTCTCTCTGCAGCCCCCAGGCACCAGGTAGCTGTTCCCTGTGCCCGCTCACCCTCCAGCTCAGATCAGATGTCCCAGTGGCACCACAGGGAAAGTTCAGGGCAGGTGAGGACCTTGCTTCGCCCTCTAGTACTCACTCTCTGGGATCTTGCATGGATTATGCTTCAAGGGACCTTTGCCAAAGCTCTTCAGGGCAGTTACATTACATTCGGAGCAAGCCTGGGAGTCACCATGACATCTAGCTCATTCTAACTCCTCTCATCATGTAGATTCAAGGTTGGAAGGGGTCTCTGAAAGCCTCCATATTCTCTAAAGCTTAGGAAAAGGGGGCACCAGGAGGCTAAGTCTAGGTAGAGTTTTCCCCATGCCACAGACACATTTCTCAGAAGCAGGGCAAGGAGAACAGAGAAGTGATACAGAGCGATCACCTCATTCGGGAGAAATCAGTCTTGAGCAATGTCAAGGGCACAAATCCTCTTTGAGACAAGCACGTAGATTACCACGTATGTCCATAAGCCCAACCATTCTCTGAATGCCACCTCCACTTCCTCGTCGCCAATTTACCTGGCCACAGAGCACAGGTACGGGGACTTGTTCCATCATGGGACATCTCCCACCAGGGTGACTGCGGGTAGGTCACCACCACTGCCCCATCAGCAGTGAGCTGCGGGGGTGCTGACCAGAATCCCCAGGGTAGGTCCCAATCATCCAGCAACTACGGGAGCAGTGTCCACTGAAGCAAGCCTTATTTTACCTTGATTTACCTCTTGGGCATTATCTGTTGTTTTCTGTTTGTTTTATTAGTTTCCAGTTTTCTTCACTGCCCTGGATACACTGAAAGGCTCTGCCATACGGCTGTAGCAGGTGCAAAGCTGAAAAAGAATACTGGTCACCAACATTACAGGGTGGATGAGACGGTACAACCTCTTCAAGCAAAAAGTGTCTAAGGAGGGCAGATCTAAATAGTTTTTCCAAGACCCTCCCCCAAAAAAAAAACCAGAAAAAAATCCCCTGTGATATTAAAATATTAATTTTATGATTCCAAACTTTTAAACTAGTTTTGTAATTATGAAAAAGGGAAGTTTTGCCTTGCTCTGTGTGTGTGTGCGTGTGTGTGTGTGCCAGTTCTGCTATCACTAATGTTATACGTTGGCAGTAAACTCCATGGGTTCTTGATTGTGTCTGTACTGGTTCCAGCCACATCCAGAAAGAAAGCGCCCGGGGGGCAGGGTTGGGGGGGACGGAGGTGGCTGGTGGCCGTGAGCTGCAGAGCCCTGAGCACGCCAGCCAGCTGCCCATCTCGGGTTACAGCCCTGAAGCCGCTGCAGTGTAAACGTCACCGCCCAGAGCGAGCAGAGATTCTTCTCAGAGCAGAGAAGGAGGCGAAATAGAGCAGCCTGCAATTGCTTCCAGCAACTCTGAGGCGCTCGCCGGAGAGGTTCCCACCAGGTTTGCAAGCAGGTGGCTGCGCAACCACACTCGTCCCTCAAGCGTTGCTGACCGCTGTTCTAAGGCCTCCGTGAGGCCTTCCCAGACGGGCACTGTAAACGTCTTTGAGAAGAAAGTAGGGTAAGGGGAGGGCTGAGCCACCCGGGACTGGGCTCGGTGATGATGCTCGGGACAAGGCTTAGGATCTGCACTTGTCTTCCATCTTCCATCCTCTACCCTCCAGGACTTGGGGCAGGGGGGGCGACAAGCACAGCATGTGGGATCACTCGGTGCTCCCTGCAGGCTGACTGTCCCCAAGTCGGCCACTCTTCTGCTTGCCCAGCTATATGGCTCCTCATTTTGTGAATTGGCTGGGATCAGATCAGTGGGGTAACACCTCACTCCCTAAGACCCCTGGACCTCATTTCCCCCATGAGCCCTAGCCCTTCCTACAGGGTGGCGACACCACCAGGAGTTTCTGACGTGTGTTGTGTGTGCCCTGCCCCTGAGCCCCGGGGAGCAGACATCAGGTCCTGCATCCCTGTGTCCCCAGCAGCAGCAGCAGCCTGCCACAACCAGGTGTCCAATAAATGTTTTCTTCAAGAGGTTCGTCTGAGATGAACAAGAGCCTGAGGACCATGAGCAGGATATCGTGCTGACAGCAGGCGCCTCGTCCCACTTGCTCCCGGACCCTCCGTTCGGCTCCGGCTCCCAGACCACAGGAAGTGGACCCCACGCACTAGGGTGGCTTTATTGGCTCTACCCTTAGACTAATCATCCCTAAACATTCTTCCTGTTTCATCTTAAATGCCTCTTGTCTTCCCCAATTATTTTTTTTAAGATGCTTCCTCTGTCTTTGTTCTATTGATATCAGTTCTCTTGATTACAAAAGGAGCCTGTCTTTTTAGATTAACTTATGTATTCGTCTGTACAGCATCTGAGTTATAGAGCAGATATTCTTTAAAACTAAGTAGTAATGGAGGTTTGGCCTGTCATTTCCTCTGAATTTCATGTTATACCACAGGCCATTGGCTCCGGTTAACTGATCCATGGTTCACTTTCTTACTCAGAACAAGTGCACTAATTTTTATTTTGGTCTCTCACAATTTCAGTAAAATGTATTTTTTTAAAGATTGTATTTATTTATTCATGAGAGACATACAGAAGGAGGCAGAGGAGGAAACAGGCTCCCTGCAGGGAGCTCGATGCAGGATTCGATCCCAGGACCCTGGGATCATGCCCTGAGCTGAAGGCAGACGCTCAACCCTGAGCCACCCAGGAGTCCCAGTAAAATGTCTTTTATTTTAGTGTATTCCCTGTCTAAAATGGCTCTGTTATACTCCAGCCACTAAAGAAAGATACTATAGGACAAACAATACCTAATGGCATAGGAGAAAGCTGGCCTTATACCATTTCTGAAATAATGTGTGTGATAGAGTCTCTATTACATTATGGTCCCAAGTGTGCAAAAGTTAGTAGTTACACCAAGTTGGTAGGCTTATGAATGATTTTAACTTTCTTCTTTACATTTCTCTGGATTGGGGAGTGTTCTTTGACGGACTAAAATTTCTTTGTCTCAAGGAAGAGAAACTGTTGGCATGTGAGAAAGCATAAACTCTCCTTTTCCTTGGCCATCCAGAGTGTGGGGTCGTTGATTCATATAAAGACCAGAAGACTCCTACTGCTGTCTGGCGGCGTGGGAAATCTCTGGTGTCATCAATGTTAGAAGGCTATGAACTTGGATTTGGGAAGGACAAGAGCCTGAGAAGTGGTCTGAGGTTTTGGCTCAGGAGGGCAAGAGTGTGGGAAGTGACATTGTGATGGCTGCCAAGCCAGCAAGGTAACAAGTGAAATTCTGTGACTAGATCAGTCACCGAGGGGCAGGAAAACCTATCATGTCCAACCGAGGACCAAGGACTCATCTGTTCAGTAAATCTAGGAACTGAGCCCTCCAGGAATAGTCACAGATTGCTGGGTGGACCACCACCTCTCATTGTCCCCCCTGGCAGTTACCAACTTCTGAGCTCACTGTCCAGGACAGCGCCAGGGCAGTCAGGAAGGGTGACACCAGAGGATGGTGCAGCTGGGTGGTACGATAGGGTGATTCAAGCCTGCCACAGGTAGATGAAGCCAGGTAGATCACCCATCATATCTGCCAGCTCCAGGTGCCTTTAGTAAAGGGGAAATAACATTTCCAAGCATCGCTTCTATAAACAGGGCGTTTTACCTACTGTGCTCTGTTCAATGTCTGTGAAACAGGCAGCTGCTTCACTATAGATGCGATCATTGGCACCAGGGAGGTGACACACCCAGAGCTAGAAAGGGGCAGCTCTAATTCACACCTGGGTCCCCAGAGTCCCTCCAAATTCCCTGCTTCAATGGGACCAGAGGGTTGTATCTCTTGGACAAGCCAATGTC
This sequence comes from Canis aureus, assembly GCF_053574225.1. Lineage (NCBI taxonomy): Eukaryota > Metazoa > Chordata > Mammalia > Carnivora > Canidae > Canis > Canis aureus. Next base: position 3,168,353 of record NC_135627.1, read on the forward strand.
TCCAAGCTACAGTTTGTCTGTAAATGGAGGTGACTCAGTTAAGTGGATTTTGAGGTCCTCTTGGGCCCTTGCATTTTATGACTCTAATGATTTTACTTATACTAGAGTCACAGCTTAATACAGTTTTAGTGAAATGCTACATTCTTCTGGCATTAACTTCACAGAGTCCCGAGAGCAAAGCATGGCAAAGCAGAGACAGAGTGTGTTCAGATGATGGAGGGTTGCAAAAAGGTCAAGTTAGGAAATGCATTCCAGAGACCTCTGCTTTCCTCCTCGGAACAAGACCCAGGGCTGGTGGACTCGGAGCATCGCCTGCAGTGGTGGGAGTAAGTGTGTGAGCAGTATAGTCAGTCATGCTCTGATGCCCCATATCTATCCTCTCGTGACTTTCACACAGTGTGTACCACTTGCAACATGCAAATTAACTTTTCATTTTGAAATTCTAATTTCCTCAAAGTCTTTGAAACAAGGCTTCAAAAAGACAAATGGAATCACATACATCTCCACTCTGGTACTGAGCTATGATTGAAAGGAACGTATCGATCCCAAGAGTTCTCAGTAAGCTGTAAGGTCTAGGTCTGTGCCACGACAGCCAGCCCAGCAAGGTGACAGAGGTGGCACGTCAGAACAATTCAGTAATAAGCACCCATTTAGGCATTTGTTGTTCAAGTTCTGCATTTCTGTGGACTAGTGCTTCTGCGTGTCATCACTATTAATGTGTGAAAAGAAGAAGTTTGCATACAGAGGTGTCAGAGTTTTTTTAATCCAATGGTAGAGATGGGAAACTCAGTTCATAACTTCTGTGAATATATGTTTGTAAAGGCATACAAATTATTTTTTCTAATTGCTGACAACTCTTGAGAAATAGAACTCATTTGGACTTTCTGTGTAAAGACTCTGAGGCACAGTATGTAGACTTCATCTGTGTTCAGAAATCCGCAGAAAGGACCTGGTGGGCTGGAGCCTGTGGTGGTTGGACTATTTGGTCCTGGGGGCAGGGAAAGGCTCTGTGGTGAACTCAGAGGTCGTGAGGAGGGGCCCTCTGAGGGATCCAGCTCAGTTCTTACTGGTTCTGTTCCTTATTTGGAGTCTGTGACCACAGATCTGTTGCATACGCTGAAGGCTCCGTTTCTGCTTCTGTGGGTTGGATCACTAACTGTGCTTCTTCATGAGGTGGGAGCGAGGATGCCATTAGGTGGTGTAAGGGAACATGCCCGCCACTGCCTAGCACAGGACCAGCATCCAACAAATGTCAGCGTTGATAAGGATGAAAGGGAGCATTGCATGAGTATCTCGGTCCTGGAAAGCAGGGTGAGAGCAGAAACTCTGAGGCTGGAAAGAAGGTGTACATGGGGAGAGGTGCAGAAAAGGCCATGCCGATCAGACAACGGCCAAGTTGTGTGGCGTGGGGCTGAGATCTGCTGGTAGCAGAGTGCTCTGCCTCTGACTGTCTTCTTTCTCTCTCTCAAACATGGGCCATTGACGGCTCTTTCCAATCATTCATTCTCACTTCAAGAAGTAGCTCTCACTTTCATTTCTGGTCTTGTGTTTGCAGGAAATCTGAGTTAATGAATGCTTATCTCCACCCGCTACATATCCAAGGTAGTATCTCTTCCCTGGTCTGCACCAGGGACACATGCAGGCTGGAAAAGCTTAGTGGACAGGCTAAATTTATGGGTCAGAAAGGCTGCTTATGTGGTTTGGGCAGCCCCATGACTGTGAGGCAGCCAAAAGCCCAAGAAGCTGCTTGACCAGGAGCCCACACAGCACAATAGGCCATGGGGTAGAGCTCAGAGAGCAGTGTGCTCCAACGACCAGGTAGAGGCTGAGGTGGGTCATGGCCACCCCTGACCAAATCACAATATAATCTGCTTTTCCCCAAATTTGGTCATGGTCCTTCCCTGATTGGATGGCTAATCTTTGGTGTATACTTTAAACTCTTTAAAAATGTTGTCATTCAAAAATCTGAAATAGCACCATGTGATACCAAAGATGTTCTTTTTCATTTAGAGGAGGAAAAAGATAAATATAATTTTGTAAATCCTTCAAGAGTCTCATACTGGATCAGAGTGCAAGGCCCATCATCCATAGACCGGCTTGCAAAGTGGATGGAAGGAACTTTGGTAAAAGATCTGAAGTCTTGTATTACTAATGAAAGGAAGTAAGTTTGCAAAATTCTGCTCTTACAGGTGTCAACTGACCTACAGCCATAAAACAACTCACAGGTTTAAAAAGTTAACTAGGGGTGCATGGGTGGCTCAGTGGTTGAGCATCTGCCTTCAGCTAGTGTCATGGGTCCTGGGATCGAGTCCTGCATTGGGCTCCCTGTAGGGAGCCAGTTTCTCCCTCTGCCTATCTCTCTGCCTCTCTCTCTGTGTCTCTCATAAAGAAAATCTTTAAGTAAATAAATAAATAAACTAATTAATAAATTAATTAATATAAGAAGTTAACCATTTTAGAGCAAAAGGTTACTCGTTTTAGAACATCCAAAGATGTCTCCCCTTAACTCAAGGCCTAGTTGAAAGCACAGAGGGACTATTTGTTTTTCTCACTGGTTGTACCATACTTTTGCTTCCCCTGAAAGTTCACATTAGAAGCAAAGGCTCAACCAGTAAAAATAAAGCTAGCGTATGGGTGCTTTCTTAAACCGATTCCATTACTGATTTTCTCAGATGTTAGTATTTTCTCATTGATTTATTCCTTGGCCGAGGGTGATATTTGAAATATGAAATATCACAGACGAGTTTTCAGAAGACATATAATCATATGATCCATTATCCAGGGAGTGTGCCAGATTTTAACTCTCATTATAACATCAGAGATAGAATTTTTACTATTATCTGTGCCTGAGATTCTGTGAAAAATATAACATCCAGGACAATTTGGTGTTTTGTCCTCAGGAGTATGATGTGCTTTTGATGACAATGGGAAGAAAGTGTGGTTTCGTAGTAAATTGCCCCAAAAGCCTAGTTAAAAAATATTCTTTAAATGGTTAGGCATATGGCTCATTTCCATCGCATCAGCAAACAAGGAAAGTGAGCTGTAAGAAGGGGCACAAGTCATTTCATTTGATTTTAAGAAAAAGAAGAAAGGAGTAGATGATGGTGTGTATAGTGCGGGTGAGTCAGCAGACACAGATGGCCAGGGTGTATGGGCTCCATTCGGGAGGAAGAGAGGATGGATTCAAAGAGCCTTACGTCAACCGCTCATTTGTTAATTAATTTTACAGAAAGACAGTTGTGTTTCCTTACCCTGATCAACAATGGCATTTCCTCATTCTGTTGCATGCTGACGTGGGGGATTTTTTTTTTTTTTTTTAACCAACTCTTGGATCCTTCCCGACTGTTCATTCAAGCCATTCACATTTTGCCTCCATTGATTTGAACCACAGCAACATGTTTTTCAATGGATCTCCACCCTCCTCATGAGAGGGAGCTATGCCTTTCACCCCAGGGTGTGTTGCTCATAGAGAGATCCACAAGCAGGGCGGAGGGGGCCTGATTGTTCCCACCAGAACCAGAGAACCCATGGGAGCCATGGAGGATGATGAGCTGGAGTATCTACTGGAACAGCTTTAAAAGCCAAGGAAATCTCACTATTCTGGTGGGAACCCTACCCTGTGGCAAAGTGCATTCCCATGCTCATAGAAATTGTCCAGTTTGTTGGTTTTCAAAATACTTTTTTAAGATTTTATCTATTCATGAGAGACAGAGAGGAGACAGAGAGAGAGAGAGAGAGAGAGAGAGAGAGGCAGAGACATAGGCAGAGGGAGAAGCAGGCTCCCTGTGGGGAGCCCAATGAGGGACTCAATCCCAGGACGCTGGGATTACGACCTGAGCTGAAGACAGACGCTCAACCACTAAGCCACCCAGGAGTCCCTTTAAAATATTTCTTATCAGCAGATCTTCTTTTCAAACAAAATTAGACAGGTCTCTGCACCACACTGTGCACTACAAAATACACAGTGAAGATACAGAAGAAGCTGCTCTACTAACAGCAGAGGTTGGGTAGGGACCCCAGAAGGGCTTGATTTAGACAGTTCTAGTTCAAAATTGCAACCCCACAGAGCAAGGAGAGTGTTAAAGCACTGTTTTGTTGTCCATTTCATTGGAAGCAAAAGTGCTCCCACAATCCAAGTCCCTTAAAAACTCATTGGGGTGCTGTTCTTTTGGTACACATTGGGTCAACAACAACAAAAAAGGTTTGGTTAAGCCTGGGGTATACTGCTTAAGAGGTTGTGAGTTCTACATTTCAATTTATAAAACTTTCTATTAAGTGGTCAAGTTAATACACCATATATTAAAGGATTCACTTGTACTTAAAAGTTATTCTCATGGAGGGAGAACTTCATTTACTGGAGCTAGATAATATGTAGTCTGGTATATGAATTGATAACCATACAATTTGCTTTTGTTTTTATTTTTTTTCCTTTTTAAAGATTTTATTAATTTATTCATGAGAGACACACAGAGAGAGGCAGAGACACAAGAAGAGGGAGAAGCAGTTTTCCTGCAGGGAGAGGATGTGGGACTCGATCCCAGGACCCTGAGATTAAGACCTGAGCTGAAGGCAGATGCTCAACCACTGAGCCACCCAGCTTTTGTTTTTCATATTAGGATACATACCTTTTAGGGCCTGGGAACCCCAACAGCGATAAGACCCATTTCTGGTCTCGTCCCCACCAGTTCTACTGGTTATCCCCATGAAGCATCTCCCAATCAAGACACTATGTGCCAATGCATTGCCCACCATTGCAGGTATTAGAGACCTCTCTGTATGATTCCTACAATATCTTGATACTATCTAATTGTGTACCACTCAAAAAAGTTTTTAAAAAGAGCCCCTGGAACCTTTTAGTTGGGACTTGCTCCTTCTGCCCACCTTTCTCTGGTTTTCTACTTCCACTGCCCAGGCAGGCTGGCAGGGGTTGGCAGCTCTGGGGGAAGCAGACAAGGACATGCCAGAGCCTGGAGAGGCCAAGGGACCCCCTGCCTCACTTGGGCCCCTCCCAAGTCCCCCTGGAGTCACCAGATGCAGGCTCTCCATGCACATCCGCCGTATGGCCACGACACCCATTAGCTTGACGGGATCTTTTGCCATTCTGCATTCAGTACCCATGTCCAAGTCTGTATGTGACAGATCTCTTGAGATGGATTTTTTTTTTCCTAACAGAAATTACCTTAGAGCAGCAACTTAGAGTATTTCAACTTTAAAACACATGGCTTTCTAGGTACTTTTCAGAGTAACACACAAACAAATCCCTGTTAAGATAACAGAGCTATTCAAGGAATGCTCCTTGGGTTCACCATGAGGCTATGGATGAGAGTTGGCACTCTTCCTTCCCAGTTTGGTTGGAGGTATAGGAAATCTAGGTACTTTTTCCCACCAGCACTGATATTATAAAGTGAGTAATATCATAGGACAATGGGAAAGCCCAACCAGAAATTTTCAAATGTTTTCCTAAATATTACTCCTTTGAAAACTAGTTGTTGACAGCAATCGTATTTATCAGGTTTGTGCCCGTGCACCAGTGTACACGCAGAGCTCTCTCCTCTGAGATGTGTGGGCCAGAGATGTGCATTATGGACAGCTGAGCATGTCGTCCATGGTGCAAGGAAGACACGGCAGGCCTGGCATGGGGGCAGAGCCACTGCTACTTCCGGCTGTACCGGCATCTCACCATTGCCAGATCTGCTATTAGAAAGGCTCAGTATTAAGACAATTTGGAAAACAGTGCTTTAAAATTCTCCACCCCCTGCTGCAAATGAAGCACGTTTAAAATTTTCTCAGGGATTTGAGTAAATTATTATTAAAGAATTGAAAGTGAGGGGAAATAACTAATTCTGGTCTTTGAAGCCCATTTGAAATTTAATTGACCGCTAGGCCACCAACTATCTTGGCGCATGACCACTTAATAATGAGAAGCTCAACCTTACATTAGGAATGAGAGCGACATAATCCATCAAAAGCTACACACCATTTACAGTGCTTTCCTCGGAGGTTTCTTGGGGAAAGTGCAGAACACACAGTTTTAAGTAATTTATGGGCTTTTTAGTAGTGTTATAGAGATTGAGCTCTGGCAATAATGAAAGTGTTTGTCGACAAGTATGCTTAAATTTTATTTGACGCGGGCCATAATTGTACCTTGTCTCCTGCCTCAGAAGCTCAGGCTGCAATTAATGAAGTCATGGGAAGAAATTCTTTGAAAAAAAATCTAGTAATACAGATAAACATAAACATCTTAAGTGTTGAAACCGAGATAAAACAATAATACCACCTTATAGTCAAACAAAATCAATTTGTTAAATCGCATTGCTGTTCTGATGAATCTCATTTGCTCCATGTGGACCCAATCATTAAAATTATCAGTTTAACAATTAATTTTCAGTCTTGAAAATTACTCTTACATTAACCCTATGATATGCCGATAACAAAGAAATATGACCAACACCACCGTTTCCAGTTTTGACCTGAGAATGGACATAACCCTGATCACCATGGTAAGGGCACTGAATTAATCCCTACCAGCTCTTCTGTTCTGAGAAACCAGCAACATACAGCAGAATGGAGATTCTGCAGGCTGAATTCTCAGCTTTCCTTTGATGAATGCCATATAGCTTTGGCCTTGAGTTTGGCATTCAGTCTCTCTGGGCTACGGGTTCCAGTCTGTGACTCCAAAATGTAATGTAAAATGGTGATTTTTAAGCTTTTTGCATAGGAGGACCATTTTTATAACATCAAAACTATATAGACCACCATGCAAAAATAGGGTAACCTTCATTCTCCACTGATATAAAAAAATGATATATGACACATATATATCATCAGGACTTGTAGTAAGTGTGTGTACCATAGTAATCACAACATCTGAAAATTCTAAAATTATCAGCATATGTGTATGAGAAATGGAATTTATCCAGTCTATAAAATTGTAAGAGCTTTGGCTTACTGAGTACTTATGGGATAAGCATTGTGTTAATTATGCACTTGACATTATAAAGGTAAACTATTAGTATGGTTATTTATTAGTATGGTTATTTTACAGATGAAGCCTTGGAGGCCTTGAGAGATTAATTGACTTGCTCAAGATCACAGAGTTAGAAAGATGTGGACATACTGAACCCTTGCTAATTACCCTAGACCCCAGACTCCCACATCCCCAGACCACATGTTGGATGCAGCCTGAAAGGACCATTCTAGGCTCCATCATTCCGTTATAATGCTCAACTCTAGGTAAATTCTTCCTCTAATCACCACATCAGAGGATAAGACTATGCCTGTTTCATTTATTCCAAAGCATTTATTTACTCAGTTATGTGCAATGATAGATTCTGGAGGTAAGCACAATGTAAGTAGTTTATGAACCATGTGGGTGGAACTGTCATTGGCTTATAATGTGTTTCTACCTGATTCCATGTGATGGGGAGAATGGCTCAGATGAAAAATGTAGGAGGGAATATATTTTTGAAGGAACTGGCTTCAGTTCCTTCAAAGCAAATGATGACTGGAAACTCCTTTTCATGGACTCTTCTTATATTATTTATCAGATGGTATAAGTGCTCAAATTCAAGTAGCATTCCAAGGAAAACAATGGCCTAGTCTTCCCACATGCCTTAACGTTCAGCAAGAAATTTCCTATGGGGGCGCCTGGGTGGCTCAGTCAGTTAAGCATCTGACTCTTGGTTTTGGCTCGGGTCATGATCTCAGGGTAGTGAGACTGAGCCCTGCATTGGGCTCCACACTCAGTGAGGGTCTACTTGAGTTTCTCTCTCTCCCCCTCTGTCCCTCCCCCTGCTCGTGCACTTTGTCTCTAAATAAATAAAACAAAATCTTTAAAATCTTAAAAAAAGAAAAAGAAAAAAGAAATTTTCTGTGGATTTTAAAGTATGGCCACATTGTCCTTCAACAACTATGTGAGGATACTCACTGTTATATAATTTGGCACTTCTGATATGATTTTAAATGTCTCTGCTGGACAGAGCCTTATTTTCCACTGTCAGCTTTGGACAGATATAAGATGCCGCTTTTTTTTTTTTTTAAGATTTTATTTATTTACTTGAGAGACAGCAAGAGAGAGAGAGAGTGAGAGGGAGAGCACAGAGGAAGAGGGAGAAGCGGGCTTACCGCTGAGCAGAGATTCCCCACATAGGACTCAATCTCTGGACCCTGGGATCATGCTTTATCAACTGAGCCACCCAGGGATCCCAATAAGATGCTGCTTTTAAATTTATACCAAGCAGAAACAACTTACCTCTGATAATGTTTGTGTTGTAACTGGAGCTCTAGTCTCTACGTCAATCAAACCCCAGAAATAGGTTTGTATTTGATTAATCCCACCCGTGATTCAATAAGACTATTGTAACTTCAGGACCAAGTGTTGTATTGGGATGATCCCAGAAACTACAAAGACAAGTGAACCAAATACATGTGTTTGATCTCACTGTTATTCAGGGTTGACATTTTTCTGATCAATCAATGCCTTTCTACCTTTGTGGTTTGTACCCACACGTTAGTATGGTTTTTGAGACTGGAAAGTGCCTCTGTGCACACATTATCATCATTATGAATAATGTTAAATCATTTCAAACTGGAATATTTTAAGGTATTTATATAAACCTGGTTATGAAAGTAATTTGCATATGGAATGTTGTTTAAAAGCAATTGTCATTTCCAATTATTTTTGCAACCACATTCTTTATTAAATTGATTTACTTCAAATGGTCCACAAGAGACAAATTTTCCCTACAGGAATCCACTTACTCTGGAAATACTTTTATGTTATATAACTCTGCGGCTGCCAAGTGTTCTCCTTTTTCCAAGTCATATTTCCTATTTGAAATTTGACCAACAAATATTTACTTACACTTCATATAATTTAACCAGCTATAGACATTTTCTTAACTATGTTTTTAATAAACAGGAATATTGTCTCAATGGCACTTAGACACAAGAAAGTGTCTTGAGATTCATAAATATTTGAGGCATACTTAGTATGTACCAAGAGGATAACAAGCCACATTGACTTCACTAATTGAAATTGCAACAGAAAACCTTCAACTGTATGTGTTGGTTCCAGTGACCAAAAAAAAAAAAAAAGAGTAAAATGTACTTTCAAAACTTTTGAATAGCTCCATATTTTATTTGCAAATTTTATTAATAAAATCTATCAACTCTTTTGCTTTTGACCAAAATAATTCATCTTGTCTTCTCAACACACATGTGTATATATATATATATATATATATATACACACACACATAAAAAATCTGTATCAACATATATATCTCATTTAATATATATATATATATATACATATATATATATATATTAAATACTAAGGATATCTGAAGTATCTAGTTGCCATACTTAATTTGTGATTCGTTACATCATTCTGGACAAAAACAGAAACCAATACTTTTTTTCCAGGGGGTCTTATCCTCTAAAATCTTTGACAGATGCTAACAACTGCTGGAGCTAGTTGCCCCATACATTGATCAGTTACAGTTACTGAAGACCTACTAGGCTCCAGACAATCAGTGAATCAGTGAACACAACAGATGTGGAGTGTTCTATCCACAATGGGAATGCACCACAAAGAGTAGAGATAATCAATAAGCATATCACTCTGTGTTGCAGAGTGACCTATATCATGAAAAATGAAGTAGATGATAAGGAGAAGGAGTCAAGGCGGCATTCCACCAAAGCCTTGAAGGAGGTGGGAGGCTGGAGGATGTCAGGGTAGGGTTGGCAAGGCCAAGTCACACTCTCAAAGGTGCCAGGACAGCAAGTGTGCTGACACAGCAGGAGCAAAGAGGGGCAGAGTTAGAAGGCAGGTAGGAAGAGGTCCTTGTAGGCCACTGACTAGCCCTTGGCTTTCCTCCCCAGAATGAAGTGGAGAGCCATGTGGAGATCTGAAAGCATTCCATGCAGAGGGAACAAAAAGGCACAATCCTACCTGGAGTGGGTTGAATTGTATTCTTCAAAAAGATTTAAGGAAGACCCACTGCCCAGTACCTAGAAATAGGAACTTATTTGGAAACAGGATCTTTGTAGATGTGATGAGGATAAGATGAAGTCATTGGGATGGACCCTAATCCAGTGTGACCAAGGACCTTACAAGAAGAGACATGCAGGAGGGAGGTCACATGGGGACAGAGGCCGAGGATGAAGCGTTCTGTCTTCAGGCCAAAGATGGAGGCAGAAAGGATTCTCCCTTAGAGCCTTCAGAGGAGCATGGCCCTGCCAGCACCTTGATTCAGACTTCTGGCCTCTAGACTCCAAGAGAACACACTTCTTTTGCTTTAAGTCCCCAGACTGTGGTGTTTGTCATGGCAGCTGTGGGAGACTCACATGTGATCCGAGAATGAAGGTGGTGGAAGGCTGATGGGGGTGGGCAGAGGGGCCCTGGTTCATGGGAACACTGGACAGGGAGCTGGCTATGCAGCCATCTGGGCTCACTCACCATCTGCAATTGTGAAGTTCATGGAAGGCCAGGCAGTGTGGTCTGTGTTTTCTCTGGCCACACATAGCTGTTGGGCAGAGTCGCCCAAGGGCAGAGAATTGCACGTATGCATAAATGGATGTGTTACAGGTGAGTGAGGGGCGAGGTGCAAGGCAGTGAAGGGCATTTGCAAGGGAGTGACTGTACTACATTGACCACATGAGTATAGCTGTGTAGAGAAGCCACGGCTTGAGAGAGGATGAGGACCTGGGAGAAGCAGTGAACTCTGAGTCCCACTGAGTTAGTTTTCATTTTCCAGTTCCTGGCATAGCACCTCACATATAATCTTTGTCCAATAAATCTGAAATTGCAATAATAACAACCCCAAAGCTGTTTTTCTCACAGTCTCTCAAAATTAGAGCTCTGGGTTTAAATGCTATGGAAAAATGTAATTTTTTAGACCAGGAAAGTGCCTTAGCAAGCATCTAGCCAGACATACACATGTTTTTAGATGGGAAATACCTAGGGTCAGCATGCTGCCCATGATTACACGGCTGCTAGAACCTAGAAGCAGAAGTAGAATCAGGTGGCTGCTTGCTATGTGCTGTTCCCGTCACATCTGTAACTTCTTTACCTCAATGTCTGTCACTCACACATGCTGGACTTGTGGTTCCTTCGATGTGTCTGCTGTCGGATGATTGTTAGGACGATTTGCTCTACAGAACACATTTTGAGAACCAAATAGTATTAGAATAAAAAGGAACCATATTATTATACCTATGTTCTATTTTAACCTGTTTGCTTTTCCCACTAAGTTACACCATAAAAAAACGGAAAAGCAACCACTATTATTGTGTCTTCTATTACTGTAAGCAAATGCAGAGGTACCAGGTGGTTTCTGGGAGCGGGATGGGTGTGGTAGGAAGGACTGTATTCCATGTAGTCATTTGCATGAAAATGTGTGCCAGATGCTTGGCGATAATTTACGGACAATGCATTCCCCTGCATTCCCTTGGTTGTCACACACTGACAGAAAAATATCAGTCTCATGTGGGAAAATCTGCAGTATTGGCCGTACTGAATGCACAATTTTGTGTTTCAATAAGCTACTTTGGAGGGGGCTAGAATTTCCAGCATCATTGGTTGCGTTTATTGTTGGCCTTCAGAATGCTGTTCTCTTGGGCAATTTACCTATTTAGAAATGTTAATGTAACCTCACTGCTTTTATTTGCCCTGAGTCCATGTCTGTCGGCTCCAGATACCATGGCCACCAGACCAGAGAGATGGGACTTCATTTCTGTTCCACTGAAGATGGAAGCTACATGTAATCAGGAGCCTCTTATGGTCTACCTCTCTGGCCTGATCCTCAGAGCTCTGCTTCTGCCTAATTGTGGTTCATCCACTGGGTCTCCATACAGGGGACAATTGCTCTTTTCTTGGCCCCAAACATCTCTTTCTACTGGATGGTTAGCTCTGGGACTTCTGGTCCCCAGCCACTGACTGAGCCTGGCAATTCTGATATCTCTTTAGCCCTCTGCAAGGATAGATTCAAGGGACAGAGAGTCTTTCTCTGAGAACAGGCACACATGGGGGAGGAAGGAGGCTCCGTCTGCCTTGGGATCACTAGTTGTAAAGAGAGGAGATGCCCAACAGCTATCTTCCCTAGCACTGAAGAGAGCCTGTTTGCAGCAAGAGACAATAGAGCCAACCAGAAAAACGAAATGGAAATACGTAGAGATGGGTGGAGAGGAGGGAAAGAGAGAGACCAGATTATGTGATGCCACATAAGGTCCAGATCCAAATGCGCACTCGGTCCTTCCATTCTGATGCTGGACTTAGGGTGGTAGACAGGCAGTCTCGCCTGCTAATTGAGCTAGTGCAGTCAGCGGCACCACTGTTTTCAAAAGCCTTCTACCTCTTTTCCCATCTCTGCCTCCTAAAGGTACCTCAAACAAGTCCCATTGAATTTTCTGGTCACTCTTGCTTATTGCAAGATTCACATTCTCAGACACAGAAAGTCTCATCCTGTTCTAAACCAAAACTTTACTCTTCCTTCTTTAAACATCTCAGCTTCCCAGCTCAAGGCCCCCTGAATCCTGGGGTCAGCATTTGTCCTTCCACTCCTGGGCTTCTGTCTTTCCCCTTGCTACTCTGACTGCTTTAGAAGAGAAGGGAGGAAGTCCAACTCGAACACAGTTCGCAATGTGGTTGCTTCCTCTTTCTGTTTGCAAATGTCAGGACACTGGGTGCTCCTCTCTGTTGTCTGGATTCAGGGGCCCCATCCTCCACTGAGGACTGTCTCCTGGCACTTCCTTTTCCCTGCAGCCCTCTTGGGAGAAATCTTTGAGCTGGGCTCCAGTCAGGTCCCAACTCCCTGGTATCCACCTGGGTGATGAGGAACCTCGGCACCCTCTCCCACCTATCACCAAATTCAGGAAGAGCACATGTCTCCCACTTCCGCCCTGTCCTTTGCTCCTGCCTTTGGGGGCTGTCCCAGCCATACTGCCTTCCCACCTTGTGAGGCAAGACTTGAGGGTCTCTTTGTTCAAATGGGCCCACCAGTTCCAGGGGATGGCTCTCAGCCCCCCAGGATAGACACTTCACAATCCAGTGCCCATCTTATGAGATATCACAGAAAGGCTCTTCTTCTCGAAAGCACATCCTGTGGCTCACAGATTCTAGTGGAGATCTATCATTTGACTGGGGAGAACCAATGTCATAAAGTCCAAACTGGACCAACCACTCTTTGCAAGGAAAGCAAGTTCAAAGGTCAGCCCCTGAATTCTCTCTTCTTTTACAGTGGCCAGCAGTGGGCAGAGGGTCTCAGAAAGAACTTTTGGCAAGTCCTGTGGTTTTCCCCATTAATGATGGGGGCAACCTTACCCTGTCCTCCTGGAGCTCCAAAGCCCTGGGGAAGTTCCATGTAATATTCCATTACAGTGACTTCAGCTCGAGTTGGGTTAGTTGTCAGCAAAGGACTCCTGACATGTACATCTTCTGTTTCTCATTTATTCCCCAGGCCTTGGGATCCACTGTTTATGGAAACTCGTTTCTGCCTTGGAAGGCCCCTATAAATGCCAGGTTTATGACTGCTGTGTTTCAATTCCCTCCCATCCACTTGGCATACCCTAGGAATTCCCCTCTGCTTACACAGAGGTCCCAAATATCCTCTTTCCCACTCCTTGGCAACAAGCCCTCGATGAGTACATAAAGAGGCAAGTCAGCACAGAAACCCATGCACTGCTATCATCCTGATGTATGCAAGCCAGTGATTTTCCACCTGAAAGTTCATGACCAGTTTTCATCACTACCAATGGTGAGACCGTTTTCCTACTCACAGAGAAGAGTGTGCATCTGCCTCTATAAAGACATACAGACACGGAAAGGTAAACACTATCTCATGGTCAAAAAGACAATGAGGTGAGCACCTGGGTGCCTCAGTGGTTGAGCATCTGCCTTTCACCCAGGGCGTGATCCTGGAGTCCAGGAATCAAGCCCCACATCAGGCTCCTTGCATGGAGCCTGCTTCTCCCTCTGCCTGTGTCTCTGCCTCTCTCTCTGTGTCTCTCATGAATAAAAAAATGAAAAGACAATGAGGACTCTCCAAGAGAGGACAATGAGTTTCCACCAGCTTGAAAATAAGAAGACAGAAATAGGAGCATCCTTTGGGACAAGCCCATAAAGCAGACACCACAGTACAGGAAACAAATGTAGAGCTCTGTGAGTTGCTGTAGAGCCAACACGTTCATCACAGCAACCAGGTCAATGCATGAACGGTGCCAGCCTCCTTAGAAGCCCTCGATATATCCTCATCCCAATCACACACTCTTGCCCGTGTCAAAGTCACCTCTATCCTGACTTTTGTACTAATTGCTTCTATTACATTTTTTATTGTTATACTTGAACCTGATATGCCCTAAAATCTGTGTACTCCCCACCACCCCGTCCCATCCCTTTTCTTCCAGTGTGTCTGTCTGTCCTGTAGCATTTCTGGCAGACTAGGTCTGCTGATTGCTAACCGCACGTGGCTGTGACCTTGTGTCCTCTGTGTGCAGCTAGATTTCAATGTTTAATCAGATTCAGTTTTGACTCCTTTGGAAAGACCACAGGTAGCATCATGCTCTATCATCAGGTGGCCCTTCCTGTCTGTTTTTTTGCTCCTTTTCAACAAAAACAGCTTCTGGTGCCCAGTTCCTCGATCCATAGAGTTTTGGGGAATTGGAAAATACTTATCTTCTTCCATCATTAGTTTTTCATCTATCAGCTGGAATAAATCTCTGAGAAGACCTCTCCCCTCATCTCACCTGTAGGTGTGTAGAGTTGACCAGGATAAGCACAAGAAGTGCTTGACTCTTTCCTTTTATTTACTGAGGTTCCAGGATAATGGGTGCATTAATCATCCTCCTCAAAGAGGGACCGATTTGGCTTTTAAAAATACCATTATAATCACAAAAAGGTATGTCTACTTGATATATGTCAATCTTTACCATTTCTACTCATTGAGACTCAAACTGTACCCTTCTGGCCAGTGGGAAATTTGTTGAGCTAGCTTCCTTAGTTCTTTTGAAATAAGTCTAAGTAGTCTTTTACTGCTTCTAAATTTTCTGGCATTACAAAATGTTTTAAGCTAATTGCACTAGTTTCCTAAGGCTTCTATAGCAAAGTGCCATAAACGGATGGTCCAGAGCAACAGACTTTATTCTCTGAGTTCTGGAGTCCAGAAGTCTAAAGTCAGGTGTCGGCAGAGCTCCGCTCTCTCTGGAGACTCTACAGGACCATCTGTTGCATGCTGTTTTCTTAGCTTCTGGCATGGCTGACAATCGCTCCAACCTCTGCATCACTGTCCTGTGGTGTCTCCCTGTGTCTTCACATCACCTGCCTTCTGTGAATGTCTGTCTGTGTCTCTTCTCTTCTGTAGGGACATATATCATGTTGCATTAGCCCACCTCTATATATTTTATTCTATAGTATATTGCACTACCTAGGTTGTGGTATAGAAGGAAGATACGTGTCTCCATCCATCTGCTCTCACCCTCCCATGTGGCATGTGGTGATTCCCACATGCCACATGGTATGCTAACTCCCTTGAATGTCCAGGTAGCACAAGCATGAGTGTTGAGAAGACACTTCCTTGTGTCTTCAGTATCAGGAAAGCCCAGGGAGAAAGCAAGAGATAAGTGGTATGTGTTTGAGTCATGGTACTGTCAGCCTGAGACAAGCTACAGCCTCACTGAGCTGTCAGCCACCACCATGGCTGGAGATGAGGCTGGGAGGCTGGGAGGCATTGCAAAAACATTCCAAAAACAGGCCTGAGATGGCCTCCATATCAATCCAGAAGTAGCTGCTATGGAACCAGGAGGGCAGCTCTGCCATCTTCACAAATCTTCACAAATCTTTCACCCCCAAGTCCAAAGAGGTTCTACTGGGTGCAAATGTCAGGGAGTACATGCCCATTCCCTGGAAGGGCATGTCCTGAAAGTGGCATCCGTCACATTCCATCAGCTGGAACTCAGTGACTCACATGCAGATTGGAAAGTCCTTAGGGTGCTCAGCCAGCTGGTCCTGAGCTTCCTCCAGCCTCCACGTAGGGAGGAAGGATAGAGCATGGTTATTGGTGGACAGCGGTGTCGGGACCTGTGGTGGGGGCAAGGTGGGGAGGAGCCATGGTTGCAAACAGGCTCTCGGAGGACCTGAGGAGGACCAGTGACGGTGGAGGTGGAGGAGTGCTGGCTGCCGGCTTAAGGGAGTGTTTCAACCCTGATGGAAACTTCTTCTCATTTGCTAATGTGGGTTCAACATAGAGGAGTTGGTAGTCTTTCTTTTCAATACTCAGACCTATCTTCTGCCCGGAGAAGCCCCCTCCCCTCTTGGCCAGTACTCCTGTGGGGTGCTCCAGGACCTGTAGTAACGCTCTCCCGTTTCAGCAAATGGTCTGAGGCCAAGTATATGGCAACTGCTCCCAAACTTTACAGACAAAGAACAAGAGCTTGAAGACAGCTCTACCTGGTCAATTTTTCAAATAAATTTGCAGCCAGGTACTTCCAAGAACCCACTTATCTTCATCATACTGGCAGGCACCACACCAAACCCAGCACTCAGCTCCAGGGCACATTCGATGATATACTGAGGGGCATTCAATCTCATGTTTACAATCAGATTCAAGACACAGGACAGGCTTCCCCAGCGCGCCTCTCACCAGGAGCCCAGTGGAAGCAGCCAGCAACAAGCAACCACCTGTGGATTGGAGGGGCACGCTACAGTCTGGGGTCCCCTGGGGATTCTGGGTGGCTCTCGGCTGGCAGAAGAGTATATAGGTCATTCTCTGAAACGAGGAGCCCTCTTCCAACCAAACCAGTTCTTCAAGAATTTTAGGGTTCAAAGTAGCCTCAGGCTGGCCAGTAAGCAGGCCTTCCCAGGAGTCTCCCAGTGAGGTCTTCCTCATTCAGAGCTTCTCCACCGGGAGGGGGCACAGGTGCAAACCCAGGATGCTAACCTGAGTTCCTGGCACACAATAAAGGCTTAGTTAAGGTAGCCATTCCTATTCTGTCTGTTTCCTATCCAATTTATTTTAAGATTCCTCAGGGCAGAACCCATGTGGCATGCTTCGTTGCCTCCCTGCTCCTGGCTGGTGGCACAATGCGTTGTACACGGTGGCCCCACAAGGTCCTTTTTGCTTAGCTAGTAACGGGAATGTAGAGAAGCATATCACTGGCAATATTGCTAGTCAGCTGGCCTCACATGTCCGAACCTACCCTGTGACTGCACGCATCACAGCATCAGGAGGGTGCCATGTGACATTAGGGAAAGTTACCTCTCTGTGGCTCAGTGTGAGTTCTACATATGCAGGATATAGGACAATCCCTAGTGTACCTTTTATTTTCCTTACTCAATCTTATGTCCCTGAGGGAAGGGGCACATTTCTCTCTGGGTTCTTGGTAGCCAGTGCTCCTGCATGTAGGAGAAGTTGAACAAATGCTCAGTGACTTGAACAGAGCTCGTTGTCAGAGATGACAACGTAGGTGTCTGCACCTGCTGATCCCGTAGCATCTTAGGAGCACTAGTTATCGGGGCTGCGGTCGATGGGGTTGCTCACTGGTGTCTGGCTCCTCTTTCCTTCTGCACACAGAAGTCTGTGCTTCCCAGACACGCAGAGGTTGGCGGGGCCGGGTACCACGTGCCAGACCACAGGCAGCGAGCGGGAGTGGTGTGGGAAGTACTTGCGGGTGCCAGCCTTCCGGTACTTCTGCCGGCAGGGAGCAGCGGACCACGTTTTACTCGGCACAGCCCCTGCCAGCCTCTCCACACAGGATTCTCCAGAGCTGAGGCCACACCAGCCTGCGAGGACACGCACTAGGAAACACAGCCTTGCTGTGGCATTCAGTCATCATGACTTAGTCACAACCATAGTGTCACCTGGCCCAGTCTGACTACTACACCTGGAATGGAACATGCATGTTTGTTCAAGTGTATGCACACACACGTGCACACACGCACATACACAAATGCACACACACGCACATGTGTGTCTCATGCACACACATATATGCACAAATATAAGTGCACATATGTACGCACACGTGCACACACACACATATAAGCACACATATATACACATGCACGCACATATATACATGCACAAATACAAGTGCACACTTGTATGCACACACATGTACATACATGCATATATACACATGCATGCATGCACACACATGCACACAGATACACACACACACAATTTATAGACAAGGCAATTAAAATTGAGAAGTGACCTTGATTACCCAAGATGAGTAACGACCCAGATTCTCTCCATCCCCATCCGGGGAGCTCTCTGCCTCCCTACCCTGGGGCTGCCTCCATCAGGTGGGCCTCTTTGCATCGCTCCCCTCAATGTGTGGTGCTCTCTCCTGTCTGAGATTTGCACAACTTGCTCCTTCTGCCTGGAGTGCGGTTCCTCACTCGCCTCACTTATGTGCATTCAGGCTCTGACATATTTGTCCACTTCTCTACATAGATAGAACATTTAGCCCCCTAAATCCTGGTGAGGGGCTCCTCCAATGCTCCCCCTCAGCTATCCATAGCCCTCTCCTAAAACAGAGGAGCCCACACTAATGTGTATTTATGCATTAACTTCTCTATAATTTCAAATGAGGCAGAGGCTTCGCCTGCCTGAGCTCACTGTGGCCTCCTCTGGCCTCCTCCATGGCGGATGTCCCATGGATGTTTGCAGAATGAATATATGAATATTATAGCTACCATTTAGTAAGTGCTTATCAGGGGCCAACTTCTGTGCCTGCCTCTTCTCCTAAAGGACTCCAGATTTTAAGACGTGTGAGGTAGATAGTATCATTCATATTTCAAGATCAGGAGAACTCTTCAAGTCTAGAGTGATTTAAGATCAAAGATTTAAAATTTAAAAACATCTTTAATCCAGAGAGACTACAAATTTACCTGAAGTCCCCCAGTCAAGGAGTAGTGAAGATGGGACAAAGAACTTGGTCTCAGGCCACCAGCTACCACTGCCTAGCAAGAATGCAGGGAGCTGGCAGAGACGCCACTGGGGAGGCACCTGGACGGCCCACAGTCCAGCTGAGGTTCTCCAAACATTGCCATGGATGTGAAGAAGGCACGGACTCAGATCCTATTTCTCCGTGAGGCCCTTCTGGCCCACCACAAAGGACACGGGCCTTTCTCTTTGTGGGTACTCATAACTTCCCTTCCCCGACTCACGGTTGTGCCATGTTATTTCCTGTGCAGGCTCAGTGCACGCCCATTTCTGAAGCACAGAGCGCAGTGGCCTCCTCGGCCCTGTGACTTGGGTGCCGGGACACTGGCGGGGACTGCGTGCTGGGGGCGCAGGGCCAGGTGCACAGCGGGCAGCCAGGTGGGCCTCCCAGCTTTCTCTCGGGACAGCCTGACGTTGCAGCTAAATGCTTCCATCAGAAAAACACAAGCAAACGTTTCGTTTGCCATCTTCAGACTACAGAATGCACCTTGGGACCGAGTAAGGGATCCCCGAAGAGAAAGAAGTGGACACCAGAAAAAAGCTGATGCCCTTGGACTCATTGCATTTCAGATAAGGAGGAACAGCAGGTGCCTCCCTCTTCCTTTGAGGGAACAGCCGGTCAGGGCCATCTCAGGACGCTGGCACCCATGGCTGTCACCCTTGCCAACCCGCGCGAGACATGCAGGCCACAGCTGCCCGCGGTGCCCCCAGTTCCCTGCTGGGATCCCAGGGAATCCGTGCGCACTGGACTCAACAACATACTGTCACTTGGAGGGCGCCAGGCATGCCTGCCGCCATGGCTTCCGAATGACCTTGTGAGGTCGGACACAGGATTCTGAAGATTCCAACTGTCGTGTGTTCTATTCAACACATATGTGTGCACTGCTAAGCAGCCAGGGGCACCTTCCCAGGGTGGATGCTTCCACTACCCACCCACCCAGCCGTCGGCTCCTGGGCTGTGGTCCACCTCGGAGGCAGCGGTCCCCTAGCCCACAGCTTGGTGGTCCACACACGTGGGGTGGGAGGAGCGGGGCCCCTTCACGCCCATGTGCTGGCACCTTCCAGCACTTAGTTAAGGGTTCCCCATCGGTTCTACATACCAAGATGCAGTAAAGGGCCGGGGAGTCAGGACTCTGGGCTTTGTGGACGGTATGGTTTCTGCCATAGCCATGGACAGGTGGGCAGGAGCCAGGAGTTTAACTTAGTTTATCTGAATTCAAAGCCCCGAGCTTTTTTACTGTCATTACCAGCCCCCAAAAGTGATTGGTTACACTTATATGCTGGTACATGCCAGACCTTGTTTCCACGCTCTTCACAACTGGCACGTGTGATCCTCACATATCAAGAATGTAACTTACCTACCTTTACCCCTGAGAGAGGAGTGCCTTTAGAAATGGAGACACAGAAGCACAGAGAGTACTAGTGACTTGCCTAGGGTCACACAGCGGTCTGCGGTGGTGCTGGGATATGAACCCAGGCAGGCGTCCTACCCGCTATGCTAAAACGCAGGTGAACCAAATGTCTGTGATCAGGATGTTGTATGATTCAGTGTTATGTTGGATGACAAGGACCCAAGTGGCCACAGAGCTTATAGGAAAGTCCGTGAGGAACGGAGTTGTCCAAGCAGTAGTCCTGAGTGAGGGGGCTGGTGGGGGCGGAGGGCGGAAGGGACAGTTGGGGGAGCAGTGTTCTGGGGGCAACAGGGGACAGCCCCAGGCTCCACGGAATGGAGTTATTTGCTCCTTATCCAGACACCTTCTGCCTCCCCATAACCAAAATTTATCGAGCACTTACAATGTGACTTACCTCGTTAAGCACTTTCACTGTCCTAAAAGACGAATTAATCTGCTTTACTACATAGATAATCAGAGAATATGAAAACTCAGCATGGCTTTAAGAACCATCTAGAGAGTTCCAGCTGCCCTCCTGAAGGAAAGACTGGCTTGGTACCTCGAGGGAAGCCTGACTTATGGCCTCACATGCAGCACTGTTGTTTTCTGGGAGGCTTCTCGGGTAGACCCTTCCTCGTTCAGGTGGCAGAGAATCCAATTCAAAGTGGCTCAGACCAGTAAAGGAGAATTTACTGACCACATACTGAAAGGTCCAGAGTCACTCCCTCAAAGCAGAGTCCACCGTCCCCATGGGCTGGGCACAGACACTGATGTCCCAGCGTGGGTGTGTCCACCCTACACAAAGCTCCTAGCCTGGTGCCTCATCCTTCATCTCTGC
This sequence comes from Canis aureus, assembly GCF_053574225.1. Lineage (NCBI taxonomy): Eukaryota > Metazoa > Chordata > Mammalia > Carnivora > Canidae > Canis > Canis aureus. Next base: position 3,189,526 of record NC_135627.1, read on the forward strand.
CCCAGATGCTCTAAAAGCTGGAGGCAGTTAGTGCAAACTCTCTAAAGTGAGTGGTTCTTTTATCCCTCATCTGAACTCTCTGTGATTCCTGCCCCTAGACCTGGCCCAGCACTTCGGGAGGGTCTCTCCATCAAGAGACAGCCCCTTGGGGTGGAGAAGTCTATTCCTGAGACTTACACTATTTCCCTTTTATTAAAGATTTTATTCATTTATTTGAGAAAGAGGGAGGGAGAGAGGGAGAGAGAGTGAGCATGAGCAGAGTAGGGGCAGAGGGAGAGGGAGATGCGAACTCCCCACTGAGCAGGGAGCCTGATGGGATTTGATCCTGGGACTCTGGGATCATGATCTGAGCTAAAGGCAGCTGCTTAACCAACTGAGCCACCTAGGCAACCACCACTCTTCTTTGAAAATGTGTTCCAGGGATCCCTGGGTGGCGCAGCGGTTTGGTGCCTGCCTTTGGCCCAGGGCGTGATCCTGGAGACCCGGGATCGAATCCCACGTCGGGCTCCCGGTGCATGGAACCTGCTTCTCCCTCTGCCTGTGTCTCTGCCTCTCTCTCTCTCTCTCTGTGACTATCATAAATAAATTTAAAAAATTAAAAAAAAAAAAAGAAAATGTGTTCCAAGCCCCTGGACTTGGCTGCCGAGGTGGGGCAAGGGGGAGGGGCCAAGGCGCGTGTGCACAGGGCTGTCTAGAGCCGCTTGTGTGTCCACGAGACCCTCCAAGTGCAAGACAAAAGCCCCGTTGCAAGACACCGGGAGGCAGACGGCAGGCTGGGCACAGGGAACCACGTCTCCAGCAGGGCTGACATGCAACCTGAGAGGTCTAAGAATTTGAACCTGGACCTGTAGCCCCTTATAAAGGCACATTTGCTAAGAGCAAGGAGATAAAAGTGATTGTAGTTGACCGTTTTTTGGCTTGGTTTATCCATATGGTGTTTGAGGCCCAATCTGTGCTCTTCCATGAATGCAGGTAAATACTTTTTTCTTGTGAAACATGGAGAAAGGCCATGAAGTGCAGAGAGAGCAGGTGTACAAGATGCAGACCTGAATCTTGGAGAATGAGAGACATTGGTAGAGAAGGAGCAGGGAGGGAAAAGAGGAAGGAGGAGAGAGGTGGCTCACGTGGATGAGGGACTAGGGGAGGCAGAGACAGAGGGGCCGGCGGTACCCCTCGCCGCTGGAGGGGCGGTGTTCAACTGTTTCTAATGTTCTTTGAGAAATGCAAAGAAACTTAACAATCACTTTGAATCTCCTTTGGTAATACACTGTTTTGTCTGAAGGCTAGTCCAATGTTTTTCAAGCTGTGGATTGCTGCCCATTCATATGTATGCACAGAAAATAAGTGCTGTTTCCAATAAACAAGATAGATTGGCAAAGCATAGACAATAGCCTGTAGGAAGTATTGCTTCAAAGAAACTTATTTCTGTCGAGAGTGAGTACATATGTACAGGGTCATGATGTAAAATGTTTTTCTTACTTTGGGCTGTTATCAGAAAGTTTCAGAGTCCCTGTGCTCTCCTGTGTGACATACTCATATTTGAGTTACATGAACATTAAGTGAAATAAGATGCGTAGAATTCTAGCGTAATGCCTGGCCTACAGGGGCATTCATCACTCTCATGCCAACCTATACGGTGTGCGAACACTATCCTGGAGGTTAATTCTCAAGGCCAAGACAAGCAGAGATGAGCCTGGAATCCAGATGTCTGTTCTCAGCCCCAGAGCTTTGCTGAAGTTCTATACCCCTTATTAGAGAGGTCTGACCAGCTAAGAAGCTGTCAGTACTTGTCCGTACTTCCTTTGTGATTTTAAAGGTTTGCCTCAATACCTAACACACAGAAAAAAAGAAATCTTAACTCTAAATGATTCCATCTAGGAACACTTTTCACTTTTTTATTGAGGTATAAAGTACAAACATGGTAAGCATATAGCTTGATGAATCTTTGCTTTTATAGACTGCTGTGCAAACACCACCCAGATCAATCAAATCTCCCAGAAGGATCTCGGATGCCCCTCCGGGTTAATGCACTTTATTACCAGAGATCAGACTTGCCCATTTGTAGCTTTATACACATGGGATCGTACAGTATGAACTTTTTTCACTCAACATTTTGTTGATGACTTTCATTTTGCTATGACCTTATGCAGTGGTTCCTTCTGTCTCATTGTTATCTAGTGTTCCATTTTATAAATACAACCTAATTTGTGATCCATTATAACCTTGGTGGATATCTAGTTTGTTTCTAGTCTTTGCTACTATTTATCCGTTTGTTGTTATTAAAAGAGCTGCCAGGAGTGTTCTTGTACCTGTGTTTTGGTAGAATTAAGTATCCACTTAGATTGGGTATTTACACATGCCTATAGAATAATTTAATAATTACAACTTTGTATAAAACAGATACAAAATAGTATTTTCAATAGAAAAAGAAAGAAACAACAGAAATCAACAAGGAATAGATAGACATTAAAAATGTAGTCTTGGGGGGTGCCTGAGTGGCTCAGTCATTTCAGTATCTGACTTTGGCTCAGGTCATGATCCCAGGGCCCTGGGATCGAGTCCTGCATCAGGTTCCCTGCTCAGCAAGAAGCCTGCTTCTTCCTCCCCCACTAGCCTTGCTTGTGTGCACTTGCGTGCTGTCTCTCTGTCAAATAAATAAATAAAATCCTTTAAAAATGTAGTCTTGGGAATGAGTACTTATGTATGGGTAAATGCCAGTTTTTATTTTTATTCACACCATTTACCAAAATGAAAGCATCAAATAAATAAATGAAACCATAATTGAATATAAGAAAACATAAGCAATACTTCTGTTTGGGCAAAGAAAGAATTCCTAAAAAATGAACGTTTGTTAAATAAACCACAATGGAAAATAAAGATGTTTGGACACACAGCAATTTTAAACCTCCAAGGATCCAGGCACATCGTGAACTAAATTACAACCCATATACTATTTCAGAATAATATTAAGAGGTACATCATAAAGGATTAATAACCTTAGTATAAATAGGGTTCACATAAAATTTGGTGAGAAAATCGTTAGTGACCCAAGAATTAGCTAAACTGTAGGAATGGATTTATAAAAGATAAGATACATGTATTTAATGAACATGAAAACATTCCAACCTTAATGGTAATCAAAAAAGAGCAAATGAAAACATGGGCACATCACTTTTCCCACATCACAAGGTACGAAGGAATATTTAGCCAAGAGCGGGAGAGAAAGCAGAGGGAGCCCTTCTGCTAAACTGTTGGGAGGGCGTCTCCAGGAAGCAGCTCAGTACTATTTGTACAAAACTTCAAAACATTTAGTCCCCTTGAACTTGTATTTCAGGATTCCATTGTTTGGGGATAATGCAAAATAGAAACAAAAATGTGTTTGCAACTAATTGTTTGGAATGTATAACACATTCATCAGAAGATTATCATTGCAAAATATAAGGGGAAAAGTGATACTTGTCAATCAGAAGAAGAGAAAAAGGGACCATCTGATGTCATGGTGCCAACATGGAGGATGAGGCAGGCATTAAACGATGTTGTTGTGCAGAGCAGGGGCAACCAGCCCAGTGGCACATCCACTGTGCCCTTGGGACCATCGTGAGCAGCCTCACTGGGCAGGACAGAGCGGGGACAGCAGGTACTGTGCGGGCCCTGTTGTCTGTCCATCACTTCCCGGCAGGAGCAGCAGTCTGGCCCATGTGGGTGGTGGCTGCAGAGCCTTTAAATCACAGAACCGGAGAAGGACCACTGTGGTGTCCTCAGAACCCTGGATGGTCCCAGGGTGGTGCTGAGGGTGGAGGTGGCCCAGGCAGCAGTGGGCGGTGGTCGTGCCACCTGCACTTGACACAGGGAAGCCTCTCACTGCTTCCCAGGCTGTGAAGCTTGCTGTGGGTTCATCAAGCTCAGTTAGGTATGTGGTGCTTGCAGGTCACACCTGTTAGGCGGCCGGAAAGGCTGGACATATAGTAAATACCAACAGATAAGTGAAAGTTCTTAAGAGACAAAAAAATAAAAATAAAAATGTTTGACCAAACACAGCAAAGGGCCAGACGTTGTTCTCTGGCTGGTGGGAGAATAGGAAGCCCAGTTTGGGGTAGGTTCTGTTCCTGTGGTCCTGTCTTTAATTTCGTGTTGCGTTGAGCTAAGAACATGTTCTTGGTACCCAGGAGAGAGAGAACGGAAGAATACGGCTTCCTAAGTCGCCGTTAAGATTAAAAGGGAACAGCAGGAAACCAGGGCTACTCTGCTTCTCTGCTGACGCCCTTGGCTTGAACCAGGCCATTCGCAGGACTTGCTTACATCACTTGAAGATGTTCACAGAGTTGAGTCAGCAACAAAAATCTGGCAGACTTTGTAGCCATTTTGTAGGTTCTCTCAAAGATGTGCGCAGAGGTAGGGATACCATTGGTAGAGTCGTTTCATTTGGGTTACCCTCTTTATCCAGCACATCAGGATTCTCATTTCATCGGCAAGTAACTAATGCCTGGGAATGTCCTCCACACAAGACCAGAGCCACCGCTCTGCCCAAATCCAGGGACCACTATTCAGAAAGTACAATGGCCCTAGGCTGCTTGTGGCTCTCCGTGATGGCCCCCACTCAGCAGAAATCACTGGTAAACAGAGATGCTCAAAACTAGGTTCTTGGTCAGCTCATTCCAGGGTGTCGCCTCACTTAAATCTGTAAGGGAAGGAAGATTTCTGTTCTACCCTTTATCTTCCCATACTACAAAATATAATTTATGTTGCAAGTTAGTTTCCATTCATATACAACATACTCAAGAAATAAGTCATGCTTTTAGGGTTCAATATCTTTAAACTGTCAAGTAAGTTTGTCCAAATATATCTTATTTAGTATTGCTAAATGTGACACATTAGTCACATCTCTTGGTGTGATACAGTGGTCACGTCAAATGCCATTGAAAGAATATGTACACAAATAGTTATAAGTTATTTTAAGTGTAAAACAAAAAGATAAACCACAAGAAAGTTCTCTAGATTGAGTTAAAAAATTTGAAAGCCTCCGCTTTTCCCTTTGGGGCAAACTTATAGATGTGATATCTTGAAAATTTTCTGCTTTAAAATATCCAGAAGTTTTCAAATAAAAAACATATCACCTTTAAAATTTTTATTTATTTATTCATGAGAGACAGAGAGAGAGAGAGAGAGAGAGAGAGAGAGGCAGAGACATTGGCAGAGGGAGAAACAGGCTCCCTGTGGAGAGTTCCATGCAGAACTTGATCCAAGGACCCCAGGATCATGATCTGAGCCGAAGGCAGACACTCAACCACTGAGCCAAACTGGCGCCCTAAATGCACATCTTATTAAGTTCATAACAAGTTTGCAAGATATTAAGTGAAATCCTCGGGAGACCAAACAAAATGAGGCAGGAATATTGTGGCGAGCCAGTGATGGATAATGGCTCGCTGAAGGCAAATGCCCGTGTGCCCCCCAAGTCCATAAAGACACAGAAGAAAATAACAAGGGTTCCTGGAAGGCTAGAGTCTGGCTGGACCTTCTCCTGCAGCCAGAAACTCCAAGAGCCATGCTTAGCAAGAGGATGAATACAAGAAACCATCTGCCTTTCAAAGAGACAGAAGGTCACTTAAACATCCAGACACAGAGATTGACAGCAGACAGATAGGCGATGATTCGGACACACACAGACACAAAATCAGATGCTGGGACTCTCAGACACAAAGACCGTATGTCAAAGTCTGTTTTTAGGAGAACCCAAAGTAAAAGAATGACAAGATTAAATTTATTCCAGAAACACAAATTTGGTCTAACATTTGAGAATCAACAAATGCAGTTCACTATACGTAGAAATTAAACCAGAAAACCCAAAGATCACGGCAGTAGGTGCTGAGAAATATTTGATAAATGTTCACATCCCTTCAGCTTAAAACCATGAGCATATTGAGATCCAAGAGAACTTCTTTAAACTGGGAAAATGGAATCTACCAAATTATTTGAAAAAAATAAATAAATAAACATGATACCAAATGGTAGAATTTAAAATGTTCCCTTTCAAAAATCATTAAGACAAGGTTATCCTTGGGGAACCTGGGTGGCTCAGTGGTTGAGCATCTGCCTTCGGTTCAGGTCATGATCCCAGGGTTCCAGGATCGAGTCCAGCATCGGGCTCCCTGTGGGGAGCCTACTTCTGTCTCTGACTATGTCTCTGCCTCTCTCTCTCTCTCTCTCTCTCTGTCTCTCATGAATAAATAAATAAAACCTTTAAAAGAAAACAAAAGACAAGGTTGTGTTTACACCACATACCTGGTTCTAGAGAGTTCAGGAAGGGGAGAAAAAAAAAAAGGGAATGAGAATTTGAAAGGAAAACACAAAAATTCCATGACTTGTACAGTATTTGCAAAGTATCCCCCCATACTTCTCCAAGTTATTCAGTCTAATAACAAGGTTTAACACAATTGCTAGATATAAGATAACTGATTAAAAATCAATTTGATTTCTATACCCAAGCAGCAAAGAGAAAATGGATTTTTTTTTTTTTATATATACAGAGGCTATTTACAATAGCAACAAAATACACAAGGTGCTAGGAATAAATCTAACCAAATATGTTTAAGATCTCCGGGAGGGGGCACCTGGATGGCTCAGTTGGTTGAGTGTCTGCCTTCAGCTCAGGTCATGATCCTGGGGTCCTGGGATCGAGCCCCACGTCAGGTTCCCTGCTCAGTGGGGAGTCTGCTTCTCCCTCTGCCTCTGCTCGTGTATTCTCTCTCTCTCACTCTCTTTCTCAAACAAACAAACAAACAAACAAACAAACAAATCTTTGTGGGGAAAAATATCTCTAGAGATAAATTTATAGAACATTTTCAAATCCCCTGAATAGGTTGGGAGACATGCCTTATTCATGGGTGGAAGAACCAGTATCTTAAAGATGTCCAATCTTCCCAAACTTACCTAAATTTTAACAGACTCGTTCATTAAATTTGTCAAGCTGATTCTGAAACATGTGAGGAGTAGGGTCACGGGTATTCACATGTTTCTGTAGCAGAAGGTGAAGTAAATGTCTCATCAGTGAGATGTGTTAACAGAATAGAATACTCAAGTGGTGTGACACTGACCTGGCAAAGAGAACAGCGGAAAAGAAGAAGCACATTTATCCATGTATCAAGGAGATTTGCTCTATCAGAGAAGTCTCATTCAGACCCAGAGGGGGAAAGTCAGAAATTCAGAACATGCTTCCAGAAGAACAAGAAAAAAATGGAAGTGAGCCTCTATCCCATGCCATATGTAAGTGCGTGAAAAAAAATGTCAAAATGAAAAAAGGAAAAGAAAGAAGGAAGGAAGGAGATATAGGAATAAATGCTTGTGACTTAAAAGTAGGGTAGGAAAAAAAAATAAAATAAATAAAAGTAGGGTAGGGTAGGGTAGGGATTTTTTTTTTACAATGAAACAAAGCACAAACCTCAAAAGGAAGTTTGATAAATGTGACTCCATTAAAATTTAGAATTTCTGTTCATTCAAAAGACAACATAAAGAAAATGAGGAAACAACAACAAATCAGGAAAATGCATTTTTATAAAGGATCAGTGACACAGTAGGTAAAGGACTGTTACAAACCAAGGAGCAGGGATCAACCATCCAGGGGAGAAACGAGCAGGAGCTTGATTTGCATTTTACAGAGGAAGAGCTGCAAATGGCCAGCGGCTCTCCAAGAGCCCCTCCACCTCCACAGCAACCACAGGACACACACGATGAAGTCATGAGATGCTAGTTTGCACCCCCGCATGCAGGAGAAATGTTAAAGCCAATGAGACCCTCCTAGTGGAATTCTTAATCTGTATACATAGTTGGAAAAAAAATTAAATATGCATTACAATTAAGGCAGGGCAGATTTAAGAATAGAAATCCCATTCCTATGTCCAGATCCCTGTGTGTAAGAATACGCACACATGTGCGAGTGATTTATCAACAGTGCTTTAATTGCTAAGAATCACTTAGTTGTTAAACTTCCATTGTTTAAAGCAAATAGTTTTAAAACAAAAAATTTTTTTAAAATTACAAATAGTCAAAATTTCCACTGGCAGAAGTGAAAAGTTATTATACATGTATTACAGTTACAACGAATGACCTATGGCTTCCCTGGTCAAAGTAGATGACTCCTTAGGACGTATTGTTGAACAGAGTCAGGATTATTGGTGGCTGGGGATGAAAAAGGGGGTGATTCTCCGTGGGTGCAAGGTTTTCTTTAAGATCATGAAAATGTTCCAGGTTTAGATAGTGGTGATGGTTTCACAACTTTGTGATTATGCTAAAAATCCCTGAATTGTACATTTTATGTAATATGAATTATATCTCAGTTAAGATAATGTGTAAAAAAAAAAGCAAGTTGTAGAAGAGTACAATAGTATGATAATGTTTCTATAATGCTTAAATATAAGCATAATGTAGAAATTTATTATTTAGATTTACACACACATGTGGTAAAATCATAGATAATCAAAGAATAATTAAACACAATTTAGGACGATGGTAAGCCCAGTTGATGGACTTCAAAATATTGGTAACATTCTCTTTATGAAGTTTGGTGCTGAGTATACCAATTTCAAACTATTTTTAATTGGCATATATGTTAAATATCCTTTTGTATGTGTGTATTATGTTTCATAACGTAAAAAAAAAACTTTATTAAGATAAAACAAAAACGCATCAAAAATGTGCAAGAAAAAAAATGTGCGAGAAAAGTTGGAAGAGGAGAAACAGGATCTGTGTGACAAGGAAGAGATAACAAGTGCCTAGCATATTACACAACCCCTCAGGAACTCAGAAAATCAAGACCAAAGTATCCACACAGGAGTGGGTGGTGGCAGAAAAAAAGTGATAGGTCTGCAGGATATTTTGGATGTAAGTCGATGGGCCATGGTCCTGGACTGGGGCTGAGAGCGAGCCACAGCAAAAATGCTTGCAGGTCTCCAGCGTGCCTAACTGGACATGTGGCAACCAACTTGCCAAGATAAAGCACAACACGAAATTGTGTTTAGTCACCGCAGTTCAATGTTTAACAGTAAGAGATTAGAAGCAACAAAAACAGGCAAGTTTAAGACAGTAGTTGAATGAATCATGGTGCCATTGCACAGAGGAATGGCATGCACAAAAATTCATAGTTCAAGAAACTGACGGCATTTCAAATTTTAAAACAATGTCTGCATAGGCTATGGTTTCCACTTTGCACAATTATACATACATGATTTGTATAGTTCTATAAATGTAAACTTTTGTATGTATATTTTTATATACATACACTTAACGACGGCCTAATGTCCTACAATGTTAGCAATAGTTGTCCCTAGGTGGTACAATTGTACTAATTTAAATTTTCTTCTATTCATTTTCCTGGAATCTAAAAATTTTTCTACAATAAGCAATGATTACTTCGATAATCAGAACATATATGTGCCCTTTTACATGGCAACTAGAATCGCTGCCAGGCTCTTCAAGTGTTTGTGAAGACAGCAAAGCGACACAGCGGCTGCAGAGCCGCTCAGGAAGCCGCGCGTGTGCTGCGAGCTAGTGTGGGAGATCAGCGGGGATGAGAAATGTATGTTTGTTATGAAATAATTATCGGTGGTTGGGGGTTAAAAGCCTCTGTAGGCAATCCAATTCCAACCTTCACTCAGACACTTTGAATGCCCGATCATAACACCTTCTTTTCAAGTGCATCCCAGGGTGATGCAAAGTGAGTGCTCCGCACAGCACCTTCCAGAACAAAAACATCTTCAGACAGAAGGTGTCTCAATGTTTCAGAGACCATTTCTTTTCACCTGGTGGGATTACAGGCACACTGCGGTTCTTCTCTCCTCCTTCACTCTGGAATGTCAGAGTTTGGCACATTCGTCTTGTTTTGTCTTTTTGCCTTCATGTTCTCTATCCCTCTCTTCTGCTCTCCTACTTCTCTGCTTTTGGGAATAAGAACATCTTTTGGAATAAATACATGTTGGGGTGTTTTGTACTGTAGGTTCACCCCGTGGGGCTGCTTGAGGCCTCTCTGAAGATGTGAAATGCTTCAATCACGGCAGATTTTATCAAGTAAAATTCACAGAACACAGAATAATGATGTTAAGATATGCAATTTGGTGACATTTCATACTACCTCATGGTAGATTTTTTTTTTAGAGAATATCTTGAGGCTCAATTGTTTTAGAGCAGTTTTAGGGTTACAACAACGCTGAGCGGAAGGTGTGGACATCTGCCCCCACTGCCTACCCCAACGCCACAATGCACAGCCTTCCCCAGTGTTACCATCACTCACCTAGATTGGCACAAGTTTTACCAAGGATGCATCTAGGAAAGTAGACTTCAAAATATGATAAGTATGTTTGCATAGATTTCTCTTGAGCTCTAAAACATATACATGCTTTCACTCACTGGACTGTAAACAAAAACTTAAAAACGATATACATACTTCATCATGATGGGATTCTGGAATTGAGAATTAGAATAAACAGATCCCAGATGACCATAATAGCACATGGGAAGTAGACTAAATATTTTATATATTAATCCTCTTTCCTGTAAAATTACATTTTCCCCCCTAGAAACCTTCAACTTTTTGTTATTGGCTTTACTCATTTTTTTCCTTCTAGCAATGTTTAGAAAACAGGCCATTACTTTTCTAGAACTAAATATGGAAATAATTTACTAGATATCCACTAATATATACTTCATAGGTATAATCCACTTCATAGGTATTCTTCCAGAATGCACAATATGGCACAAGAAATAGTTTTTAGTTATAAACCTTGTTGGACACCCCCGACAGAGGACTCAGATTTCCCTACCTCACCAAGTCCCTTCACTAGGCGGCGCTAGGATGGATTCTTCCAGAAACCTTGAGGCCGGTGAATTCCTCTATGGCTCAGAGCTCTGTAACTCATGGTCATGTTCACAACGTTGGTTTCCTGGGTCTTGTTTCCCCTCCACACGCTACCGTCTCCCCGCACCCAACACCCACGGCTTCCCTTCCTTCCTGGTCATTTGTTGTACCCTCTGGAATTCCTAAATTTCTGTACCTAAAGAAACCAGCCTCTGTCTAGCCTCTGTCTAGCCTCCTTGAACAGAAGGTCATAAGGTTTGTGATCCACACGTGGTAGGATACAGAACACAAAGTACTCTTAACAAACATTTATTGACTGTGTGATGTGCCGGCCCTTTATTCAAAGGGCTTAATACATCAATTTATTTGAGTTTTTCTGTAATTACAGAAATGTCCAATTAGAGGAAACAGCATACAAGTATAATCCAAAAAGGTAGAAGAACAATCCCGACAAGAACGTATTGAGCATCCATCTACTATGTGGTAGGTCCCTTAAGAAAGTGAGTCAAAGGGCAGCCCGGGTGGCTCAGCGGTTTAGTGCCGCCTTCAGCCCAGGCCATGATCCTGGAGACCCGGGATCGAGTCCCAAGCTCCCTGCATGGAGCTTGCTTCTCCCTCTGCCTGTGTCTCTGACTCTCTGTCTCTCTCCTCTCTGTGTATTCTAATGAATAAATACATAAAATCTTTAAAAAAAGAAAGAAAGAAAGTAAATGAGTCAAGGGGCGCCTAGGTGGCTCAGTGGTTGAGCATCTGCCTTTGGCTCAGGGCATGATCCTGGGGTCCTGGGATCGAGTCCCATATCAGGCTCCCTGCGGGGATCCTGCTTCTCCCTCTGCCTGTGTCTCTGCTCCTCTCTCTGTCTCTCTGTCTCTCATGAATAAATAAATAAAATCTTTAAAAAAGAAAGAAAGAAAGAAAGAAAGAAAGAAAGAAAGAAAGAAAGAAAGAAAGTCAGTCAAGAGTAAAGTGTGAACCAACAAATGCCCAGGGCAGGCTCGAGAGCTGCCATGGAGGGAAGCTCTCTGAGGATGTGTAAGGAAAACCTGCCAGCCTGTGGTACCAAGGACAGGAGGTGAGATCGGGCATCAGTCTCCATGTCTGTTCCAGAATGACATCAACATTCGTCCCACATGGCTGGTGGCATCTGACAGTCGGCTAATGGCACAACATCTGGAAATTCCTGACCCGAGCCTTCACGGGGAGCTGCTGGTATAAACAAGTTGCATCCACCCCAGGTATTATGTGAACAAGTTCTAACAGGCTACCAGCCTGAGAATCAAGGAAACAGATTCTACCCTTGTTCCAAAAATGCCAAAGCTGAAGAGAGATAGAGTATGATGATACTTATGTTGGGGGAGAGTTGGTAATGGGGGTTCTATGATTTATGACAAAATGGAACCCTGAGATTGAGAGGGACAATGGAGAACCCCTGTCCAGACAGGACAGAGGTCCCCAATAGCTCCGTGCCAGGGACTCATCCAGAACAGTCAGAGGCACACACAGATCTCTCCCTGCCCCACACTGAGGACCCCCTGGCTGGAGCCTCTCTGGTCACCCATAACAGCTGTCAGCCGTAGGCACCGTGGATGCCAATACAAGCACAACCGAGAGGAGGGGTCTTGGGTGCCCTTGCTTTGTGAGGCTGGGCTGCACTCGGGGAGCACCTCCACAACCTGCCACACGCACAGGCTCCCGCCCACAGCAAAACCCGTCCTGCCATGCACCTGATCCCACGGGGTTGAGCTAAGTGCTCCACGCCTTTCAACCAGCCTCATGCCCCTCCTTTGTGCCCTAAATGCTTCTAGTACATTCTTAGATGTGTCATCACACTGCAAACTCGAGTCTGTCCTCTGGGAACCCTGTTCCACCCTGCGCACGCTGCTGCGTTTGCCCCCAGGACCGGCTCCATCTCCATCTCGGCTCACTGGCACCTGTTGACCCCCTGGGCGTCGCCAGCACATGAAGGGAAGTGCTGCGTCCGTGGCACTTCCTCCTCCTCTGGGGCCCTGGCCCATCTTCCCTGCAACTCTGGGCTGCGTCCCCACCAACTCATCTCCACAGTGCTCCCGCCGTGGAGATCAGAGCCACCTCTCCAGGTGACTCCCCATGGTTGCCCATGGCCGTGCGGGCGGCCACCTTGTCCTCTGCTCAGTTCCCTGACTCCTCACCTGCCTGGTGACCTCCTGCCTCAAAGACTGCCCCTTCCCCTTCCCTGGGCCCTCTGCGGGCTCCTTGCCAATGGCTTCTGAGCACCAGCTGTGCCCTCCTCTCGTGCACCCCCCGGCTCAGTTCTAGCGGTTCTGATCTCCTGTCCACACCCGTCTAACATTCTGCTGGCATCTTCCCTGGGGCAGGTCCCTGTCACCCTGCAAGAGTTTCCAGGAGTCAGTTCTGATTCTCCCCATCTTTCCGCCCACCCAAACCATCACCAAGGTCTACCGAGCCACTCGTTAAAGCAAAAATTAATTCTTTTCACACCTTTGACTATTTAATAGACTCTTGTGTTACAAAAGTCATAAAACCCAAAAAAGTTACTGAGTAAACTGGGAATCCTTTCCCTATTTCTCCCCCCGGCAACCTAGGTCTGCACTGTTGCCAGCTCTGTGAGCATGCTTCTAGAACATACATGCATATACATATACATACATATACATGCTTTTTATAAAAATAGCAGCATTCTATTAAACACACTGTTCTGTGACTTAAGTTCCCACCTTACAGTGTATCCTCAAACATGATTGCAGGTCAGTGTAGGTAAAGCTGCCATGTTCCCGTTCCTGTTGCATAGCATGCTGGTATGCATTCATACTACACTTACACCTGCTAGTTTTTTTTTTTTAAGATTTTATTTATTTGTTCATGAGAGACACAGAGAGAGAGAGGCAGAGACATAGGCAGAGGGAGAAGCAGGGTCCCTGCAGGGAGCCCAATGCAGGACTCAATCTCAGGACCCCAGGATCATGCCCTGAGCCAAAGGCAGACACTCAACCACTGAACCACCCAGGTGCCCCACACCTGCTAGGTTTTACATGGATGTGCCCTGTTTAAGAAATGGGCACTTGGTTATTTTCATTAAAATGTTTTAATTATGATTATGTTTGCAATTGCAACCCAGTCTTGATTAGGGACACCACCTACATATTTCCTTATGAGCTAAGATAGATAGATAGATAGATAGATAGATAGATAGATAGATAGACAGTTTGATCAGTCCCAAATTGTTGGCATTCAACTTGCTTCCAAATTTCTGGTATTCTAGGCAAGGCTGAGATGAAGACACAATATACATGGTTTCACATATGAGTACTTGTTTCTAGTCCAATCATTAATGCCATAAATACCCTTGAAAAGAAATCACTTCATGTGTGCACAAGTAATTCCTAGAAGTTAAAGTATAGGTCAACGCACGTGGGTATTTGCCATCCTGATAGATACAGTCAAACTGCTTGGCGAACGTGCTTCAGTGGGTACTCCCGCAGCCCAGAGTGGAAACCTTTCCCGACATCCTGGCAAACACACTGTGTTATCAAACTTCCCAATCTGAGCCAATCTGATAGGTGAATGACTGTACCACTTTGTGGTTTTAATTTGCATTTATCTTATTTTAGGACAGGTTAAGCAGACTTTGATATGTTTAAGACTTTCTGGCACTTCTTTATATTATTGTGACATTTGTGTTCAAATATCTCACCCATTTTTGAATTCTTTGTTATTATCTTACAGGAGTCCCTAAGGTATCAAATAAAGACAGAATTAGCACTTTATCTGCAGTACTGGCTGTGATTACCTCCCCCTCCCCCCAGAATTCTGTTTTAGAAAGTCGAATTCATCAATATTTCTTTCATTTTCTCCTAAATTTTATGGTTTCATGTTGTAGTATTTAAATCTTGATTCAACTGACATTTCAGTGAAAGGAGACAGGTATTCCAACTTAACATGTCTTCAGATCTATTTTCTGGGTATGCCAACCCCATTTATTGATAACCTGTCTTCTTCCCCAATGAAGTAAAATGCCCACTTGGTAATGCACTATTTTCCCCTGTGTGGTTGGTCTATTTCTGTACTTAGCACGATTGGCCCTCTGGTTTAGCCATTTGCCTGTAGAGTCTCCCCTCCCCACTAGACCATGAGCTTCCTGAGGGCACTGTCAAGGTCTGAAATTTCATTCTTTCTCAGAATGAACTAACTGGGTAGCCTGCCTTGTGACATGCATGCTAGCCGAGGATGTGAGCTTCTTGGGTCATAGACTCATGGCACAGAAGATGGTATGAATTGTTTCTGCTCCAACCCGAGCACCATAGAGGGTAGCCTGGAGGGGCTCAGAGCAGGCTACCTCTGCAGGGAGTTGTTCACAGCTGACTCACAGGGGTTTGGATAATCTGCCTCTTTTGTAGCAGGAAATAAGCAAGCCTGCCGTTTGTCCTGGAAGGAGTCATTGCTTTTTCTCTTAGGGCGATTGTCTGCAAACCCACCCCTAGAATTGGCTTGAGTTAAGAGTGTCCACTGTGCATTGTTCACTCAACCAGCAAGAGGTATGGCAGCCGGTGAGACCCTGGAAGATCGTCTCTCCCCGCAGGCACCACTGGGTGGCTGTTGTAGGTTTGCATTTTTGTGTCCATGGGACTACACGCAGTGTCTAGCACAAAGTAAATACTTGAACTATATTGATAAATTTGCTAGAACCAAATATTTCATTGGGTTAGAATGAATTTATCACCAGACAACATAAACAGAAACTCGGTATTCTGTATGATTCCATACTATGCAAATAGCTCCTTAGCCTGTAGACTGGGCAGGATCAGAACACTGGCTTTTTAAAAATTAACCTAACACTGGACTAAATAGAATTAGTAATGTTTGACTAATTAAAACTAATTTCCACAGAACAAAATTTGGAGACTGTATTTACTAGTTTCATTCCCTGGGAAGTGTTCAGCCAATAACTTGGAAAGCATGTGCTGGGTTTAAGTGCCCTTAATCTATTTTAAATGGATGTGCCTTATTTATAAAATGGGCACTTGGTTATTACCACTAATATGTTTTAATTATGCATTTTCATGTTTGAAATTGTAATCCAATCATGATTAGGAACACCACTGGGTAAGCAGCGCCGGGGAGACAAAAAAAGGGTTTGCCCTCCTCTGGAATTAGCTACAGATGGCAAACACCATTTGGAAGGCAGGGAACAGGACCTGGATTAAGAATGTTAAGGGAAGGGATCCCTGGGTGGCGCAGCGGTTTAGCGCCTGCCTTTGGCCCAGGGCGCGATCCTGGAGACCCGGGATCGAATCCCACGTCGGGCTCCCGGTGCATGGAGCCTGCTTCTCCCTCTGCCTATGTCTCTGCCTCTCTCTCTCTCTCTCTCTCTCTCTCTCTCTCTGTGATTATCATAAATAAATAAAAAAATTAAAAAAAAAAAGAATGTTAAGGGAAGAGAACCAGCGGGAACAAGGGAGATGCGCAACAGCAAATCACTTCATTGTACTTGAGGAGCAGTTTGAACTGGATTACAGGGACTTCCATACCATGACTATGGAGCTGTGGCTTTCTACCTGAGCAATGAACCTGGATGGAGGAACAGCAGAAACGCTTCTCTGGGAGTGAGGGGGACACATGATGGCACAGGTGTATGTGTCAGAGGCCATCCGGAACCCCAGTCCCGACCAACACACTCAGGGTCACGGGTAACACAATTTCCATGTTAACTGCTCAACATCTAACATCAATCAAATCAAACCAAAAGGCATTTTAAAGTTGTATCTTTTACTTGTTCTCATGTATCCCCTGTCTTCTAAGTGCAAACAGAATTATAATCAGAGGATAGTTCTGCTTAGCAAGGTGAAGTTCAGTTCTTGTTTGTTTGTTTTGATTTTCATACCACCTTGTCCCTGCAATTTTTCTGAACATGTAATTTGATGTGATGTGAGATGGTTTGTAAAGCTTTCATGCTCAGAGATGAAAATCACTTTCTCTGATATTCGTTATTGGCCAGAAGAGGCTAAAGCAGCAGCATTAGGAATTAATATAAACCATTACAAGAATTAAGGACACACCAGATGATGATCATAATAACATATAGTCATTTTTGTTTCCAAATTATGAGACAATATTGAATAAAAGGTACAAGAAAAAACAAGCCTCTTAAACATTAATCATTTAAGGAGACAGTACCTTAAAAAAAAAAAAAAGGAGACAGTACCTTATTATTTAGATAGAAAAGCAAAAGGGCGAGGCACCTGGGTGGCTCACTGGTTGAGCATCTGCCTTCAGTTCCAGGATCGAGTCCCACATCGGGCTCCCCACAAGAAGCCTGCTTCTCTTTCTGCCTAGGTCTCTGTCTCTCATGAATAAATAAATAAAATCTTAAAAAAAAGAAAAAAGAAAAAGGGCAAAGACTTACATTCTAGATAATTCCTAAAAGATGTTCGATGCTTAACAAATACCAAACAAATGTTTACTGATTTTTATATTTTGGATTGAGGAAGATACAAATTCACCTGAGTAGTAAAGGGTACTCCTCCTTTTCTATTATTCTATAATTAAAAAATACTGTGATTTTTAACCAATGGGACCAAATGGCTACATGCATATAACTTCCTTTTTAATTCATACTGTAAGGGATATGGGTGCCATGCTGAAATTGTAATGAACTCTTCTTATGTAGAAATTTTACAATCAGGTACAAGTTTACAAAAATAAAAACAGAAAAACATCAACTCTCAAAATAGCAATATATTTCATTTTCTATTTGTTTTCCAGTAATAGTAGTAAACATGGCTTTTTAATTCTTGCTCTTTACTACCCCAAAAGGCATTCTTGCAATATAAAATCTAATGTTGAGAAAATTTTTATATAGCATTCTTAGTTTTCCCTCTTGTAGCAAGACTATAGGCTGACATCTTAATAAAGACCTAGCCAAGGTGAAATACTGGCTGGTGTTTACACTCACAGTGGTCATTCTTAGAACCAGCTTATCTGAACTGACATCTCCCCTTCACACTTAACAGCTGGCAGGAAGTGGCAGGAAGTTCATCTTTATTATTTTCTTGTGAACTTCACTAATATTTCCTCAAGCTAATTCAGTCAATATCATTTGTTCTAAGAGTCCTTGACAAGGCAAAAAGTATAGTAAATATGTAAGTGCTTGATCGCTCTTAAAATTATATGTGGAGCGCATAGCACAGGTGAGTGGGAATGAAAGATTGAGGTTGTATTCCTACTTGCGCTGAAATCATATATTTATGGTATGAGTAGTATGGGCGAATTATATATATTTTACTTGTCCCATAGGCTGGTAAGAATCAAATGCCTTAATACACATGCATATACTGATAAACTACCCTTATCAGTTATTATTATTGCTTTTCTTTTTTAACATATCAGTATTTTTTTTTTTCACTCACAGTAAAGGTACCTGAAGGGCATGCTTGGTAGCAAAGAAATCAAGTCTTCTGATCTCTTCACTCTACTTAGATAACTTACCTAAGTGCCGTTACTAATGAGTATCTCAATTATTTGTATTGCCTGAGGACAGACTAAAACAGTAAAAAAGAAAATGCAATTTATACATTTAGAGTTGATAAATAAGTCATGAGTATATAAGTTCAAATTATTTCAATTAAAAAATAGCCACAAAAAAATAAAAAAAATAAAAATAAAAATAAATAAAAAATAGCCACATTTGACATTTATTAACTGCCATTTATTATTTATAGTTTAAACATGTTTTTGTTATTCTTCACTTTTAAAGTATATTTTCTTTACTATCTGTACTTTTTCAAATTTTGCTTTTCAATATCCCTCAAAGTGACTGGCTTATTCTAAAAAAAAAAAAATTGAGACTGACAGGTCAGTTTAGTGAAGAAATATGATAAAAAGTTTCCTTGCAAGACAAACAAATATTGATTGTAATTCATGTTTACTCCAAAATAATCCTGAGTTTAGAGCCTTGTATTTTTTTTTTTAACTTTGTTGGTTAGGTAGCTTTCTAAAATCTTAAATGAAGATTGATACTCATTTTTTTAATATAATAACTGTTCTTGGTAAATAAATATGCGAATTGGGATATAAAATATATTTTAAAATTTGACTGTATTAGCTTGATACTTCTCAAATCATATAAAAAGTTTTTAGACTGAATGTATCCATTTGTTTGTCACCTGATAATGCCTGAGTTGTTCATTGTCGATATTTCTTTGTTTTATCTCAAATGGTTTCTATCAACTTATTTAAAGATTCATGCAAAGCAAATGTATGCTTAGGTTGTAACCAACTTTCTGCTACTACTCTGGCTGTAACGTCTTGCAAAAAAAAAGCCTGTTCTGTCTTAGGAAGAAGCATTGCCAGTTGGTGGCACCATTCACAAGAACGGGTCACATTTCGCTGTTATCTTTAGGTTGGATTTCAAAACAACTCTAGAAAACAGACTCAAAGGCAAGCCTAGAAACAGCACGTGAACTGCAGAAAAGTGGAAGGTTTCTAACTACAATCCAGTTCCACAAAACGCCAGAGCATCTGGCAAAAAGCAAGGTGGCTCGCGTCCTACTTAGCTCCTGAATGGTTTACAAACAGGGTGAAAGCTCGCTCCTAGAGCAAACAGTAGGATCAATGAACAGGGGCTGATCTTTCCTTCCTAACATTTGCTCTGTTCAAGGACACACAGCTCTCCTCACTGCTCATTCCCCCTCCCTCCTAGAAAATATAGCTGTGTCATTTTAGAGACTTTTTTTTTTTTTATGTCATCTGCTCATGATCCACAGATTGAGAAGCAGACAATTTTGTTCTGCTCTGACAGAAAAGCCACAATAACAACAAACAAACAACTTTTTAACCCAGCAGCTAGAACACGGACAGCCAGCACTACCCAGGGCACCAATCTGGTCCAGCAAAACGTGAGTGTATTATGTTACAGGGCCGAGCATTCCAAGAGGGATATTCTAAGAAGGAACTCTTTTGTGTTTTTACGGTTCAGTAATGTTATACAGTCTTTAATGTAAAATTTTTATTTCTATCATGGAAAGTCCATGGGAAAAAAGGTGTTTGCTTTCTTTAAAAAAAAAGTGAGAAATACTTTCTCAAACACAACAAAATCTAGAGGTGGGTTAATAAAAATTTTAAGTTACTAACTATAGTCACTTTGTAATTGATTGTTTATACGTTTAAGTTTCTTCAGCATAATTATATTTAAAATAAAAATGTTTTGAGTATTGGGTGAGCTGTACTTGTTCCTACTACATAAGTGAGTATTGTTCTAAAGAGTATTAATTAATTCGGTGTATACATTTTTCAGAAGAATTCTTACTGTTAAACTCACAGTAGTTTGCTCCATCATATATGCACACAAAATAGTCATTTATTTTAGAAAATCCCCCCTCCCTAACGAATATTTAAGAAAGAGAAGATTTAAAATACGTAAGTATTTGTAATAAGCAAAATAAACACTAAGGTGGAAAGCTTTACAATTTCCAAGGAACCAATATGATCTATTACCAAATCCTGATTCTTGGGACATTTGGAATGCCTGCATAGATAGTAAACTATCCGAACAGTAGTTACATTCTCTCATGTCAATCATTCTGTTGCACACAATTAGCATGTTACAAAATTCTTGTGAAATTTCAGTTGAAACATATTAGCAAATATATTGGTGGGGGGAAAAAAAAAACAGCTACCAAAGTCCAGGAAGTCCTCTTATGAATTCTAAATGAGGAAAAGTCTATCTTTGCTTGGTTCATTCACCAGAGAAAGAGAAATGTATTAAATGAATTACTGAAATTCAACATTTAATAAAGCAAAATGTGATAAAATTCTGTCACTTTTTTAAAAGACTAAATAGGTCCTCTGACAAAAGCCTCTGAGGTTAAAATCTAGACCTCCTAAAGCATATTTTATTTTTATTTTTTTTTCCTCCTAAAGCACTTTTTAAATTGAAGCTATTCTAACTGGTTGTATAGTGTTCCACTATCTCCCTGCGCTGTCTGGTTTTAGATACAGTTCATCTAGATAGGAAATACTATCAAACAGATACAGGGTTAAGGATTAAAAAGAAAAAAAGAAGAAGAAGAAGAAAAAAAAAAAACCTCACAAGCCCTAAAATGTTATCTACTTTTGTCCTCCTATGTTGTGCCTTTCTTACATGAAACAGAGAATTAATGATGCTTACAATTATTTGTATTATGGATTTGTGATGCATTCTTAATGACTACATTTTTATGAAATTGACTACTTTATGAAAGGTAATCAAATTGTTCCAGAAAGGACCTTTCGTTTTAAGAAAAGAATCATTGCATATGATCCTATGTAAACGAAACAAAACAAACAAAAGACGCTCCTTGCTAAAAGATATGGCCATTTCGTTATCCATGATACCAAAGAGGACTTCCAAGGAAAGGTCTTGGACCATGAGAAAAAAATTTCATCCAGGCTGCTGGCTGGCAACAGGCCATGCGAGCAGCACCCGGCCCTGCGTGGAGAGCAGGTTGGCAGATGTTATTAGCTGACTTTTGCTGAAAAAGTATGGGAGAACAGTTGGAAAATCACAAGGTGTCGGACAAGCTTTAAATAAATAAATAGCTTATTTGGCAGTAGAAAGAGAGAAAGACAACAATAAGCTCCTTCGTTGAGGAAGAAGACGGGGATACTTCTAATTACAGAGTTCCTTACTGTTGGTTTCACGGGCTGACTTCTTAATGAGAATGGAAACTGTATCTCCCACACTCGTATTTAGAGGTTCTAGGACTTCAGAATGACAACTAGTTTATAGTTTTGCTCCAGGAGATTTGCGATCTTTCTGGTATGAGAATGCCAGTGATGTAGGTGAGAGTTCTTCACCCTTCTCTCCTGGTGACTGAGGCAGCACGTGGGGAAAGTGCCACCTGCTAACTTAGAGCTTCTAACACCTTTGCTTGGAGATGGCATAACACTAGAATAGCCCTAAGGAGAAAAACAAACCTTCCAAAGATGACACTTGTTAACATCTGAGGGGCACCCCAAGCAAGCATTGGTGAATATAGGAAAATCTAATTTCATATGAAAAGGCAGGGTCAAAAAGAAAAGAATGAAACAATTGAAAAAGATGCTTTCTCAGAGGAGATCATCAGTACCCCGTGAGGCTGAGAAGAGGTTATCCCAACATCGATCACTGCTGGCTACTTAGGGCTGCCGAACCTCTAGGCAGGCCCGTTCGGATCCCCCACGGAGTGAGATGGAAATCATCACAAAGCTGACAAAATTGGGCCACATTTTCTGCAAACTCCAAGAATCCCTTCATCTCCCCTTTCTGAGTAAACATATTGCCAGGCAACATTTGTCAACATAGAAAGGACAAGATCTAAGAAGAACAGAAAACCAAAGCACCGTGTCCATGAAGGTGCCCGGGACACACATACAACCTCCCACATGCATACCCCCACGCACCCTTAAGATGACATTCCGAGAGGTATTATTTCTTAAAGCTAGACTTAAAATGGAAGATTGACTTTAAATATGCCTCCTTGAGGCAAACTCTACTATGACTGACGCCTCGCTGACCCTTCTTCCCCAATTCATGCTGCTCAACAGTGACTGTAAATTGTATAGAGGCCACAACGCTGTTATCTTCGTGCAAATAGGGTTCTTTTGGCACATGCTATTAACTGGCAGGATCCTGGAGTCACATGCTCACAAATATGTGAAAATATTTATTGCCCTGTCAAAAAAAATCACAATCTTATTATCCTTAGACGTGAGATTTCATTACATTTAAAAATAAAGGCCTTTCTAAAACTAGAGAGGACATTCAAAGGCACACTTCCAGGACTTAATAGAAAATAACCAACATTATTGTTTCAAATTATGTCATGAAGACACACAAATTAAAGGAAGAGAACAGACAAGGGCTTGTTTTGTTAAGGCTTCTTGGTTTCCGCAAGACTCGGAGCCCGCTGGGAGGGTCTCCGGTCGGGGACACCTACCCTCACCCGCTGCCCCCACTGTGACATTTAGGAGATGCACCGCAAGGGTACTTATTTGTCACCGACTCTGAAAGTCACAAAGGCCATCACAAAAGCCGCGTAGACGTGAGCCTCGGGAGCGCTCCTTCAAGGGCATTTCCGACCCAGCCGGGGCCGGCGGCGCAGGGCGCGCGGGTCTGGAGCCGCCCCCTCTTGCGCGCGGGGCCGCCGGGGCCGGAGGGGACCCGGGCTCGGGGCCGCGCCTCGCCGGAGCCCGCCCTCTTTCCGGCGCTATGGAAACCGCATTTCTGCGCGCCTGCTCGTCCTCCTTCTCTTTCTCTTGTTACATCCCAGGCACACGATTTCAACTTCCCGAGAACCTGACAAGTGAATGGCGCTGACGACGCCCCGGAAGAGCCCGCGACCCGGGCGCGGGGGAAGGGACCCCGGCAGCAGCCGGGCGCGCGCGGGCCGGGATGCGGGGGGCGCCGCGCCCCTCCCCTCCCGCCCGGGAAGGGCACCGAGCTGCCCCGACCCGGCGCTCCCCGCGGACAACCGTGATGCTCGTAAACAGGGCGCGGGCCAGGCCCCCGGGAACCACCCAGGCGCGCGCCCACCCCGGCCCGGGGCTCCGGGTCCGCGCGCCCGGGGGTGCCCGCGGAGGGGGTTACGGGAGGGCGGCCAAGTTCGCCGCCCGCCGGGCCCCCGCCGGCCCCCGCCCCCCGCCCCCGGCCCCCGCCCCGGCGGAAGCTCCGAGCCCAGTTAATTGAGTCCGAGGCGGGAGGGAAGAAGGGCCCTGCGCGCGGAGGCCGGCCCCCGCCCCGCCCCGCCCCGCCCCGCCCCGCCCGCGCGCCCCGTTTCCCGCCCTGGGTGGCATCTCCTCCGCCGGCATCCACAACGAGCCCCTGATTAATGAGGCTCGGGCCGCCCCCGCCCCGCCCGGGCCCGGGCCTCCGCCGCGGGGGGAGGGGACGGCGGGAAACGCGGCCCGGGGAGAAAGGGGGGCGGGGCGGGGGCGCGCTCCCATTGGCCGCGCGGGCCGTCCGTCGGGGGGCGCGAAGCCAATGCGCGCGGCGGGGCGGGGCGGCCGCGCCGTGTGTGCCTGCGTAACGCCGAGTCACATGTTGTTTTGCTCCTGTTACTTCAGTCACTCGGTGCGCGATGTGTTACTCACTGTGCGGCGGGGACCGCGACGAGCCCGGGTCGCCGTTGGCAGCAGCAGCAGCAGCAGCAGCAGCAGCAGCAGCCGCCCCGGCGGCGGCGCGGACCCCGAGCGCCCGGGCGCACCCCGGCACCCCCGAGCGCGGCGCAGCGGCCGGAGCGGTGCGGCCGCGCGCGCCTTAGGCTCGGCCCCGCGGCTCGGGGACCCCGACTCCCGGCCCAGCCAGCGAGTCCCCAGGCGCCGCCCGAGAGCCCGGGAGGCGGCGGCTGCGGGCCGCCGGGCCAGGGGGCGGCCACCGCCCGCGCCGGGCATCCTCCGGGGCCCGGGGGCGCGGAGGGCGCTGCGCCACCGCGCGGGGCCGGCCCCCCCCGCGGGCCTCCCCCGGCCTCCCCCACCTCCCGGGCCCGAGGGACCGGGGCTCGCGCGGGCGAGCAGGGGCGGGGGAGGGAGCCGCCCCCGCCCGCGCCCCCGCCCGCGCCCGCGCCCCCTCCGCTGCCCCCGGCGGCTCGGCTCGGCTCGGCGCGGCGCGGCCTGAAACGCCGGCGATGGCGAGCCCGCCGCTGCCCGGGCCCCCGGGGCCGGCGGGCGGCGACGGCCCCAACCTCAACAACAACAACAACAACAACCACAGCGTGCGCAAGTGCGGCTACCTGCGCAAGCAGAAGCACGGCCACAAGCGCTTCTTCGTGCTGCGCGGGCCCGGCGACGAGGCGGCGGCGACGGCGGGCGGGGTCCCGGCGCCGCAGCCGCCGCGGCTCGAGTACTACGAGAGCGAGAAGAAGTGGCGGAGCAAGGCGGGCGCCCCGAAGCGGGTCATCGCGCTCGACTGCTGCCTCAACATCAACAAGCGCGCCGACGCCAAGCACAAGTACCTGATCGCGCTCTACACCAGGGACGAGTACTTCGCGGTGGCGGCGGAGAACGAGCAGGAGCAGGAGGGCTGGTACCGCGCGCTCACCGACCTGCTCAGCGAGGGCCGCGCGGGCGACGCGCCCCCCGCCCCCGCCCCCGCCCACGCCGCCGCGTCCTGCAGCGCCTCGCTGCCCGGCGCCCTGGGTGGCTCGGCCGGCGCCGCCGCGGCCGACGACAGCTACGGGCTGGTGGCGCCCGCCACGGCCGCCTACCGCGAGGTGTGGCAGGTGAACCTGAAGCCCAAGGGCCTGGGCCAGAGCAAGAACCTGACGGGCGTGTACCGCCTGTGCCTGTCGGCGCGCACCATCGGCTTCGTGAAGCTCAACTGCGAGCAGCCGTCGGTGACGCTGCAGCTCATGAACATCCGCCGCTGCGGCCACTCGGACAGCTTCTTCTTCATCGAGGTGGGCCGCTCGGCGGTCACGGGCCCCGGGGAGCTGTGGATGCAGGCCGACGACTCGGTGGTGGCGCAGAACATCCACGAGACCATCCTGGAGGCCATGAAGGCGCTCAAGGAGCTCTTCGAGTTCCGGCCCCGCAGCAAGAGCCAGTCGTCGGGCTCGTCCTCCACGCACCCCATCAGCGTCCCCGGCGCGCGCCGCCACCACCACCTGGTCAACCTGCCCCCGAGCCAGACGGGCCTGGTGCGCCGCTCGCGCACCGACAGCCTGGCCGCCACCCCGCCGGCCGCCAAGTGCAGCTCGTGCCGGGTGCGCACGGCCAGCGAGGGCGACGGCGGCGCGGGCGCGGGGGCGGCGGGCGCGGGGGCGGCGGGCGTGGGCGCGGGCGCGGGCGCGGGGGCGGGCGGCAGGCCGGTGTCGGTGGCCGGGAGCCCCCTGAGCCCCGGGCCGGTGCGCGCGCCCCTGAGCCGCTCGCACACCCTGAGCGGCGGCTGCGGCGGGCGCGCGAGCAAGGTGGCGCCGGCGCCGGCAGGGGGTGCCCTGCAGCACAGCCGCTCCATGTCCATGCCCGTGGCGCACTCGCCCCCGGCCGCCACCAGCCCCGGCAGCCTGTCGTCCAGCAGCGGGCACGGCTCCGGCTCCTACCCGCCGCCCCCGGGCCCGCACCCGCCCCTGCAGCACCCCCTGCACCACGCCGCGAGCCAGCGCCCGTCCAGCGGCAGCGCGTCGGCCTCGGGCTCCCCCAGCGACCCCGGCTTCATGTCGCTGGACGAGTATGGCTCCAGCCCCGGCGACCTGAGAGCCTTCTGCAGCCACCGGAGCAACACGCCCGAGTCCATCGCCGAGACGCCGCCGGCCAGGGACGGCGGCGGGGGCGAGCTGTACGGGTACATGACCATGGACAGGCCCCTGAGCCACTGCGGCCGCCCCTACCGCAGAGTGTCCGGGGATGGCGCCCAGGACCTGGACCGGGGGCTGAGGAAGAGGACTTACTCCCTGACCACCCCTGCCCGGCAGCGGCCGGTGCCCCAGCCCTCCTCCGCGTCCCTGGATGAGTATACCCTGATGCGGGCCACCTTCTCCGGCAGCTCCGGCCGCCTCTGCCCGTCCTGCCCCGCGTCCTCTCCCAAAGTGGCCTACAACCCGTATCCCGAGGACTACGGCGACGTCGAGATCGGGTCCCACCGCAGCTCCAGCAGCAACCTCGGTGCCGACGACGGGTACATGCCCATGACCCCCGGCGTGGCCCTCATGGGCGGGGGCGGTGGCAGCTGTAAGAGTGACGACTACATGCCCATGAGCCCCACCAGCGTGTCGGCCCCCAAGCAGATCCTGCAACCGCGGGCCTCCGCCGCCGCCCTCCCCCCCACGGGGGCTGCAGTGCCAGCGCCCGCCCCTTCGGCCGGCAGGGCCTTCGCGGCCAGTGGCAGCGGCGTTAGCTACAAGGCGAGCTCCCCAGCCGAGAGCTCCCCCGAGGACAGCGGGTACATGCGCATGTGGTGTGGTTCCAAGCTGTCCATGGAGAGCGCCGACAGCAAGCTGCTACCCAACGGGGACTACCTCAATATGTCCCCCAGCGACGCGGGTACCTCGGGGACTCCTCCGGACTTCTTTTCGGCCGCCTTGCATGGCAGTGGGGAGATGCTCAGGGGAGTGCCTGGCTACTGCTACAGCTCCCTGCCGCGCTCCTACAAGGCGCCCTACACGTGCAACGGGGACAACAACGACCAGTACGTGCTCATGAGCTCCCCCGTGGGGCGCATCCTGGAAGAGGAGAGGCTGGAGCCGCCCGCCAGCCCGGGGCCCACGGCCGGCGGCGCCTTCGCGGGGGCGGGCGGCCACACCCAGCCCCCCCACCCAGCAGTGCCTTCGCCCGGCAGGCCCGGTGGCAGCAGCGCTGGCCGCCCCGACGGCTTCCTGACCCAGCGCTGCCGGGCAGTGCGGCCCACGCGCCTGTCCCTGGAGGGGCTGCAGACGCTGCCCAGCATGCACGAGTACCCTCTGCCGCCCGAGCCCAAGAGCCCCGGCGAGTACATCAACATTGACTTCGGCGAGGCCGGGGCCCGCCTCTCCCCGCCCGCGCCCCCGCTGCTGGCCTCGGCGGCCTCGTCGTGCTCGCTGCTGTCCGCCAGCAGCCCGGCCTCCTCCCTGGGCTCGGGCACCCCGGGCACCAGCAGCGACAGCAGGCAGCGCTCCCCGCTCTCCGACTACATGAACCTCGACTTCAGCTCGCCCAAGTCGCCCAAGCCCGGCGCGCAGAGCGGGGACCCCGTGGGCTCCCTGGACGCCCTCCTGTCCCCCGAGGCCGCCTCGCCCTACCCGCCGCTGCCCCCTCGCCCCGCCGCCCCCGCGGCCTCCCTGCAGCTGCAGCCGCCCCCGCCGCCGCCCCCGGGGGAGCTGTACCGCCTACCCCCGGCCGCCCCGTCGCAGGGCCCCGGCGCGGCCTCCTCCTCTTCCTCGGAGCCCGGGGACAATGGTGACTACACCGAGATGGCCTTCGGCGTGGCTGCCACCCCGCCACAACCCATCGCGGCGCCCCCGAAGCCAGAGGGCGCCCGCGTGACCAGCCCCACGTCCGGGGTGAAGAGGCTGAGCCTCATGGACCAGGTGTCGGGAGTCGAGGCCTTCCTGCAGGCCAGCCAGCCCCCGGACCCGCACCGGGGCGCCAAGGTCATCCGCGCCGACCCGCAGGGGGGCCGGCGCCGCCACAGCTCTGAGACCTTTGCCTCGACCACCACTGTGACCCCCGTGTCCCCCTCCTTCGCCCACAACCCCAAGCGCCACAACTCGGCCTCTGTGGAAAACGTGTCTCTCAGGAAAAGCAGCGAAGGGGGCAGCAGCGGCGTCCTGGGTGCCGGGGACGACCGCCCCACGTCCCCCCGCCAGCTGCAGCCGCCGCACCCCCAGCAGGCGCGCCCCTGGGGCCCAGGTCAGCCCGGGGGCTTGGTCGGCTGCCCTGGGGGCAGTGGCGCCCCAATGCGCAGGGAGACCTCTGCCGGCTTCCAGAATGGCCTCAACTACATCGCCATCGACGTGAGGGACGAGCCTGGGCTGTCACCCGCCCCGCAGCAGCATCCGCATCCGCATCCGCATCCGCAGCCCGGAGACAAGAGCGCCTGGGGCCGGACCCGCAGTCTCGGGGGCCTGATCACCGCCGTGGGGAGCAGCGGCGGCGGTGGGGTGTGTGGGGGGCCCAGCCCCGGCGCCTTGCCCCCCGCCAACACCTATGCCAGCATTGACTTCCTGTCCCATCACCTGAAGGAGGCCACCATCGTGAAAGGTGAGGCCCTTGGACCTTGTGAAGGGTGGGAGGACCGGTGGGAGGATGGCTGGAAGCACCGGTGGGAGAACCGGTGGGAGATCGGGGGCTGCTGTTCTTTGCTACCTGGACCTGAGTGCCAAAATATCGGGCCAGCCTTCCGGTTTGGTTTTCCTTCCTGCCCCCTCGGCTTCCTTCTTCTCCAAACACCAAGAGCCGTCCAGTGGTCTTCCGTGATATCTCTGAGTTGGAGGTGAAGCCTCCCACTCAGGAGCTGTGGACTTGTTGTTTGGACCCCACCCCCTCCTCCCCTCTGTCCCCAGGGCACGGGTCTTCCCACGTCAGCCACCCCAGAGTGCCAGGGGTTGGTTCTTGACCTGAAGTTCTGACAGCTCCCTCACCCTTTGTCTTTGTTTTCCTGGAAGCAGGTCCCACCTGATTTTTGCTGAGCCTTAAAGTTTTTAAAGACAGGCCTGCAAGTCATTTAGAAAATGAGCATCCATTTTGGTGGCTGCAACAGGGAACAGTTATAACCGGTGGTTCAGTTTTACACAGAAACTGTAGGGGCTTTTCTGTAAGAGGCATCGTTTTTCTCCCAAGGGTCTGACAGGGTGGCAGTGCCTACACGTGGGGTAGAAGCAGTAGTTCTCTGACTCGAGCATACCTGGGGGGTCACCTGGTCAGAGATGGCTGAAGCCTGGATGACTGGGTTGTGCAGAGCCCCAGAGATTGTGATGCGGAAGGTGTAGGGCGTGGCCTGGAAGGTGCCTTTCTCGGAAGTTCCCAGGTTGTGTTGCTGCTGCTGGTTGGGGAACATCCTCTGAGAACCCTGTCCCAGGTTAGGCTCACCTGAGGAGGTTTGAGAAAGCCCCTTTGGGGCCTCGCCCCAGACAGATTGAAGCAAAGCCTCCGGTGGGCAGAGCACAGGCACCAGTGTTGTTCACAGTTTGCCTGGGTGATAACGTGCAGCCGGGATTTAGAATCAGTGCTTTAGAGGAAACAAGTGGAAGACAGCCACGTGGTGTTTTCAAGAACAATTGGACAGGATGGTGCCCCGCATCCTTCACGTTCTTATCAAATATCCATGAGGAGAGGTGTGCTTGCTTTGCAGCTGGTGGTGCATTCTGAGGATCTCAAACTTTGAATGACTGGGTGGTAGGGGTGTGAATGTTCAATTCACAAGTTCCTAATTTTTCTTTGGTGATGTGTGTGTTTGGGGAGGGTTCTAGTAAGGTAGAGGCTCCGGAGGAACCACAAAATATAAAGCAGCAAATAGTGTTAATGTAGATGCCGGCGTGAAGTCAGAAGTCTGCAAAGGGTCCGAAGTGACGATCTCCACAGCTTTTGGGGATCCGTGCGCCTTTTGGTCTTAAACAGAGTAGCTGAAAGCTAAGTCCAGCATACAGTTGATAGTATGCCTGGGACGGTTAGTCCATGGGATGTAAAAGTATAGCTGTAGGGTAAATAGCCTGTTGTTCTACTATAAGAGAGGAAGAGCTCTTTACTTTTTTATTAAAACCATAGAATAAAAGATGAAAAGAGTCCTAGAGAATTATCAGGAGTATGGTGCTCTAGCACCATCTAATTAAATCAATCGGAACTTGTCAGAGTGTATCCCATAAACGATGACTTGCCTCTGAAGGTCACTTTGCTTGCAGTTAAGTTAAACACTACAGATACTTCTGAAAAATTGTTTGTGTGTCAGGGAGTTGAAGGATTAGCTGCAGTCTAGGACACAGACCATAGAAACACACAGGCATGACTGGAATTGAGGGGGGGGAGGGAGAAATGCATGCATGCAAACATTTTCCTCGCATGCCCAGATGGGTATATGGGGGATATGCCATAGTAAACATGAAAGTACATTTTGCTGAAATCTGATTCTAATCAGAAAAGCAGCCTGAGAACATAACACCTTTTTTACCCCTTTTGGTGAAACAGGAAGCAAAACCCTGGCCTGGATTACAGAAGGCCCCAGGAGTGGGTTCCTGCAGGAGCAGGAGGAGTGAGCTGGGGTTTGCCTCTACCAGCCTGAAAGGATTCAAGGCCTTTCTGATAAGGGAGATACATTAAGAAACGTGATTCATGTTATGATATAATGCCCTTTTCAGACTCGGGGAAAATAAAATGTTAAACTGCGAGAGATAAGTTTAGTTAGAGACCTGATTTAGCTTGTTCTGTTTGTTTTCCCACCAGTATAAAATTCCTTTCAACCTATAGGACTCAGGACTCCTGAAACCAAAACAGCAGTTCGTAGGCTCGGTGGTGGCTGAACAAAGATGAGATTGAATTTGCTTGCCGTTTTTCCAAAGACTCTGTGAGCATTATGGTAAACACCTTTTTAAGAAGAGAAAGGACTATTTTTAAGCAAGATCGAGAACTGCAATTGATCCATTGTGCCAGAACCACAGTTTTTTAAGAGGGCTACATGCGAAATGGATTTCTAGTGAACTGATTTGACACAAGAACAGTAGAACAGGAAAGACGAGGATGTCATCTTAATGAATGTGGAACCTGCGCTGTGGTCTGTGGAGCCAGAGAGGAACTCAAAATGAACGTCCACTTTTATTTAACTCACGTGTGCATGTAGAAATTTGTCTGTGGTGCTCATAAATAAAGAGTTCACGGGAGATAAGCGTCCTTTGGGAGGATGATTTATAGGGAGGAAGACTTGGAAAGCATTTCTTTGAAGATGAAATAGGAGAAAAAAACTTCCTGGGTCATTGTGTGCATGGCCTGGCGCTCAGAAGTGGCATAGGTGTCTGTTCACACTGAGCTCCTCCGTCTCCACATGGGGAAATGTCATTAATTATGCTGAAGCAGAATGATTTGGGGTCCTGCAGTAGGGTTTGGCATTTGCATAAGTGGTAACAAAGACACAAGATTTCTGCAACAACGTTTGATAGTTGTTTACAGTAGAGTTGGGGGATGGTGGGATTTCGGTGCCAGAAGCAAGTCAGTGCACTTTAGGGGTGTGTGTGTGTGTGTGTGTGTGTGTTTGTGTATGTGCATGCTCTGGATTAATATATGATAATAATCTGTATAACACAATAGTTATGGATTAATCCAGAGCAAATAAAATTTGAACTGTAAATTATCCATCTTATTGGGGAGCAAAGGAAGGCCCTTTCTGCGTGCTTTGCGGGTGCGTACGTAGGAACATTGAACCAATCTGTCAGAACGTTGTTGTTTTGGAACTGAAAATACAGTGTGGAATTTACTATGCTTTAAAACAGCATTTAAAAATTAACTGTATACATGTTTGTGCTACGACTGTAGGTTGGTGTAGATCATAAAAGGTGCTATCTAACTGTTCCTCTTTGGTGGGATTTTTGTTCTAAAATTGGTTTTTATGTATGTATAAGGCAGATTAGATATGAGTTACCGCTGAAAGCATCTCTGTTTAAATTCTGATTGATAAGAGGACTATTTGTTCCTATCCTATGGTCAGAGAATTTGGGGACAGCAGGAACGTCTCCAAAGGAACAAGATAATCACGATTTATGTTTAAAAGGATTGCCTATTGGAAGTCTGAAAGCAAAGAACCTGAATATTTTTAGAACTCCAATGAGATTGCTTGACAAACCACATGCCCTTTATTTTTCTGTTTTGCGTGCTCTCCTGCTTTGGTTGGCCAGCTCTGGTCGTAATAAGATAATAATGAACACTGCTCCTGCCCTGTTCCCGGGAACAGACAACCAAGGTGCTAATGAAAACACACAGGCTTTCGTGAATGAAAGTCACGTGACTTGTTCTACTTCCTTTATTGAAAGAGAAACCTTTACAAAAATAGTACTTCGTAGAAGGAAGCATAGTATGTGGAACATTAAACCAGGAATCAGGAAACCAGGTTTCTGGTTGCTGATCTTAATGAGTCATTGTGTGACAGAGGAGAACCATTTAACCCCACTTTCTCACTTTCTCTGTCTGTAAAATGGGGTAATTATAACCCTCTCACTCCTGTGGCCTCGGCCATTGGGAGGTCCAGCAGATCATAAAAATCAAGAACGGTTAAAATGCTCTCCTGAAGGATCCTGCTGATAAACTCACTGACACTATTGATACTTATTGCCTTGAAACTATGAGGGTTTATAGGAAAGTCACTTTTGTCAATGAGTGTTCTTAAAAAGAAACAACTCACGGTCGTCTAAAAATGGAGCTAACGCCTTTTTTAAGAGATGCATGTCTTTTCTTCTTCATTGCTAATTCCACTCCAGTCTCCAAGAACCATGTTTTCCCCTCATCTTTACCCAACTTGAGATTTTGTTCATAGATAATCAATTGCAATGAAGTAGTGTTTTAAATTACGTAGTGAGGGATCCCTGGGTGGCGCAGCGGTTTAGCGCCTGCCTTTGGCCCAGGGCGCGATCCTGGAGACCCGGGATCGAATCCCACGTCGGGCTCCCGGTGCATGGAGCCTGCTTCTCCCTCTGCCTGTGTCTCTGCCTCTCTCTCTCTCTATGTGACTATCATAAATAAATAAAAATTAAAAAAAATAAATAAATAAATTACGTAGTGAAATGACATAATCAAGGAAAACAGCGTCCTAAAGCTGAAACTATATTAAGACCGTACTTTTGATTACCTTTTATAATTTGTTTGTATGTCAACAGGTATTGTCAATATGAAAATTAATAATTACGATACTCATTTTTTTTAACTGATAGTTTTGGCTTTTAACGTGGGCTGTATTGAGAGAAAAACAGAACCCTTAAACTTTCAGCTGCTGAACCTAGTGTTGGGCTTGGGGGTTCTCTTTTAGGGTTGATTTAACTAGGGTAGCCCCTCCTGCTCTGTTTTGATTTTTTTTGGTTGTCAGACATGGTAGGAAAACCTCCAGTGTTTGTTTGATTCATTTGCTCTTGCACAGGCCCACTCCCCCACAAAAGGAATTTTAATAGATAATTAAATATAATTATTTTCTTTGGAATTATGTGTATTACATGAATCTCTCTGTTTTTCTGGAGAGGAGGAGGACTCGTAGCACTTTTATTTACTACCAGCATGGGTATAATGGGTTTTCTGTTAAAATTCCCACTAATGCATTTTCTGTAGAAGCATAGTTCCAAGAGCTAGTTAACTTTTGGTATCAGATTTGGCAAGTTGAGAGGGTTTTTTGTTTTGTTTTGTTTTTTTGGGTAGCACAGAATCAAGTGTTCCCATTTCACCTTAGAAACTTAAGGGAAAATGTAACTTTACTCTTTTTATCTGCACTGCCAAGTAGAGTGAGGAAAAACTCAGAGGGAAGTGAAGCCCCGCCCAAAGCCGGGTCTTCACCGACTCCACGAATAGTAGGAGAGTTCGCTGCAGATTTTCTCTACTACAGACATGAGGAGAATGTCTTTCTATTCAAGATGAGCAAGACATTTTAATAAACAAATGAAAACCAAATTTTCTGACCCTCCAATGTGATCAGTTGTAACCACGTTACTGATCAAGTAGAAACGTACTATCTAAATATAATCGGGGAGACTCTCTGTTGATTTTATCTATTTGAATGTGTTCTTCAAGATCACTGTGGTTTTTTTAATCATTCAAGGTAGATCATTGCAGACTGAGTTCATTGGTAGGTTTTTTTTTTTTCTGAGGAGGACGAGTGGAGTCATCATTCAAGATAGGGCAAATGCTGAGGCTGAGAACTGCTAGTGAGGATTCGATTTCTTTCTAGATAGCCACAGAGACTTGAGTTAACGGCACACGAAAATAAAAGGCACAGAAGGAAGTTTGAATAGAGGGAGTAGAAATACACGTTGTACACTACCATTTTGCTCAGTGGATGCGAATAATACAAGATCCTTCTGTGCATGGTACTCTTGCTGCTTAATTGAATTCATTGCATGGGAACGCTGGGATAGAATTGGGTTAAAATTTAAAGGCTGCACGTTTACAAGCGGTAAAATAGTCAAGTTAGCGGTTCTGATTTCTCAGCGATTACACTAGAAAAATATTAAATTTGCATAAAGTCACTTTTACAGGTCCAGAGACATTGTAAACCTTGAGCAGACAAATGTGTCTTCAGATTTGGCCCCATTTTCTTATGCCATACATAATATTTACACCCACAAACAAGATTTATAAAATACTCCTTGCCTATTGTGCTTTTAGTGAAATTTGGAATATTTGGTTAAATATGGTGGTACGTAATATGCCTTAAGATAAATGACCATATGCACAGCACCTTGTCAGTACTGGTTGTTTTTTTGTTTTGTTTTGTTTTAAGTTTCTATTTTATTGTATTTATTGGTTTTTAAGATTTTACTAATTTATTTTAGAGAGAGGAGTGAGGGAGGAGCAGAGGGGAAAGGGACAAGCCGACTCTGTGCTAAGTGTGGAGCCCTAAGCCAGACTCAGTCTCATGACCCTAAGATCATGACCTGAACCAAAATCAAGATCTGACGCTCAACTGGCTGAGCCACCCAGGTGTCCTTTAGTATTGATTTTAAACAGTATCAAATTTTCCAGAAATAAATATTTTGTGTGTGTGTGTGTGTGTGTGTAGGGGAGGGGGCTCCATGTCTTATCTAATCATGCCCCAAGAGGCTTGGTGGGAATTTTGTCTTTGTGAAACTCAAATACTGAATAATGACGTGTTCTCTAATCACGTTAAAACTTTACAACCTTAAGTATAATTATAGTCTTACTGGTGCTTTAATCTATCCATAGGGTGTTGGTATAAATCGTTGGGTGAATGATTGTAGTCTAGTATTAAATTGCAATTTTTTCAGTGTGTAAAAATGGGGATTATGATAGATTTCATTATATTATGTGATTTTAATAATTACTTTAAAATCCGTATGTTTATCCTAAGAAGGATTTATGCTTTTACATAGTATTAATGCCTGATCTCTAGCATTTATGAGTGTGACGTAGTGCTTCCTCTGTCCAAATGTAAAAGTAGTTACTTAGGGGAGGGGGCCCATCATTTGCCTCTGAATTAGGTGCTACTAAGAATCCCAGAACCTGATGCGCAGTGAAAGAAGGCAGCTGGAGCTGGTGCTGGTGAAGTTGTAACCATTATGCTGATCAGTATTGGAAGAGTATTGTGTTGCCCTAACTCCTTTAGGTCAAAAGAATTGTTTAAAATCCAGGCACTGTTTTTTTCCTCACTTCATGGCATCGAGACATTTTCTTCCCTGTAGTATCACATTATACTCCCAAACCCAGTGACATTAGGCAGGGCCACTCCTTGGGAATGAGGAATCTGCAGCAGAGAGAGGCCCCGGGACTTGGCCAGGTTCCGAGAGCTGAGAGGAGTACTGTTGGGTGAGCCTCAGAAGGTGCCCATTGACCATCCTTGTCCTGCCTTGTCCTGCGGTCCTGCCTCCTCAGGTCTGACTCGGCAGCCTGTGCTCTTACATCCCATCATACTGTCTCCGAGTGCTACAAACTGTCTGCTGGGGAAGCTCAGAGCCAACAGTTACATTAGGATTTTAGCCTAGACCCGTCTCAGGCAACTATCCAGGTAGCTGTTTTGTTTTCTATTTCGCTTGGCTGATACTTACTGAATTTCCCTCTTTTTTTTTTCCATGTGTTTATTGATTCTGAGTAAAATGTGGGCAGTTAAGCAGGAAGTAGGACATGGAAGGGAAGCCCCCTAATTTTTTTAAACCCGTTTTATGCCTGGCAGTATGCAGAGCTCAGGATCTGATAGGACTTTCACAGCCGTCACTGTGTTGGTGGCTTCAGAGTGGTGGTTCCAGGTTGTTGACCGGTCATCTGTTCTGGGGCTTTCCAGTCTCACTTCCTGGGGTCCCAGTGGTCTGCAACACTGAAAGCTCCTATTCCTCTAGCTGCTTTTTGTTTCAACAAAGCTGGCTATATATTATCCTTGAGAAGATGCCTCTCTGCCCTCCCACCACCAAATACATGAAAATTCTGTCCACACAGTGTGGTGAGGATCAGGAGAGAATGCAAGGTCGTTTCAAGGGAGAGGAGTTGGGAACGGTTGGTATAATAAAACTCATTTAAGCCTGCGTACACAGAGGCTCAGGGAGGTCAGACCTTTTTTCCAAGGTCACCATTTAATTCGTTGGTAGAAATGTTTGTAAATATTATCAAGAAAGAATAGAGTATGCCCTGTCTCTGTGGGTCTTTTGTGTACCACTGAATAACTTCCTCCCAGGGCTGTCGTATTCGCTCCAGAACAACTCAGCGTTTGTACAAGTGGTATCTGTCCTTTTTTTTTTTTTTCTTTTTTTTTTGACTTTGGAACATTTTGCTTCATGCGTAGACTAGCAGGTCTGCTGGCCGACAGAAGCAGAGGATGCAGAGGCACCTAGGTAAGGAAGAGTGCTGTGAATCAGGAGACACGCCTGCTCACGATCATGTGGGCAGTGTGTACTGGGGAAGCAGAAGAGCGAAGGTTTGGCAAACATTCAAGATCATGTGCTTACTTGTTAAAAAAAAAAAAGAAAAGAAAGAAGAAAATTCTTGGCATGATTCCAGTGGAAAAGCCTCTGTTACCTGGGAAAAACATATGTCCTTGCCATTTGTGATGGGTTCAAGCTAGATGCTTGATCTGGTTATGGCGTGAGGTGTCTTTGTGATAGATTTATTCCATAAGTGAAATACATATTCTCCTCCTTATGAATAAGTCCATTAACAGTTTCCTAAGAAATGAGTCATTAACCTACTTAATGATGAGTGTATTTGAAAACTAACCAATTTAGAATTTGCCTAAGGACCAATAAGTTAACTAATCAGTTGTTGCTAGGTGGTAATCTTCTGGGGACCAGATTATTTCACGAGTGCCTCTCTTATTTTCAAGATTTTTTTTTTCTGAAAAAAAGAAATCATTTAACTGAATTTTTGAATGAAGAGAAATGGTTTTTCTACCTTCCTAATGATGTGACTGTGACCCCACTTTCAAAGGCAGAAGGGAAGATGTAAACAAACCAAAATTCATAGGCTGTCCATATTTTTAAAAAATGCAATGGGGATCTACGGGCTGAGTTGGTTTTGTTTACATTAGCTGCCAGTCTCTCCAGCATCCTCCGAGAGAGGACTTCCTTCCTAGCAGATGGCAGCCTGGGGCCACACGCCTCCCTGGTAAGCATCGTGCACCAGTAATCTACCCAGCCCCTCGGGAAGGAGGCTGCCGCCGCCCACTGGGGTCAACAAACCAGGGCGATGCAGCTCCCTCCCCTGCCCTTCCCATCAGTGCACTGCAAAAACAGCCTTTCGGGGTGAGGGTGGGGGAGAGCAGAGTTCAGAGCGCCCTGTCTCTGGGTTCTGGGTCTGGAGAGTACTCACCAGGTGAAATGCAAAAGCTGCCGAATAAAGATGCTGCTGTGCTTGCGCTGTAGGGAGTCTTCATAAATAAATGCAGCAGTGTTTCCCAGGGCGAGGTTTGGATCCCCTCCTTAGAGAACCCCTGAACTGGCGTGGCCGCACTGCCAGGTGCTGGCGGTGGGAAGCCAGGGAAGTAGGGACTGGGGTGGGTGAAGGCTGAGAGTTCCCCACCTGCAGTAGAAGCCACGCCCATGCCCCCCCCCCCCCCAGGGGACTTGGCCCCACACCACAGCCTGCCAGTGCCTCTTTCCCTGTCCCCAGTGCAGGGTCCCAGGCACCCGCTGGGCCAATGGCAGGGGCGGGGGGTGCAGAAGCATGAAGAGAAGTTTTGGAAATAGGCCAGGACATTCTTAATAAGTTTAAAAACTATGCAAATCGTGCTTTAGAAACTCTGAGCAATAAGCAGTATTAAACAAGGCACCAATTAGTGTGCATAGAGCAGCTTGATTTTGTTTGAGGGTGAGAGGGAGGTAGGAGTAGTACTCTGGGACCCTGTCAACATTCTGGAGCTCCTGAACTACTCAGAGGACAGAAGTTGCTAGAAAGAGACACTCAGGCGGTCAGTTTCTTTCGCCGAAGGCTGGATGCATTTTTTGGAAGATAAATTGCTCAAGTGATGGGTGGCAACGCATACCTCTGTTTTATTCTTACATGATAGCAGGGTTTTCAAAAATAGTTTTCTGGCATAAAAGTGACCTAAAACAGCACTTTGTGTATACAGATGAAACAAACAAATGCATTTGCTACTCATTCCGTCTTCCAGTTATATTTATCAAATAAGTCTGATGACATTTCTGCGAAGAACTTTCATTAGTTTGCTAAGTAGACTTCTTATAAACGTACAGTTCAATTGAAAATATTTAGGTACTATTTAGCCAAATACACGAGTTGCAAAACTGCAAAATCTGTATTTCTTCCTTCTTTAGGATGTTATAAATCCAGGAGCGTACATTTATTTTATAGTCCGCAACAGAAAATTAACTTTTCAGCTGGTTCGGTAAAAAGTGGAAACTTGAATAACGTGTGGTGTGGAAATATTAGATATGAAAGCCCGACAAACTTACAAACAATGAATTTTAAAACATCCTTTAGCCTTTACTTATTTTGAAATTTTAAAATGAGCATTTTCTCTGAAAGTTTACATAGCTTCTAAGCATAATGACATTTTGGTGTTTATGGTCCTATCAGAGTTTTAAAGATGCAGTAGAAGAACTCACCTTAATTCCATTTTACTTCTTATCATTATTTGCAGTTTAGCTTATCAGTAGGGCTGGTTTATTAGTAGCCTTCGTTCCAAATGAAATAACCACAGCAGTAAAATACCCAAGTTTCTCTGGCATGGAGCATTTAATTAAGTTCCTAGAATAACTCTGGGTGATAAGCATTCATCTCCACGACTCTGGAGTCTGTCCTGTTCAGCTGGAATGTTCAGAATTCTTCGTGTCTTGAGGCATTTCCTAGAGTTGACAGTTTAGCCAGTTACTCGATGGAGATTCAGTGTGTATGAACACCTGAGTAGTCGCCGGGGGCCACTCGGTGCTCCCCACGTAGGCTGTTTC
The DNA here is from genome assembly GCF_053574225.1 of Canis aureus. Lineage (NCBI taxonomy): Eukaryota > Metazoa > Chordata > Mammalia > Carnivora > Canidae > Canis > Canis aureus. Next base: position 3,228,883 of record NC_135627.1, read on the forward strand.
CTGGGCAGCGGCATGGAGCGTTCCAGGAGTCGTCCGTCCGCCCTTCTCAGTGGGGTGGCCTCGCTGGAAGGTTCTGATGGAGCCACTCCGCGCTCAGTCCTGTCTCCATACTCTTGGGGTTCCTCCGATGATGCTGGGTCAGTTTTCTTCTCAGAAACTGTGGGTTCAGTTTGCCAGGGTCCTGGCTGCTGGGTATAGCTCACTCTAGCCTCTGCCCGTAACTGTCCCAGGATTTCTCCTTGTATCCCATCTTTGCTGTCAGTGGAAGTATTCCAGAAACTTCCCAACACTGGGATATTGGCCTCCTTTTCCAGAGCCTTCCGATTCTTTGCAGCTTACCCACCATCCACTGCTGCTTAACGGATGTCCTCTCTTTTGTTTGCGTGGTGGGAGTTCTTTCTGTGAACTCATCCTTAATTCTGCAACACCAAGCGTTCATGGCCACACACGTGGAAAGCTCACATGTAAAATGCTTACTGCTACTGCTCGCGCCCCACTGTGGCCTTCCATAAATGGTGAACATGTAGATTTTAGACACTATCCTAATAATTTCCAAATCAGGCCGACACATCTTTAACGCACCTTCAGTGGCATGCAGGTGTATCTGAAGCCCTTGAAAGCGGACGTCCTTTTTATAGACCCAGTGATCTGGCCAGGAAAGCCCGTCCCCCTCCTGCACAAGGGAGGCCCCCCTGGCTACCAGCAGCTCCCTCTGCTCTGAGACCTGCTGCTGCCAGACCCATCTCTGCCTTGGCATCCACTGTGGAGAGGAGAGGGCCATCCATCGGCCAGGCAGCTGTATCTCCAACCCATCAGACTGATGTGGGAGTTGGTTTCCTGTCCTTCTGTCCTTTTTACATTTTCCCACCTTTAAGTGCTCATTCAGGGCAGGGAGTGGTGCGGCGGGGGGGGGGGGGGGGGGGGGGGGGACTGATAGGAGTGTCACTTAATGCTGCTTGGGAGGGTAGAAAGATGGGCTGTGGGCAGGAGGGACAGAGGCAGAAAGGTTAGATCTCCCTTCAACTTTCAGAGTTAATCAAATTGTTAAATTTTTTTTCATGACAAAGATGCCAGTTGTTACTTGTTGAATACTTTTAAACTGTTTCACTCATTTGAAAAATATTAAAGTGTATGAGAGAAAGAAACAGGTTTGGTTCCCAAGCTTAAAAGAAAAACAAAAGGTACTCAGTGTTCAAGCCTATATTTGAAACCTAGGAAATAAATTTAATTTCGTTATGTTTTCAGATGATGAAGTATTATAGGTAGTAATAGATGCTCCAGAAAATAAAGTGGCGGAAGGGAGGGAGGGGAGAGGTGACAGCTTGAAGGTGATAAAGAAGCAGGTCTTCTAGATCTTTACAGGGAGAATCCATATAGGCAAAGGAATACCTGTGCAAAGGCCCTGGGGCAGAAGATTGCTGGTATGTTCCGCAATGAGGAGTGGGTCAGTATGACTGACGAAGAAGGAGAAAGGCAGAGCATATTAGGTGAAGTGAGGGGGTGACAAGGGACCATGATCTGTAGAGCTCGGTCAGCCGTTGTAAAGATGTCAGCTCATATTTTAATAATGTAAAGGAGCATAGAATCATCTAATTCTGCCATCTTGTGTGTGGGGTTTTTTTTTGTTTTTTTGATTTTTGTTTTTTTGTTTATTGTTTTTTGATTTTTGTTTTTTTGGTTTTTTTGTTCTTTTTTTGCCTCGTGAGGGATATGGCAGCTCTTGAATTTCCTTTTCCAAACTAGCATAGAAGCTGGGAGAAACCCTGAAAATGGGTTGAGGCACTGAGTTGTGAGGGGGTGGGCGCTGGAAGATGATAAACAAGATTAACAGCCAAGCACCTGCCTCCTGGTGGAATTATGTACGTGATTATGCAAACATCTGTAAAGAGCCTTGTAATTTATAAAACATTTTTTTTAAAGATTTTATTTATTTATTTATGAGAGACACAGAGAATGAGAGAGAGAGAGAATGAGGCAGAGACACAGGCAGAGGGAGAAGCAGGCTCCATGCAGGGAGCCTGACGTGGGACCCCGGTCTCCAGGATCATGCCCTAGGCCGAAGGCGGCACTAAACTGCTGGGCCACCCGGGTTGCCCTATAAAACATTTCTAACTGTTGTCGAGTCCTCGGGACCTCCTTGGAGGGAGGTTCTTGTTATTCTTATGTTTTAAAGGAAAAACCTGGGGCTGGAGAGACTCTTTGGGCCTGGGAGGTGTGATGCTGCCTGCTTCTGGGTCTTGCAGGTGACATGCTGGCTCCTTTGGGGGGAGAAAGGACACTCACTCATCCTGACCAGCCAAACCATGGGTGGGTCTGGCGCTGGGTTAGTGCCGCGTGCGGCCGCCTGCCATTAGTTGGGCAGGCTCTGCTCTTGCTCAGGAGTGCCAGGTTCGAGCTGCACACTGGGTTGGTTTCATCGTCCAGGGATGGAGCTCGGATTCCTCCGTGTGTTTCACAGAGACAAACCGGCAGGACGGTGCTGATACTAGGAGTGAGCCAGGCTCCAAGGCTGCCAGGAGGACCCACCTGCCCTCAGTCTGTGTGTGAGCAAAATGGATGTTTTGCGAGTGGATTTGTGTGCAGTTATTTGTAGCTTGTATCGTTTGAAGACTTGACGTAGCATGTAGGTCTGTCTTCAGGATTTAGGTTTTGTCTCACTTAATTTTTGTGAAATACGTACATCATACGGTAGCGTACATGCAAGGTGTTAAAGAAGCTCCTCCGTTGGAAGAAGACTGGTGGTCTGCTCCTGGCGGTTTGCTTACCTGCATTAGCAGTTACAACTTCCACTTGGGTTGCCCTTGCCTCTTCCAGGCCAGAATCGTGAAATTTCCATGTTGACGTTCACGTGCAATGTTTTAGAAAATCCGTCTATGCTTGTGGGTCTCCTTGGTGTCTCTGCTTCCTAGACTCTGGAGAAGCTCTTAGATGAGGCTCTGCAACAACAAGAGGCGAGAGTGGGAGGCAAGTAGCCACAAGTGGGCTACTTGCCCCACATCCAGGGCCTTTGTAGGGACTTGAGGCTGTGGCTGTGGCCGTGGCGCCCACCCTGTGACCCGCAGCCCGGGGCTGGTGTGGATTCCCACTCCCCAGCTCCTGTGTGACTGGCTGCCGCCCTGTTACCCTCTGTTCAGGCTGCTTGGAAGCCCGTTCATGTTCCGTTGAGTACAATAGGTAGAAATGACAAAATGTAATTTGCTGTGTTGCCTTTTGTCATTTGGGCTCCCAAGGACGTGGTTAGGAACGCACGTGACTTTTCAGTCCATCCTGAAAAGTCGCAGAGGCTTCTGCTCAGCTTGAAGGAACTGGAAATGGGACCAGGCCAGTCTACGCAGACAGGCTAGCCTTCTTCCCGTGGAAGGAGTGATGTCTTCACCCTGAGTTGACTGTTTCCCCCTCCCCGAGCCTTCAGCACTTTGGGAAGCTGGATCTTGCTGTGCTTGGCTGTGTTGTTCCCTCACTGGGCTTTCTTCTCACTAGAGAAGGGGCAAGAGTGGGGGACGTGCGTGATCACGCGTGCAGCTGCGGGGACCAAAACTGGGTCCCCTCCATATTCCCAGCCCAGGGGCAGCGTCAGGTGCTCTTCCTGGCTCTGTGTGTAACCGTTGTGGGTCTGGCCTCCAGGAGGACTGGGGGGCTAGGGTGTCCATGTGTCCATCCTGCCTGCTCTTTCGAATCCCTCCGAGGCCTTGAGAGATGCCAGGCTGGACCCCTGGCTCAGGTGTCCTGGGGTCCAGAGCCTCCCGTGTGGGAGGTCCCTCCTGGCAAATAAGTGTGTAAGATGCCTACCGGGTCCAGCCACTGAGTTCTCCCAAGGCTGGAGAAGTGAGTCTCCAGAGCCCTTTCCCTGCAGAGACTCCAGTGTGAGTGACTGGAGACACTACACTTTGGCACTCTTTGGCCCAGAGGGCATGTGTAGTAGCCTAACCTGCCCCAGGGGCTGTCGGGTTGTGAAGTGGGGGAGGGGGCTGGGGGCGGCACCTGCAGGTCCAGGTGGGGCCGGTGGGAGGAACCGCCGTTTTCCTGGCCCGCTTCCTGGGAAGGCCTGGCCATCCATGGCTGCTGATTTTATTTTTCAGTAAATGAACTCGGTAAAGACAGTTTGTAACTTAGCACTTCACATTTTTTGTTACTGAAATTTTAATAAGTAGTACTTGGTTTGAATGTAAATCTCTGTGTGCAGCAGAGTCTGAATGCTGATGTTGACCTACAGTTTGCCACACTTTGGAGCATAAACCCGAGAGAACAGAAACTCGTGCCCATGGCCCCGCTCGCCAGTGGGCACCGTGCTGCGGGGCGCGTCCCGGCGGTCCCTGATGGCGCAGCTGCCTGCTCCGGGGCACATGCGCCCCCTGGCCGCACGCACGTTCTGTCCTGCCCACAGGACGTGGGGGGAGCAGCCGAGCAAGGCGATCAGGGCAGCATTTGAGAACTATTAGCTTTAAATGGCCTGGAGTTACCCTCAGAAAAACAATTCTACTTCTGTTCTGCTTCTATCCAATTAAAACAAGTTTATTCATTTCATTCCGGGAGCTATTTGCCATTGTTTTTGTGCATTCATGAGTTGTTTATTTGCTGCTTGAAGTTCCAGTTGTTCGTGATGTCATTCATGGGTAGAATTTTGAATGAAGGAAAATGCTGTGGTGGCAAACGTGCTCAGAGATAGCACTGTTGTGGCCGCACAGATTAGCCAAGAGAGCGGGGTGGGAGGAGCCAGGCTTTCTTTGGCCGCCTAGGGCTGCCGGGTCTCATTAAGTCTTTGTAGTTCACAAGGAACATGTGGCTACGCGTATACATCATTTGAAGGAACTTGAAGAAAGCAAAGGGACCCACCTGCAGGGTGCCACTAATGCTAGTGGCATGTACTCCTCTGCACACGGAAAGTCAAGAGTATCTCTACATTGTGTTTGACTTACATGCTTGTAGCTTTCATATGTAAAATTTGGTAGTTCCACAAAGGCCCAGGAAGGAACTCAGGGCAGGAGAATGATGGCCCTGTTTTCAGAAGGAAGAACAGAATGGTAAATGCTGGATCCTGGGCCCCAGGACTCCCTGTGGGACCAGTGACTGTCCACACCCACGTCGCATTGAGCCATTGGAATGGCATTCAGTTTGCAGGGGTGGGGACGGCTTGACCTGAGTCATTCCTAAGCTCCCAGAATGCCTTTGAGATGAGTGATGGTGAGAATGAGCCAGGACACCTGAGGGTTGGCTGCCCATTCACACAAGAGCCTTTAAATGAGATCTATTCTGAGCCCCCAGGAGATGGGAGAGGATGCCGACATCTGCATCCTGTGGACGTTAATAGACAGGGAGGGAATCAGCCTGCGGAGAGGCGGAGGCCACTCAGGCCACCCAGGTGCATTTGCTCAGTGGAAGCTCGCACCTAGGAGGGAGATAGCTGGGCAGGGGCTGGGGGCAATGGATTCCAGAATTGCCCTCTGTTTTCTTTTCTTTTTTTTTTTTTTTAAAGATCTCATTTATTCAACATTTACTTCTTTCTTTTTTCCTGTAATGAAAGACAAGCACTTTAGTGCTTATTATGCTCTATTTTTAATACGTTTCCAAGTTGCTGTATTATTGTTAAATGTGTAAACTAGAGTATATATCTTAGAATCCTAGGCCGTACCTTTTAACTATACTCATAAGTCTGTTTCCTATTAAGTGATATTATAGAGGGGATTTGAGGTGTGTTTGTCATAATTTCAGACTTCCAAAAAATGCTTATTTCGGTTTCAATAATAAAAACAAGGAATGAAATCATAAAACTAAAATAACCCCAGTAGCAACTCTTACATATCTAAACATTTGAAGGAAAGAAAGGTGCATTTGAAATGATATATAACAACAGGGTATTTGGGGTGGATATATTTTGAATAAATTGTTATTGTACATTTCTTAATTTTGTAGGAAAAACATAATAGGTCTGAGAACTTCAGATATAAACAAGAAAAACATTTTTGTAGTGTACATAAAATACATGTTCTTTACATCGGCATAAGCTCATGAGCTTATGGAAAGAATTACAGTGTTCATAGGATATTTGCAATTTTAGTGCACATTATATCATTTAGCTCAATTATTCTTACTGTTTCATAGGGAGAAACATAACGCTTATATTCATGCTCTTAAATGACCCGAGAAAGAGAAAAGATTTGGACCCTTCTAGAATTGAAGGTCTAACTTATTATAACTTCACCTCTGTTAAAGTTGAAAGAACGATACTGTAGGATGTATCTTGTGTATGAAAACCGTATTCTCGTATTGTGTATGAAAAACGAACTAGAAGAGCCATAGGTAGCGGAAATTAATCCCCAAAGTGTGCTGGCTTCATAAATGATTGCATGACTTGCTTCCTCGTTTTCAGCAGGGCCTGTAACAAGATAGCGTGTTTTTTAGTCGAGGGTATTACATTTCTGAAGGACATAAGCTGACAGCTTATATCCAGAGGGGGAATCAGGCTGTCTCCAGGTGTAACACAGATGGAAATGTATGGTGTTATTTTGACTCCCCCACCCTACTTTCTCCTCTGATGCCTTCCTCTCGTCTCGGGGCAGACGGTCTCTGCACAACCACTAGCTCTCCCGCTGAAGTGCAGAAGCTGCCCTGTGCAAACGAACGAGCATGGCTGTGTTCCAATAAAACTTTATTTACAGAAACAGACGACAGTCAGATTTAGCCGTACTTTGCTGACCTCTGCCTTGGAATGCCACTCTCTCTCATGAGGTGAAGAGGGTTTTCTTTTCTTCTGGGCCTCAGACCGTTCTAGGGTTTCATTCTCCTTTAGAAGTTCTGTTTGTTTGTTTAGCTTTTCTGCCTGTGAGAAATGGCATAAACCACATGGGTTTTTATTTCAACTTCATTGAAGCTAAAGAAAGGGCCTAATAAGCATTGTGCCAGATGCTGGGGACAGGAAGGGTTTGAGTCCCCAAATCCCAGGGGAGACAGGAGCAGGCGGCAGGAACCTGTGTAGTATTTTGTGTCCCTGGGGAGAGTTTTGTGATGGGCTAATAATGGTGCTTACTGTGCAAAAGTGTAAACTCCGAGGCGGACCTCCTCTCCCTCTCCCCAGTCCCACCCACTCCTATACTTTGTAGAAATGCTCCCAGTGGAGCAGGGAGGAGAGCCCTGGGGAAGTAAAGGAGCATCCTTTACTTCTGACCATTCTCAGGCGCTCCCTTACCTGGCTTTTCACCTAGAAAGGCCTGACATTTCATGATGTAAGAGCAAGGCCCCCAGCAATCCGGAGGAGGGTATTTTGCCCCTCTGGTGTCTATGCTGAATATGAATAATCAGTCATATTTCCTCTCTGGACACTGTTGGACTCTGCTGCCCTGGCATGGTGCACACTCTTGCTGCAGGAGATTGGCTGCTAGGGCACAAGCACAGAAAAGAAACAAATAGTTGAGATGTAAGTGTGCTGAGGAAGGGGTGGTGCAGTAGCTCCAGGCTGGGACCCCAAGGGCAAGGGCTCTTGCTCTTGGTGAAAAGGTCAATGGGAGGTAGAGGTGGAGAAGCCACCTTTCAGGGTCCCCAGCCTCCTATCAGGCTAGACCTTCTAGTCCCTGTCTGTGCCATGTCCTTTCCATCATGTACAGCTCAGTGCCAGGACATTTCTCCAACAAGCATTCATGATGAGATGATTTTACCTGTCAGTGGAAACAGTGATCTCATATAGAAGACAGTTTTAAATCTTGCACAATTGGTAAAGTCATTTACTGCCCCCTCTCCGTCTGTCCTGAGGAACTTTGTCTCCCCGAGTTTCCTTACAAGTTATTATTTTTTTCTGATTTAAATGAAAAGTTCGAGTAACCGTTTTTCTTAGAATCTCTTGTTATCACACTTAACCTTACTTTTTTTTTTTTTTCCTGGTATATTCAAGAGTGTTTTGCTTTTCTTCAAGTAAGGAGATACTGTATTATCAGGTTTATTTTTCTAGGAATTTCTCCTGTAACTGAAAAAGTTTATTTTCTCTTGTAATTCTCTGTTTTCACATCAAAGGTTTAAATGGGCCAAAGGACATGTCTGGGCTTATTGCAAGTTTCTTTCTTCCTAATCATAGTTGCCACTGGAAATGTAGGGTTTTGTTAAGTACGTTGTTTTGTTTGTCACGCAAGTCAGTATTTGCGCAGTCTTAATGCAGAGGTGCCTGAAGTTTAAGTCATTGTTACCTACTAAGTGCAGATGTCCCCCTCCCCCACTCCCCTTTTCCAGTGCCCTTGCTCCCTGCACCTGAGCCTGACCCCCCACCCCCACCTGTGGAGTTCTGGGTTGCGCCCCACAGGGTGGCTCACACACAGCCCTGCAGGAGACCATCTCCACCCAGGCCTCCCTAAGGCTCTGCGTGCGACCCTGGGTGGGACCCACGGGACCCTCTGCAGAGAGAACCAGGGCCTCGGGGGGCTGACTTGCAACCATTCAGGTCTGTGTACCAAATTCTGGGCACTGAAATATGGACTGTGAAGCCAAACACATGCAGACCCACGTACTTTTGAGAAATCAAAGCGAAAATGTCATAAGTCAGAATGTGTATGAAAAATGCTGCTTGAATTTATTTGCTGGTGCTGATTTCCCCAGCTTACCTCCGGAACACCCTAGAACATTCTAGACCTAATGATGCTCACTGTACTTTCCACTAATGTATTGGGAATTGTGGAATCCAGCTTGCCATCGCCAGGACATGTCAGTGTTTTGACATTTGTGCTGTCCATGGCAAAGAAACCTTCACACTTGTTTTCTATTTCTTTCTGGTGTGTGTGTGTGTGTGTGTGTGTGTAAAATAGAGCAGATTGAAGGTGGGGTCTTTAATGACATTGTCCTTGCTCATTTGCATTGTGATTGCTCTTAAATGGAAGAGTAAAGGCAAGGAATGATCCCCCTCCTCCTCAGAAATTATGATACCTGGCACATGGAAACCTATTCTTCATGTGGCATCATTTGTCACATGTGACAGAGGAAAAACAAGACGGGAAAGTAACTGGCCGGTGTGACAGATGCTTTGGAACAGCTTCTATCTTTTTAATGCAAGGGTTTTTTTTTAATCAACTTACTTTAGACCGATGCTTCTGTGAATGGGTTTCTTTACAAAGCAATGTCTAAGCTACAGAACAGTACCGTGTGATTATAGGACAAATTCAATGAATGCCAATAAGTTTAAATTATTTTTAGACGCATTACCTTCAGGATACAATCCAGATACCTTGGTAATTGCATTCATGAACAATGCTTCTTGATATGTTTATTTTTTATTTTGCCTCCACATCTAATGAGTTCCAGGAATGTCTCCCATCCTAATGAATATTCAGTGTGGAGTGATCATAAAATTAATAATTTGTACTTTTCTTCTACTAGAATTAACATAGATAACAAAGTACATAAAATTTTGCTGGGATCACCATCAGAAGTCATAAATATTTAAAGGTGAGGATGTCAAGTTTGTGGCATTTCCTAGTCTGGATGAAGCAGATTAATTTTCAGGAGGAGAGATCACTTAACTTACTTTAAAAGTCAGTAAACAGGGATCCCTGGGTGGCTCAGCGGTTTAGCGTCTGCCTTTGGCTCAGGACGTGATCCTGGAGTCCCGGGATCAAGTCCTACATCAGGCTCCCTGCATGGAGCCTGCTTCTCCCTCCGCCTATGTCTCTGCCTCTCTCTCTCTATGTCTCTCATGAATAAATAAATAAAATCTTAAAATAAATAAAAGTCAGTAAACAATCGAAAACGGCAAGTATGCTCATGCTCCCAGGGCCAGCTCCTGCCACTCTCCTCTTCCTCTGGGGATGGGGGAACAGGGGGTTCCTGCTGCCTCTGCATCCTCTGAGCCCTGGCCCAGTTCCTGAGCGGTCGCCAGGCAACCTTTTCCTCCGGCCGCTCCTCTTCTCGACTTCTCCACCAGGTTCAGGGCCCCAGCCAGCATGTGCCACAGCCTCGGGCTGGAAGGGCAGCTGGGGACCCTGTTGGGCCTTCTTTCTATAACAAATTAAAAACTATAGTTAGGTTTCTAAAACCAATCCCTTCCTCCCTGTGTGTGTTCTTGTTGAGTATTCACCTCTGGTGGATTCTGTCCAGATTCTTTTCATCATCATGTCATGGCCCTTGTGACCTGATTTGGGGTGCTCCAGCCTTCCTTTCTTTTGCATCCAAACAAGGATGTTTGCTGAAGGCACGCTGTTTGTTGCACGTGAGGCCACCACCAGCTCCATGAACCACAGCGTGTCGGGGAGGGCCCTGGGTGCACACATGGTGAGCCACGGGTGGGGTGTCGTGAGGCAGCTGCCGGGTGTGGCAGGTGGTCCGGACCCCAGGTCCTTGTGCCTGGGACCCCCCGTCTTAACCCTCCTACTGCCACACCGAGAAGCACTGTGGAAAGCAGCTGCTTTAATCTCATAGGAGACAGGTTGCATACATGTGTTCACTCTCATATTCATCTGTGTTTTCCACGTGTAGGGAGCACAACACACGTCATGCTGGGACCTCTGTCTCAGAGCTGGTGGTCGTCCTCTTCCTGCCATGCCCAGCTTCAGCTGGTGTTCTTCCCATGGCCAGAAGCAGGTGCCTCCTGCTGTGACAGTGCAGACGCATGTGTGTGGTCACCTCCCCAAGTGTGTGTGTGTGTGTGTGTGTGTGTGTGTGTATGTCTATATGTGGTCACCTCCCCAGGTGTGTGTATGTGTATGTGTATGTGTGTGTTGTCACCTCCCCAGGTGTGTGTGTGTGCGTGGTCATCCCCTCCAACGTCCCCAGTCCTCAGGATCTCTCCCTGTCCACCCTTTCCATAGTGTCCTAGGGTTGTGTGGGCAGCCCCAGGGTCTCAGAGACCAAGGGAACTGTGTTCCTTACTGTCCCCACCCTGTGCATGGCATCACTGGTGTGCCCCCAGCCCACTCCTCTGGTGCCTGTGGCGCACCTGTCTCTGTGCTGGTGACTGTGGCCTGGCCATCCTTCAGCGCCAGGCGTGGGCTGGGAGCCGTGCTTCCACTGGTGGGGGGAGGCTGGCAGTCGGGGTCCCTGAGGGCTCCCCCTTGCCCATCAGCCCTGCGAAAGTCACCCTGTGCACAAATGTATGAATGAAAGATGATCCCGCCTATCTCAGCGCTACTCCCACCATGCTAAAGCACAGAAATTAAGGTTTTGTGCTGTAGTGCACAAGGGGAAAATCTCGTGTTCACCTTGAGGAGAGCCCACAAAGATCTGATGATTGGAGCTGTGTCACTGCTGTGAAGCCTTCCTTCCATACGGAGTGAGCGGGCTGTGGCCCCCAAATTTTGCCAGTGTGAATGGAAAATGCATTTCTCAGGAGCAGCTAACCCACATGTCTAGGACCATTCTTAAGTTTGGGAAATTGAGGAATTTACTTGCTTAGCTGTTTTCACAATAATGGATTGAGGGTTAACAGGAGACAATTCAGCTACATTTAGCTAAGCTTCAGAGTAAAAAGAAAACAAACTCTGACCCAAAATCTTTATGTCAGCAGATCCACTGTGTCTTGACCACCTGCTCTGGAGTGGCCAGGAATTCATCTCCTGCTCAGGACCTCAGGGAGAAAACGCAAGCTCTTATTTTGGGGGAGACTTGGAAGTCGGAGGTGGATTTTAGCAAACACCTGCTATCCAAGGAACGTGGGCATTTGGGTTTGGGTTCTCACACGCGCTCTCACTGGGACAGTGTTGAAATAGCCAGGGCACATCTCTTCCCGGGACAAAATCTGGCCCCTGTTTCTGCTTTGGGGGAACTCTTCACCTATTAAAGTTTTTAAAGGACATAAAGCTTTTTTTTTTTTTTTTTTTTTTTTTTTTTTAAGATTCTGTTTATTCATGAGAGACACACAGAGAGAGGCAGAGACAGAAGCAGGCTCCCTGCAATGAGCCTGATATGGGACTCGATCCCAGGATCCTGGATCATGACCCGAGTCAAAGGCAGACGCTCAACCATTGAGCCACCCAGGTGCCCCAACATAAAGCTTTTTAAAAATAATAAATGATGGCAATACCACATTGTAGGGGACTTATGAGAAAACAGGAAAAGGTATGATGTTTACAGTGTATGTTGGCAGTTGACAGAAGCTCGTGTGTCCAAGCCTTTTGTTTTTCTGGCCACACATGGGATGCAGCCCGCGGAGTCAGTACCAGGGCACGGCCTGGCATGCGAAGCCATCAGGGCTCTCAGGCGCTCATTCTGGGCTGCATGGTGCTCTGGAAATCCTCTCTTGCTGGGAGCAGCCCCCTGAACTCAAGGTGCACAGAAAAGAATTAGCTTCACAACGAAGTAAAACGGGTAGTGGGGTGAGGGTTGGGGGCGAGTTGTAATGATTCTGGAGCAGTGTTGGGAAGTGCAGGTCCTGTGAGTACAACAGCCAGGGAAGAGCACCTGCCTGCGTAGGGCAGGGCGTGGCCAGCAGTGCCCGCAGGTGTCCCATCGGCTGCCATCACGGGGATGGGCATGCAAAAGAACCACCTGGCATTTTGATTAAAAAGCCAAAAAGCTTAAAAAGGAAGGCAATTTGCTGTGAGATGTTGGAGTCTCTCAACTTGGTTGGTCTGTCCGCCAAAGAAGGAACATAGGGAGTAAAAACATGCTGGAAATGATGAAAATCGGGAACAGGTTAAGGAAGTTTGATCCCTGGGCCTGGAAGGGAGGAGGGAGTTCGAGCAGGCTGGGGTCCTAAGGCCTTGTCACCACCAGGCTGGTGGGAGTAAGTGACCTAACCCTGCCCCAGGCAGCCACGCAGATGAGGAGGGTGTGGGATGATAAGCATGTGGCTGCAGGTACTTGCATCTTCCTGGTCATTCGGGGGAGGGGATCCACGATCCAGTGGGAGGGCTTCCGAGGCAGGGTGTGGACTCCCCACATGTCCCGTGTTCCCGCTAACCCCCAATGGCACAGCTTCCGGATGCGCTTCCGGCCCTTGGTGCCAACCTGTGGTCTTCGTGCTCCCCCGGCCCCTCGCCAGCAGCCCCCCCCCGCCCCCCCCGCCCCCACCCCCGCCGGGAAGCCGAGTGGGGCCTATCCTTCCAGGTTGTTTCTGGCAAACAGAATGAGGGTTTGGTGGCTTCCCAAAGTGCATCGCATTTGGAAGTGTTCACGCCTTCACAGGCCGTGAAGGTGGCTCCAGGGGGTTTCTTCCTCTAAGTCAGGATCGCTCTGTCCCTGTGACAGTCACCACTGACTTCTTTCCTTTCTTTTCCAGAGTGAGGATCTGTCTGGCTTTGTCACCGTGACATCTCACATCAGAAAATGACAGTGAAAGAAGATGCTCAGCGGTGGTGGTGGTTTGCGTTCTTTTTGTTTTGTTTCGTTTCGTTTTGTTAATCTGAAGCTGCTTACAATTTTCTTTTTGGATCTGAGCAATGACTAGGATTTGGAACATCTGCCACCGTATTAGACTCTAAACCCACAAGGCAAGGACACCTGCCCCTCTGCCTGGTTCCCGCGGGGGGCATTCATCATTCTGCTGTTTGTGCTGTGTTCTGTTCGTTTGACAAAATTCGCCGAAGGAGTTGTAATCAAGAAAATTGGATGTTCCCATTGGCCTTTTAAATTGTGGCCAGTGTCTTTATTTCTTCTTACTTTCATTTTGGCAAAGCAGATTTATCCCTCAGCATGCTAGGAGATTCCACCAATACCCACGAGAGTGGTAAAATCTGGCATTTACTGGCATGCACTCAAAACTACCACAGTCCTACCTCAGTTCTAGGGGAAGCCGGATTTGCGTGGCCGGGGGCCGGCAGGACCTCCCGTGTGCATCTCTGCTGAGCGTGTCTCGAGCGCGGCCTTTCAGCCTTAGTAACTGGTCCCAGGATGCAGCTGCTCCGTGGACTCCAATCCAGGTACCTGCGTGTTTACTCAGAGCCCAGTGTGGGACTGACATTTCTCAATGGAAATGCCATTTGGGATTGGACTTCAAAGATGGATTCATAAATAATAATAATTATGTGTAACTGAAGCAACCTTCTTTTGAAAATCATCAACTCTCTTGGGTAGTGGGGGCGGGGGGAGGCCTGGGGCAGGGGGTGAATATCTCTTTTTACCTTTAACAGACTTGTTTAATCTTCTCTATGTAGATGTTTATGTAGGTACTACAAATTGCAAAAAGCCTTTGATCCTATTTACAAGCTCAAATGTCTCTGCTATCCTTAATCTTGAGCTTGCACTTCTTTAACCAAAAATTCACCTAGGCATGCTAGCGATCCAAGGGTGGTCACAGCTTTGGCAGATTAAAAAAAAAAACGTATTATCTTTACTCAACGCTATCATGTCGGCTAGTGAGGCTGCCCTGAGCAACAATAAAAAAACGCAAAAACTCAGAAAAAGAAAAGGGAAGGAAAGAACCTGGCATAAGAGCTATTCTGGCCCCTGTGTTGTTAAAGGAAGAAAAACAAGGAGACAAAAAAAAAAAAAAAAAAAACCTCACAGTACATCTGACTTGTCGAGAAAGTCCCTAACGAGACTACCCTCATTTTATGTTTCCAGTGTTCTGAAGATAACAGTGTTGTGGCCATTAGTACAGGTGTCACCCAAACCTGCTGACCTTGGCCAGCAGAATGTCATGTCACCTCTCTGCCCCCTTGACACGTGGCAGAGGGCTGAGGATCCCCCTCCCCCGGGCACGTCCACGGTGCCTCTCTGCTCGGATAGTCCTGTAGAGGTTACACTAATTCATCGGAGATGTGAGTTGTCTTTTTTTTTTTTTTGGAGAAAAATATATATAAATATATAGATATATATCACTATAGAATAATGCATTAATAAAATGAGGCTTTTTTAGAGGAAGACCAAAAAATTCAATGTCTTAAAAATATATTTAATGGCAATGCAAAAGTCTTCCTGCTTCCATGCTGAACTTTTAGAACAGAGGATTGTATTGCAAGACAAAGTTGAATGTAAAGTGATCCCCCTGAACATTTTTTAAGTTTTACTTTTCTAAAATTACACATTGCGACAGTGTATAGACCATACGATGTTCGTTTGGAGGTCAATTTCAGTGTATGATGCATATACTTTATGAAGATGTATAAAATGTCCTGACATTTGGATTTAGTTTTGGGACTCGGAATCGGAATTGATGGACGGTATTTGTATGGAATCCCCCCAGGACAGCGTGGACCCTGCTGGATACAGTGTATGGCGTATGTAAGTAGTGCTCTATACTTAGCGTAGTCATAGCACTATACTGCAGCTTACAACAAGCAAAACGAAAAGTTGATAATATTAATAAATTTTCCTCTATCCTGTACATTTCAAAAAAAAAGGCATATGCAATATTTACATTTTTAATTTAGTTTACAGAATGGAACCAAAATGTATAAATGTTATGTTTGCTAAAACTTCACAATGTATATTGGGTCTTTGTACATTTTGCCTGACTTACCTTAAATTTAAAATATTTTTTGCTATATAAACTTTAACAGTTATTAAACAGTGTTTTCTTTTTGGGTACGTATTGTTTCTGGATATCAAGATGTTAAATATATTTCTTGCTATTGTGATATGACAAAAGACTTACCTTATCTTGCTCTGTCTTCCACTGTACACGCTGTATATAAGGGTCAATGTGACGCTGCTGGAGACGACAATAAATGGATCTAGAATAGTGCATTGTATTTAGTCTGTATTGATCATGGATGCTCTCCTTAACAGCCATATGCAATAAAATAAAATACATTATTTATGAAATGAATAAAGCCTCAAGGATATCTTTTTCTGCGTGGATGATTCTGAGTTCAACATAAAACCACTCTACTCCAGGTGTTTGAGAGCAAAAAAGTAAATAGGAAGCTCTTAAAATACTTTGATGCCTCTTAATTTAAATGTTTTAATCCTGGAAACCCAATAATATTCCCCAAATGACAGAATTTATGAAAAGTAAGTGTATTAAGAAAACAAAGATGTTACTTATTTCACAAAACACAGATTGTGTAACTGTGCTGGCTGGACACAGTTCTAAGTGCTGTACGAACATTCACTCCTTTGTAGTTCATAACAACCTCAGGTGGTAAGACACACCATCCCCATTTTACAGATGACCAGCTGGAGCACCAGAGGGCAATGTCCTACCTGGGGGTATGTAGCTCTGAGCAGCGGGAGCCGGAGTCGAAGCCCATCTGCAGGCTTGTGCTGTCCGGCCTCGCCTTCTCCCAGGGATGCGGTTGTGGGAGGGCTGAACCAATGCATTCAAGAGAGTCATCAGGGCCAGGAGGTACAATTTAGGAGGCAAAAAACATAAAAATGATGACTATTGATTTTTATCAAGAACAACTTTACCTCCTTGTTGGAAATAATTTTTCTGCACCTCCATTCACCCTGAAATTATAGGAGTGCAATAACATGGGTATCCCCTCTTTTGAGCAAATAGAACCAGAGCAGTTTGGCAGACAATTTTAAAGGTTGGCTTTTAAGTCACAAGACTGGTGGACACTGTGTGTGGCGCTCAGGGACTTGGTGCAGCCCGTTCGTGTCTGGCTGGATTACGCGGGGTCTCATTAGACACACAGGAGGAGGAGGCCTGCCCAGGTTTGATGCCCTGAAATCTATTTTAACGAGCAGGTCATAGCTGCCATTCTAGGAGAGTCGTATAGGAATCGGCAAATATATTTACCCAAAAGAGCTGATTATAAATGAAGTGGAGAGTAAGTTGCAAAGATGCACAAACACCGGAGGAGTTTACCTGAAACCGATTTAGAAACCTCGAGGAGAAGGCTAAGTTTTGTAGGACAGAATAATGTGAAGGTTGGAGATCCCACTCTGGATTTAGGAAGAGTTGGATTCTGAGCCCTAGGTGGTCTCAGTAGTGAATTTGGAAGATGCACCTCTGTTCCCAGTCTTCTTCTTTTTTTTTTTTTTTAAAGATTTTATTTATTTATTCATGAGAGAGACAGAGACAGAGAGACACAGACAGAGACACAGGCAGAGGGAGAAGCAGGCTCCATGCAGCAAGCCTGACGCGGGACTTGATCCCGGGTCTCCAGGATCACACCCTGGGCTGAAGGCGGCACTAAACCGCTGAGCCACCCGGGCTGCCCTGTTCCCAGTCTTCTGACCTGTCTTTGCAAGAGTCCAGTATCTGAGCTGACCTGCAGGACTCCAGGTCCCAGGCCACACCTTACAGAACAAGTTTCCAGGCTGGCCTGGGCAGATTGTTCATTTGTTTGTGCACAGAGGTCTGAAGTGACCATGTGCTATCATTTCGGTGAAGCAAGCATGATTTAATGTATCAGAGCAACACTTTGATGCTCCTGGGTGAAGTATGATGGGGAGATAATCGCCCCTTTGAAAGGTGCAGTGTGTCTTTTCCATCACTGCCCTCCTGCGGCTAACCCATGTTTCTCTGATTCGTACAACTCGGGGCACTAGGAAGTTTGCAATTCTTGCTTTGGCAGGAATCCACGGGACAGGGCAGTGTGGCCTCGCAGTGCTTGACAGCTGGGCAACACTAAACATCCCTCCAGGATCTGGCCAGGTTTTCACTCTTGCAGCCCCGTCTGTCTCTGTTCTGTTCTTCAGCTTGTTTTCGCTTCTCCTAAGGACACTGTTTAGCAGTTGGGTGGTTTCGTGCCTGCTTGTCCTTAGCACCTCCTTGATTTTGTGCTAAAACAATTACTTGAATCCACCTCAGCCCTCCAGTGACTCATGGCCTTTGCCACTACATGTAGAGAAAGTTCTGGGCTCTTTTGGGCACTGGCTTTTCTGATCTGAAGCTGCACCTCCTGGGTTTTCTTTTCTTTTTTTTTCAGAGTCCACTCCTTTCACCCAGGATGGGAACTCTAAAAACTCTAAATTTTCTCAAAATTCCTTACACCTCGAGAAAATTGAGATGCCCCAGCCCCCTCCCTCCAGCTTTCCCATCTGAGACCTCACAAATTCCTGGGTGACCCCATGTAAAACAAAAACATCAAATGATTGCATTTCCCAGAAAAGATGTGTAAAATACCATACAAGTATTCATGAGGATAGAGTTCACCGCAGATAATAGAAAACCCAAGCAGTGGCTTACTCCAGTGGTTCTTCAGCACACAGGCTGATCAGGATCACTTGGAATGCTTGTTAGACCAGATCTTGGGATGATCAGTCCCCAGACTTTCTTTTTATTGATCTGGGTAGTAGGACTCAAGGATTTACATTTCTAGCAACATCCCAGGGGATGCTGAGGCTGCCAGTCGGAGACCACACTTTGAGAACCACTTAACGGTAAAGGGATTTATTATCTTCTGTAACAGGGGTTCAGGGCTGGGTTAATTAGGCAGCTCCATGGCATTATCATGGGGCCAGGACCTTCTCACCTTCTACTCAGCCACCCTATCTTTGTTTTTTATTCTGAGGCCTGTCCCCTCATGTTTATAAGATAGTTGTAGCGGCCCCATAAGGTATATCCTCCCATAATAATATCCCGTAAAGACAGTCTCTGTTCCATGGGTACTTTTCAAAGAGATGCAAATGGTCCCAGAGCCACCTACTCCCAGCCAGCCAGGCCTCACTCCCACAGACAGCCCGTTGTGGTCTTGGTTACTGGGGAGAGACACTGTGGTTGCTTTGCACTGAATGAGACTCACCCTCTGGGCCTGGGAGCAGTCAGCATCCCCAGAAGTGCCAGTCAACTGGGTAGTGAACAGTCGGCTGCTGGTGACAAACTCTTGAGAATGGGTGGTATCTCGCAGAGCCGGGCTGGCAGTGGCTGTGCCAGCAGCAGAAAATGAACCTGTGATTGGAACTCTTTCAAATGCAAGAGGCCATCTGTGTTCACGGTGCACACACTCCCAATCTCCGGGGACTTTGAGAAGGGGTTCCTAGTAATGTACAAGTGGACCGAAGTGAAAAGTCTAGCACGATCAAAAATCGTAATAGTGATACTGGCCTGTATTTACAGAATTGCTGTTTTCAAGACCCTGAACATAATTCCCACCACCGTGTTCTTTATGTATGTTTGCTCTTGTTATTCTGCACAACATTGGAAGCTATTTTGTGAAAGATCAAGATACAAAGGATGGAAAATTGGGCCTTTGCAGGAGTATTAAAAGCAAAGACTGTTTAGGTTGGAAGAGAGAAAGCCACAGTGATTTATCCCCCTTGCTGATGTTAGAAGCTAAGAAGAGAGGCTGGTTACCGACCTTCTTTTGAAAGATTTAACTAGCAAAAGGGATGAAAGGCAATGGGAAAAACATGTTCGTTTTCCACAAGGAATAACTTGATAATAATGAGGATTATTGAATGCCAATATTGACGTCGAAAGAACTTTATATTCTGTGCAAGTCTGAAAAAATAAGACTTTCTCTGAAAGGGAGATGGCAGGTGGTCCTTGCAAAGTCAACTGGCCCTTCTTGCCTCTCTCAGCCCCGGAATCAGGGCCAGCTTTCCTGCCCCTACCACCAGCTGCTTCCAGAGATGATAAAACTTGGTGCAACCAAAGTGACAGAATGATCCTTACAAAATCCACGAGTGATCAAATCTCCATCTCGGTTAAAGGTCCTCTGCCCCTCCGCCAGCCCGTTATCTTACAGGAAAAGTCAAACTTCCTCAACCTGGTAGACACAGTGCTTCATGGTGTGGCTTTCTTGGACTTTGGTGGGCCCTTCACGGCCACCCCTTCGGCTCGTCAGCACCAGAGCCTTCCCCACTGCACCCAACCTCGCACACAGATGGAGACAGAATGACGCTGAGAAGAATCGCTGGACTTGAAACGTGTTGAAAACGTTCTTGTAGCATACCTTTGAAAAGTTCTTATTTTGAAATTTATTGAGTTTTCTACTTTAGGGACGATTGTTGGATGGGCTTTATCTCTGACACATCTTCATATCCTATTATTAGCTTCCCTATAAACGTCTGAATACCATTCTCCTGTTTTACCTGTCTGTATTCACTATGGTTTATTAGAGTTTTCTCCAAGTCTGTAATTCCAGTTTTCAGCCAAGTCTAACCTACTTTGTATATGTCGGATGCAATAATGCTGCATCAATGTTGCTTGGTCCTAATTCATGGCTTTACGACTTTATTCCCCTTTTGAGCTTATTCTGATTTTTGTTTACAGATTCGCTTTTGAGGTCTTAATTTATTGACTCCAGAGATTCTGCCAAATGGTTTCTGTGTTCGAGTCACTATTGGGGAATTGGCCTTGTGAAAGGTGCCTTTTACACTCTGCCCCCTGTCCACCCAACCAGACTCAGCTTACACCCTCCCAGTGCTGGGAACAGTTACCTGAACTCATTACCAACATGAATCCTTTAAAGACTCTGTTCCCTTTGACCTAGAGTGTGGGAGGCTCCTTCTTTACCTGGAAACTTGTACTCAGGCTTCAAGACAGATACCATCACCTGGATCAGTCAGGATAAGCTAGGTGATGCTGCAGTGATAGGCAAGCCCCAAATCTCAGAGGCTTATTTCTCATAATAACACATCCAATGTGAGTGGGTAAAGGGAGGAGCTAGACCTAGCTTACTGTGGTCATCAGAGAGCAGAGCAGATGGAGGCACACTCCTTTCTCCCAGCATCACTGCACAGGAGGAAACTGTGAATTGTCCACTGCCTTCTTAAAATTTACAGTCAGAAATGAGACATGTCTTTCCTGCTCATTTTTCATTGACCAAAGCACATGCTGTGGCCACGTCTTCAAAGGGGATGGGAAATTGCACACCATGGTTCAGAAGGAGTGAATCCAGAAATATCTGGTGAGCAGTCTTAATGACAACACAACCTATTTTCATTTCACCTAGGCAGAGCTGGTTACTCACTTCTCTGGATTCACAAATCCCTAAAGGCTAAGTATAATCCAGAGCACCGAAGCTCAGAGAGATTGCACAATTTGCTCAGGGTCACACAGCTAATATATAATGAGTCAGAACTCAAAACACTCAATCCAATTGGCAGGTCTTTCCCACTGTGCTTGGTAGAGTGAACACAGCATGTGGTACATAGTAGGCTCAAGAAATGTTTGCTGAATATTTTGAATGAATGCCTTTGCATTGTATACTACTTGAACAGCACCAGTCTAAGTGAGTTCATTGTTTTTGAATGATTATACTGTATTGTACACTTGCATTATTTCTCAATATTTACCTTGTTTTGGCTTTATGAATGCATAACACTACTCAGGGAATTAAAATACATCTTCCGAATTATAATACGTGACTGATATTCAATCCCAGTGTTCGCTCAATACCTAGCATGTGCGGAATTACATGTAGCTCCCTAGGGCAAAAAGGTCAAAACAACAATGGTTCAAACAAAGAACTGTTTATGTGGACATTTCAAATTGGTATGGGATTTTCACAAAGTTTCCCAGGACCATGGCTCCTTCTGTCATGAAGCTCTGCTGTCCCCTGTGAATGGCTTCTGTCTTCAGGTTTTCTTTGTGGTCCAATGTGGCTTCTGCAGCTCCAAGAATCACACAGGCTTTTGCACATGTAAAAGCTGCAGGAGAAGGTGGGAAACGGACTTTGAACTGGGAACATTACACCCTGAAATGTAACTGGGCTCTCGGTCTAAGGAAGAGGGGGAGACAAATCATGTGTATAGATCTGACTTCAGGGATGCCTGGGTGGCTCAGTGGTTGAGCATCCGCCTTCGGCTCAGGGCATGATCCTGGGATCTGGGATCGAGTCCCACATTGGGCACCCCACATGGAGCCTGCTTCTCCCTCTGCCTGTGTCTCTGCCTTTCTCTGTGTCTCTCACGAATAAATAAATAAACCTTAAAAAAAAAAAAAAAGATCTGACTTCAAAAACACCTGCTTCCTTTGCATTAACTTGATTGCGTGGTTTGATTTTTTAAAATATATACCTTTTATTTGGCTTCTTTTTCTCTCAAGGAGTTTTAAAATCACATGACTCTGAACTGTATGAGGGACTTGGTCCAGAGGCTTGAGGTGCTCATGGACAAGAGCTGAAAGTGTCAGGCACCACAGTCATGGTTTACCTTGCACATGTTTACTGTGACATGTGCAGTGCTGAAAGAGAGATACACACAGAGGTACATCATTAGCAGTTACGTGATCCATGCGGTGAGAAAACCTCCACCTTCTCAGGAGAACATGTACCCATTTACAATGACTAAGATTATACATGAACCTCGACTCTGGCAGGACGTCCTTAGCTCTGGTTCCTCACTGAGCTTCGTGGAGGCAATGGGGAAATTTGTTCGACAGTAATTCACAATGAGAGTCACTAGACCAGAAAATTCACTCCGGTTTCCCCACTCAGAAGACATAGAAAAGCAGGATTGTCCACGTCCAGCTGTGAACATGTTCGCGTCCAGGTAATTGAGAAGCCAAGTCACTATCTGCACCTCCACATCTGAGACATGTCACAGAGAACCTTCCCTTTCAACACCACTAGTTTCTTCAACAATGTTTATTGTGTGTCTCTTCTACGCCAGGCACTCTTATAGGCACTGGAGCCAGTGTGGGGAGGAAACCTGCGTCCTCGCACTCACAAAACTTCGAGTGACAAACAAATCACTAAACATGAGATGAAGATAAGATAGGGAATAGTGTAGAGAAGGCTAGCTTGGGGGACAAGGGGAAGCAATGTCTTCTATGGTGGCTAGAAAGGGCCTCTCTTGGAAGGTGACCCTTGAGCAGAGCCCTGAGCTCTGCGCCCTGCCCCCCCACTGCTGTGTAGACATTCAGAGGAAGAGTATTGAAGGCTTAGGGGTTAGCATGTGCAAAGGCCCTGGGGCTGAAATGAGAAGGAGGCCAAATCTCAGTTCCTGCTCTACCATTTCACATTTTCAGCTAACTACTTAACTATCTTGTTTAAATGTGAATCAGTTATGCAGATAATCTATCAAAATGTATCATAGTTGTTAAGAGTTTTGCTTTACTGCCTAATCCAGAGAATGGGTGGAATTGGAGGCAGAAAGCATTAAGCAAACAACAGAAACTTCCCTTGAAATTGGAGGGATATTCATTTGGGGTGAGTATATATTCCGTGAAAAGGGAAGGACATGGCAGGCCAGACATTAGCAGAAAGAGTATGTCTCCTAGAGCCTGCGGTGGATGCACCAGAAGGCTGGGAGCAAGGCATCGGGCAGCAGACCCCTGCTAGGGAGCCCTCTCCTCTCTGCTGTCTTGACAAGGCCGGCGGCTTCTGTGCGCCCCAGAGCTGCCTTGGGAAGCACAGCTGATGGTGTGGTGACCCCCTCTTCATCACCGACATGACCACGAGCAGTGTGTGGGAGCCGAGGCCGTCGGGGCTGCTGAGCCTGCTCACGGCACCGGGCACGCGCTTATGAGCCGCCAGGCTGGTCTCCACGGCAGGACATCGCGTGTGCCGGGTCATCACCTGCCACTCACCTGGAGGGCTTCCTGCGAGGTTCACAGGTAAAGTGAGGCTGGCCCCCTGTCAGCAAGGGTCCTGATGGTGCTGAGCCCGTCACCCCACGTTTCAGAGGGTTATTGTCATGAGTCAGCATAACCAAAGATCACCAGGCTCTATGGTTTCTATACCCACTAATGCAATTACTGTTATCACATTATTGGGATCTTGAGTATCATCATTATCAGGGACATCTGTGAAAAACTGCGCTGTCCAAAGAAAGCAAAGCATAAAACATCATCACGGTCTCACCCGTCCTCACAGGGCAAGGAATACTCACTGACATGCTGAGGAACGGAGATTGGCGTGTCCTGCTAAAATAAGCGAAGATAAGGTTTTAAGAAAGTGGCCTCTCTCTGGCTGTGTATTTTTCTTTACAAGGCATCTCTCTCCACCATCCAGCACTGCCAGAGGAAGCCCATAGTAACTTTGTAAGATTAGAGGTTTGGTTTTTAGCTGTGTCGTGCTGGGTGTGGGTGAGCAGGTCCCCCCTAAAAAACAACAGAGGCCGGTTCATGTGCAACGGCGTGAGAGGACACACACAGGCGTCCAGCTCTGCAGAGCTCTGCCGTCTGGCAGAGTGTTCACACACCTCTCAGACTCCTTGCAAAGGAGGAGGGAGGTGTGGGGCTGAGAGCAAGCCAGGCCGTCCCTAAAGAATGTGAGAGGTAAGGGAACCCAGGCAAGAGGGAGCTTCTGGGCGCCCGGGGCACCTGCTGGCAGGAGCCTGGCACGGTGCTGTCAGGCCGGGTTCTTCCAGGCCGTGGCTCTCCTGTGGGGTTTCCCAGCCACATCCAGTTTACCCCAGCCCCAAATGCACTCTGGATGCGTCCTCCCATGGAGCACGAGGAGGGAAGGGATGCTTGCTGCCTGCTCATGCCAGCCCCCTGAGCTTTCGAGGACCTACTGGAGATGTCAGGGCTCCTCCCCGGCAGGTGGCCCAGACTTGTTTACTGCTCCCAAAGCAACCTCGCACTCCTTCCTGCCGTCCGGTCCATTTTCTGAAAATATGAAGTTCTTGGTTCAAAGCCGCTGCTTCCTGCTTTCATCTGTTCAGCCTGTCCCAACGACGTCCAGCTGGCATCCAGAGCCAGCCCTCTGTGGGCAGCATTAGTGTCCCCAAGGGTGCACAGAGGGACCCGGGCTCAGCCGTGGGCTCCCTTTGTTCATCACAATACCCCAGGAGTTACTCAAAGTCAGCGCACTCATGAAGGCTCCCGTATAAAGGGCCACGTGTCTAACTCAGGTCTTGGTGACATAAAATTAAAATAACACCTCTGCATCAAGTTCAGCCATGTCATACCCTGTTTCGGGTTCCACCAGCTTTGCCAGGTGGCATTCCTTGGGGGCTTTTTCCTCCAGGATCTCCTAAACCCAGGCTCTGGCAATGGAGCCTCCTTTCCAGCATCCTCTAGAAAGCTGATTAAATAATAAAGCAGGAAGCCATCACGAGAGCCTCTTACCATGTCTGCCTCCTCTCCCCTCCACGCTCCTCCAATAGCAAGCAAAGCTGCTCCGTTCCAAAGAGTCATTATTTCCTTCTGCACACACATTCCGATTATTCAAAGGTATGTTATTTCCCTTCCACTGAAAGTTTTCTCCTGATTACCTGGAGGCATCCAGGTGTGGCTCTGCTCAACCCTGGAAAATCAGCTCAACCCCAGGAGTGAGTACCTACAGCAAAGAGCCGCGCAGGCCGAGCAAGGCAGCCTGTGCAGGGTGAGGATGCTCAGGGCAGCCCGCAGCTGCTTGTCTACCCGGTGACTCAGGCTGGTGCACAGGCCAGATGGACGGCATCTCGAACTTTCATCTGATTGCTTAAGAGCAGGTTCACCGGAAAGTGATCTCATGCCCTCACTCCGTCTGCAGTCCCTCGGTCCACTCCCCGGCTTTCTAAACTATCTCGAGGAAGAAAATAAAACTTTTCATTATGTCTCCTTTGCATTCAAGGTGTGGTTGGTGATTATTGATCGGCACCAAAGTGCACATGTAAGTAAATTTAAAACATCTATTGAAATCGTTTCTGTGTCGTTGTCTATAAAATAATTTCTAATCTTTGTTTGTTGCTCTAGACGGAACATGTGCATACCCCCAGACTAGGTTGTTGAAACCTCACCCCCAGGGTGACAGTATGAGAGGTGCCGAGGTCCTGAGGTCAGACAGGCTTAGAGGGCTCCCTTTGCATGAGGACATATGTGGTCTGAGACCCAGAAGAGGGTCGCCGGACCCCACTCTTGGCATGCCAGCCTCCAGATCTGTGGGCAGCAGATCTCTGCTGCTGTGAAGCCACTTTAGACATCCGTCCTGAGCGGTAGGCAGAGGGGAAGAGCTCAGAGGGCCTCTGTGTGCCCACAGCCCCGTGAACAGGCCTGAAGGCACTCTTTGAAGCGTGAACGAAGCCACGTCAGCCACTAAGGGGATTATCTGCACAGTTTCTCTTTGGCGCTTCAGGGCACACCTGAAATAAGCCAGGTGAGCCTTCTCCTGAAAGATGAGGAGTCTGGTTAGTCCCTTTGAAAGCTTTTCTTTGGAAAAATTCAAGTGGATGTCATTTAATAATGTGTAATAATGTTTTTCAGCTGTTGATGTGCACACAGATTCCCCGGGGATTGTGTTAGCATGTAGAATCTGAGTGAGTGGGTGGGCCTGGGTAGGCCTGAGGCTCCGGATGTCCAACAGCCCCCGGTGATGCTGCTGCTGTAGGGATGGTCCTTGGGGCAGCAAGGGGCATAGGATGCAAAACTCAGCTTATGTGGGAAATGTGTGTGGGAAGAGGACCTAACTCTTAAAGTCAGTATCTCATACCTTCTCCATTCTTCCTCAAATTCTCCTTCCCTAGTGACAAGACTAACAAACCCCAAGATCAACTCCTGACATGGTAGTAGGGTAACTGCAGCTGGTTAACAGGGCACTGAAGAGCTGAAGGCCATGGTCCCACTGGGTGGCCTCCAAGGCAGGAGGCCTGGGTCCTTCTGTGTGACTCATTTGATTGTCCCACCAATGCCATCACGCCATGGAAGTAATCTCTGTTGAACCCTGAGACAGACAAGGAGACTTTCCATCTGTCACCCACTTATCACAGAGATACATGCAAAAGTTGGCTTCTGGAATTTCAAGGAGAAATGATGTGGAATCGTGCAAAATTGCAGGAAAGCTTCTTCCCTCCCTGGGACCCTGGGGTCCTACCGCATTGTGACCATAGCCAACTTTCCTTCTTCCTTTCTGCGAATTTACCCAGTGGTGCTGAGGAGTGATCAACCACATCAAACCTGCCTTTCTTAGTTTTGTATTGCATAAGGACCAGAAAGGACAGTGACACTAACCAGATGTGGGGAAACGTTTCCTGCACATTCGAGTATGTGTGACACGGCTCCTTCCATTGATGCATTTTCTCTCCCTGTCCTAGAAATCGGTGTTACTCTCTGTCCCATTGCTCGTCACCTCATACCCTTCCCTGGACACCATCACACATCCATGACTGCACCTGCAAATCTGTGTGCTGGACCCTGACTTCCACCTGTCTCCACTTCAAGGACACAACTTCTGACTGCACACCTCATCAGGACATAGCACAGCAAATCATATTCTTGCCTAGACCTGTCATCCCCCCTGAATCCCCCATTTGGCTGTTCTTGCCAAACATTCTCTCTCTCCGCCTCACTGCCACCTCTTTCCAAAACATGGAATCTGGGATGGCAATCTCATGAGATCACAGGGCCCCAAGTTCCATCTGTGTGCCAATGACACACCTTGATGTCCATGGAAGCAATGTAATAAAAAGGGACCCCCCTTTTTTTAAAAAGATTTTATTTATTTATGAGAGACACAGAGAGAGAGAGAGAGGCAGAGACACAGGCAGAAGGAGACACCTTGGATTCTTCTCTCATCAGCACCCCACATGGCAAACCCTGGTGCTTTCACCTGCCCCTTCTCACCAGCTCCCCTTGTAGATACCAAGCATCTCCCCTTGAGCTCTTCCCCCATCCCATCCCCTTCTCTGGACACCTCAGTGAGATGCAGACAATGTAAACCAGACCAGATCCCTCCCCAGTGGCTTTCCAGCACCCCTGAAGCAGTGTCCATGCGCCTTTCTATGGGTGACAAGTCGCTGACCATCCGCCATGCCCACCCACACTACGACAGGTCAATATATCAATACAGTAATTTCCCTTTAAATGTTTTAGAGTCTCAGAAGTGATTGAGAATGGAAAAGGAAAAATAATTATCTAGTTAGTATTAGATAACGTTTACCCATGTATTTGAATAAGAAATGCATACATACATACATATCTGAATGCTCATACAGACATGAAAGTTTTATTTATTTATTTATTTATTTATTTATTATGTATCTTTTGAAAAATATTTTATTTATTTACTTGGCAGAGAGAGAGAGAGAGAAAGCATGAACAGGGTGAGGGGGAGAGGGAGAAGCCAACTCTGCGCTGAGCTGGGAGCCCAATGTGGGGCTCGACCCCACGACCCTGAGATCATGACCTGGTGCATCACCCACTGAGCCACCTGGGCACCCCCAGACATGAAAGATTAAATAGTATTACTATATAAATTTATATAACCAATGCATAAGAATGCGATCCTTTATAGGATGAACAGGATCCATGTTTTCCTTTATAATGAGATGTCTGTAAAACCGGCTCCAGCTGTCACCTGCTGATAACTCCTGCTTGTTCGCGGACAGATGTCCTCTCGTTGGATCACTTGTACGCGGGTACGTCTTATGGCTCCTGCTTACTCGGGAGGCTCATCTGGGAGGCTCGTCTGGGAGGCTCGCCTGGAAGCCCCCGCCTGTGTCCTGGCTGCCTCTGTGGTCTGTCTGGGGTTCTTCTTAGCCAAGGGACCATCGTGCAGTTTGGGGAAAGCATCCCCACTTGTTTCCTGACAAAAGAAAATGCTGGGAAGCAGATTAAGGATAAAACCACAAGGATCCTCTCTTACTGAAGTCTTCCTTGAACGCTGGAACCCAAGAGAGGCTCTGAAGTAAATCTGGAATTGGCTGTCGAGGGACATTCTGAGGCTGAAATAAATCATGCATGATTTGTTATAAAATAAAGGTACCACTTTCTTGGGTTTGATTTTCCAAACTGCTGTGTTAAGTGAGTGGCAGAGAATCTGGTTCCTGATATTATAGGCTAATCCATTTTGCCAATAGAGTGTGTCACGTAGCCACACACTTTGGGGGGAAGGTAACTTAAGGAAAAATTATGTGACTTAAAGTTACTGTCTCTTCCATCAGTCTCTTTTCTCTATCACTTACAAAACAGTAATTAATAAAGAATAAAAAGGAAAAAATAAAATAAATAAAATAAATAATGAGAAGGAGCGGGCAGCCCGGGTGGCTCAGTGGTTTAGCACCGCCTTCAGCCCACGGCGTGATCCTGGAGACCTGGGATCGAGTCCCACATCGGGCTCCCTGCATGGAGCCTGCTTCTCCTTCTGCCTGTGTCTCTGCCTCTCTCTCTCCTCTCTGTGTATTGTCATGAATAAATAAATAAAATCTTAAAAAAAAAAAAAAAGAATGAAAAGGAGAAAGAACAGACTAGGATTCAAGAAGATTCTTCTCCTGTGTGATGTTGAGCAAATTACTTTACCTCTCTGGGCCTCGTGTTGCTGACATGTGAATTATCTCATAAATGATTGAATTAGATTCACTCAGCAAATATCTATACTAATCACTTGTATCAGGCCACAGGCCCTTCAACACATGCATCCATTTGATCAGAAGTGACAAGCATTAAATCATTTAAGATCCTGTACTCAGTTCACTACGCGACAATCTGTGGGGCTGATGACAATAGTCACTAGAACTCCAAGATCCCCTCATTAGGCCTTGTCAGGAGATAGAAGGGATCCGTTGCCAAGGTTTCAAACTCAGAAGCCCCCTGGCTGGCCACTTCATCGTCCCCTTCTTGTCCCCTTCCTGTCCCAGCTTCTGGCCCCACCGGGCATCCCATCCTCCGTCTGAGCCTTTAGGCTCCTGTTGCCACAGCCTCCCTCCTCTCCTGAGTGTGGCCAAGCTGTAACTTGCTGTGGCAACCAGAATGTGGATGAAGAGACAAGGAAGTCCCAAACCTGTCCTCAAGAAGCCCTGCAGCTTAGGCTTGCGCTCCTAGAATCCCCCCTTGTGTGGAACAAGCCCGGGCGCACATGCTGGCTAGGGGGGACCACAGGGCAGGGACCAGGCAGTCTGCTTGTCACAAAATCTAAGGGAGCCCCGTCCAGATTAGCAGTCACCCAACCACTTCGCAAACTCAAAGCAAAGGCTTCAGAGCAAAGGGGAAGGCTGACAGGTGTCTGCGGTTGCAGTGCTGGAGCTGTCAGCCTGCAGCATCCTGTGGCCACGGGCGTGCCTTGAACTTGTCCCGAGCCAGCAGGACCTTCTCTCTAGTCTCTTGGTTCCTCCTGCCCCACCTGGGTTCCACCTGCCATCTACCCCAGTCATCCTGAAGCTGAGAGGCCAGCCACGAAAGCCCCACCAGGGGTCTTCCTGACTGTCCCCCACCAAGATCACCCCCAAGTCAACCCCATAATTTCTACTCGCAGTTTAGATTTACTGATGCTCTCTGTTAGTCCTTTCTCCTGCACGATTGTGACGGGGGCCTCCTGTGATCCTAGCAGGGCCCTGGCTCTGTGCCGGGGGCCCCATGTCCACGTGCCCGGGCTCCCTCCCCGGTCCTCCTACCAGACCTGCCTCCCCTCCTTCTGCCTCCACAGCCATACTCTGCTCCTGGGCGCTGGGGGGCATCCTCCTGCCTGGGGCCCTCAGCCCAATCCTGTGGGCAGGGTCGTGGCACAGGGGCTGGTGAGCATATCAATGACTGGATTGTGTCACTGGGGCTTTGCATAAAGAACAAAGACCATGGAGACACCAGAGGCTGGAGCCACTAATTCCATTGTGAAGAATCAGGGACAGCGCTTGAGCTGCAGGAGGCCTCAGGAGGCCGTTTTCCCAGGCAGAGGAGGCCGATGGGCTCATCTGTGTTTCCTCCCAGTCACTGGTCACTCTCTGCCCCTCTGCACTCTGGCTTTGACTCTGACTGTGCTGTGGTGACAGCCTTCGAGGCACCCAGACAGTAGCTCACAGCCCCCTGAGCAGCTCCCTCACCAGGAGGGGACCTGTCCCTGCTCCCTGAAGTCACAGAAGCATTTCTGAGCACCAGCATGGGCCGGGCCTTGCACCCACTCCCTGGGGACTGCTTGCAGCTAAAGGCATGGGAGAGCAGGGGCAGGGGTGCAGGGGCACGGGGGGAGCAGGGACAGGGGTGCAGGGACAGGGCTTACAGCTGAGCTGTAAGCTCAAATCCCAGAAGCCCTGATCCTCTCTTGCAGTTGCCAGCAGCCTGCGTACATTTGGTTTTCCTAATGGCCTCTTAGGTTGGACAAGTCCAAAAATGGATTGTCATCTTCCCTGAAAACCAATTCCACCTCCTGACCTTTTTCTCTGAGTGGTGAGGCTAAAACTTAGCATGCACGGCTTATTTCCGCACCCCCCGGGGCCTCCCCACATCCAATCAGATTTGGTCTTTGAGGTGTCCCTGGAACCTGAGCCTTCCTTGCCATTTCCACGGTAATACATGGTTTATTATGTTGGACTCCTGTCGTGTTTTTCTGGCCATCGGGCCACCTCTGCTGCATGGCCAAATGAATCCTGTGCCATTCAGCTTGGATTATGTCATTGCTCCATATACAAAACCTCAACAGATCCCTTAGTGACCGGATAAAGTCCCAGATCGAGTTTTTAGGGTTCCCAGCCCTGATGACTCTGTGGCAGCCTGATCTATGATGGCCTGAGCTCAAGCAGACGCACAACCCTGTGCCTGAGGGCCCTGTGCCCCAGTCCCCTAGCTCTGCCTGGCGAAAGCTAGTGCCCCAGCTTCCGAGGCCATTCTCCACTGTTACCTCCCCCATGAAGACTTCCCCGATGCCTTCAAACCCAGTACTGACACTTGGCACCCTTTTGGCCCATATTTGCCTCAACTCTGAGAGCAGGAACAAGTGACCATCTCATCGGCCATAAACCTTGACTCTCACAGATTGCAAATATTTAGAACGTTGACTCAAAATAATAAGTTATGATTATGAGCACGGTGGTAACTATGGTTTTATAAGTCAGGGATAATCCTTGTAGAAATGTGCAAATACTCCAAAAGAGTAGCCTGGAGAGGTATGCTGCGTGGTTGCTAAGGAGCAAACAGCTTTAGGGGAGCTTAAATCTGGTGGGGTGGTGGCCTCTCCCTGATTAAAGTGTTTGTAGCAATATTG
The DNA here is from genome assembly GCF_053574225.1 of Canis aureus. Taxonomy (NCBI): domain Eukaryota; kingdom Metazoa; phylum Chordata; class Mammalia; order Carnivora; family Canidae; genus Canis; species Canis aureus. Next base: position 3,260,463 of record NC_135627.1, read on the forward strand.
CAAGATTTCTCAAAGAATGTGAATGTTTGGGTCTTCAAAATCATTTGTTTGTGGAATTGTGGGTTGGTCTGAAAACGCGGCACCATAGGGAACTAGTTTGGATTTTGATAAATTATTTTTGTGGCCAGTTTGGGGAACGTAGCTATACTCTGTACTGTATGTTTTGGCGGGTCTGTTCTTCTAAGATATGATGATGGGTAACACCTGCAAATGTACAAAAGTGTGGGTCATTGTTTTCTAGCCTCTTGTATTTAATGAACCTATTCATCAGGGGAGCCCCGGATGTGTCTTTAGAGGATCTAACCACCTGATGCTACTGGCGCTTGAGAAACCCTCTACCTCCCTCCTTCATTCACTGAAAATTAGGTCAAACTCCATACTACGCACATGCAGTATTTTGAACACGTGAAGACTTTACAAGAAATAAAATAGCGGCTTAAGTTGGGGGATGAAGGCCTAGCTTTCCCTCCCCAAGGCCAAGATATCTTCAGGAAAAGGAAAACTAGCCCCCAAAGCCACACGTCTTACCCTATCAGCCGCAGATGCACAGACATCCTCACTATAGGAAGGAGATGTCTCATGTTCCCGCACTGCACCTGAGGTTCCTCTTGGTGCATGGTGTCTTGGTTCTGCGTGAGCAGGCAAACAAAGGAGATGTGTTCTTACTTCCTTTTCTCCTTTTGCCCCCCTCCCTGCCTCCCTCCTCCCAACTACCCCATCTCTCTTCCTCTCTGTCTCATGTCTCCCCATCTCTTTCCCGTTTCCCCTCATCTTCCCCCATCTCTCCCTACCTTTCCCCCATCTCTCTCCCCATCTCTCCCTACCTTTCCCCCATCTCTCTCCCCATCTCTCCCTCATCTCTCCATCTCTCCCCACCTCTCCCCCATCTCTCTTGTCATCTCTCTCCCCATCTCTCCCCCATCTCTCCCCCATCTCTCTCCCATCTCTCTCCCATTTCTCTCCCCATCTTTCCCCCATCTCTCCCTCAACTCTCCCCCATCTATCTCCCCTCATCTCTCTCCCATCTCTGTCCCTATTTCTCCCCTATCTCTCCTCATCACTCCCCCTCCCATGCACTCCCCCCCCCCCCCCCGGGCAATGTCCCAGTCAGGTAGATTTGACCGGGTGGCTACCTCTGACACCACCAATCTTTCCTCCTTACACAAATATGCACTGGGTTTTCAGAACACACTCGCTGCTTCTCCTGCCTCACCTCTGCCCGCTGCACTTAGTTTGGCTCATCCCCTCACTGACAATACCTCCCACGCTCACTCTGCAAGCCTTGGGCCTCGGCTCTACTTGCTACCTGTGCACACCCACCAGCAAGGCTACCGACCCTCCTGGACGGTGCGCTGGGGCGGCTGGTGGCATCAAGGGTTTGATGTGCTCCAGGCTGAGCACCCCCTCCTCCTTATTGTCCGGAACAGCCCCCCAGCCCACGTCATGGCTCTCCATCCTTCCACGACGCTTATCCTTCCAGGGGCTCCATCCTTCCAGGGGCTCAGTAGAGGTGGCCTTCTTCCCTCCTGCCCACAGCAGTAAGACAAGACTGTCTCCCTGGGTGTCACCCCCGTGGGGATCTCCTTTCCCGCAGCCTCACTCCCTCCAGGATGGCTCGCTTCCTTCCTTACGGGGGTCTCTCCCTTTGCCTCAGCTCCTTTCACTTGATTCTCTATTCAGATGTGTCCCAACTTCACTCAGAGCAAAAGTCCAACAGTGTCCTGAGAACCTTCCAGAAGGATGGCTCCCCATGCAGTGTGGTCCCACGGGCTAAGCTCCCCAGTGCCACCCCCTCCCCAGGTCCTGGGGCAGGTAGAACCCTCACAGCCTTCCCTGCCATTCTCTTCATTCGTGTCTACGTCCCCTGGGCTTCCCCCCTGGGCTTCCAGCTGCCTCCCGAACCCCTGCAGCAGCCCCAGTGCAGTCCAGCTGTAGGTGATGCGGGAACAGAGGACTAGCTGAGGACAAGGCACAGGCTTGGGGCTGCACATTGACAAGCCCTTTGACACAGGTAGAGAGACCTTCCTCTACGGACGCAGCTGCCTCGATGTTCATGCTTTGCTCAGGGCAGAAGGCAATCTTAACCCGGCCCCAGGATCCTGTAAGCCTACTTTAACACGTAAAAATTCCTTTAGAAATTTTCTTTATCTCTAAACCCCCAAGATACGTGTTGGCAATCATCGCCCGAGCACGTGGCCCACGGATACACATCTGAAGGGTCTCATGACCAAGGTTTTATTAGACAGTAATCAGTGACCTTTTCCTAAAAGCAGCCAGCCCCCTCAAGGTCCTGGAAGCCTTGCTTCCAAAATTCCAGAGAGGACGCTATCCTCAAACCCCTCTCACTCCCAGGTATATACTCGCCACCCTCACAGGCCTGGGGCAGCTGCTCTTCCTGCCCACGGGTCCTGTCCCTGGGCTTTAATAAAAGCACCATTTTGCCCCAAAGATGTCTCAAGAATTCTTTCTTGGTCATCGGCGATGGCCCTCGCCTATATTCCAAAGCCTCATCACAGGGACTGTCCCCAGGATAGTCAGGCAGGGACTTCTGTCCTGGCTACTTGTTTACATAAAAACTCCAGCCATCGCCCCCATAGTTCATACACGCCCTTCCGATCTCCTTTCTCTGCAACATGTGTCCCTCTTTACAGCACTGCACGTTGCACAAGATACGTATCTCGTGTGTTGTCCATCTTTGCGACCAGAACGCACCTGACATGGGCAGTGATGGTTGCTCTGCCCCTCCTCGAAGCGCTCCTGGTGTACCCCGGGCATGCTTCAGCACAGCCTTTGTGAATCCTTTGTTGTGACAACCTGGGACACGTTCCAGAATCTTGGAGCTGGAAGAGGCCCCAGAGGGGTTGACTCCCCTTTCCTTCTCCGCGCAGAACCATCAGTGGACGTGGACCCTTCCAGTCCTGAAGCAGGCCCTGTCTGGTGGTGGGTGGGTGCTCACAGTCAGAGGAGACCCCGCCTTCCCTGCCACTGAAGGCCTTCACACCAGGATTCCTGTCATCCTCGTGGCACACACACACCTGCCAGGACGGGCGGGCCGTAGACATATTTCCGTGGAGCAAGGCAGCAAGGATAGCATTTCTGATGATACAGCTGACGAATGGCGTGGAGGCCACCCTCCCTGGCACGCCAAACCCTTCTGCAGTGAATCCCAACCCATTGACCCCTTTAGGATTTTATGATAAATACTAAGTAGGGAAATAGAGTAGCTTGATCTTACTTCCAACAAATCAGCTGGGTTTACTGATTTATACCAGTATCTACCTCTACCTGTAAAAAAAAAAAAAGTCTGTTATATAAGTTTTGGAATCATCCGCCCTTTGGTAAATAAACTTAATTGCCTTCATTATAGATTACCAGTTGTCCCTACATTTTATATTTTACAGTTTAAATCACTATACACTTGAATTTATAGGAAACAAATGGGTTTCCTAAAATCCCGAAGAAATATATTTATTTAGTATAATCCAAGAATTTCATAATTCCAAACTGAAAAGCATGCGCTGAAATAAAATGTCCATAACCTATGGAAGTCACTATGACTTAATCTTATTATCTAGGGTCTCTGATATGTTCACCACATGTACTTAGCTAGAAAATTAATCTTGGCATTATCGAATATCTTAAGTACCACTAGGATTCTTCCGTTCTTAAAAATGATATTCAGAGTTGCAAATCAAGACACAGAGTCCCACGTGAAAACAGGTGCAGGAACCTGGGACTCTGCTGGTTCCTGTTGGAGGGACTCTGCTGAGCAACTCTACAGTTTGGTCTTCAACGTTAGGCCACCATGATTCTCCAAAAGCTCCATGACTTAAAACAACTTTTTCATGGCATCTGAGTTGTTTGCATGTTTTCCCAGCACTGGGGTGTGGGGAGAGGAAAAAGAGAGACAAACAGGCCCCTGAAGGAGGTAAGTAGAGTGGAGGAAACAGTAGACACCTTGTCAAAGATTTCTTTCACAAGGCAGCTTCCCTGCCTTAACTCTACACAGTCCTTGTGGGGGAAGAAGTGATGACTGTTTAAAGGACCTACGAAAGTGCGTGTTCCCTAGAACAGAGCTGGGGGTGTGGGGGGTCGGGGGGGGGGGGGTGCTAGGTATGTGCTGCCGGCTTGGGAAGATGGTAATCCTTGAACTCTGCTCCACCGAGGCTGGGGCGGGAGGGGCGGGGAATGCGGGGCCTCTGCAGACCCAGCCAGCCTGCAGGCATTCCTGAATCTGAGGAAAACACTTTAATTAATATGTAAAACAGCAGTGGGAAGAAAAGCTAGGTTAATTTCCAAACCACATCACTACGGGCAGCATTCAGGTTATGAAACCCTGGGACACTTATAGGAGTTCTTGTTTAAAGGCACAGAGGTGCTTTTGTGTGTGAGCAGCTACTGAGGCGCTCAGAAGCCCTTTTATCTGCCCCCCACAGTGGTAGTCCTTTTTCTGTGCTTAAAAACATTGCCTTTGACTGGCAGGCTGCTGTTTTTAATTTGCAATGCACCCTCCGCTCAGTGAAACCACCCCGGGGCTCCTGGGGGGCTGGCAGGCCGTTGTTTGGGACCAGCTGAAAGCAGCTGAAAGCAGTGTGGACAGGGGAGCTGCTGGCTGGCTGGCTTTCTGGGGCTTCCTTTGTCTTGGTGCCGGCTACCTTTGGAATGTGGGGAGCAGGCCTCTTGCTGCTCAGGAAGCTGCTCTGCACTTGCCTGGGGTGAGGCTGTAGCTCATTTCCTGGGCTGAGTTCTCCGACCAGACCTGCACAGGCTGCATCCCCTTCTCCCTGCTCCAGGCCAGGACCGGCTCCGGCTGAGACACGGATCCTCCAAGGGGAGGCGTGTGAACGAACACGGCCGAGGAGTCTTCCCTCCGTTGGACCTGACGGGCTTTGTTCAGTGCTTGAACTAACCCAATTAACGCTGCCCAAAGACCTGCAGACAGGTGACTGGGTGCGCCTCCTGACTCCCGCCTTCTCCATGGCTCAGGTAACTAGAGTGGACGTCTGCACGCTGGTCCCCAGACACCCTGTGCGGGACCCAGAAGCTTGGAGCAACGCTGTATCCCTCCTACCCCTCGGCCTCATCCAGTAAAATGCCCAAGCCTGGCCATTAACACCTGAGCATCCTCAACATCAGATAAGGATGTGTTCTTGGATTGTGCACTTCTTTAAGAATTAAACTCCCCCAGGAGGAAAAGCATGTTTGCACACATATGCAAAGCTTGAGTACATTTTCAGGGGGTTTTGCACACACCTGCTCCAGCCCAGTTAAGGTATCTCCCCTCTAGAATCTGCCCCTCGCGGCCTCCATGTGGAGATCCACGCACCCCTGCCCTCTGCCTGGATTGTCTCTAACGCCCCAGTGCCCAGCCCGGGTCCTTTCCATCTACCACGCTGGCAGAGCTGTCTCTCAGCATTCCCAAGCCCCCTCCCCCATGGCCTCAAGAGGAAAGCCCAAAACTAGCACACTAGCTTAGCAGCACGTGCCTGGGGAGTTTGGGTCTTGCTCTGTGCAGGCCCGGAATGCTTTGGGGTTTCTGGAACCCTGCCTCTGCCAGGACCCCCCCCCCCCCCACCCCCGCTGGCTGTTTTCCTAAGGCTCCTGTCCTCCCCCTGCAGGATAGCTCCTGTATGTCCTGGCACACTCACACTGCTCTCACTCCCTCTGGGCACACCCCCTGCTCCTCTGATGGAATCCTTTACCCCCCACCCCCACCCGGAGAATCTACCGGGAGCCCCCTGGGTTTTCTTTCCTCAGCATGGGAGGCCCAGCTCAGCATGGTCACGGCTGACTGGGTGTCTCCTTTACTTGACCTTGAGCTTCTGCAACCACAATTTCTTTCTCCTGTGTCCTCTGGTGTCTAAACCTCCCAGGGCAGTGACATCTCCTGATTCCTAACAGGAGAACTGTGACCTGCAAAGAGGTAATGACTCAGGGAGGGTGCTGAATTTCACAGAGTACAATGTTCTGATTTATATTTAATATGTGCATGAGGTGGCTTGAGGGGCTGGTGAAGCTGATATGGGGTGGGAGCTCCAGCCGCAGTCCTTCCCCTAACAGCACCCCTGGGGAGGTGCTACTCTCTCTGGCTGTGCACATAGAGCAACTCCTCTGGCGTGTGAGATGCTTCACACATATGTTAGGTTCCTAGATGGATGGCTCTGGAGAGATGTAGCCTAGGCACCTGGATGGAAAGAGCAGGAGCCCAGGAGTCAGAAGACAGGGGCTCCAGCTCACCTCTGCCCGAGCCACGTGATTTCCCACCACCTCCCCCCGCCCCGCCCCTGCCCACACACACACACATACACACAGCCCTGCACCTGTGGACTTACTACTTTTCCAAGGATGTTGGCTCATCGGTTACCCCACATCATTGCTTTGTACTTACTCCTCCACTCAGCCTGTAAGCACCCTCCCCAGGCCCCAGGGAAAGCTCCGCTCCAGGCTCTACACTAGGCACCTGCCCTGCACACTCTACCCCAGTGTACTCCTCACCCCCTCATCCTGAAGACAGCTGCCTGCAGCATCTACATACTCACTTCCCAGCTTAGCTACGTGATGGTCTCCTCCACTCTGGGGGAAGAGCTCACCAGCCTTCTTGATTGGCAGATCCAAAGGATCCTCGTAAGCCACAGCCTTTGAACTCTGGGCAGTGTTTTAAACCACGAGGCTGCATTCTGCTTCTTTGGGAATGCCATGGGGCTGACTGCCTTGTGAGGGAGCAGGCCCCCTGCCGTCTGATCCCTTCACTCTGATCTCCAGGGTGTCTCTCTGGGCCCTTGGCTCCCAACCTGTTGGGCACACCAGGGATGTGCCTCATTTCTAACCCTTTTGCAAAGACTTCAGTTTCTAGAATTTTCTCTTTGCGAGAGTATGATGTCGCTTCCATAACGGAGCTATCCAATGGCTAGGCCATATCTAGTTCTGCCCACTTCTCTGTGGCCTGGGCTCTTTGCTCGCTGCTTTCCGGTTGGCACTCCTGCGGTAAAGGACAGGCAGCATGCTCCTGTGCTGTCCCCACGGCGTCAAAGACTGCTTTCATCTGTGAAGCTACAAACAGGCTCTTTCTTGCAAGCATGGAGGGGATGCCTTGCCTCCCCTACAAACAAACAAAGCAAAACTAGACACAACCTCAAAGGAACCCTTGTATTGAAAAGCTTATCATTATAAAATAATTACGTTCTCTTGTAATTTACAAAAAAGACCGAGTTCATTTTTTTTCCATGAAAATAACTCAAAACGATCTTGGTTTTGTTTTTCTTATTATAATCAATGTCGAGGAGAAAAAAAAAATTAGGAATTCATTGGTTCATGAAACGAAAAGCTCCATGGATTGATCTAGAGCAGGGGTGTTTTGAGTGGAGCTGCCCTGGACTCCCCTGGGGGACTCGGGAAGAGACGCGGCTGAGTCCCGCCCGCGGAGTTTCTAACCTGGGGGGGGCCATGAACTTGCCCGTCCAGCAAGGTCCCAGGTGCTCCTGCTCTCAGGACCCCACTCGGAACAGCGGAAGCCGAGCTTCTCCCCTGGAAGAGGAGGCCCGGGTGAGAGAAACACCCATCCAGTTAGCGCCCCTCAGGTGTCTGTATCCCTTTGGCCAGAGATGCTGGAGGTACAAAGGGGCTGGGGCTACCACTAGCGTTCATTTCTGTGTGGCTCTTGCCATTTCTTCCTTGCTGAAGCCTCTCCCTGCCTTCGGATGTTCCTAGGAGTCCCGGGGAGCAGTGAGGCGAGAACGCCCTCCCCCTGGTAGCTGGCTGTCCGCGGAGCCCCAGCAGGGAGAGCCCCTCCGCGGGCCTATGCTCCGGTCGTCAGGGCACCAGTTGTTGGCATAGAGGGACGAGCTGCCTTCCTCCGTGCCCTTTCCTGCTCACTTACGGACTCCCTCTCGCACAGACAGGAGCCTGGAGGAGGGTGATACCAGGGAATGTCATTTACTGAGCCCTTACTACGTGCTGCCATCGCATCCTTGCAAAGCCTAACAGGTAGATGCTCAATTTCAGATGAGGAAGCGTAGGCTTGGTGTGGAAACTGCCTCCTCAAAAAAAAGAAAGAAACTGCCTCTTCCGTGAGGGCCGCCTGGCAAGGGGTAGCGGCAGGGCTGGCGGGCCAGGCGCTGCTCTGGGGGCCCCCGGCGGGGGCTGTGAGGCTGACCACCCCGGTGCTGGTTGCTCCAGCTCCTCCGGCCCCGGGCTGGGTTTCTCCCGTGCAACACTTGGAACTTTGAGTTGTTGATGTTGCTGCTGCTGCTCTAATTTGGACAACATCTGCATTCCCTCTCCGATGGTCACTGAGATTTCTGGCAGTCGCCGAGGACTCATTGCCTCGTCGTTGCCATGGGTGTTTTTCTCAGATCCCGGCTCTGGGCCCAGGGCCATCGCCCCGATTCACCGTGCTCAAGAGATGCCTTTGTCAGCACAACGGCGACCTCAGGTAATCCCTGTGTTGGCCCACCTCTGATCTTAAGCACCAAATTAATTCTAGAATTTGGATAAGGCAAGGTCGATCCCTCTGTTCCCCTTGGGAGTGGCAGCAGGCAGCTGGGCGAGGTGGTGGGGTCCCTGCCTCAGCCCCCTTCTGCTCTCAGCAGCCTGAAGGAGGTGCGCCGGGTGGGGGGTGGGGTGGGGGGAGGCTGCGGGGAGGGGTGGTCCTGCCAGATGTCACAGACAGGAAATGACTTAGGAGAGCCTAAAGATTTAATCCTGGCCTTTAGATCCTGTGGTGCTTTGGGATCCCTCCGGAGACTCAGCACACCACTGTCCTTCTTGGCAGACATTTATGCATTTGTGTTACACGGTAATGCTTTAGAGAAGTTTCAAAGAGTCACAACAATTTGGGGGACCTACCTGGTGGTTTTATGCCTTCCCTGAAATTTTGCTATCAGAGTCATGGATGACTCTGAACAGAGTGAATGAATGCCTGAGTGAGTGCTCTGACCCGGATAAACTCAAACACTGGAGAATAAAAATGATGATAAATGTGTAACCAAAGTTCTATCTGGAGCCATTCTGAACTTCTTAAAGTTTTGGGGCTAATTGGAAAACATTTGCAATGTAAGGAGAAAGTAGATCACTTACCAGAAAGTTCTGGATATCTGACCCCACAATGGAGGCAGCATATTACTCCCCCGGGGAGGACTCCACATACTGCATCTCGAGGCACCTGCTTGCCTGCGGAGGTCAGGGTCCTACCTGGTCAGACCAGGCTCGGGGGAAAGATGCCCCCCCCCACCCGTTGTCACCCTGGGCGGGGAGAGAGGACAAGACATGCCTTACACTCCTACTGCAGACCATCCTTTGGGCTACCTTTCTACCTTGGTTGTTTTCCCTTTTGGTTTTTCTTTGTGGGACGGATCCTTGATGAGGGCAGAAAGCCCATCGCCATCCAACAGGGTGTTGAATTCAAGGAAGCCTGGAGGGATGCGTGGAAACCTTGTGATTGAATTTTGCCTGTTAATGAAAGTCCATATAAATCAAGGCTCACACAGCTCTTTTATGAATAAAATATTATACCTGGAGGCAGGAGGATGTGCTATATTTTACTATCTTCATTAATCTGCAGGTTTGCAGTTCAAGGCAGAAGCTACCCATCACTGCGAGGGTGAGACATTCCTTTCTGGAGTGCAGTTTTTCTCAGACCAAGAAAATGATCTCTCCTTCCCAAGAAGAATCTCTTTTCTCTGATAAACACCTGACTTCACTCTTTTGCAGACTTGCAAAATTACTTAAGTGTATTCAAGCTCAGGGGTTGGCTGAGTGCTTGCACCATATCTTGAGGTATTCTGCATTTTATAATGATTATGTTTTACTCAGTTGCAGTCACGTCAGACACGTTATCATTATAAAGACCATTGTGGGGTCACTGTAGCAACTGACCGGGTCCGCAGGCACACTGCCCGGGCTGCTTGCCCTGGTCACACGGCCCAGGCTTTGAAGACAAAGGGATGGGGGTCCCCCCGGGTGGCTCAGTCAGTTGAGCGTCCAACTCTTGATTTCGGCTCAGATCATGATCTCAGGATGGTGAGATTGAGCCCCATATCAGACTCCACACTCAGCATTGTGTCTGCTCATCCCTTTCCTCTCTTTTGCTCTCTCAAATAAATAAAATCTTTTAAAAAAAAAACAAAAACAAAATTAAAAGCAAAAAAAAACACAAAAGGATGAAGGAAAGTCCAGGGTATTGGTGTGGTAGTTATCATATACTCAGGAAAATTCAAAACATTAAATATTTTGGTATGGTCCAATCAAACACTGTTCGTGACCTCCTTTGACAGTCATTCAGGATGTGCAATAAGGTGATTTTTCTTTTAAACTATCTTATCAACCAAGCAGATTCTTCCATGTGGCCATCTGCTCAGTTTTGCAGCACTCAGCTGTTCTTGGAGCTGAAAAAAAATCCTGCTGTAAAAAAAATCAATGTACTTGTCTCATAGAGACATAGATTTGATATTGTCACAGGAGTAGATGCTGTAGAAATACCTAAATTGGTAACACTGATTATATCTCCATTTGATTGAGGGATCTTCAGGTAAACGTAACAGTGCTTCACGTAGGGTTCATCAGATTATTTCGGTTATTGTTTGAATAACAAATTCAGCAATTTTAGCAAGTGGAATAAGAAATAGCATTCTCACACTGAAAAAAGGTTTTCTAGATCTTTCCTGTAGTAATGTCTCGTTGAGACTCTTTTCTCATTGAGACTGGTATTTTTGAAACTGTGGTTCTGTTCATAGTTTGGAATAAAAGCTTTGAATTTGGCTCTGTTTGGGGTTCAGCACATTAGTGGTTTGTTCTGGTTTGTATCTGAGGTTCTATTTGGTACATGCCCCTGGAGCTGGTCCAATGTTTGTGGACAGGACCCATGATTATCCAGTGTATAAACAACAGGAAAGGCTGGTCTTGGAGCGCACAGCCATGCCGGCCCCGCCACACTGGCATTCACATCCTGGACTCGGCCTCTGTAGCTGGAGAGGACAACAGGGCTCTCCATTTCCACATTTTCAGGGGTGAGCTTAAGGAGAGACAGGGTCAGTTTTGGGGAAAATTATCAAGATCAAGATGCCTGGCTTCTGTTCCCAGCCCTGGCACAGCTAGAAGGGCCTAGACACACGTTGGTCGCTGCTCGTACAGCCCTCAGAGCAACGCAGCCACCGAGTACCCCACTCCAGCCAGCAGTCCCAGGAGCCCTGCTGCAGGTCAGATGCCTCCACCTTCCCCCCCTCTCCCCACGCCATTCCACATTTCAGGAAAACCAGACTCAGAAAGACCCCAGATTTGCAAGTCATGAGACTATAAGGGTTGCAGTTCATTCAAATACTTCCAGGTCCCACGTGGTTCTGCCTTCTATCTTGAGGCCTCTGTAAACACAGGTAGAAGGTAGCATAGAAATCGTAAACTTCAGCATTTTTACAGGCCAAACATATGCAAAAAGCACAGTAGTGCAATTACAAAAACCTCTTGTAAATCAAATATTTTGATATGGTAAAACCAAATAGCAGCAACCCTTCTTCCTCTGAAGATAACCACATTGTTGGCCATCGAGTGTTTTCATCAAACAGAAGGAATCATATCTAAGAAGACTGCTATGTTTTGGAAACCTTTTTTTCTCATCCTTTCTACAAGAATGGCTGGATAAAACATAGACTCTAGGACCATTCTGGTTTTTGTTCACTGGAAGCGGGCTGATCTGTGGGAAATGGGTTCATCCAAGCCAGTGAACCCTGAGGTACGAATCGAGACTCTATCATGATCTATGTGTGAAATGAAATTTCTATAAATCACTACTTTTCATTTGTTCCAGATTAAATCAAATAGGGAGCTAGAAGATGCTGCCAATGTAGTAGATGAATAAAATAAATGAAAGAAATATTTACAGCTGCAGTAATTTAGTGGCTAGTAACTCTGAAGAATGTCATTTACTATAGAGATAGATGTTTTGCTTTGGTTTTGGGATTTTTCTTGGGGGAGGTGTTCCTTCATTCGTTTGTTTAATGGGATAAAATTACATAAATTAAAAAAAAATTCATCACTTTTAATGGTGCTTCATTTTATGTCTGTTTTTGTTTTGTTTTTGTTTTTGTTTTTTGTGGTAGATTTTCTCAGGTTTTCTTACCAATTTTACCCACCATTCCAACTCACCTTTCTTAGCTATGTCTTCATGTATCCTTGCAATGATGCTTTAAGTGAACAAAATGGTCCCTTTGAACCATGGAATAAGTGAATGACCTTTTGAAATAAACACACGCTCTGGGCTCTGGCGTGGTGCAAACCAGAAAAACCAAATGAATTGACAGCCAATTAAAAAGTGATTGGTCCAATTGAGGTACACCTGCCAAATGAAGGCTGCCAGCTGGAAAATTCTTACACATGTTCCTAACTCAACTGTTATATAAAATGTTGAGGCTGTGTGTGTCTGTAAGTAACCATTGCTCTGATATTTAAAGAGACTTGTTCTTTTATTTTTTCCTTCCTGGAATAGAGAATTGAGAGACCAGGGTTTACTGAAGACGAGAAACCAAATCAAACAGTGGCTTATTCTTTAAAGTAAACAGAGCAAAGGGTATCGGTGGCAGATGTAACCGAGAGCTAGCTCTACACAAAGAGGAGATTATAAAAACAAAAAATTTCTTCCTTTGAAATAATTCTCTTTAATTACTGAACTGTTTTTAATGCTTTTTATTCGCACAGCATTTTAAGAGTAAGTGATGCTGACAAGCACTAATGAGAAAATGGGAAAGGTAGATTTATAGGTTTCTGGGGGCTCTTCTCACTTGCTTACGTGGACCCTACGTCTTCAAAGTCCTGCTGAGACCCTCTTCTTTGGATAGCCCGCCCCCCCCCCAACCATCCTGACCCCTCCCGATCTCTGTTCCTCTGTATTTATGAGACCCATGAAGACGTGGCGGTGCGACTGATGTCATTCGATTTTGCTCTTTCTCTTTTGTTGATAGCTTGAGACAAAAGCTGGCTCTATCCAGGGTTCATATTTGAAAAACAAAATAACAAAAACCAGAGCAATTTTGATGAGTTCTCTCCTGTTTTGTGTGTTGCCCCTGTCACTCCATCTGCAGTGAAGGGAGCAGGGGACTTTGTGACTGTCCCTGGCCCCCATAGCCCCCAGCGCCATGCTGAGTCAATAGTGCATGCTGGGTGGATGGTTGTGGAAATGTGTCCAGGCGATTGCACTCTGGCTTTAAAAGTTTATTCAGGTATTTGGAATGAGATCAGAGACTATCTCCTACAGGTAGTAAAATTTGATCTTTTAGCCAACTAGCCAAAGGTAAGCAGGCTGTCAGAGTCTTATCTGCTGCCAGGTTTCAGAGAACGTGAACTCTGTTCTGGGTTACTGTGTGTTTCAGACACCAGGGCTGGTCTCTGAGGAGCAGAAGTGGTGTTTTGTGAGTCCAACCCTAGCTGGAGCCCTTCTGGTCCTACTAAGTTCTGAGCTCTCCAGCACAGCATCCGTTAAACACGGCAGACATGCGGGAACTGGGGGTTTCCTGATGAGAATGAGGATCCTTCCAGATCCTGTGACTGTTCCTTACCAAAAGCCCTTACAGAGCATGGCCAAGGAGTTAATGACTCTTTTTAACACGGGCATTGCCGATTCACCTGTTCACCCCCAAAGCAAATTCTTGCTATGGGTTCCAACAACATTCTTATAAATATCATGTAAAGTACCAATTTTTTTCTTATTCAAAAGCAGTAGTCTCTCTCTTTTACTTTTTTTTATGAAGTTCTATTGAAAACTGTGAAATAAATACTCAATTTCATTTGTGCATGAGAGACCAGCTATGAATTGTAAGTGTAAAGCTAAACTTTAACATAAATATAAGCATAGGCTTTGAGCCCTGTTGATTACTACTGGGAAAATAAATCCTCATTAGATGGTGGCTGTGTGAGGATGGTATCGTGTATATGTGATACAAAGCATATATAGTATATTTAGTGTATTTATGTAATTCAAAGTATATATAGACATACTTGATACTATGTGAATATTTATTATGCTGTTATACATTAGTACATATGTGCATGTATGCATATGTACACATACATACATTTCAGTCTGTTGAAATCAAACTTAAATAAAGAACAGACTTGAAAATTCTCTGAGCAGACAAAAGCAATTTAGTCCTATAAGCAAAGCTTAATTTAGCTTATTTTGCAAGATAAGTTGAAGCTAACTTGACTTGGGTCACCTCTTGCTTACGGTTTGAAAATCATAAGCGAAACTTAACATCTTCCCTGAAATCGATAGGAGGTCACCACAAACCAATTTCCTCTCATTTAAGAATATTCTAATATTGGAACCAGCCGCTGTGAAGAATGAGCATTCGCTGCCTCCGTTCGGGTTGAGCTGCTGTGCAACAATATCCTGCGAAGCCCCATCCCACGTTTTGGTTTGAGTGTTCCTGGGTTTTGGTGGGTGCACATAAGCTTTTTCTAATTACTATTTCTGTGATGTATTGGTTTTACTAATTTTTTTTTCTGAACTTTTTACAAGTCCTTTTGGTTATATTCTTTATTTCTTTGCAAAAGGCATGTTTTTTTTTTTAATCCCAATAAAACATTTGTCTCACAAAAGTGCACTTGAAATATTTAGGTTGTTGATTAAAAAACAGTTATCTTTGATGAAAGCATGACTTGCATTCCATTTCACAGTAGCCTTTAATTCCTTTCTGTGTCTTAAAGAATTAGTTTTTTAAAAATATTTCATCCTTCTTCTCATCCCATAATTCACCATCAATCGTGAAACAAGTTCCAGGAATAATTGAAGTTGTTTGCCAAATCAATAGGCGAGTTCTAGTGCCTTCCTGGCCCCCACATCCCCCCCCATCACCACCCCAGGGCTTCTTTACTTTCTCTTTTTCCAAAGTTCTTCTGCTCTAGAATTCTACTATCAGTCAGAGTCCCTGTGTAAGTCATCTGTTACCTGAATTTTCTGCTGTCCAGAAGCATTTCCAAGTTTTCCTTAAAATTTTTTTTTTAAAAAGCAGATTTCATAGAAAGTAGAAGTAGCTCACAGGCAACATACAATAGTAATTCCAATCAGCGCATTGAATTAGCCATGTTGAATTCGATTTTGTGTGTGTGTGTTTCCCCCATTGATTTTATAAAAGGTCGTTCTTATTTCTCATGTTTGAGTTGTAATTCAATCATACTTGGCTAATAGGTATATATGAAATAATAGTAAGGTTTCTTAGGAAAATGAGTTTGGCCTTCAAAATAAAGCAACTTTTCTCTTATATTAAAATCAAACAAAATGGGACAAGAACAAGTCTCTAAGTAAGACCAGATGTCCATGGAGTGCCTTCCACCGCATGAAGCTTCTGTTCCCAATGCCATCCATGTGGTGACAATGTAACCTAATGCAAGAGCATTGCCTCTGGGTAACCTCCTGGGATGGCTTCCTCAGGACATTCTGAGGAGATAGGTGTCTTCTGCAACCTCTGGTCCTACAGGGGCAGATGGCTCGTCATCCTCCTCAGTGAGGAGTACCCTGGGCTCTTTCTCCAGGATCTCATGTTGTGCTAGTCCCTAGGCTGCAGGGGCCATCCACAAATGTCCATAATTGTAGATCTTCATGTAACTGCAGGAAGGAAAGAACCCTGATGTTTTGGTGTGCATAGGATGCGTGGGCTCTGAGCAAGGTGCTCTCTGTACATTACCCACTGTATCTTTCTTCCAGCTCCAGGACAATCAGCCTTAGCTGACCTTGAGCTTCATGGAGGTTAAACTGGCATGTGTGGGAGGTGGGAAGGGAACCCAAGTCAGCATCTGCAACTTTCTTTCTGATCTTAATTCCTTTGTGACAGAGGTCCTTGCTTTGTCCTCCTGTTCCCATGGCCTGTGGGCTCTTGACAGGTTTCCTTGTTCACATCTGAAATTTATCCCCCCAGATGCTGGGAGCTCTGCTGCCCCATCCCTGTTGGATACGAGTCCTTAACAATACTTCTAACCTGCCCACTGCATACCTGTTCCCTCATGCACGTGCCCCCTCAACCCTGCAAGTCATCTGTTACATTGAAAGACATCATGCACTTCCTTGCAATGAATGATCTCTGCTCCAAGAATAATCATAATTACAGTAATATTAACGAATACCATTATTATGTACAGCAGCAGTGCTATGGGTTGAACTGTGTCCTTTCTGAATTGATATTTTGAAGTCCTAACCTCCCAATATGACTGTACTTGGAGGTGGAGTCTTAATGGCAGACATTAAGATGAAATGAGGTTTAGGGTGGGCTCTGATCCAATATGACTGGTGACTTATTGAAAGGGGAAGGTTGGAGATAGAGGCACGCACGGAGGACATAAGATGTGAGGAGCCAGGGAGAAGACCACCATCCACATGACGAGGAGACAGGCCGGGAGCATGCTCTCCCTCCTACAAACCAACCCAGTAGCACCTTGATTTTGGAGTCTGAGCATCCAGAAGTGTGAGTGAACATATTCTTATTGTGTAAGCCCCTCATCTGTGGTACTTTGTCATGACAGTCCTGGCAATGAAATAAAAACAGTAATACCAAAAGTGCTATATGTATGTATGTATAGGGCTGTGTACACACATACACACATGCCACAAATCATACACCCTTAACACATGCAAGGTGTGGTATAAGATGCTTTTTTTTTTTTAAGATTTTATTTTTTCATCAGAGACACGCAGAGAGAGGCAGAGACACAGGCAGAGGGAGAGGCAGGTTCCCTGCAAGGAGCCCGATGCAGGACTCAATCCCAGGACCCCGGGATCACTACCTGAGCTGAAGGTGGACACTCAAGCACTGAGCCACCCAGGCATTCTGGTATAAGATGCTTTTAATGCATCATCTCACGTAATCCTCCCAGCCATCTAATATCCCCAGTGCCCCTGAGATGGTGATTTTAGGAAACTTGCCCAAGACCACACAGCTTGCAGGTGGGAGATCAATTCAAGCCCACACTTTGCATCGGAGCATGTTGCCGTGACCAGTGTGGTGGGTCACTCTCCCTCATCTGGCCTCATCCAGTCTCTCCAGTGTGCTGGATCTGAGCGCTGAGTTTCCCCATCGTGAACGGCCCCTCTGTCTCAAATGTCAACAATGTCATCCAAACAACAATGATTTTTTCAAGCCACTAATGTTCAGGGGACATTAAATTAAGTAGGGGTTCTCATATTCCCAGTCTCCACATAGTAGCAGAATCCGTTGGAATGAAGAAGGTAATCTCATTAGTAAACCATTGCCTTGGAACTGAAGGGCAAGTGTGGTGGTTGTTATTTCTGGCAACAGGGTCTTGGTCCTGAACAAAAGCTAGCCTGGTACAATGCTGTATAGACTGTTTATGAATAGGTCACTGTTTATAACCCCCAAGTCAGTGTTGCTTCAGAACCGGCC
The DNA here is from genome assembly GCF_053574225.1 of Canis aureus. NCBI lineage: Eukaryota > Metazoa > Chordata > Mammalia > Carnivora > Canidae > Canis > Canis aureus. Next base: position 3,277,841 of record NC_135627.1, read on the forward strand.
TGGCTTCCTATCCTGTGGGCCAGGGGTCAGTGGAGGGAAATGTGCTTGTGGCCAGTCCTGGAGGGTTCACGTGGAGGTGGAGGGTTCTCGGCTCCCCTCTGCCCCCAGCCCTCATGGAGGCAACTGAAAGAGATCTTTCTCTCTCTCAGCTGGCTTGCCTTGAAACTGACGTGGGGGCAGAAGGAGACTGAGGCTTTCACATCAGACATTATAGGTTCTATATCTTATATAGCCCATTTTTTGATCAGCAAAATACATTTCAAGTACATCCATTTGGGGTTGGACTGTGTCTTTTGTAAGTGGATCTCTCTGGGTTACTTATACATTTTTTTAACATTTATTGCTTTCTGTGAGAGTTACTGATCTTATAAAGATTTCAATACAGAGATTCAGGGAAATCAGAGTAGATTTATAGTGTTTATATGGTTAACTAATAGACCTTCCCCTAAAATTGTCAAGGCCTCCAATCTTTTTTTTTTTTTTTTCTCAGAGGGGTGAGAGACAGAAGGAGAGGAAGACAGAATCTTAAGTAGACTCCACGCCCAGTTGGGAGCCTGATATGGTGCTTGATCTCATAACCCTGAGATTATAACCTCAGCCAAAGCAAGTGTCAGGCACTTAACTGACTGAGCCACGCAAGGGCCCCATTGTAGACAAAATCTTATAGCAAGAGATTGCCTTTCATTTTTGGTGGCTTTAATTAAATCGGATCAACCGAATTTTTATTCCTATTGATTTTGTGAAATTCTGGTCCCAGCAAGGTAAAAATGGTGAGACAAGGCATTGTGTTGGTACTCAAAATATATTTACTTCCCTTGCCTGACTTAATATTTTAGATTTTGGGGGCACCTGGGTGGCTCAGTGGTTGAGCATCTGCCTTTGACTCAGAGCATGATCCCTGGGCCCTGGGGTTGAGTCCAGGGAGCCTGCTTCACCCTCTGCCTATGTCTCTACCTTTCTCTGTGTGTCTCTCATGAACAATTAAATAAAATCTTAAAAAAATATATAAAAGTAAGATAAATTTTTTACATAATGGGAAGTTGAGCTGCCCTCTTTTTTTTCTCTAAAATATGGCTGGTTTCACCAGTTGGTTTATGCATTTAGGCAATTATTCTTTCCCAGCAGTTAAGATTCTAAAGTGATGTCTTTGAGCAGAGAGAGGACCTGGCAAGAGGTGGGAGGCCATGGGGTGCTGTGGATGTACATGCCCCAGGCAGAGAGGGTTCCCGTCACAGATGTTACCCCTCTGGCAAGTGAGTGGCACTCCAGTCACAAACCTTGGCTTTCCTCCTTGATAGATGTGACTCCTTCCATGGAATCAGACAATTCCAGGTCAAAAAGGCATCATTTCACTGGGGCCAAATGTCACATCTTATGGGAGACAAACCTAGGAGGGGCCATGATTTGTCTGAGGCCATACAACCACTAAACAGCAACATTGAGATTCTAAACCAAGTCTCCTGATCATTAGTTCAGTGTTTTCAACAGAGTTCCAATGTGACTGGTTATTTCATAGCAAGACCCATTAGTGAAGTGCCCCATGATGCCATCTTGAGGGGCGATGGGCTGTGTGTACCTGCTGCCATTTTGTCCCCAGTGCCAGCTACCTGGAAGGAGCTCAACCACATCTGTCCAATTAAAGTTTCAAAGATCAAACATGTGTTCTCTTAATGATTATTCTCTCTCTTTTTAAAGATTATTTTATTTGAGAGAGAGAGTGTGTGGTCAAGTGGGGAGGGGCAGAAAGAGAGGGAGAGTCTCAAGCAGACTTGGTGCTGAGTGTGGAGCCCAGTGCAGGGCCGAATCCCAGGACCCTGAGATCACAACATGAGCTGAAACCAAGATTCAGATGCTCAACCGACAGAGCCACCCAAGTGCTCCTCTTAATGATTATTTTCAAATAATTCTAATATTCTTTAAAGAGTACTAACAGTTTTGACCTTTCCATTGCTCCTGAATGTGGTTGCCTCAAGTTGAAAATAAGGGAGATGAAGCAAAATCCACCTGTGTTTTGCTACTTGTTATTAGTGATAAGAAAATTTCATGGCAATGGAAGACACAAATCTATGGGAAAGCAGAGTTGGGAGGTTACTTGATCTTGTCTCTCTGGGTTTTAAATGAGCTCTGTTATCACAGATGAAGGGGCAGTATTAGCAAAATATGTATTTCCAATGCCCATAACTGAGCTACTTTTGAAATACTTGAAGTCATTAGAATACACCAATATTGTTACAGACCCAAAGATGTTAATTAAACTTTGAAAAGTTTGTTCAGTTCAAATGCCTCTGGAAAATCTATGAGGAAAACATGAATAAACAAACAAACAAAATCCTCAACAAATTATTTTTTCTTTGTGGTTTTGTTCCAAGAAAGCATTGTGACAGGTTTCTGGCCCAAATTGACCAATATAAGTAGATATTTGAAGGTAATGAATAAATGCTACATCTGGAGTAGTAAGAAACATTAAAAATAGAATCCTTGACATGTGGGGATGTGTCATGCAACGTGGTGACTGTGGTTCGTAACACTGACCTGCATATTTGAAAGTTGCTAAGAGAGTAGATCTTAGAAGCCCACATCATAAGCAAAACCAACTTTTTGTAACTACATTAAAAAAAAAGAAAGAAAAAACAGATTCCTGAAATGGAAGAGAAGCTTATTTTTCCTTTAGCAACAGGTTTTTGTAGGGGATCTTGGCTGCAATGCTGGAAGACTGGCCTCACGTACACAAACACCACTCAGGGATGGTCTAAACATCTTTGAATGTTTTGTACTGTCCCCCCATCTCCAAAGTTTATTCAAATTGCTTCTAAGATAGGATGGAGACTGTATTGAAATGGTTGAACAACTCACAACCCATCATTAATCTTGGCCAAGTGATGGCATCCCAGTTTGGGAATCCCAACTCTTATACCCAAATGCTCCAGAGTAGGTGAATGAGTCTGTTGCTCAGCGAGTCAACAGATGTGTTGAGTGGTTAACCATCCTCGTCCTCCCCCAGGCCCAGCCTCCCCTCCACCCTGAGCCCCATTCTTTCTCCTGGGCTGTTTACAGCTCCCTCTCCAAGTGTTAGCTGGTAACTGAAGGTGTGAACACTCCCAGGAGTATTGCATTTCCAAAGAGGCCTCCAAAATAGAAAATACTTCAATGAAAGGAGCAGGAGAAGGGAGGACTGTGGTTATTTTTTAACCTACTTGCAGGTAGAGTTCCAGGCCACTTAGCTCCATGTTTAGCAAGAGCCCCCTGCACACGGTTCGCTCCAAATTGGAGAACATGACTCTGAGTGGCATTTTCTTCCTTTCAAGCATCCCATTACAATCATGTCAGTCTAAAATCTCCATTTCTGCCTGTGTCTTAGCTTCAGGTTGTAGCTGAGTGTGGCTAATCTCATCCAAAACAGAAACAGTAAACCTGTTGAATTCTAAACAACATCTTAACAGTGTGTGAACAAAATAATTCGTATTTTCAGGAGCCTGTACCTGCTGCAACTTGCATGTTCATAAACACAGCACTGTATCTTGTGCTTGGACTCTGAAATGCAATTACAAATCTGGTTCCCTACTTTCTCACATATTTGAGTGCACTTACTCATGTGTGCCAGGGCTTCTTCCTTACAGTTATCTTCTACCCATGTCTGCGTGAACAATGTGTATAGGACATAGAACTATGTATGTTAATAAATATGAGGGATGTACCAATGTTTCCAACTTATTCTCATAGAATGAGAGTTGTAATCACTGATGTCTGTGTTCAAGGGCAAACATTTCTGGCATTCTTTCTATGGCCAGGTGACAGGAGGCGTTGGATATACACCTGGGAATGTATCATCTCTCAGTAATAGCCAATGGATAAAACAAAGACGCACAAATGTGCTTATGATTTAGGGAGATATGCTCAGTTGTAGGTTCCCGCAAGCCCTCAGAGTTACAACTGTCTACTTTGTATTTGGATTGGCCAAGGACTCCAGCCAACAACATGAGAATATGCCTCCTGGTATGGTCTTGCCTTATATAGTTAATATTCAGACGTGTGTATGCACCGTAGACATTCAGACAGAGTGTCAGCTCCATGGAAGGCACCAGAGTGAAGGCGTTCACAGTGCACTGCTTTCCCAGCCCGCTCTGGCTCATTGGTTGCCATGGTCTGTGCCCATGCATAAGCCTCTATTTTGGTGTAGGAGCAAAAATAAAGTCAGTACTCGTGATTTGTAAAATTTAGTGCATGCTTCCTACTAATTTAGTTTTCAGATCATCTCTGGAAATTCTTTTAATCTTTTCTGAATCACAATATTGTTTTTAGATTTTGGGTGAAAAAAAATGGCTCTCTTTCCTGAAACAAGCGGACCGTTGTACAATAGGGTGGAAGGTATGGCAAGTCTTCCCCTGTTTTTAGGTAGGTGATCAGCTCACAAATCACCTGGGGGGTTCCCTACTCTTCATGCTCCTGGACACCTGCAGCCACCTGCTAGCAGCAATTCTAAAGATGCCCCGTTTACCCAGACTTCACTTTTCCTTGTTTTCTTCTGATTGTTACTCAATGAGCTGATCTTGAACGACACGTTGATTTTTAAGGGATATTATCTTTCCACTCTCATTTTCTTAAAATGAGAAATATTTAAAAATTTACAAAAGTAGAGAGCACGGTATAAAGAGTAGTCAAATATTCAACACCTACTTTCTGAAATTATACACTCATAGTGGCTCTTGCTTCTAGTATATTCTTCTGCCGAGGGCTAGAGTGGACAAAGTGGCTGCAAGAGAATGGAGAATTAATGAATTAATAGTCTTGGAGAGCAATTAGTGTGGGGGAGGAGGGGCATTTTTAGGATCAGGGTTTTATTCTCTCTCTCTTTATTTGAATAGGTAATATAGCTTGTAGATCCTATCAGAAGCTTGGCTTCAGAAAGTTGTAGGCTTATATATTAATTTTAAACTTTAATGACTTAAGGTACATGTTTGCAGGGTATCCATATGTAAAGAGAAAAATATAGGCAACTTTCTGGAAGTTCATGTATCTGGGTAGCTATCTTTGTGTGGATAAAACATAACAATGAATGAAGCCAGAAGGGGTTCTGGTCACGGACATCAGAAAACCCAGGGTCCAGTCACTGCAGGGTGACCGTAGGCAAGCCACTAACTCAACCACTCTGAGCCATACTTCCCTGCTCCTTTCATTTTTAAATAGAACCTATATTGAGTAATTATTTCCTACTAGACCTCGTGGGAAACACAGGGGCGCAGAAATCACCATTCGAGATGTGAAGAGCCTCTGATCGAGGAGCTGGAGTAGGTGTCGGATCTTCTCTAGGACATTCTCAACTCTTGTAGCTCTCATGGTTTGCTTATTTATTTTATTTTTTTTGTTTTTTGATTGATTTTAGAGAGAAAGAGAGAGTGCACAAGTAGGGGGGAGACGGGAGGGATTGAAAGAGAGAGAGAGAGACAGAACCCTGAAGCGGACTCCTCACTGAGTGCAGAACCCAATGTGGGGCTTCTTTCCATGACCCTGAGATCATGACCAGAGCTGAATCAAGAGTCAGGTGCCCCACTGACTGAGCTACCCAGGCACCCCTCGTAGTATGCTTTTAATTATTTATTTAATGCTAATATTTTTCCCCAAAGCATTCACTATTCCCCATTATTTACAGGATACACCATTTAGTCTAATATTTGGAAATCACCTCGCTCTGATCCAAATCTGCCTAACTTACGCTTCTATTTCTTCTCTACTAAAATCGTTCTCTCCAGCTACGATGATTCCTATTATCATTGCCACCTGGCCATTGGATCACTGAGGCATCCCCTCTGCTTCTCACTGAGCAACAATTCCCACCTGTTCGTCCACAGCCAACAAGCGTCTTACCTTCTCTGGGGCTCCTCCTCACTGCTGCCCTCCTTCCCTGCATTTCTAGCAATGGCACTGTCCCCTCTCATTTACTACAGACCCTGGTCTTCAGATGTCCCCTCTCCCTGAGAGCCTCCCAGACCTGGCCAGCTAGCTCCTTCTCACCTCCCCTTCCTGCCGGGAAGCTTGTGGACAGGCAGTGTCCGCCTTTCACCTCTGAATCCCAAACGCCAAGCAATGGTAATGCTTGGCCCAGGGTACACGTTCAGTGAATGACTGGTGGTGACAAAAGGATGCCTAGGTTGGGCCTCATCATGTGATTCCTCCTTGGGTGTGTGGGGAAGAGAACCACAGAACTGTCGCTCCTCAGGTTCCCAACATGTGGCTCATCCAAGAGACCTTCAGTTACCTGGAGTCCATTTTCAACATATGAAAGTTGCATTTTCAGGTTTTTCTCAAGAGATAATAATTTTCAAAAAATTATTTAATCTCTTGCTAAAGATTTTTAAACCATGATAAAGGTGTCCCGTGATACTTGTTAATTACACACAGTTGCAGATGTTTTGGTATCTGGGAACACCTGGATGTCCTTAGTAAGTATGTAAAATTTGTTTCATGATGTTTTCACAATCATATTGGAGAAAAATTGCTCCAGACATTTTTTAAAAATTATTTTTTTAGTAACTCTGCTTCAACTAAAATAAAATCTTAAAAAAACCCAAATGATAGTGATCTCTTGGTTCAGAGCCCCTGACAGGCATTCGAAATACTGTCATGGATCCGGTTTTGTTTGGGCTTTAAGATAAACGGTGAGCTAGGACGCTTCCTAGTGTATGTGTTCTTTCATATTTAGCGATGAGGAAATCAGATTGAATACCCGTCTCTGTAGGTTGTGTAGAGAGCAGTAAACAAGCCATGACAGGTTAATCTGAGCTAATCCGTTAGCCACATAACCTGAAAGCTTGAACACATCTGGAATATACATAATCTGAGCAGGACGAACTGAAGCGCGAATATGACACTGAGGAGAAGAGAGAGATTCTAGTGGCCATGACTGCCTCCTGCTACGCGGAGACTGCCCGCAGCCCTAATAACCTGATCACCAATCGTCCTCAGCGGTGACACTTGGTGGTGTGAGGGTGGCTATGCTTCAATACCTGTGATGCCCCTACGTTGGCACCTGCCATACGCATGTCCATGGTGCGTGCTTGCTTTTATTACCACATGACAAAATTTGACAAGGTTGTTACTAAAAGCCAGCTTCACGAAATATCTTACTTGCCTGTATTTTGCTCTTTATCCAATTCATTCATTTATCCACCTAGAAAACAAACCATTTTATAACTACTTCTCATGCAGGGACTCAGCCTTATTTCTTGAGTAGGCGCTGTGGGAAACAGTGCGCTAGGTGTGCATGTGTGTGTGAGACCTAGCAGACACCTCTCCCACCTGGGCCATGGTGGCAGGAAGGTGGTGCACAGGCCCCACAGTGGCCTCACCAAGACACCTCCTGGGGATGTGAACTGGTACTCCCCCAGCAGGCTTCCCCGCGCCCCCACACAGAGGAAGCACCAGCACCCAGGAACATGCTCTATTCACGCTGTCACCCACCACAGTCACCAGGCTGCCCTTGTTCCTTGGGAAGCAAGGAAGCAGGAGAAGATGCTTCCCATCCCACCCCCAGGGTCCCCAGCCTGGAGAGGACGACCAAGGACCACCGGCCCCCTTTCTGTGGCTGCTCTGAAACCCTCTGGCTGTCACACATGTGTTATTCACACAGCCGGGCTGTGATGAGCGTCACCTTTTCTCAAAGACCCGTGTCATGATCCCTTGCTTATAATCATTTCCAATCTTTCCTTTAATGACTAGATCCTGATTTTCTTGCGGAAACATCATGTTTCCCCCTCACTCCCCCGAGGACTCTGCCTTGCTCTGTAACTGCTCTGCTCCCACCGCCGGTGGGTCTCGGGAGAGTTGCCATACCAGCTGCAGAACTGCTCCCTCCTCCTTAAACTTCTCCTGTGACAAGATGCCTATCGCTTTGCATCAGGTTGCATCATATGATGTCAGAAAGCTGAAAGAAAACAAAGTCCCTTCCCCAGGGAATGGGCGCTCCCAACAACAAAAAGGCGACCTAGGGTGAGGGGATCTTGGGTTTCAGGTGACATAGGTCTACCTCTGCTTTAAATGGTCGTTCCTCAGACCCACCTTCTCCACTGTGCTTTCCGTGGGCATTCAAAACACATTCTTTGTTCTTAGTGTCTTCTGGGCCTTGAAATGCACTCGGTTTGTTTAATAGCATTTGGGGCTCAGCACACTACTTGATTTTGTGTTCATCCTACTCCAGGGATGGATGATTAAAATATCATCAACAACGTAGGAACACCTTGTGGATAACTTCGGTCCATAACTAATATCTTATTGACGACTGACCTGATTTGCTAAGAAATCACCTATTGTGAAGGACTTTCCTGGGATCAGATATTTTGAACGAAAACCTTATATGCGAAGAATGTATGTTGTGATTTTGTTACCTTGCATTTTACGTATTTTCTATCATGATTTCTATGTGCTGCTGTACTTTGATTAAATTTCAGAGAAGAGCGTCTAACTCATGCTGACTTTTTCTCTAGTGAGAAAGCACATCTAGTGAGAAAGCTGAGGTGGGATATGAGAGGGGGCCGGGCCCAGAGCCGCTCCCAGAAGCTGAGGTCCAGCCGTGTAGTCCTTCAAGAGGCATTGGACCTGCCCTGCTGCAGGTGCGCGTGCCAGTCTAGGGAAGGCTTTTCTGTGTTAAACTCCTCTGGCAATCAGAAATGCACAAACATGGGAAAACAAATCACACACCATGGGCCATCCCTCTCACAGTTCTGGGGTAAGGATAAATGAGATAAAATGGGCCTAATTTCTCTCCCTGACCATAATCTGGCCTCTGAAGGAGAAGCCAGGCCATGGTCCTGAAGCCTCCAGGGCGGTGGTCGCCAGCAGGCCTTCTGTTCCCTTCCAGAAGCTCACCTGCCCCAGGGCACATTCCCAAAAAGGAAGCCCAGGAAAGAGGGGGACTGGGAATTCTATCTTATGCTCTGTTCTCCCAGAATAATCTATTTTCCCACTGTGAGGACATCTTCTCTATTGCATTTCCAACCTGGGGATTGCTGGGGGAGAATTATAGGAGGCAAAGGAGAGTAACTGAGTGTGGATAATGACCCTCATTTGCTTGCTTTGACCTGAGCACGTCTGTGAGAGCTCAGCTCCCCAGCTGGGGTGGTGCCATGTAGAAGCATAGGGCGCAAGGTGCAGAGTGCCTGGGGGATCCCGAAGAAGCCAGGTTCGCGATTCTTGCCTTCTTCCGTCTGTGGATGATTAGTGAGTCGACTCGGGTCATAGAGCGAAGCGTGCCGGGGATGGGATTATTCCAGGTGCTCAGTGCCAGGGTTCCAGCCGGGCTCTGCCGGGACTGCCCTCCTCTGTCGCTCTGTTCCAGCCTGAGCGTGTGGCTGTGACCTGGGAGCCAGAGATGTGGTCTCCCCGTGGGGCAGCTGGCTGCGCAGCCTCGTCCTGTCCCATGTCCTTCACCTCTTGCCTCCTTCGCTGTTCTCCAGCCACATGGATTTCCCTCACTTGTATGAGGACACCGTGCTCCCACAGCCTCTGCTTCTTGGTAGATGCTGTTCCCTCTGCTGGGAAGTCTTCATTTCCCCTGTAACCCAGGCAACACCCATGGGTCCTTCAGGACTCGCCTGAAACATTCCCTCCCTAAGGAAACTTTCTCCCACTTCCTCCCAGGTTGGGCATATCCCCCTGTTTAAGGATGTCCCAGGGCCACGTACTTCTTCAACTGTTACAAAATAGGGCAAGTATTTCTGAGATGCACCAGTGTGATACCTGCCCCAGAGGGAAGAGGATGCTCAGCAGGAATGCCAAGAACACATTTATTCATACACGTGAGGGTAAGTGGCTTCTGGCACGTAACATATGAGAACATGCAGAAACATACCAAGGCTGAAGGCCAAATTTCACGGAGAGAGAAGGATCTCCCAAGCTTGGATTCTCCTCTTCTGACAGATTCAAACCTCAGCAAAGTGCATTTGATGATGTAAACAACAGCAATTAGAATTAAAGCCACAGCAAAAGTTCAGTATAAAAACTATGTGGAAATTAGAAATATTCCATATATAGTCTTTCAGTGGCAGAGATAATTAAAACTAGATAAAGAGATTGTTCAGGAAATGCTAACAGTGAAATGTCATAATATTTGGGACGCCAAAACCCAGACTGGGCTGGGGGAGACTGTACGTCCTCAAGATTTTTATCTATAAATAAGGAAGAATGGAAATAAACTATCCATTCCACTCCAGAACCAAAACAGCATCAAAAACAATAAACAGGGGTCATGACCTGACATGAGTACAAATGCAATAAATAAATGCACAGTGGAAAATAATGAATAAAATCTGAAAAAGTATAGAATAAATATAGTAACTCAGAGCCTGATATTTGAAATGTAATTTTAACATTGACAAATCCTGGGCAAGATTCGTCCCAGGAGGAGAGGAAGAGGGCAGGTGGTAGGCATTGGAAAGGAGAGCTTGGCAGGGAGGTGCCCACAGCCTTGTCCACTGCCTGCCACGACCTGGGAAGGCCACCTGACCCTCTTGTGCCTCGGATCCCCATCCTTATAGTCAGTCACCATTTGTAAAGTACTCACAAGGGCATTTTTTTTTATTTACTTATTTATTTATTTATTTATTTATTTATTTATTTTAATTTAAATTTTTTTTTTCAGAAGGGCATTTTTAAAGGAAAATCATTGTGTTTGTTACACAAAGAAACCATATGGACACCAAAAGTATAACAATACCATGCACAGCCACGTGACAACACATTCTGAAAGCTAGATGAAATGAGCAAATATCTAGGAAAATATCTTTACTAAATGTCCCTTAGAAGAGGTAGGAAGCTTGAATTATCAGTGCTGCAGGAGATACTTTGAAAGGCATTCCGATAGAAGTATACTTCTGTCGGTAGAAAGTACTGTCTTATTCATTCATCTGTTTCACAAATACTGATTAACTATCTCCTATGCACCTCTGCTGCTCTCATCCTGGAGAAGGTACCATAATTGTTTTATCTCCATTTTTAAAAAATTTCAAAAGCAAGCTGTACTTCAAAAGAGAGAAGGAGTATCAACTGGTAAAGATAAAGAGCCAAGGGCTTCATCTCTTCCACCGTCGCCCCTGGGTGTCCTGTGTCCTTACACATGTTTATCTATGTATCTGTGTGTCCATCATTCCTTTGTCTCAGTTACGTGTGTGTGTGTTTAGTGTCTATTGGTTAAAAGTATCCACTTGTTCTACACGTTTTTCTTTCACACCATGGATGTCCCTCAGCGTCAGCCCATGGTTATTGTAATTGTGCTGATTTCATTGTCTTCAACAGTGGTGCAACTGAACCGAACCTGCACCAAGGAAGTGTGGTCCCGTGTCCATCGCTTTTGCCACTTGCAGAAGAGTGATGGAGGTCAAGGTCGCCTGGAGGACCGGCCTGGTGTTTCAATTGAATCTTTATGTTGCAATCTTCTGCTTGTCCCTGCCAGTGACTCCTTCTCCTCTGAGGGCTGTTTTCTGCTCTTAGATCTCTTCCCACTTCCTTCTTGCAATGGTAGCTGGTTCTAATTTTGTGGATGCAAACCCCTATCCAACCTCTCAGGATCCTGTTGGCTGATTTTTGGGAGTATTATCACTTCTGTTTGCTCCAGGTGAGCTGCTGTATCTGGCCATCATGGTCATGAGTCTCATGTCTCGGGTGGCCCCTGGCTGGGCTCGTTTTTATGAATGAAGGCCTGGGTCGGTCACCATGGGCGCTGAGTGTGCGTTTCCTCTGCAGAGCGCACATCTGTTTCCTGAGCCGGCCTCTCCCTTGTATGGCTGACTGCAGGGCCCTGAATGTGGGGGAGGTATGGGGCGGGCATCCTGGAGACCTCTCCCTTCCCACGCCCCTCCTGGGCCCAGTGCCAAACCCGGGAGGCTGTTTGCTGAGAGCTGATAACCCGGCACAGAGATATCCTGGTTTTTTGGTTCATGGCTCCTTTGTCGGCTCAGTGATTTTTCGCAGTGCCCCTAAGCCAAGAGAAGCCCTAATAGCCCTATTCCTAAGGAGTCAGGGCCAGTGACTTATTAACTCTTTATGTCCTTTTTGGAAAACTAGGACAGAGAAACTAAAAGAGAAAACAATACTCCTCCTCCAGGCTTGAAGAGCGCCACCGATGAGTGGTGGATGGCCCGTGACTGCCGGGAGCTATGCCAGGTCTCCCCCTCGGGGACCAGCTAGGGGACCTTCCCCATATTTTCTGCACCACCTGAATTTCCAGTAGCTCTTTGTTTGTTTGTTTGTTTAAGATTTTATTTATTAGAGAGAGTCGGGGCGGGGTGGGGGGGTTGGGGGGGGCTTCTCCCTAGAAGCAGGATCCCTGCAGGGAACCTGATGTGAGACTCAATCCCAGGACACTGGGATCACTCCCTGAGCCAAAGGCAGATGCTCAACCACTGAGCCCCCCAGGTGCCCCTAGCTCCTGCTCTTTATAGTAGCAGGTGCTGAGAATCTCTCCTCTCAGAGGTAGACCTCCGGGGGAGGAAAGGAGCATTGTCTCACGTTGAAGCTGTGAAATGTCTGGAGCCAGAGTTTCAGTGGTGTGTGTTAGCTGTCTGTGAGGGGTGCTTGACCTCCCCAAATGGAAACACTCCCCTGAGGCCCTGGGAGGTGCCTTGGCATCCCAGGGCCCTGTGTGCCATCCTGGTTACAGCTCCAGTAACTCCCCTTCCTGCAGCCCGCTGTCTTTCTTCTTCCGCTGGCCTGAGGCTCTGGACTGCTCTGTTGACGCCTCAAAAACCAACCTGAGAAACTTGTTTTCTTTAGAAAATAGTGTTTGGGCTTTATCTTTGGGAGGGAAGTGTCCTCTGACTCTCACTTGGTGCTAGGGGGCATATTAACCCTGCACCTCCCCATATTTGGCTCTGGGCAAACTTATTCTTGACTTTGAGCACAGCACTTCCCTGAGGCTCCCTTGGAGACTCACAGACATGTCTCTTCCATGGCTGTTCCCACTTTTTCTTTTCCAGTACTGTCACATTTTCAGCTAAGGACTTATACCTACCCTTTAAAAAAAAATCCAAACAAACAGAAATTTGAGAAATAGGAAAAATAGAGTGCTCTGCGTAATGTGCCCTGTGGAATTCTCTCGAGATTCTGATCAGAAGGAGCAGCAGTTTAAAATTTCTACAATTGTACTAGACTTAGAACCGTGGATTTGAATCCATTGAGTCTTCTTGTATTCCACATTTTATTTTCAGTTATTCTTTAGCTCAGGTCCTAAACTGCAACAATTTCACAATTTCTATAGTTTCTATATGTTCAAAGTAAGATGTTAGAGGTGCAAAGTTAGCCAATAACACAATATATTTAGGAGTCAGTGAGCATGGACATGGGAAAATCACTCTTTTTGGGTTAGGAATGACCCAAGCAAAAGAACCACAAAGAGCAGGTTTCCCCTATGAGCTTCATTTCCAATGAGAAAAGAGCAGTCCCTCTCCTCCCCAGTCCCATGACTTTATTCCATTTAAATGTCTATGGCTTCAGTTCTAGACTAGACATCCTTTCAATGATGCATTTTTGGAGGCAATGGTCTCCTTCCTTCCAAATTTGCTAAGCAAAATACAATTCTTAAGAAATCACCAATTAGGAAACAAGTTTGGCATGTTGGTGATATCTATCTCTGTATTTTCATTTACCGAGACTTACCTAGAAAGGACCGAGCGAGGTGTAAACCTGAGGCTCTAAGGCATGGCAATTTAACCCTCTGGAAACAATAACTTCAGGTGTATTCAAGATTAGTTATACACTTTTGAAACATGTATGGGATGTTTTACAAGTAATGTGGTAGTTTGGAAGCCTGGATATTGGAAGAGCCTGGATAAGTTACCTCAATTTATAGGAAATTCCGTTGCACTAGGGTTCTACAACACCCTGACTGGACAGCAAATGGTAACTCTTTTGGGAAAGGAAATGGGAAAGTCAAGGCTGGAACAACATAAATCCGGTTCACCAAAGGCTACTTCATCCCACAGGTAAATTCAACTACCACTTGTTACAATTAGCTCAGACTTCTTTCTGGAGCGTCAGACTCGTATATTCAGTGCCCTGTAGACATCTTCGCTTCAATGTCCCATAAGTGTCTCCAGCTCATTATGACCAGAGCTGAATTCATTATCCCTCAACCCTAATTGGTCTCTCTTGTGATGGAATACGAATGGTTTCCTTTGCTTTCCAACGTAACCCTCTCTGATTGCTTTTCCCAATTGTCGACAGAATGATCCCACAAAAACCCAGACCTAAATGTGTTTCTCTCACGATTAAAAAATCTTTTGTTTCCCCATTGCATTCACAACTCATTTAAAGCCTCTTTACAGTTTTTTATGGTCCTGTCCTCACCTACTTCTCTACCACTTGGACTTTCCAGCAGGTCGGATGACATTTTTCCTTTGGTGTGCAGTTCTACATGTCTTGACTGGTATATAGACTCCTGTGGCCACTACCGCAGCTGGGATACAGAAGAGCTCCACCTACCCCAGATGCTCCATCCCTCCAGCTGTCCCTGTACAGCCGCCTTCCTCCACCCCGTGCTGCTGGCCACCACTAACCTGTTCTCCACCCTCAGATTTGTCTGCTCATTGATGCCTTACGAATGTAATCCTACAGAATACGACCTTTGATATTCTCTCCATTCGCTCATCACAAGACTTCAAGATCCATCCACATTGGTGAATGTGTCCAGTTTGTTCCTTTCCATGGCTCAGTTGTTCCTCTTGTACCGAGGGGCCTCTTTGTTCACTCATTTACCCATTGAGGGACGTTTATGATTGTTTCCAATTTGGGGCAGTTAGGAGTGGAACTGCTGTGAACATTGATGTGCAGGCTTCTGTCTGAACACATAATCTTATTTCTTTAGAATAAATATCTAAGGGTGGGATTGCTGGGTCCTATGACAAATGCCTGTTTAACTTTATAAGAACCTACAAAACTGTTTACCAGAGAAGATGACTACATTATTTTTAAAGAAGATTTGTAGTTGATTTGGCTGTGGTCTTGGTCATCTGGGCTGCTATATGAGCACCACAAACTTGGTAGCTATTTCTTACATTTCTGTAGGGTTGGGAGGGCACACTTGCTTGTTCGTAGACAGCCTTCTTCTCCCCGCGTCCTCATCTGGTGGGAGGGACAAAAAAGGATCTCTCAGCCTCTTTCATGAGGACACTCATCCCATTCATGGAGGCTGCACTTTTTTGATCTAATCGTCTTCCCAAAGGCTCATTTCCTAATACCATTGTATGGAGGCTAGGCCTTACATAGGAATTTGGGAAAAGACACAAATGTTCTATCTACAGCAGGTACACAAACTGGTTTGGAAACCATGTCTGTGTATATCCATTTGCATATTAGTGTCTCCTATAAACTACAAGCTGCTTCAAGACAGACTGCGTGTGTTTATTTTTGTATTTTTGTATTATTTTATTTTGGGTTTATCCCCAAAACCTAACTAAATGCCACCATATGCTTGTTTATAAGCACAAGGATAAGAGCAGTGGTAGGCCTCTGTGAGGGTGATACATGAGGTGAGGCAGGCTGCTTGCCCCCAGGGGTGTCTCCAGAATATCACCCGCCAGGTGATTCCTAACACTCCCCTCCTCCATATAACATAGTTATTTTTAGTGATGATCATGAAAGAATCAGAAATAATAATATATTATTGATTTGTTCTTTAATCTTAAAAAAATTGCACTTAAGTAGTATAAATTCCTTAAAATATTTTATGAACTAGTATTTGCAGTTACCAAACAAGTCTTGAAGTTTGCCCTGTCTCACTGTTTTAGATTTTGACTATAAATAAAAGCTTGAAATGATCACCCTGAAAGACAGAATGGAGATAACTCAAGTGGTGTTTGTCTTTATAGCTACTGGACTATTACTCCCTATGTATTTTTTTTTTTTTTTTTTACTTTTTAGAGATTTTATTTACTTATTCATGAGAGACACGGAGAGAGAGGTAGAGACACAGGCAGAGGGAGAAGCAGGCTCCCTGCAGGGAGCCTGATGCAGGACTCGATCCTGGGACATAGGAATCACGTCCTGGGCCAAAGGCAGATGCTCAACCACTGAACCACTCAGGTATCCCTGTTACTCCCTATTTAGAACTGATGTTTCTTCCTTTCTTTTCTTTTCTTTTTTCTTTTCTTTTCTTTTCTTTCTTTTTCTTTTTTTTTTTTTTTTAGAACTGATGTTTCAAACACAAGGATCTGTATTACCATGGGGGTGGGAGCAAGCAGGACCTGGTGGTTACCGGGAAGCCCCTCCCTCCACATGAAGGTAGGAAGTGGGGTGCCCGCAGCAGGGGCCCACTGGGGAAACTGAGTTTCTGGCTTCAATTCCATGTAGAATATTGTGTTTATTAAATTGGAAAAAAATATGAATGTATTGAGTGACATTCACATATCCACATTCATTTCCTGCAGCAACAAAGCACCTCAGACCTGGTGGTTGAGACAACAGAATTATATTTTCTCCCAACTCAGGAAAGGGAGGCTGAGACCAGGGTGCTGGTGGGCTGGGTGAGTCCCTGTGGCGATGCCAGGAATCTGCTCCACCCTGGGTCCCTAGCGGTATGAGGCTGGTGGGTGTGTGGCTCTAAAGTCTACCTCCGACCTCACACAGCCTTCTCCCTGCCTGTCTGCTTCTCTTCTGCTCTCATCAGGACACCAGTTGTGTTGCCTCTTGTTTTGGGGTTCTTGATGTTCTGGAACAAACATCACTTTTCCAGAACCGTGAATTTTACTGGGTGGCGAGCAATTCTAATATAAACATAAATACAGTGCAAAACAGGTTGTGAATTTTATATATATTTTAAAAATGAAATAGGGGTGAGACAATCAAACAGATCATAATCCCAGGAGCCTGAAGTCACTTTCCTGTGTCATTGCGTTAAGTGAAGACCTGGGAGAAAGTGTCCATTGCAAACCAATAAGACGCGTAGTGTTTCTGAGGATGACTTCATCATTTATTTGCTCTCACCCATAACCCACAACGGAAATAATACCACCCTCTTGTTATCTCAGTAAACAGTTTGTGAACAAACAGCATCACACAGGAAAGGAGCCCTGGAGTCCTGTGAGGCATGTCCTTTCCCAGGAGCTTGGAGCTGGCTCAGGGCAGGGTGGGTGAGCTTCTCCTGCATGGAGCCAGCTAGTAAACATCTTCGCCTTTGTGAGTCAGCCCTCTCTGCCCTAGCTGCCCAGCTCTGCCCCTGTAGCCTGAAAACATCCATGGACAACGCACACACCAAGGAGCATGGCTGTGCTCCAGCACGACTTCACGAAAACAGGCCTAGGCCCGATCAGGCCCCAGGACCGCAGTTTGCCAGCCTGTGGTAGAGAGGAGAGAGAATCAGGAGAACCAGGTAGGCAGTGGAGATAGCATGGAGAGGGCAGTGGGGTTTTCTACGCATTAATCTTTTGCCTTTATGGGGATCCCTGGGTGGCGCAGCGGTTTGGCGCCTGCCTTTGGCCCAGGGCGCGATCCTGGAGACCCGGGATCGAATCCCACGTCGGGCTCCCGGTGCATGGAGCCTGCTTCTCCCTCTGCCTATGTCTCTGCCTCTCTCTCTCTCTCTCTCTCTCTCTGTATGACTATCATAAATAAAAAAAAAAAAAAATCTTTTGCCTTTATGGAAACTTTTTTTTTTTTAATACTTTCACAAAACAAATTAAACTGTCAGAAGGTCTACAAATGAAGCACTGATTTCATTAGCTTTGACGCTTCAAGCATTTGCTGTCCATCCTCAGAGATGCCAGGACATGACCTGGCAAAGGGGGACAGGGGAAGGTGGAGGGGCACCCTCACTGTCCCTCACCCCTGAGCTGACCCAGAGCCACTGTTTCTCATGCCGCAGGGTCGTGACTACCCGAGGGTCATTAGAGCAGGTTAGTGGGTCATAACCCACATGTAAGCAGCAGATCGGGTTTGGCAACATGAGGCCAGCATGGGCAATAAGCAGGCCCGTCCCTCAGCAGCCGCGCTGTTTTGTGACTGCGTGTACACCTGAGTGCAGGTGTGCCAGTGCTCACATGTCACCATGTAGAACTATTGGTAAGAAAATAAAAGTTGTTCCCGAGAAGAGAAGGCTTTGGAGACCATAGTCAAGTCACCCGCGTTTTTCCATTATGTTTTGGGTTGATGTGGCAGTTGTGAACAATCAGGAAGCCAATGTAGAAAGATCTTGCATTTGGATGGCTTCCCAAGGGCTTCTTCAGTTCTTTCAAGAGGTTCCGACTAGAATTTGGGAATTGGTGCAAAGGTGTTATTTGTTTTTTTCTTTAGAACACTAGAACACTTTAGAAAGTCCTAAATTCTGATCAGCAGATCTATCTTGGAGAAACGCCTCTGTCTCTGAGCGAACATCGGTGGGGAGCAGGTTATGTATGCACAGGTGACTTGCTGTGACAGCCTGTTCACTCCAGACGGGCTGCAGGTCCCCCAGCTCCTATCTGCGAAGACATTTCTGGTTGGCAGGTGCCCTCTCCTCTTACCTGGGGGCTGAGGTAAAGGTGAGAACTACATCAGTAGAATGAAGACTGCTTAGCTTTGGTCTCATCTTTCCACTGTCCCTTGGGCCCTGCCAAGGCAGATGTGCAGTGTTAGGCACAGAGGACTGGAAGGACAACCCCCTGCCCCCCATCCCCCCCAGGCCTCCTTCCTGTGCCTCTGGCACAAGCTCTTCATGGAGGGGGAGACCTCTGCTCTCCTGACCTGCTGGGAGCTGGGACTCCTCCGGCATCCAACGGCCTCACTGTTCCAGCCAGGCTCGGGGAGAGCCAGTCATGGTGGCCACGGTGCTTGTGTCAAAGACAGAGAATAACTGATGTTCACAAGTGCACACCACAACCCCGAGACTCAGCTTGCTGTGTTGAGGCGAGCGAGGATTTATAAAGAATGCACAGAAGATGATAGGCACCTGCACAGGTGCCCACAGCCCGGGTGAGCTGCACTTGGCCGTGGGGCTTGAGGCCTGGGGATGCCACCCTGCTGGCATGTGTCCCCACAACTGGCGAACAATCAGGAAGCAAAGAAATCAGGAAGAAATGTCCTCTCCCAGGCAGGGTGGCAGGATGGCATGACATTATGGAGGTTTTAATGACATCGTCTTCTAAGATCAGCCGTTAAGGACAAATAAATGTAGTGTCATGAATGGTGGGTTGTCTGACAGGGAGGAGCCTAAACATTCACTGTGAATGTTATGAATGAATAAATAGACGGATACATTCAGCCTCTTGAACTAGCAAAGCTCAAAGCATCTGGTGGTGTGTTCATTAATGTTTTTATTATTAAATATCAATGACTACTTATTGCATATTAATTGTGAAATACATACTTTTATTAAAATCCATACTTATGAAAAGACTAACAATGAGCACTCATGTCCTCACCACCCAGCTTCTCTGTATGTTATTAGGCAGATGGTAAGTCTTTCATGAAATGGACTCTGGCAACATGTGGGTTTTCCCTGGGCTGGTCTCTCTGGGAAGGTGCTCGGGATGTCGCTCCCGCACCGTGGACCCCGGGCCTCCTGCAGGACCCCAGGTGCCCTGGCGAGGGCTGCTGGCTACCACCCAGGGCCAGTGGAGCCAGGACCCCACTCCTGTTCATTCTCGCGTGTTCATGGCTCTTGGTTTCACGGGGAGATGGGTCAAGTGAGGGAGCTCTGCAACACTCGTCAGGAAGCTATTGAGACGAGCTTGGGCAGGAGCGGGCTCACTTCTCAAAGCAGACGTGCTGCCTGCAGCCTCAGCGAACTTTCTGCCCGCCAAGCGGTGAATGTTGGTGGAAACCATAAGAGGGAGGCTTGAAACCTGCATCCGAGGTTGAGGACAGGCAGCGTCTGGTGGAAAGAGCTCTGGAAGACTGGATCGACAGAGAAGGTCAATCCTAAGGACTTTGACTTTATACTTATCTCAGAAAAGAGGTCGTTTGGAGGCTGTTGAAATGTACAAAGCTGCGGAGGCTCATGGACCCATCGTTCCAGGGGGTTAAAGAGCAGGTGCTGCCCCAGGCTGGACACCTGCCAGCCCTTCCCGGAACGCTCTTGTCCCAGGTAACACATACCTTGCCCTGAGTTTTTCTTTCAGTTCCCTGTTTAAATGTCACCTTATCTTCAGGCCTTCCCTGGCCGCCCAGGTAAACCCTCTCCATCCCCGATACCCTGCTTGCTTTCCACCATTGCCCTTGCTACCACCTGCCACGCTGGATTACCGAGTGCCACCTAATTGTCCCCTGCTGACCTCTCCCGAATGTCAGTTCCATGGGAACAGGTACTCTGAATAGTTTACTGGCCTGAAGTGGTGTCTAAGTGCAGACGGAATCAGCTTCCATTAACTACTTGCTGGATGAATGAAAGATTGAACAAGCAAATGAGCTGAGTTTTTAAACTCTAGATTCCTGGACACCAAAGTTTGTTTTCGGGGAGGGGGGCGTTGTGGGGGGTGGGGTCATGTTTGTTCCTGTTTGTGTTTTATCTGAATAACTTATGTGTACCTCTCTCAAAAATGGTGTATAGCATCTCAGAAAAAGTACCAGGAAAAGCATTAAAATATATAATAAGATCAGAGCCCTGTGAGAAACCTGGGTGGCTTCAATCTTGCAGGCAGAGAGCTCGTTTCTGAAAAGTGCATTCTAGCGTATTCTAAGACAGGACCTAGGGAGTGATGGACCTCTGGGGACAATGGTCCTCCCACTGTGCTCTGTGGTCGGGGCATATTCTTCTGTTGAAAGAAAGAAAGGACGGATCCTCTGCACCCATGAAGTTGAGAGAACGGATAAAACCTCCTCGATTTAGAAAGCTCCCCAATAACTTTTTCCTAAATCTTTGGCACCTTCTACAGCTGGTCTGCCAGAAGCACTTACATGGATAAGTGTGAGCAGTCCCAAGCCCTTAGAATCCCTTGGAACAGATGAGTGGTGGCGTGACAGCTGGATTTTCAAGGATCGCTACGTGTCCTTCAGCTAGTTGTGACTTTCCATCCCATGCCTTTAGACGTCACATACTTTTTAAGCATGCCAAAGAAAAATCTTAGTTCTGAAAATAGAGTTAAACATCAGTATTTTATTACGGTTGGTGACTTTGTGACGTTTCACTCCCTGATTTCAAGAACTGCTGTTTGGAGAGAATGGCTTTGTTGGATTGTCACAAGTATGAGTTGAGGCATTTTCCAAGACCATTTATGCTCAGAAATGAGTTACTGGAAATAAGCAAGAATTGGTTTTATTTGATTTTGTTTTTTTCCCACTGCATGTTGAAGATTTGCTCTTTCCATTGATCAAAGTGTCCCAAATAATTGCTCAATGCTTCAGTTGGTAGTGGCTCTTCTGTCACTCCCTAAAATGTCAGCTACAACATGACCCTTTCACTAGGAAAGTCAGGATTTGCCCCATGCTTTCCATCCAATGTCTTTTATATTTGGCCTCAAAAGGCTTGGTTTGCTCTAAGAGATTTATCGTGACCTGGTTGCAATTATTCAGCAAATGGCAAATATCAGCAGTGTAAACTAGAGGAACATAGGGAGCACAATGACCCTTATATAATAGCATATGGATTTATCCATACAGCCCCCCTCCCTTCCCCTCCCCGTTCCTCCCCGTGCTTCCCTTTCCTCCTTCCCCCCTCCCCCTCCCTTCCCGCCTCCTGGTCCCTCCCCTCCTCTCCTTTCTCTTCCCCCTCCTCCCAAGGTCTGGAGACACTGTTAGGATTCCAGCATATTCAACCAGCACAGAGGGCAGATCCCACCAAGTGGGACCCCTCGTCAAGGAGGGACTTTCGAGTGATTTGCCCAGCCTAGTTTCTTAACGCTTCGCTTCATTTACTCCTGTCGACACAGGCTTCGTGGGCTCCAGATATTAATCTTCTATTTTCTCAGATGCTTGCTTAACTCTCCCCTTTGGCCCGAAGGCAGCGGCGGTCTTGGCCAGGCGAGCGCAGGGGCTCGGCCTGCCTGGCGGCTCCTTCTAGCTCCGGAGCGTCCCCCCAGTGCCCTGCAGTAAACATCACCTTTTCCCCAGTCGACCTGCTGGCTGCTGAAAACACACCCGCCCCTTCCTGCTCCTGTTACAAACTCAGACTTGACTGCCCGCCAAGTTCCTTCTGCACAGGAGCAATGCCTCCGCCTGCGTGCGCTCGGTGCCCTGGCGGTGGCCCCAGGTCCGCAGAGGCAATGCCAGGCCCCTTCGGCCTGGCCCGGGGCTGTGGGGAGCCACGCTTGGGCTCAGAGGAACGTGAGGCGAGGAAGTGCCCCAACAGGTGTCGGCTCTCTCTCTAGCCACGTGTCCCTCCTGCCAAACAGATCCTCTGAGATCCACTGACATCTCTGGAACCCTTACTGGCTCTGGATGCCACAGATTCCAGGAGGGCTCAGCACCTGGGGCAGGTTTGAGCTGGAGAGAGCCCTACCATGGAGCTGGATTATCCCAATTGCTGGAAGTGGGACTAGAGCCGGGTGCTAGCAGGCTACTCACGTGGTGATACACAGTAGAAAGTATTTTTGACAGAGTAGAAACAAACTGGAGAAGAAAGTTCGGCTGAGTTAGGCTCAGCTGGGAATAGGGTCAAATTATCTTACATATTTGCTGCAACATAATCTTACAAACTATCTTACATATATTTTACATACTAGCATAGTTGCAGCTAGCGAATCTGCTTTGCTTTATGGAGCAAAACATAGAAAAGGCATTATTGTGGTACTGACAGCACCCCGCCAAACAGCAGCAGACAGGCCACACGGATCCCTCCGGGACTGGCAGCCTGCTGTGCTTTGCTGGCGCTCAGGACAGCAGCACCTGCTGGGGATGGGGCTTCCGTATGTGGCCCCGCACCTCTCCCCGCCTCTCGGGTCATCCCCTCACACCTGAGCGGGCACCGGTCTTCCTGGAGGTCAGACAACGATGTGAAGGGATGTGTCCGGACAGCCGGGTGCTGGCGCTGCTTTGGGGCAGGTCCCCTGTCTGGATCTGCACAGTTGTCCTTCCTGTTCTCCTCAGGGGTCATCTGAAACCTGGGACGGAAATCACCAGGACCAAGGCCTCGGCTGTGGATCACACCCCACCTGATCCACCTCTTTGTTCCTGTCTCTCCTAAGCTCAGGGGGGAAGGAAGCTGTTCCTCTGTCATGGGCTGAACGTTTGAGTTCCACCAACTGGTATGGTGAAGCCCCGGCCCTCGATGTGATGGTCTTTGGAGGGGGGGCTTGGGAGGTCCTGAGGGTCAGGGTAGGTCATGAGGATGGAACACAAGCTGGCCTGAGTGTCTTCATGAAGAAAGGAAGCGCCCTCAGGACTCTGGTATGGCAGTGAGGATGCAGCGAGATGCCAGGAAGAGTTTCCTTTCAGAACCGACTTGGGGCACCCTAGTCTCTAGCTTCCAGCCCGGGGACCGGGAGGAAAACATCCTTGCTCTGAAGCCATGGCCAATGATGTCTTGTTAGAGCAGCCCAAGCTAAGACACACAGACACTCTGCAAGGAAACTTCTTCATCAACTGGTCCTCCTGGTCGTGGTCATCTCCCCTCTTCTGACTCTTCACCACTGCGTAAAACACGAGACCCGCCTTCCCTGCACCTTCCCTGCTGAATTTTCCTGTCAGTCTCCACCTGGTTTCTCTCCTCTTCCCTCCTCCTGCCATTTATCACACATTCTCCACAAATGTTTCTGTACTCGCCAGCCCATTACGATGGTCACGTGTCTACCACCTCAGACCCTTCAACACATTTACCCGGTATGCACTTTGATGTCAAAACCTAGGTTGGATTTTGGAGAGAAATACAAGAAGCTCCAGCCATAGCGTGCCTATCATTGTCAGGGCTGCTGCTGTTCATTTACAGGGTTGCTTATTCGTGGGCAGCAGGAGTCCAGAACCTGGGCCCCGATGGCGGCACACCCAGCAAGTGCCTGCGTGGAAGTGGGCCGAGCGAGCACGTGGCTCTGAATGAGTGACTGCAGTTCTCTCCAGGAGGTGACAGAGTGGGACAGAGGAGTAACAGATCGCAGCACCCCGGTGCCTCTGCTGTGGCCTGACGGATGTCCTCAGGGTGTGCCGTGTCAGAAAGCGCCACCCATTCTGGCTGGTGAGGGAGCACTCTTTGAGCCATGCTCATGGATGAAAAGGAATGTGTCAGATGAAGGAGGAGAGACAGGGTGGGAACATTCTAGGCAGAGAGAGAAGAAAGCCCGGTGAAGAGGGCAGAGAACAAGTTCGGGGTACCCAGGGAGACTCTAGCAGGAAGGTTTCAGAGGACCACATGGATCAGGGGTGGACCAATGGGCACAGAGGTTTGCCATGGTGACCTTGTAGCTTCTGATTGTGGGAGCCACCGAGAAGGGAGGTGCCAACTGGCATTTCTAAAGAGCCTGGATCACAGTGCCATTTATTGGGGTGGGGTGAGAGTGGAGCAGGGAGGGCTTTCTAGAGACTCACGTGAGGGCAATCGGTGGCAGTGGTGGGGGTGTGAGTAGGGGAGGGCAGACATCTGTTGAGTTCTCCTTGGTTAGAGAACATGTTTTCTTTAATACACAATTGAGTCTGTGGTGTTTATCATGTAGTTTCCTTAAAACCCAGCTGCCATGCCACAGAGGGACAGACAACCAAGTCTATACCGTGAGGAGCCGCAGGTGGAGGACCCGGCCCCCGTTTCATCCAGGCTGCCTGCATTCTGGTTCCTAGGCCCCGGCAATGGCTGTGGGCTGTTGCCCAATGTACTATTGTCCTTCTCCTTAACTGGCTCGCCTCCCAGACTCTGGAAGCGGGTTGGCGGGCAGTCCTGCTCCTCTGTGCTGCATTTTTATCTTTTTCTGTGTGTTCATAGGTATTCTAGGAGGAAATTGGAAGTGTATGAGTCAGGCTCAGTTCTAAAGATACCCTTTTTCATCCTGAAGAACCCTGTGCTTGAAATTACTGTTTTAGGGAGAAAAAGTAACTTTTTGGAAGAACCAAGGAACAGTGAAAATGAACTACTTGGTATTCAGAACTTTGCAGGCAGTGTGTGTGCAAGGGTCTGCGCATATGTGTGTGAACATGTGCACACATTAAGAATGTTCTGGAAAATGCTTAGAAGTCAGAATCCTGCAGTCTGACTTTTGTCAGCTGTGTGACCTTAGACATGCTTTAATTACCATGGACTTCAGTTTCGTCACCTGGAAAATAAGATGAATAAGCCTGGATTTCTAGGAAGAATAACTGAGATTCATGGTTAAGTGTTGAGTTTTAGTGGATGGTGACCGTGACATATGAATACATATGAATATACTCTTCCTCCAAGAAAACCTCAAAAAAATACTTCCTTATAACATAAGACTGTTTTTTTTTTTTATATGCTCCATTCCATGCGGGTTTATTATAAAGAAGCAATTTTGACATTCTTTCCACATTAAAGGTGTCTGTGATTTTGTAGCTCTGATTTTTAAAAATGTCTATGTTTTAGATATATACCCAGTAATCAGTCAGGATAACTTATGAGAAAGAAAAATAAATGTGTGACTGAATCTTATTTTAAAAGTTGGCAAATAAATGATGCAACACATCGATATTCTGGAGCACCAATTGAATAAATATGCTGTCCCGTTGTCAAGCAAAATTCAAGTTTTTGCACCTCTCATAGCCAGAAAGAGGGTGGAGGTGATGTAGCCTACAATACTGTCTGGTCCCTGGAACTGGTGCTGGAGTTTTCCTCTGCTCACTGCTCTGGAATGTGGCCTGGCCCTGGGACTTTACCTCACAGTGTGTCCTGTGCTCCTGATGAGAGGCAGGCAGCTGGGGACCAGTCGACCCAGACCCATTCCCATTGCTGGAAACACAGTAACACACAGGCTCTGTGGGGATTTGTGGTGGAGGCTGGTAGGTCTCTTGGTGACAGTATCGCCCTGGGTAGTCATGATCTGGAAAGTCAAGTAGATGCTCCTTTGTAGACTGACTCAGGCCTTGAAGCATATGGGGAGTGAACTGAAGTGAGCTGCAGAAGTGAGGTGCAGGTGGCTATAGTAAACACATCTTCAGGGAGCACCAACTGTATTTTTCCATCCTGTATTCCCCCAAGCCCAAGTGAGACATCTAGGGAATATATAAAGTCTCTGGGACATGGACCAGGGTAGGCATCTCCACCTGGGCTCTTGATCCAGCTAAGGTAGGGGAACTGCTGATAAAACACTGGAGGACAGTTCTCCTGGGAGTAGGTCGCTCTGGTACCCCCCTCCTCTGCCCCGATCGTGGCAATCAGTGCTTCCGAGACATGTGGCACAAGCTCCCCGCCGTTGAACTTCTTGCATCATTACTCGTACATTGCTGTCCACCCTGGGTGTGTTTGCTGGCTGCCTGCACACCATCTCCACGCAGTCTCCACTTGGCCTCCAAACACTCTATACTCTAGTTGTAACCACCTCTGCCCTTGTGTCCGCATCTCTGCCTCTCAAGGCAGGATCAGCTCCCTGTCAAGCCCCACCACTGCAGCTGCCTGTGCGTGCTCTGGGTGTTCTCCCACAGGTGGGAAGGCCCAGTCCCAGTGCACAGGAGGTGGTGGTGGTGGTGGGGGGGCTCATTTCTTTGATGCAAAATTGCATAGCTTTGGTCTATATCTCTTCCAGCAGTGGCCATCTCTTCGTTGGCTGGGTCGTCACTGGTAGATGTGTTTTTGCATGCCTTCGAGACTGGAAACTACCAAGGACATGGCCATCTCTTGGTTGGTCACATTTCAATACCTTCCTGCATTCAACACAATATTCTGCACACAGCAGGTGCTCAGTGGTCCTGCTGCAGTGCTGGAAGCCTGACTCCTCTGTCCTCACCTTGATCCAGGGGCTCACGACCTGTCTATGTCCATGTAGCAGGGCCAACAAGGACAGACCTCTCAGGGTGCCTGGGTGGCTCAGTCGGTTAAGCATCTGCCTTTGGCTCAGGTCATGATCCCAGGGTTCTGGGATGGAGCCCCACATTGGGCTCCACACTCAGCATGCAGCCTGCTTCTCCCTCTGCCCTTCCCCCTACTCATGGTTTTTCTCTCTTCCTCTCTCTGTCTCAAATAACTAAATACAAATTAAAAAAAATATTTAAAAAAAAGAACAGACCTTTCTTTCAGTTCCTACCCCAAAAGTTTGGAGGGACAATAAGACCATTGAATGCTTATAATTCATTCATTCAATAAGCAAATATTTATTTGCCTGATTAAGCTCCAGTTATATCAATGGACGCCTCTTCCATTCCCTAGAAATCTGTGCCCTCATTTAAAGCTTATTTTCTGGAAGGGAAAGGCAGATAATAAACTCTAGACGCAATAAACATGTTACAATATAATATGTTAGGATATGATAACTGTTGTAGGAACAACACAGAAGGAAAGCCAAGTGTGGGGGGTAGGGAATGTACCCGGGGCAGGGAGAGTGATCAGGGTCACCCTTATTAGGACAACATTGAGACAGTCTGACAATTAGAGAGAGAGAAGTTAGCCAATTTTGCATTTAATGTTACAGCTGTTTGGAGGGACTAACAGAAAAGAATTTCTATTTGCATTGTAATTTATAAATAAGGCATGTGTGGACTTTGAACATAATTTAACCGTATTTTTTTTCTTCAGGTCTACATTATTGTTCTCCTAGAGATGATGAAGAAATTAATTGAATAATGTAGTAGGGTTTTTCTTGTAACACTGAAAGGAAAGAGCTTTGAATCTATCTTAATTTTTAAGCAAAGATCCAAGTGCCTAACATTCATCTAACACATGTGTCTGCATGGAGTCCCCATGTTCCAGGACTCCGTCTTATCTGATAGCTCATCCACCTGGACGTTGTTTTACTATTCTAATTTCACTAATTTTCCCTTTGACTTATCCTTCTCACTGCTTTTCATCTTTAAGGTGACTAATGTGTTACGAGATAACATTTATATTCATTGCGTTGTATACAATGTATACGATGTGGAGCCTCAGCTCCACACTTAAAAGTATACAAAACTGATTTTCAAAACAAATGTATTAAAAATATGAAAACCATGACTCAAGATCATTTTTTTTCATTGAAATTTTTATTCAGATAATTACAGATTCACATGCAATCGTGAGCAGTAACACAGAGAGTCTGTGTACCTTCTACCTTGATTCCTCCAGTGGTGACATTTTGCAAACCTATATATAGCACAATATTACAACCAGGATGTTGGCATTGACACGATTCACTGATCATATTCAGATTTCCCCAATTTTGCTCATACTCCCAGTGTAGCATGCAAGTATACTATTTACAAATATCTATAGATAGTCTTATGATCAATAGACTATAAGCCTTATTTGTTCATTGCTGAGTTTGTGGTAGCTTTTTGTTCAATGTTCTCTCAAAGATTTTTTTCAAACAGAAAGATACACTCTTCCCATCTCACACACACTCTCTCTCACACCCATTCACCCCCATACACGCCACACACACTTATACCCACACCATACACATCACATCACACATTTAAACCCCTAATACACTTACACTCACCCCCACACTTACACCCACAACCCCCACACTTACATCACACACATACTTATATCTACACCAAACACTCCCCACACACTTATACCCCCCACTTGTACTATATACATTTATACCAAACCCCACCTACTACACACACACACACACACACACACACACACACACACACCCTGCCCCCACCCCACAGGTCTGGGACAGGGCCTGACCATCTGCATTTCTAACAAGTTCCCAGGCACCACTGATGCTTCTGGTCTGGGGTCCATACTTTTAGGACCACGTTAGTTGGGAACTGTAGAACCGTGTACCGTCTCTTACCATTTACTCACCCTGCTCCTAGAGTAACTGAATTGTTCTCTGGGGTCACCGGGGACCTCATGGCTGCCGGATTTGAGGGCCTGTCCTTAGCCCTGCTGTTCTCTTGTAGCTCTGCAGCATCTGGCCAGTGATGGGTCTGCCTTTCCAGAAAGCCCTTGACCTATCAGCTCCTGATGCCCTGAGCTCACCTGGGTTTTTGTGTTCCTTGCTTCCAGTGGCTTCGTCCCAGCCCCTGCTGTAGCTGTCCTCCCGGGCTCCTCCCATGACCTCGTCCCTCAGTCTTCTCTTCCAGACATCACACTCATGCCTAGGGTCTCATCCTTCATTTCCAGGCAGATGGCATCCCGATCTCCAACCTGGATCTAATCCCTCTTTTTCACCTGCAAACTCCTCACCTCCACCCCAACACCTGCTCTTCCTGGTGGTGTGAACCACTCGAGGTGGTTTCCCCAGTTTCCTGCTTACACTCCTCACCTGGTTTGGAACCTGAGAGTTGCCCTGCAAGCCTCTTCATCCTGAGCTTCCCAGGCCCTCTGCTGAGCCCTGCTTCTCCCTTCTTTCTCTCCTTCGTCTAGGTTACCATCCCTGTCCCGCCTCCTTGAGCCACCTGGATTCTCAGATGGATGGAGCTTCCCACTTCCTCTCCCGGGAGGCTCTTCTGCCTTCAGGTGTTGTTGTCTCCAGGCCATCACTGCCGGCCGGCTTCGGAAGGCACCTCAGAGCATCATGCTCCCAGCCAAACCTCTGGTCCGAGGCCCCTCCTTGCAGATCGGTACTATTCCATGGGACACATGCTCCAGTTAGGTTGACCAACGCAACCTGCCCTTTCTTAACCTGCTGTTTTTCCACACTCATCTTCCTCTAGCTCAAAGGATTTACAGACACCTTTAGGACCCTTTATTATACACTCTTTTAAGCATTCAGCAAGTACTAACTCATTAATCTTCACAGTACTCCAATGTGAGAGCCAACCTCATCCCCATGTGAGAGAGAGCACTAAGGTAGAGACTTCAAGGACTTGGCTGAGGCCATGCAGTTCACGACCCAGAGAGCTGGTGGTGTAACTCGAGCCCATGCTGGTGCCCACTGCAGTGGTATAGGTGTGGTTTGGCATTTACTCTGTTTAATGTTTTATTTATTTTTTAAAAGATTTTATTTATTCATTAATGAGAGACACAGAGAGAGAGAGAGAGAGATGCCCACGCGGGACTCAATCCCAGGTCTCCAGGATCACATCCCCAGCTGGGCCGAAGAACCGCTGAGCCACCCAGGTGTCCCTGTTTAATGCTTTACAGGCTCAGTATATTTCAGTGTGTAAGAAAAAAGTTTTCCCAAAATTGCCATGCCTGACAACTGTCCTGGGATTACAGGACAACTGAAATGCCAATCCTGAACCTTGTCAGCTCTGTGAACAGGTTTCTTCACCTGTAGAAGGGGGGTGATCACAGTGGCCACCCCACTGGAGTGGAGGGCTTTCAGCAAGGTGACACCGGTAAGGTGGCTGCACCCACACTTGGCATAAGCACTCTCAGTAATCATCATCGGATGGTAATCAATCACATGAACTAAATCACTCTGCAAAATAAAATAAAATAAAGCTAAGAAATTTTGTTTATAATTTTACACAAGTATTTGATGTTATTATTCCCACTGTGAACAAAATCTGTTTACCTGGTGTACTTGCAGTGTTGTTTTTTTTAATGACACGAAGCACTCCCTTCTTCACTTTTAGTTTTGTAATAGGGACCCACGGAATTTGATGCCTAATAGTCTTTACTATAACATCATGAGCTCTCAGGGAATAATTGGAGCTTTCTGGGAAGCCCACGTATGGAACTCTGGGATTTTTGTTAATTTTGTTCATGCTAGAATGGCAAGGGCCATGGCTTCACCTTTGTCCTGGCGCACAATCTGAGGACTCTTTTATCAAATAAAATGTTATTTTGAACATGAGACAACTGACACAGAAGGGGCTGAGTCACCCTCTGCTCTTCTCAGATGGTATTGGACACCCAGCTCACTTGAGAGGCTGCTAATTTCTGGCTGCCTATCTTGTGCTCAGTGGGGACATGGGGGATGCCTGTGTTGGGCACAGCTCCAGCCCTGCTGGAGCAATCTGGCTCATGAGGAGCCCATGTCGGTGGAGCATGGGAAGCACGCACCCTGCCCTCAGGAAGAGCTCACCCCACTGTCCTCTCCTTTGCTTTCCACCTTCACATGCTCCCTCCTGAATCCCTTGTCTGCTCTGCCTTCACTTGTCTGATCCTGTCTGCTCAAGACCAAGAGCCTCAGCTTTGCAGAAGGCGTCTCTTCTCTAGGCATTGCCTGGTCCCCACTGTGCACACACCATCATGGTGGAATCCTTGGGATCAGAAACCACGGTTCTTGGCCTTTAGGAAGCTCTGGGGGCCTACAATGTAATTTTATCTAAGCCTCAGATTTAAGCTCTAAAATGCTCTTAACCTCCATTCATTTCTTTGGCACTCACAGGTTTCATTTCTACTATGTGGCAGGTGGTTTTTCTAGGGTTTTGAATCTCAGGGAGGGCAAGCGGGATGGAGCCTCAGAGATGGCCAAGATACAGACTGGCCAGCCCCTGAGCAGGGAGCAAGTGGAACCCTCCATCACTCCACACTCTGCATGCTGTTCTTCTCAAGGGTTGACACATGGGTAGTGTCTGTGGCAGTGGTCAACAGGATGTGGGAGGAACTCCTTTGTTTGTTTCCTTTGGGGTCTGGCCCTCCAGGGGCCAAGTAGGGTGTGAACACAGTAAGAACAGGATGGGGAGAGATAGGCTGGAAGCAAAGATGGATGTGCATACAGATAACTAGGGTGAAGATGGCAGCTGGTTGTATGAATAACATGAAACCAGGGAGCTGGGTGAATCCTCACATGGCGTGTGGCCTGACAACTGTGGTTTTGTTTCTTTTACTTGCCACTATAGAGTGGGGACCATGTGGAAGGGTGGATCCATTAAAATACCTGAGAATGGGGGGTAGAATGGGGTCTCTTTGTCTACACCTATACTCACCTCCTTTGGGGCCACTCCATGTCTTCCAGATCTGAGGTTATAGGGACACCACGCCATTTCCCCTGTATATCTATCCTTGGAGTCTAATCAATTAAGAAATATAATTTTCTTACTCAACATTTGCTCATGTGGAAACTGGAGTTCCCAGCCAGAGGCTGTGTTGCCATCAGGGCCTGGGGAATGTGCATAGTAGAACACGGAGTCAGCATACCTGGGTTGGGAAATCAGCTTGCCCACAAATCCAGCTTAAGTTGGCAAAGAAGCCCTCTCCTATAGATCGGAAAGTGAAAATCCCCTGACACTAGTTAACCGAAAGCACATTTCATTGAGTTTGGGATTTGTACTGAAATGGACAAACGTGCATGGTCTCCAGGCCAAAGTTATTCAAAACAACTAAGGTCTTGCCCAAGTAGGCACTTCCTTCCAGATGCCTCCTCACTCCACTACAGGTTCATTAAAACTGAAACTCAAAAGGGACACGTGAGTTGGCCAAGACACCGAGCAAACCAGTCCTCTAGATAGTTTTATTGTGACACCAGCTACTAATCCAAACCTGTGCCCTTTGCCCCGGAAGAGAGTCTTGCATAAAAGTGGCATAGCATTAAAACCCTGTGTGGAGATAAAATGGACAAGGGGGGTCACTTCTGTTTCCACCTGCCACCGGCCCTCCTGTTTTATTTCTTCTAATGTATAATTCAGGTATCATATTATCCACCCTTTTAAATTGTACAAGTCAATTGTTTTCAGTATGATAACAGAGTTGTGCATCCGTGAATGGTGCCTAATTCCAGAATATTGACATCATCTTAAAAGGAAGCCTACATCCATCTGACTTCCCTCCCCATTCCTCTGTACCCTCAGCCCTTGGCACTAAACTACTTTCTGTGTCTATTAATTTGGGCATTCTGGGATACTTCAAATCAATGGAATAATATATTAATGACCTTTTGTGTCTGGCTTCTTTCACATGGGCTCATCCATGCTGAAGGATATATCTAGACCCCCTCTTTTTAACGGTTGGAAAATATTCCAGTGTACAGTGTGCCACATTTTGTTCCTTTATTTCTTTTTCTTTTTTCTTTTTTTTTATTTCTTTCTCTCTCTCTCTCTCTCTCTTAAGATTTTCTTTATTTATTCACGAGAGACACAGAGAGAGAGAGGCAGAGACTTAAGCAGAGGGAGAAGCAGGCTCCCTGTGGGGAGCCCAAGGAGGGACTGAATCCCAGGACCCCAGGATCATGACCCAAGCTGAAGGCAGATGCTCAACCATTGAGCCCCACCAGGTGCTCCTGTTCCTTCATTTCTATGATAAGGAGGTCTTTTTGAAATATACCAATGCAATTTACTGTTTCCTAATGTACTAAATCCTAGGGCAGAAATGCCTGGAACTCACCCACTGATGTGCCTGTGTTTCTTTGGTGGGTCGTTCACTCAGTGCCACACTGCTGTGTCTTATCCTGCCTGGGTCTGTCTGTTCTGTTGGCTTGGAAATGGCTTTGACCGTGCCCTTGTGATGGGTGACTGCCGCTGGTTGTGCATGGTTATTTTCAGGCTTTCCCTGAGCTGTGCTTTCTGGGCTGGGGAAACAGGATTTTCTGAAGTCACTGATGAGAAGAACATTTGCTCACTCCTTGACTTGGGCAGCACACGATCTCCCTGGGTCAAGAGCCAGCCATAGCGCATGTGCACAGGTGGGGGTGGGGTGGTGAACAAGAATCAATCTCTTGTTTCTGATAATCTCTCAAAACATAGAGCAGAGTCCCCGGGAGCACTTCGTGGCTTCGTGGTCCTGAAGATTCTGTTGCCTCCTGTCCTTGCTGCAGCCTCAGAGGTGTGCAGTCCGGCGAGGTTCTGATGGCGTCTATGGCTTTGTGAGCTGTGCGAGGGTGAGGGGTTCTCCCCTGAACATGACTGGGGACTCAATGGGACCCACTTGGTACATCCTCACAGTGGGTGAGCACAGGAAGGGTTGTGTTGGCTAAGAAGAGGCAGGCAAGTCCAAGCCACTGAGGGTGCCCCAGCCGGCCGGTGACATCATGTGGCAGCTGGAGGCTGCATCTGTCACCGCAGACTGCAAGGCGAGGAGCCTCTGCGGGTTGACAGAGGAGCAAAAGTCTCCACTTTCCATCCTCAGAGGGATGCGGCAGCTGGCTACACAGCAGCCTTTGGGAGGCAGCCCTGAAGCAGGGAACTGGGGGAAGAGCAGAGGTTTGCAAGATGGGCAGAAACCTATCAGAACCATACAGGAAGGAAAGGCCATCCCGTTATGGGGCCGTGAGTTTGGGCTGGGCAGGGACTAACCTCCCTGAATCAGTGAAGAAACTGCCAACTAATGTTTGGCCTCAGATGGCCTTGGGAAGGCTCTCTCTGGCATGGTTTAGGATGTGAACTTCCCCCTCAATTTCTGGATTCACTGTGACAGCTGGCTTGGGGAAGATCCCAAGAAGTTGAGTCTGGTCTGGCCTGGAGACTCCAGCAGAGGCCAGATACAGTTGAGGCTTGCACCCACTCCAGGCCCCCGTGAAGGAGGAGGGAGAGTCTAGCCAAGCTATTAGTATCCAATCCTTCAACAAATCATGGGATGTGGGAGTATTTCAAACCCCTCAGACGCCCAGCAGGGCAGAGTGGGTGGGCACTGGGCCTGAGGTTGACCCATCTGCTCTGGGGCCCTTCCTCTGAGCTCTGGGGAAGGATGCCTTGGAGCACATCTAGAACTTCTCTTTTAAGATTCGTCCTTAGAATAAACCTAACCAAAGATGTAAAGGATCTATACCCTCAAAACTATAGAACACTTCTGAAAGAAATTGAGGAAGACACAAAGAGATGGAAAAATATTCCATGCTCATGGATTGGCAGAATTAATATTGTGAAAATGTCAATGTTACCCAGGGCAATGTACACGTTTAATGCAATCCCTATCAAAATACCATGGACTTTCTTCAGAGAGTTAGAACAAATTATTTTAAGATTTGTGTGGAATCAGAAAAGACCCCGAATAGCCAGGGGAATTTTAAAAAAGAAAACCATATCTGGGGGCATCACAATGCCAGATTTCAGGTTGTACTACAAAGCTGTGGTCATCAAGACAGTGTGGTACTGGCACAAAAACAGACACATAGATCAGTGGAACAGAATAGAGAATCCAGAAGTGGACCCTGAACTTTGTGGGCAACTAATATTCGATAAAGGAGGAAAGACTATCCATTGGAAGAAAGACAGTCTCTTCAATAAATGGTGCTGGGAAAATTGGACATCCACATGCAGAAGAATGAAGCAAGACCACTCTCTTGTACCAGACACAAAGATAAACTCAAAATGGATGAAAGATCTAAATGTGAGACAAGATTCCATCAAAATCCTAGAGAAGAACACAGGCAACACCCTTTTTGAACTCGGCCATAGTAACTTCTTGCAAGATACATCCACGAAGGCAAAAGAATCAAAAGCAAAAATGAACTATTGGGACTTCATCAAGATAAGAAGCTTTTGCACAGCAAAGGATACAGTCAACAAAACTCAAAGACAACCTACAGAATGGGAGAAGATATTTGCAAATGACATATCAGATAAAGGGCTAGTTTCCAAGATCTATAAAGAACTTATTAAACTCAACACCAAAGAAACAAACAATCCAATCATGAAATGGGCAAAAGACATGAAGAGAAATCTCACAGAGGAAGACATAGACATGGCCAACATGCACATGAGAAAATGCTCTGCATCACTTGCCATCAGGGAAATACAAATCAAAACCACAATGAGATCCCACCTCACACCAGTGAGAATGGGGAAAATTAACAAGGCAGGAAACAACAAATGTTGGGGAGGATGCGGAGAAAAGGGAACCCTCTTACACTGTTGGGGGGAATGTGAACTGGTGCAGCCACTCTGGGAAACTGTGTGGAGGTTCCTCAAACAGTTAAAAATAGACCTGCCCTACGACCCAGCAATTGCACTGTTGGGGATTTACCCCAAAGATACAAATGCAATGAAACCCTGGGACACCTGCACCCCGATGTTTCTAGCAGCAATGGCCACGATAGCCAAACTGTGGAAGGAGCCTCGGTGTCCAACGAAAGATGAATGGATAAAGAAGATGTGGTCTATGTATACAATGGAATATTACTCAGCTATTAGAAATGACAAATACCCACCATTTGCTTCAACGTGGATGGAACTGGAGGGTATTATGCTGAGTGAAGTAAGCCAGTCGGAGAAGGACAAACATTATATGTTCTCATTCATTTGGGGAATATAAATAATAGTGAAAGGGAATATAAGGGAAGGGAGAAGAAATGTGTGGGAAATATCAGAAAGGGAGACAGAACGTAAAGACTGCTAACTCTGGGAAACGAACTAGGGGTGGTAGAAGGGGAGGAGGGCGGGGGGTGGGAGTGAATGGGTGACGGGCACTGGGGGTTATTCTGTATGTTAGTAAATTGAACACCAATAAAAAATAAATTAAAAAAAAAAAAAAGATTCGTCCTTAGGAGGGAGTTCTTCTGGCCTTGTTAATGAGGGCAGCAGAGCTTGGACAGTGGGCCCCCTGGAGAAGCACTACGGTTCCCTGAGCTTGAGGGATAGCGTCTCAGCTCCAGACAGCAGCCTTTCTGCACCTCAAGAGTGGGCGTGCAGCTCTGGGCCTCCATCTGTCTGCTGCAACAGCTCCCCTCAAAGCTTCTAGGCATTAGCAGGTGCTGCCCTAGGGCACAGTAGGGGGTTTCCCTCACTCAGCCAATGTTACTTGGGCCCTTCCTATGTGAGGACATGTTGATCACCACGCCTTTTTACTACATTAAAGTATTTCACTTCCTGAAGAAATTAGGAAAGCACATTCCCAGCAAGGTTCTCCTCTGCCAGGAAGGGGTGGAGGGGAGTGGCCTGTTTCCCCTCTTCCCTGCACCTCTGCCTGTCCCGCCTGGGCTCAGGGCAGGGGCATGCACAGGCTCTGGAGACAGGGGGGCACTAGGGCCTCTTAGTAACCGAGGAGGGGGATAAAGAGGAGGAGGGGGACGAGGAGGAGGAGGAGGAGGAGGAGGAGGAGGAGGAGGAGGAGAGGGAGGAGGAGGGATCTCCCAGAACTCACAGCAGATCTCCAGTATAATTAAAATTTGAATTACAACCTTTCATGCAAAAGCACTAGAAAACCGGATCCAAATACTTCATCTCAGACTAGTGGGGCCTAATTTTACCTGACAGCTTTAAGCCATTTGAAAAAATATCAAAAGGAGCAAGGGAGGGTTGTGTTTCTAGCAGGGGAAAGGCTCAGGTAAGGAAGGCTGGTTTTCTCTTGCACGGATAAATGTCTTTATAAGGAGTGCATCCCACCTTTCTGCTACTGGGTAACCATGTGTTTTCAAAGAAGAGGCGCTTCTTCTTTTTTTTTAACTGTTAGAAGCTGTTCTTTTATGCCCAAATGTAAAATCCTAGCTTCCAAGTAAATACCTTGCCAATCAACACCAAATGAGGCAAACCAGACCAAAACAACAAACAAACCTTCACAGAGCCAAGATTGTAGGGGCTTCTAATCAGGTGTCGGAGGCACCGGGACAAACAGGCATTCCTGACAAATTCCAGCAGCCCTGCCTCCAGGCGTCCCCGACCTGGCAGCCTTTTGAATTTGCTTAAAACTATTAAGAAGTAATTAAGCAGTTAGAGGGTCTTTTCCAGGCTGGCTGCAGTTTGGGAAGGGAACTGAAAGAAAGAAAACAGTGCTCGCCGCCTGCTCTTCCTTTCAGCTGACCTTGCACGCTAATAAATTCATCCTGTATTTTTCTGCTACTGCCAATTTATGGCCTACAGGAAACTAATCTTGTACAATAACTACCTTCCTGTACTTAGTTCCTAAATAGAGCCAAATGGATCTGGTGGCGGAACAGCTCGACCGCGGTTCCTGTGGAGCCCTGCGAGGCCCTGGGGGTGTGGGCTCCTCTGGTCCTCGGCTCCTGCTGTGCGGCCCCACACGCGGGGTGTGTGCACGTGCCCCCAGTGAGCCTCGCTTCTAACTGGGGGGGGGGAGCTTTTGAGACCAACCAGATAGACAAGGTCATCATGAATTTAGGGACCGAGACCCACACAGACAATCGGCCTGGACCTGAAGACTTTGATAAAGGAATGCATATCTGCTCCGTAGGTTTTTTTAAATTATTTTTTATTATTTTTTATAATAAATTTATTTTTTATTGGTGTTCAATTTGCCAACATACAGAATAACACCCAGTGCTCATCCCGTCAAGTGCCCCCCTCAGTGCTCCTCACCCATTCCCTCCGCCCCCCCCCCACCCTCCTCCCCTTCCACCACCCCTAGTTCATTTCCCAGAGTTAGGAGTCTTTATGTATTGCCTCCCTTTCTGATATTTTTTTTTTTAAACAAAATCACAAAGGAGTGAATTTCATAGTGAGCTGATGAAAGAATTTTGCTTTCCTTTCAAAGTCCTATGTATTATTTAGGAATAAGGAGAGGGAGGGAGGGGGGAGAGGTGATGGGAGGGAGGAAGGGAGGAGAGGAGGGAGGAACAGGCGGGGTGGGGGTGGGGGTGGGGGTGTGGACGTTGAATTCAAACAGCCCTGGTTACCTGGTAGAGGCAGTGGTCTACAACCAGGATGGATGGGCACCTACTAAAAGGAGAGAATGTTGCCAACAGGGCAGGACAACCTGTGTGATATCTTCTCAGAGCTGCCAAAATGGAGCTGGGAAAACTCAGAGTTTGTTGTTTAAAGAGACCACAAGCACTTAATCTTTGCTAAGCCAGGGCCTCCTCCGGGTTGCTGCTTCTCTTCCAACCTCTACACACGCTGATCTGATGACTGCATGTCCACATCGATTGGTGCCGTGTGGACAGAGCCCACTTCCTGGGCTAATGTAGGGTGTTGTTCTAGAATTGTCATGAAGCTGCTTTTGTGAAGGGAAGTGGAGCCTTCCATAAAGGTCTGAAAATATCACTGACCCAGATGGGAGGAGGGCATAAATCCTCCAACCCCAGTCAAGGGAGACCTGCCTGCAGAGCTCTTGACCCCGGAGAGGGGACACCCTACCTGGAAGAACCAGATTGGGTGCCCTGGGGCCTGCATTTCCCAGAAGTTCCCAGGGTGCCTGACTGAGTGAGCACCAAGGGCTGGGAAGAACCACCTCTGGCCCTTACAGATCTCAGATGCAGTAAGTGACCCATGGCTTCTGCTGAAGACAGTCAGAGTCTTAGGAGGATTAACGGCTGTGAATGACGAGAAATGAAAGTGCCTGTTATATACTGGGCAAAATCATGAATGTTTGGCACGGCTTTATTGGGGTCACTGTTAGGAATATTGGTAGGGGCGCTCTGTGATTCCAGCGGTGCCTTTGAACTGTGGCCCTCTGCAGGGCTGATGGGGAGGTCGGAGGAATCAGAGGTTCCAGAAGGGGCTGAGATGACCAGCACGCAGTTATGAGAAGTGGCTATTAGGGAGATAAAAGGAGTAACTTTGGTCCTCATTGTGTACTCCACCTCATGCTCCTACAAGTAACTAGGATAATAGTATTTATGCCTTAGGTTTTTACAGTACTTCATAGCTTGTGTTCCTTTTATGTTCGTCTGCTTCAAACATGTGAGCGTACACACCAAGCAGAAAAGAAGTGAGTGTAGAAGGACGCCTTCCCGATCCCAGAGCAGCCGGCATGGTACCACATGGCCATCCAGAAGGAGGAAAGCTATGAGATGTGGCTTTCCTCCCCTGAGAGGGCTTCCCTGAGGGAAGGATTAGAAAGGACCTGGTGGACCAGGGCCCCAGACACAGAGGTGCGGAGCTCCGGCTCCCGGTCAGGTGTGGAGGATGAGGACTTGGACGGCCTTCTTATTCCAGCCTTTCAGTTCGGCCCTAAGACATGTGCTGGAACAGTGTTCGGAAGGGATGGGAGGGCAGCCCCATGCAGAGGCCCTCTGTGTCCCGCCCCTGCCTCCTTCTCTGTGCAGTACAAGAGGCAGCGGAGAGCCTGGGTGGGGCTGTCGCCAGGGCCCCAGCTCTTCCCAGGCCCATGTGTGTGGCATCAGGCACAGCTAGATGGGGAAGCCCAAAACAAGCCCCTTGGGCCGGGAGCCCCGAGTTGGATGCTTCAGTTGCAGGACCAGATGTGGCTCTGCCTGCTAAGCTGCGCTGTTCCAGAGTCCTGGAGAGCCTAGGGGGGGCAGTGGAGGTTCAGACAGGAGGGGCTGTCTGCTTCCAGGAAGACCACAGAGGGCCTGCTAGCATCATGCCAGGTCTAGAGCCTGTCCCATGGCCTCCTGCCACTTCACACTACCTTGTGGCAAAGTGTGCTGGTGAGGATGCTGCAGCTGCACAGAGGTGAGTGCAAGCCCTGGAGGATGCGTGGATCGGGCCACAAGGTTTAGGTGGGCATGGGAGCTGGGCCGTCTAGGCCTCCTCACTGCAGCCAGAGAAATGTCCCCTGCCTAGGGTGACCCCAAGGACTGAACCGTACAATGACCTGTGCCACTTTGTACATTCGTCATTTATTTATTTCTTTTTTTAAAGATTATTTATTATTATTATTATTTATTATTATTATTATTATTTATTATTTATTATTATTATTATTTATTATTTATTTATGATAGACACACAGAGAGAGACAGAGACAGAGACAGAGGCAGAGGGAGAAGCAGGCTCCCTGCAGAGAGCCCAGTGCGAAACGTGATCCCAGGACCCCGGGATCATGCCCTGAGCCAAAGGCAGACACTCAACCACTGAGCCACCCAGGTGCCCCTATTTATCTCTATTTTAATGCTTCTGTTGAGGTGGAATGATCACACAATGTTGTATTAGTTCCAGGCCTATGGCATCGAGATCCAGTTTTTGTGGATGCTGCAAAGTGACCATGCGGGTCACACGTCCCGCGGGCCCATGGCGGCACCAGCTACCCTTGCCTGCGGGACGCCCACCATGGTCACAGGAAGTAGTGCCAGGAGAGGCCTTAGCACCCAGCATCCGTGCACTCCAGTTATTTTTAGCCTTGTCATTCTCCCCGGTCCTCAGATCCTCTGATGTCTTCCCACAGGGTGTTCGCTGGACTGAGTTCCAAGGACACGCATTTCCTGGCCCTGTCTGTGGGAGCTGCTCAGCCTTCCCCGTCCTCCCGAGTTGGCAGCCGACTGGCATCATCTGTCTGGCTTGTTGTCCTTTACTGGGTTGGGGGGAGGCTGGCACCCTGTGCCGGCCTTCTAGAGTGTGCCTGTGTCATCGTGGCTGCTGCTCTGGTGCCCTGGGCACCCCTCCAGGCCAGTGCCGGAGCTAGCAGAGGAGGAGTGCCTGGGGGTGGGGGCACAGGGGCTGTTGAACTGGCAGTTCCTGCGCCCCCCGAGCTGCCCACCCCAACCCCTGCAGGGAAACACCCTGGATCGGCTGCCAGAGCTCTTAAACAACCATAAATTCCCCACGGGACAGTTGCGAACATAGCACAAATAAGTGCTTTCCTAAACTTTTGAGAACGAGTCACCTCACACGATGTCCCATCACCCCCAGTATTTCTCCGTGGATTGCCTAAACACATGAATACTCCCCCAAATAACTGCAGTGGAACCAAGGAAACCAGAGGAGCAGCCACAGGATGTCATTCCCCTAAATCCTTAGACTGCCATCCCATTGCCCTAAACATGTCCTCTTGAACAACAGGATCCACTTTGGAACCACCTGTGGCACTGAGCTGTTCTAGAAACGTTCCTCAGGCTCCCTGGACTTGCCGTGGGGAGAACTTGGGTCTGCCCGATGAGTGCCGGGGACTGGCTCTGGGTCGTGTATTTGGCAGGAAGAACCCAGGAGCGATCCGTCTCTTTACTGACGGTGCTTTCTGGCCACTGGACGGAGGTGGCGTCTGCCCGTTTCTCATTCCCCTTCCCTGGCGATTAATATGTATCTGGGGGGCTCTGCCTTGAAAGCCCGTGCACGTCCTGCTCCTAGTCTAACACTTCATCTGTGCATTTCCATATTTGTCTCCCTCAGCAGAGACTCCGGGTCCTCGTTTCATTCAGCGGGTCGCACTCTGTTACCATCATCACCTCTCCTGATGCTCAGAGGCTCTCAGATTCGGGAGGCTCTGACACGGAGCTGCTCAGGCTGGCCTGTGTCACCTTCCTCGCCTGTGGGCTCACCTCCACCAGGCTCAGAGGATGCCATCTCTGCAGGGAGGACAGGATTTAGAAGCAAAGTCTGGGCCCCGGGCGCCCGATCTCAGGGGAAGGAGCCAGAGGGCACACACACGCACATTCACATCCATGCCTGCATCCAGACATATCTATTTATGTGGAAAACCACGAGTTCATGCCAGCATCCCTGGTTCAAATCCAGGACACGGGGCCCTAGCTTTGCCCCTGTCTGCAGCTGCGACTTCTGTCCCCAGCAGTGAGCCTCCTTAGCTACTATCACTGTTGTGCTGAGTTCCCAGTCGCCTCCCCCTAGACTACATCCCTATGGGGGCTTCCTCCCACCTGTCAGTGCTCTGGCATCCCTTTCTGGACTGCCCTCACCCGTAAGCTCTCCCGGCACTGCCCATACCTTCCACATGGATGCAGGCTCTGGCTGTTGGCCCCTCGTCCTGTCTGGTTGCTGGCTCCTCCGGTTCTGCTCCTTGTCCTGTCCTGTCTGGAGCCTACCTCCCTCCACACAGAGCCACCCCTCACCCTGCTCAGGCTCCCAGTCCTAGCCCCCGTCCCTTGCACTGTGCTCCTCTGGATGCCCCCAGCCCCAGCCTGTTACCTCCATGCCATCCCACTGGGCTCTGATATTATGGTGGCACCATGCCCTCTTGGATGCCCCCATGCCCACTTAGGCTCCAGGAGGCTCCTCAGATGTGCTCTTCTGTGGCTCATTCCTCCCAGCATAGACATCTACTGAGCTCCATCCCATGCAGTGGCTTCAGGAGGGAATTTTTTGGAAAGGAGAAAGTAACACAGAGAAGAGGAAGGCCTGAACAAATGCTTTAATACTTACAGCTGATTTCTAGAACAGTGTTAATAAAAGCTCACCATATTATGCCCTGTTAATAGGCATGACGATTGCCTATTATTAGGATTAATAGGCATGAAGATCAGTGAGAATAAGAGACTTTCTCCCCCAGATCTGCATGTCGATGATTGATCAGAAATGTCTGTGGTGGTGCAAGTGGGGACGGAGGTGACAGAGGAGTAGATGTTTGTCTCGACTCCAGATGGAAGCACTGTGGCAGTCACCCACCCAGGAGCCTCCACGTAGAATCTGCAGTTTGACATCCTCTACCGCGTGGACGTCCAGTGGTCCCCTGGCTCCTTTCCTGCCCCTCTTACTGACCCGTTAGGTAGATTCTGAAAGTCTGTCTGGGCA
This sequence comes from Canis aureus, assembly GCF_053574225.1. Lineage (NCBI taxonomy): Eukaryota > Metazoa > Chordata > Mammalia > Carnivora > Canidae > Canis > Canis aureus. Next base: position 3,320,963 of record NC_135627.1, read on the forward strand.
GGTGAAGGCAGTCTGTCGGTTGTTGCCCACGTGTGGCCGGAGCCCAGGGCGATCTGTCAGGATTCTTGCTGTGGCCTTCTGAAACAAGTTGTATCGAGATGCTGGGCCCCTTGTGTTGGCCATGCTCAGTCTGGCCCAGGCTGTACATTTGCTAAACACCCCAGTCTGCAGTGACTTATTCACTGAGATGCAGGTGGGATTAATGTTTACTCAGGAAATGCCAGTTAGCCAGCAAAAAGAACCCTAGGCCCAGACCCTCTTAGCCAAGGGGCAGCGTACAGCTGGGGTGAGGCAGCCACCACGGGAAAGCCTGGTTCCCTGGGAGGTTTGTTACAGCACAATCATCGGAGAGGATAGCTTGTAGATAAAGAATTTATTAATCAACTGGTCAAGTTGGCATTTTATTTTATTGTATTATTTATTTATTTATTATTTTTGGCATTTTAAAAATCAAGCAAAAAATGACATTTTTAGTAAATACTGCTAGGATGTAGGTAATATTAGTCAAAACACAACAAAGCAATAGACAAAAATATTTAGATTTTTACTTCAAAGAAAGTACAGAAAAAATCCAGAAGGATTAGAGAGCCAAAATAAAATTTAAAAAGATCTAAATTGGGGATCCCTGAGTGGCTCAGAGGTTTAGCACTTGCCTTTGGCCCAGGGTGTGATCCTGGAGTCCTGGGATCGAGTCCCACGTCTGGCTCCCAGCATGGAGCCTGCTTCTCCCTCTGCCTGGGTCTCTGCCTCTCTCTCTCTCTCTCTCTCTCTCTCTCTCTCTCTCTGTCTATCATGAATAAATAAATAAAATCTTTTTAAAAAATAAAAAAATAAAAAGGATCTAAATTAAAACATAAGTAGAACTACAACCAGCCTCAGAAGGCTGCTTTCTAAGCATAAATCGATAGAAGAAACTGCAGAGGGAATAGTGGATTCAATTATGTAAAAATGAAATGCAAAATGGTTAAATGAATAAAAACCAAAAGCAGGAACAAAATTAAAAGGCAAATATTGATAGGGTAAATGTTTGCATTTTTTTTGACAAATGGTGCTGGCTTTATTTATTTATTTATTTGTTTGTTTATTTATTTATTTATTTATTTTTTGCTGGCTTTAATTTATGCAGCTCTTTGCCAATCTGTCCAAAAAAGGTGAGGACCCCAAAAGAGAAACCTCCCAAGGGCGAGAACAATGGCAACGCGGTTGGAAGTGACCTGCTGAACTTTGTTCACCTGTGCAACCAGAGAAAGATGGTCTAAGCTGCTGAGTCCACCCTGAGGTAAGGACACCTCAATGTGACACGGATCCTGGGACATATGCTGGTATTGCTTACAAATGAGGTGGAGGAAAAGTTGTAAGAGAACAACATTAGAGGGAAGTTCTGACATCCTAGCTGGGAGTGTGGCCAAGTCCCCTGCACCCACCCCTGCACCCCGGGCAGGGTGTATGAACACAGAGCCCCCCTTAGGAATCTGAATTGCATTTCCTTTCATGACCACATCAAATTATTCTTGAGTCAAACGTATCATAAATTTTTCCAGTTGGTTTTCTGCCATGGGTGTTCATTCTCTATCAAACAATTTATCTCATAAAAATGAAAAGAATAATAAACATGATACTAGCTGGCATTTACTATGTGCATCCCGGGCACGGTGCTATATATATACACATAATTTCATTCAATTGTCACCATAAGACTATGAGTTAGGTTTGATGATGGTGATGATGATGATGACGATCCCCAGCTTATGAATGAGAAAATGAAGCATAGGTGCCCAACTCTGGGCTTGGTGGTGAGAGTAATAGTGCAGTAAGACTTGCTGATTTCCTTCACACACACATGGCTGTGAGACCTTGTGCATCTATCCTGGAAAGAGGTCACACTTCGAAGAGATGGGTCATGTCTAACGATTAGGTTCCTTCATAAGAAGAGTCACCCAGTAGATCTGACCACTTCTCCAACTTTCAGAAGTTTGATTAAAACCTTTTCCTTCCAATCTTGAGAAACGACTGGCCTCATAGCATTCAGCTTGGTAAGTGAACAGTGTACCAGGGTCTCTACTGGCTGCAGGATTGAGACCCAGTACCTGAGTATAGCTCCAACTGCTCCCCCATGACCTGCTCTGTGAAACCCGGTTTCCAGTTGGGCTGCTCTGCCCCGTGCCCAGCACACCCCACCGCTGCTATATTCAGGCTGCCTGTCAACTGCTCCTGGGCCCTGGTTCATACTGTTCCAGTGTCCTGGATCCCCCAGTCCCTTGACCCTTGACCTCCCCTTTTGGCGGTTGAAAGGTATCTTTCTCTCTAGGTGCAAATGTCCCATCTCTACAGACCTTCTCTGTGGAACCACATCCTCATATTCGTTCCCTGGGGCCGCCCAACACAGCCCCCCAAAGCAGGAAGCTAAGCCAGCAGAAATTCTTTCATGGCTCTGGAGGTCAGGAGTCAGCATCAAAGTGTGTCAGGGCTTTCTTCTGGAGACTTAGGGGGAGAATCTGGTCATGCCTCTCTCTTAACTTCTGCTGGCAATGCTCATGGATCCTTGGTGGAAGACGTGTCAGTCTAGGCTCTGCCTCCTTCATCAAGAACATCCTCCCTGTGCCTCTGCTTTCTCTTCTTGGAAAGACCCCAGCCACTGGATAGGACCCACCTAATGCAAAATGACCTCATTTTAAAGTTACATCTGTAAAGACCCTTTCTCCAAATAAGGTCACCTTCTGAGGTTCTGGGTAGATATGTATTTTGAGGGGACTCAAATCCAACCCAGCAAAGGTCCCTCTCGAACATACCCAAGAGCATGGTCCTGTCCTGGTGCCATGTTACTACATCGGGAATGCTCACTAAGCCCTGGCAGGATGGCAAAATGACTGTCCTAGACATTGAGAATGATAGAATGATAGAGTGGTAGGTCAGAGTAACTTTTCTAACTGGCAAGGACTGTTCTATATTTTGAGATTATGTCCTTCCTGTTTTTTTTTTTTTTTTCACAATACAAACTATTTTTTTTTTTTTAATGAGATGATGTTAGTATTTAGCAAGAAGGGGAGAGGGAATTGTCACTTTGAAAATTGTCCTAACTGGCAACCCGAAATTGGACTTTTTGCTTTTTCTTTCTTTAATGTCTATGCCTCAGCCCACTTGAGTTCATTGACCTGTGAAACCCACTTCTGGGATCCATGCATTATGGAAGTATGTGTTTGTACATCTGTCTTCTACTTGATGAGAACTCCTTGAAAGCAGGAACAGAAGATTGTGTAGTTTTGTTTCTTCACTGTGCAGACTCTGTCCAACCCATAGCATTCACAGAATGGGTACGATAAGTGGTGAGGGACTTCAGGCCCTGGCCACGGGGTGACTCACCACCGAACTGGCACCTTTGAGTCGGACCTCAGCCCAGGGCCAGCAGAAGCTGGCTTTGCTTGCACCACGTTCTCCATATAGGGCAGCCTGAGTCTGCTGGGCCCTCTCTTTAGGGCAGGGTGCTCAGAAACCAGGATGTAGGGGTGCCTGGGTGGGGCGGTTGATTGAATGTCAGACTCTTGGTTTCAGCTTAGGTCCTGATCTCAGAATCTTGAGATCAAGCCCAGCATTGGGCTCGGTGTGGACGGAGTCTGCTTGGGATTCTCTGTCCTTCTCCTTCTGCGCCTTCCACTCCTGCTCTCTCTCTGTCTCTCTCTAACATAAATTTAAAAAAAAAGAAAGAAAGAAAGAAAAGAGAGAAAGTGAGAAAGAAAGAAAGAAAAGAAAGAAAGAAAGAAAGAAAGAAAGAAAGAAAGAAAGAAAGAAAGAAAGAAAGAAAGAAAGAAAGAAAGAAAGAAACAGGCCATAGAGCACTCAAGCATGCCTGTTTGCTGCTGCTGCCGCTGGGAGTGTGGGCTTCATCAGGGCACCTGGCAAGAGCAAGACCTTATTTACTATCTTGCTCATTTGTGCCTCAAAGTATTTTTCCTACACAATTGACTTAGACTTTTTTTTTTTTTTTGGTAAGTATGTTGTTGTTGTTGTTTTTCCTGAAGAACTCATTGGTTATACAAATAACTCTCTGTGCCTCTGGCAGCTGTTTGAATGACTCTTTCTCTCTGCCTCCACACTGAATGGGCAGAAGGAAGACAGAAGGGCAGTGAGGGCCTGAATCACCCTGGCTGAAAGGATGGGCGAGCCCGGGAACCCAAGGCTTTGGGAGCGTGGCTCCGTGGTGGAGGTCTGCCTGGAGAAGGGGACTGCATGGTGGTGGCACAAGCTTTCTGAGGAACACCTTTGGGATCGAAAGTGTTTAAGTTCTGCAACTTGCCCCTGTTGTCAAAAGCTTACTTGGAAATCTCAAGCTCCTGTCCCAGGAGCCAGAGGCCTCCTGCCCAGCTTCAACCCTGAAGGCACACTGATGGTTCTTCTTAGGATAAAAGCCACATATAGTCAATAAAAATAAAGCACAAGATGCTGATAAACTAAAGGAAGGAAGAAACATCCGGTGATCCCCCTGCCTGGAGATAATCACAGTTCAATCTCGGGGGGTTATTATTACAGTATTCTTCTGTGCACTTATTTTTATAAAAAGACAATCATACTTGAAACCTTCTTTTCTTATCTTCACTTAATACTATTTGGGGAACATCTTTTCCTTTATCAGATACTGTGTCCAACACTATTTTGGTGAATCAGTAATACTCAATTGTGAAATATACCGTATTTATTATCAGTAATTCCCTATGAATATATATGACTATTTTAATTAGCTCTGTAAGATCACTACTTTAAATTTTTAGTAAATTCTTGATCTTTGCATTTGTGTATGTGTGTGTACACATAGAGAGAGAAACTTAGAGAGAAACACAGACATACTTTAGGTTACATTAAAAAATCATAATTTAGGGGTGCCTGGTTGGCTTTAGTGGTTGAGCGCCTGCATTTGGCTCAGGGAGTAATCCCAGGGTCCTGGGATCGAGCCCCTCATCAGGTTCCTTGCAGGAAGACTGCTTCTCCTTCTGTTTGTGTCTCTGCCTCTCTCTCTTAAAAACAAACAAACAGACAAACCAACAAATCATAGTTTAGTCCTGCTTAGAGGTCCAGCACTATAAAAGACACAGGCTATATGTATGTAAGCACCCAGGATTGCAGAGGACATTGGATATCCTCCCTGTATTTATATCAAGCAATTTGGTTATATGCTTGAATTGGATGAATCCCAGGGTAGTGCTCCTGTTCCCATAATATGCCCTGTACGCAGTAGCCACCACCAGCAGGCTCAAAACTGCAATGACCATTTTGCAACAAATATTTGATATCTAAAATGGACTCATGGCCTGGAAAAAAAAAATCTATGTATATTTATTAGATTCTCTCCATTTTCTCTGGAATTTGACTCTTTTTAACATACCCTTTGCTGAAAAGGTTAAACTCTTAAGTGTGCTTTCGAGATCCATCCCCTGAGATCCACAAGTGAGGCTTCTGAGCTGCGGCCATCGTTGTTTTAAAGCAGTGATGAGAAATTTCGCGTGCTCGTCATCGACAGCGGATATGTTTATCTGCACCAGCATTCATCAGGGACAAATACCAGATCCACTTGTAATTTCTTCCTTACTGTTGGCAAGCCATTACCAAAATCAAAATTGAGCTGGAGTGAACTTAGAGATTTTATATATATATATACACATACATACATATACACATATATATGTGTGTGTGTATATATATGTATATATTTGTTTTAAAATGATGTTCTAAAATCATAGCTGAAATGTATGGGCACTGGTCCCAGAGCACATTCCCTTCCGTGACAGCACTGCTAGAGAGAAAATGTGTTTGCCCTAGTAAGATTTGCTTTTAGGATTTCTGAATCTGTAGCTTGCAAGAGCCCATCCAGAAAGATGAACAGTTTTTAATCCAGTCTATCCCAGTAAGCAAATATATACCATTACGTGTGGAGCATATTGATATTGCCAACTTAGACAGATGCACATAAATATAAAAGAAAAAGCTTTTGTTTACATTCTTTGATACAGGGCTTAAGATAAGAGAATAAAGGAAATGTGCCAAGTCCTGCCTGCTTCCCTCTGAATCTCCCGAGACTCGTTCCTTTGTCAAATTAAATAATTTCATCTTTAATATAAATGCTTTCATAGGGCTCAGTTCTTTTAAAAATACAAATCAAAGCCTTGCAAATCTGAGACTTAGGACCCTGTAGAATCGCAGTGTTTGGATTTTGATGGCAGGACAGCCTCAGGCATGGGCCATGGTACTGAGGCTCATTCACCTCTTGGGTGTTTGACTCCTTGGATGCTGGACTCCATGGCTATTGGCTGGCACATTGGAAGGCAATTGCTTTGCTTGTTCCTTCTGGTTGTCACCAGTAAAACGGACAGCTAATTCTCCCATGGGTGAGGTGGTGACATCTAAGGGAGGCCTTTGCAAAACATGAGGCAGCTGACCTTGCAGAGGACATGGTCCTCATCGTCGTGAGCTTTCTTCTTGTTGCAGCATATGTGGGGCAGAGTTCTCAGATCAAAACCAGCCAAGATGGGACCCAGTGGCAAAGGGAATTTTACCACTAGACCAATTTCTTATTCCTGTTGTCTGGATTAGTAGAAGCCTCTGTCTAAAAGAAAATGCAGAAGAGAAAATGTGAGTGAGTGGGGAGCAGCCATCTCCTTTCTTGTCTCTAGGTTTTGGAAAGTCCAGTGAACTCTGGGTTTGATTGCAGTCATCCAGGGTGACCTGCCACCTCCTGCCCTTTCCCACAGAAGACACTCTTCTGCTGCCATCCAGATGGCTCTCTTCTTCCCTTCAAGGAATGGGCGAGCCCCATGGCTGACAAAACTTCCAGGCCCTGTTTCCTTCTGAGAGGTTTAGATGAAACGCACCGTCTGTAGAAAGCCACTTGTTAGTCCTAGTAAGTGCTAGGCCCTGCCCTAAGCTCTTCCGTTCAATTCCTCATGTTTTCCTCACAACAACTGCTATGTTTATCTCCCTCCTATACATGAGGCAAGTCCTAGAAGGGTGAAAATTTCCCTAGCTCGTTACATGGGAGCAGCCAGGTTCAAACTACAGAGCTCGGTCTTAGCCAAGTGAGCTGTCCTGAATGTGCCGTGAGCAGCTCTTCTGCCTTCACGTGAGGAGTTCCCACACACCAAGCCTGGCCCCCAGAGCATCTTCCCCAGAACCGAACTGGGTCCCCAGGGCCTGCTGACTGCCTATGGCACCCCTGATGCTCATGTTCTTGCCGGCCTGTGGGGTGACCTGGGATCCAGGGGTTCCCTGCCTGCAACCAGGGGGAAATGGGCTAGTGGCCCCTCGAAGGGGCTGCTTGGAAGGCCCGTGTGGCTGAGTTGGGATGCTCGCATGACCCCCGAGTAGGCTGCTGCAGGGTCACTCTGGGTTTGTTCCCACCCTCTCTCCTCGAGAGGCAGGCTTTCCTCCTGTTAGCTGTCACTGCTTTGGGAGAATCCATTGAGAAATCCCTGCTTGTTGTTCTATTGCAAGTTATTTCTAAATTCAGGAGGAAGAGAAGGAGAAAGAGAAATGAAGACATCCTTGCTCTAGAATTTAACTCTTCTGAAATTGGAAACAAGCATGTCATTTATGTTGAAACTCCAGCCTGGCTTAGCTCACAAACACCATCTATCAAAATTCCTAGCTCGCAGAGTCACTGTGCCAGACTCAATTATAGAGTTAATTCCACCCTAACTGGAAACAGGGGTTTTGGTTCATTTCCTCCAAAATCTCTGGGGACGCCTTTCATGCAATTCCAGTGTGTACAAGTTCAAGCCAGTTCAATTCAGATCAATGGGCACTTTCTGGCTCATCTTCTATGAATGTAGAAATACATGCATGCACACCCCCCACACACACACACACTTACCCACAGGCACGTGGGTGCATGCGCACGTGCACACGGAGTCCTGGGGTCCCTCTAACACTCAGGCAGCATGTCTTTAAGAAGGTACGTCCTTATTCTCCCTCGACATTTGCAAGCCATATATGTTCATTTCTTTGCGTTTTCTCTCACAAATTATTTTCTTAGATTGTGACAAGAACAGAACATCGTGTCTTAAAAGAACTCACCACAGACTGTATTACAACATTGCTATCATCAGATCGCTTCCTTCGACGGGAAGAACTCCTGCCGGTTCTAATACACAACTGAGTTGTGGTTTTCACTCCTCGTGCTCAGAAAATCGTGCGCAGTACATCATTATGTATCTACCCAGATGTATGCAGAGAAATAGGGCTGCGTACATACGTAAAATGTGACTCGAGTACATCCATTCTTCTCATTAGCTTAGCTTCAAGATAATACTTGCAAAGTTTTCTGGTTGTTTGCTCAACCAGATATATTAGGTACAATTGTGTAAAATTATCATTTATACATGTGCATTTATACATTTTTAAAACGTAAGTTTAGGGCAGCCAGGGTGGCTCAGCGGGTTAGTGCTGCCTTCAGCCCAGGGCATGATCCTGGAGTGCCAGGATCAAGTCCCACTTCGGGCTCCCTGCATGTAGCCTGCTTCTCCCTCTGCCTGTGTCTCTGCTTCTCTCTCTCTCTCTCTGTGTCTCTCATGAATAAGTGAATAAAATCTTAAAAAAAAAAAAAAAACATAAGTTTACATGATTGGAAGTATCAGATATAAGAAGAGTCTGACTTCTGACATTATTATAAGATTATGACAACTAGCTTAAGACAAAGCGTAAAACTTCAAAATGTATTAATTAGTGCTTGCTTCAGCGGCACGTATGCTAAAATTAGAAAGATAACAGAGAGGATTAGCATGGCCCCTGTACAAGGATGACATGCAAATTTGTGAAGCATTCCATAAAAAAGGGAAAACTATTAATTAATGAATTAAACTATAAAATTTTCGAAGGCAAGAATATATAAATACCCCAACTTTCTAAACAGAAGTGTGTGCTTAAAGACAAGCCATTGGCTATGGCACTGGTAAACATGTACCTAAGTAGAAAAATATAAAAGCACAGAGTATAATTTGAGCAGATATTCACATTTCATGAAATGGCAGTATGGTTAATTTTATTAGGTTCTTAAGATATTTATAAAAAAAATCACAATGTGGTCATGTAAGGCAAAATATACTCTTGAACAGGAAAAGCACTTCTGTAAATTATATATAGTATTACCATCACAGACCCAGAAAAGTAGATTGAATAAGAACCACAGAAAAAACAGATGCATATACTTATAATTTAATAGAAAAAATGGTTCGTTTTGTCTTTCTAATGTGAGGATGAACCATTTTTATTTTATTTTTGTTTTATTTCATTTTTTAAAGATTGTATTTATTAATTCATAAGAGACACAGAGAGAGAGGCAGAGACACAGGGAGGGAGAAGCAGGCTCCTTGCAGAGAGCCTGACATGGGACTCGATCCCGGGACTCTGGAATCATGACCTGAGCCAAAGGCAGATGCTCAACCACTGAGCCACCCAGGTGCCCCCCATTTTGATTTTAGGTGTAGCTCCATTACCAAATCTCAGGTGAGTTTTGCTTGTGACTGGTCAGTTACCAAGCATTTCTCAGTCCACATTTTCAAATGGCCAGCAGTTGCTCCTGATGTCAGGTCATCTGAAGTCATCTTGTTGCTCTGAGATGGGTCAGTTGGCTGAATGCACCCCACATCCATCTCAGTCCAAATTTCTGGATTAGTTCTTGTGCTGGGACTTCTAACCCAGGTCTTTGGTGATAAAGAAACAGTTCATTTCCAGCATGGGAAGGAAAACCATGACTCTCACTGAAAAACAAGAAGTAGAAACCAAAGAACACACCCCGCCCCACCTCACCTGTCCTTCCTGAGAGCCCCCCAGTGGCCTGTGTTGAATCGCAGAGGCTAGCAGAACAGAGGCTCCCGTGGGCTATGTTCTGAAGGGTGCCCCATGAGGAATATCAGAATCTCCACACCCCAGCACCAGAGCAGGAACCTTTGCTGGAAGACAGGTCCCCAGCAGGGTCATAGGGAGAACCTGCATGCCAGAAGTCACTGGACCCCCCCACAGTACCTGAGATCTCAAGGCCCAAGGGGTGTTCAGTGTTTTTATTTTTTATTTTTATTTTTAAATTTTATTTATTTATTTATGAGAGAGAGAGAGAGAGAGAGAGAGAGAGAGAGGCAGACACACAGGCAGAGGGAGAAGCAGGCTCCATGCAGGGAGCTGGATGTGGGACTTGATCCCGAGACTCCAGGATCACACCCTGGGCCAAAGGCAGGCGCTAAACGGCTGAGCCACCCAGGGATCCCCAGTGTTTTTATTCCAACTCCTTCAATCTGGGAGTGGGGAGGCTGAAACTGAGACCAAGAAAGGAGGGAGTGGACATGTATGGTCACTGCGGAGCTTACCACATGGCCTCAGTCTCTGAGAAGTGGGGCGCGGTAGTAGGCTCTTCCTAACTGTTGGCCCTTAGAAGGCTCAACCCCTTAGGGTAGGTGGGGGACCTGCCATGGCCCGACAAGCTCAAACCACACGCATGGACATGTCCTTAGGAAGAAAAGGCAAGGAGGGCCATCCTTCTTTGTGCAATTGATAGAATAAAAATAAAATCCTAGGACTTACAGAATCTCCCAAGGCAAGCATGCTTCCCGCTCTTTTGGGGTGTCGTGGCCTCAGTCTGACCAGCTTGAGGGCCACTGGGAGTGCCAGTGCGCATGTGGTCCCAGCACATTTTTCTCTTTTCTACTCTTGCCTTTTGAAGTATCTGGCTTCCAGGCATCCAGAACACCGTTTGAACGTAGCACGATCTGTCTGGGGTATAAATAAGTTCTCTCTGATGTGCTGTCACAAAGCAGCCTAAACTCAGACTGGTCCCTGAGCCTCAGTAATTTGGATTGACTCTAGGTTAATGCCTTCCTGGTGCTAGGGTCTGGAAGGCGTCCAAGGGAGGAAACCTAAACCCGTGCAAAAGGAGCAGATGTGCAAAGATGTTTTTTAACTTCTCTTCTCATAAATACTTTAAGGAAGTATTCATTTCGTACTTCTTCTTTTTCTTTTTTTTTAAACCTTCCTCTGGGAAGATTAAAAATGAAAGCTTTTTATTTGCTCGGCCTCTGAATTACCTCCATATCTGGAGCTCCACTCACCTGTCTACAATGCCCTTGGAAGAATCTTCCATCCCTTCTGCCTTTACTTTTGATAGCATTACCTGCGTCAGAAACATTTTAACAGGTTCCAACATTCAGCTTGGATAAAATTACCCAAATCTGAAAAGCATACTGATGTTTATCTGTATTTATGTAAAAGAGTTTTTTTGGTTGCTGTTGCAAGTTCTTAAATGTTTATTGAATAAATGAATGGATGACTCATAGCCACATCGCTGCTACGATTGGAGACAGACTTAATTTTACATTCTGAATGCATATTTTGAGTATCTATTTGCTGAGAGTTTCTCTTTTTCTTGAAATAAACTTTTTAAAAACATTTTTGGAGTAATTTTAAAATTTCAGGATATTTACCTGGATAGTACTGAGAAGCCCCCGATAGTACCATCCTATGTAGCATCCTATGTGACCACGATACACCTGTGAAGACCTTGAAATTAACGTGACTGTATTACTTTTAACCCAACTACACAGACTTCATTCAGATTTCACTTGGTTTTCAATTACTATTCCTTTTCTGTCCAGGATCCAATGCGGGATAACATGTCGCCTTTAGAACAGGTGGTATCTTTTTTCTGATAAAATTAAAAGAGGACAAATTGCCCTGTAAAAAAAAAATGACAATTGATGAACTTTATCAGGCATCAGCAGGATTATTCTACAAAGGGGTAGACACTAAATCCTGTAGGATTTGTGTCCAGATGCTGGATGTTATAATTGCCACTGGAGTACAAAAGAAGCAACTGACAATAAGTAAATAAATAGGCAATAATACTGTTCCAATAATACTTTATTTGCAGAAACATGTGGTGGGCCATATTTGAAGCTTAGGCAATAGTTTGCCAAGCTCTGATTTTATGGAGCTAACGATCCATCAAATCTGGTGCCATAGTCACTAAAATCTATGTTCTCTCATTTTTACCAAAGCTTTTAGGGCCTTTGTATGCCCTAGTATGAATGGGCTGTGTGCTGAATGTGGGCTTCTAAATGGGGTCTTGTATTGTCTACACTGGGGGTGGCAGAAAGGTCTTACCTGAAGATTTCCCTGACTACTTTTATCTATACCCAGAAATCCTCATCCACAATACTAACAGAATAATCATTATAGACATTTAAATGGCCAATTTAGGATTATTATCATGTGATTGGGGTGTGAGTTCATACCTGCTCTGGGGGCCACTTTTGAACAATTGTTTGGTAAATCTGGTTACTCAATTCCATTTACGTGAAATTTGTTTTTGTAAGATTCATTCAACTTTCATACAGTTACAGTCAGAGGTTACTGTTTTGAAAAGGGTGCTGTTCATTCGGAGTTGTTAATCTTTTTTTTTTTTTTTTTAAATACAGATTTACTTTTGTAGCTTAGTTTTAGGTTAACAGAGAAATTGAGCAGAAGGCACAAAGGGTTCCCATATATGTCCTGCCCTCACAGATGCACAGATCACCACAATGTCAGGGTGTTTTAGGATGAGATTAACAATCAGTACACTGAGTAAAGTAGATTGCCCTCCATAATGTGTGTGTGGGCCTAAGGCTTGCCTAGAAGGAAGGCTGACCCTCCCCCAAGTAGGAAAGAATTCCTCCTGCTTGGATGCTTTTCAACAGGGAGATTGGCTTTTCCTGGGTGTCAAGTCTGCCACCCTTTGGACTGGAATTTATGCTGTTTTCTCCCTTGAGTCTCTAGCTCGTAGACTGTGAATCCTGGGATTTGTCAACTTCCATAATCACCTGTGCCCATTCCTTACAATAAATATACACACATTCTATTGGTCTGTTAGTCTTGTTTCTCTGGGGAATCTTGACTAATACCTCCACCAGGATGATCAATTTGTTATAGTTGATGAAGCTGCACTCCCACATTGTTATCACCCAAAGTCCATACCTTACATGAGAGGACACTCTTGGTGCTGTACAGTCTATGGGTTTGGACAAATGTATAGGCAGGATAGTTCCACTGCTCTACAAATCCTCCATGTTCCACCTATTCACCCCTCTGCTGACTCCCCAACCCCTGGCAACCATTCATCTCTTTACCATTAGCATAGCTTTGCCTTTTTCCAAAATGTCATAGGTTGAAATCATACATGGTGTAGCCTTTTCAGATTGGCTTCTTTTGTTAAGTAATAAGCATCTAAGTTTCCTCCTGGTCTTTGAGACATAGAGCACTTGGTTTTTGTTTGTTTGTTTTGTTTTGTTTTGTTTGAAAGTGAATAATAGTCCATTGTCTGGATGCACCAGTTTATTTATCCACTCACCTACTGAAGGACATCTTGGTTGCTTCCAGTTTGGGCAACTATGAATAAAGCTGCTGTAAACTCTGTGTGTAGGTTTTTGTGTGGACATAAGTTTTCATCTCATTTGGATAAATAGCAAGGAGTATGATTGCTAGGTCATGTGGGAACAGTATGTTTAGTTTATAAGAAACTATCAAATTGTCTTCCAAAGTGGTTGTGCCATTTTGCACTCCCATCAGCAGTGAATAAGATTTCCTGTTGCTGTACATCCACACCAGCGTTGGGTGTTAACAGTTTGGGGTTTTGGGTTTGGGCCATTCTAATAGGTGTGCAGTGGTTTCTCATTGCTTTAACTCACAATTCCTTAATGATGTACAATGTTGAATGTCTTCTCATATGTCTATTTGCCACCTGTGTATCTTCTTTGGTAAGGAGTCTGTTCAGATCTTTTGTCCATTTTTTAAGTTGGGTTGTTCATTTTCTTATTGACTTTTCAGAGTTCTTTATATATTTTGGGTAACAGTCCTTGGTCAGATGTGTCATTTGCAAATATTTTCTCACAATTTGCTGTGGCTTGTCTTATCCTCTTGACAGCATCTTTTGCATAGTAGAAAAATTTAACTTTAATGAAGACCAGCTTGTCCATTATTTCTTTCACAGATCATGCTTTTTTCTGTAAATAGTCATCACCAAATCCGAATCATCTGGAGTTATCTCTATGTCATTTTCTGGGAGCTTTATAGTTTTCCTTTTTACATTTAGTTCTATGATCTTTTGTGAGTTAATTTTTGTGAAGGGTATAAAGTAAGTGTCTAGATTCACTTTTTTTTCCCTTTAACTGTGGATGTCCAGTTGTTTCAGTACTATTTTTTGAAAAGATGACCCTATATTCATTGACTTGCCTTTGTCTTTTGTCAAGGATCATTTGGCTATTTGTGTGTGGGTCTCTTTCTGGGCTCTCTATCTTGTTCCATGGATCTATTTGTCTATTCTCTCACCAGTACCACACTTTTGATTACTGCAGCTCTGTGGCAAGTCTCAAAGTTGGCATCCATCCTCCAACTTTTCTTCCTAATATTGTGTTGGTTACTCTTTGTTCAGCTTTTAAAATTTTACAAGATTCTGAGACATGGATTCTTCAACTCTATCTCTATTTTTGTGACAAAGCAAAATACACATGGCTTTTAATTAAGATTTTATATATAAATTCCTTGAGAATCTTTACTTGTAGTCTCTAAGTCTTCCCTCTATTTGAGACTGCTTGATATTCAGCTGGACTGTGATTTTGTTTTGTTTTTCCTTTTGGGCATAATCATGTGCCCAATGTTGGTTTTTTGGTTTTTCAAAATTGATTCTATAAGATTTTAATGCCCCAGTTCTCACCTATAGAAACCACAGTTTGGGGATTAGAGACTCTCTGACATGACTGAGGAAAATGAATTTGCCAAAGTTATAAGGTGTAGTTTTTGGCATGTTCAGTAAGAAACAAATAGTAAAAAGGAATTTGTAAGAACATTCCCCTACCTATGAGTAATCTGGCCTTATTTCCTGCTTGACCTGTCTGAAGGGAACTAATCCTCCTGGGAATACCCCTGGATTTCATGAGACCCAGAGGTAAGTGTGGTTTATGGGCAGAGCTATTATGGAAGGAGGAACCAGGGGCTTTGCTTTGTGACTAGAGATTGTGGGCTTTCCCCTTCCACTGATTCATCCATGAAGTCTTTTGGGTTCAGGAATGTGATTTGGGAAAGACTAGAAAATGGCATCGTTAATAGTTCAAGCCATGCTCATTGGGATGAGTGTTTGACAGGGTGACTGGCACCATCATTAGTAAAAAGGAAATTGGAAATTGTCCATTTTAAGATTGATGTTTTCTGGGGATTCCTGGGTGGTGCAGAGTTTGGCGCCTGCCTTTGGCCCAGGGTGCGATCCTGGAGACCCGGGATCGAGTCCCATGTCGGGCTCCCGGTGCATGGAGCCTGCTTCTCCCTCTGCCTCCCTCTGTCTCTCTCTCTCTCTCTCTCTCTGTGTGACTATCATAAATAAATAAAAATTTAAAAAAAGATTAATGTTTTCTTTTAAACCCATGGTTTTTATTCCTTATTATTATATTTTTTAACACTTTGGGAATGTCCTGGCAGGTGTGGACTGGGTCTCTAGAAAAGTAGTGCCACAAAATTCTACTTACACGTTTTAAGAGATTCAATGATTCTGTGCACCTCACAACAAAAGCCTATCGGTTTAATATTCTACCGTAGAACTTACATTTTGAAACACTTATGTCATATATACTCTATAAGTTCTTCTGAGTGTCCTATTTCATGCATGAACCCTCTGTTGACCTCAACAGTTTTGTTTCAGTGCTATAAACCAAGAGTGAGCAAACTCTGGTATGTGGGCCTGATATGGCCAGCCACCTGCTTTTGTGAATAAAGTTTTATTAGAACAGGGCTACAACCATTTGTTTCTACACCATTTACAGCTGCTTTTATGCTATAAAATTCAAATGGGTAGTTGAGAAAGAGACTGTATGGCCTGAAAAACTGGAAATATTTACTATTTGGACCTATTTGAAAACGTTGGCTGACTCTTGTTATAGAAATGGCCTTTGGGGAAATGGAATTTATGGGTTTACATTTAATACATGCTGATAATATTTGAGACATTATCCAAGTCCTATGATCTTGACTTTCATGTTATGGGGAGCTCCATAGACCTTCCCTGTTTCCTCAGGATGTGGTCCAAGGTTCTTTTTTTTTTTTTTTTTTTTTTTAAAGATTTTATTTATTTATTCATGATAGTCACAGAGGAGAGAGAGAGAGAGAGGCAGAGACACAGGCAGAGGGAGAAGCAGGCTCCATGCACCGGGAGCCCGACGTGGGATTCGATCCCGGGTCTCCAGGATCGCGCCCTGGGCCAAAGGCAGGCGCCAAACCGCTGCGCCACCCAGGGATCCTGGATGTGGTCCAAGGTTCTAAACTGAGGATAATCCTCACCCCCAGGGTGGAAACAAGGCCCTTCCAGGCCTCCACCTGCACCTCCAACCTCATCCCTGCTCTACTGAAGACCTGGTTGCTCAGATAAACCTTGCCTGGCTGGTTGGTTCCTACATTCCCTGCTCTTGAGCATACTGTTGAGTAAATGAATGTATAAAACTCCAAAGGTCACTGTTTATTTCATATTAATGAGGTATAATGTGTGCTTACCTCCCTCACACAGCGGCTGTGAGAATCCATTATGTATCTTAATTCCTAGCCCTTAGTCTTACCCCATGTTCCCACTTCTATTTCTTGTAAAACAAAGTTAGAAACCCTCGGGCCCTTAGCTCTAGAGGGATAACACAGGGTGGTTTTGAGCACATCCTTCCTCTATTCCCTGGTTCAGCAGCACTGTTGAGGGGCTTCCCGGAACACCACGCTAAACAGAGAGACAAAGCAGATGTTGCAGAAGGCAGGGCCTCTGGAGGCAGAGCATAGCTTCCAATTCCCGCCCAGGCGCTGCCATGCGAGGGATCTTTCTATCGTCTTTCTTCCGACCGAGCACCAAGATGGGGTTGCCCTGCAGGCTGGGTTTGCGCCAGTCCCGGAAGGAAGGAAAGCCCAACCTCGTAGGAGTCGTGTGCCACGAGATCTGCGCATCTTCGTGGGGAGTAAATACAACCCGAGGAGTGGGTTCCCAATGAGAAGCCAATGTGGCATGTGCACCGGCTGCGTCCTCACGCAAGACCTCCCAGGGAAGGACGACGGCGGGGAGCCTGCCAGGGTGGGGTGCGGCCCCTGCGCACCTCCAGAGGCCCCCTGCCCGGAGGCGGAGAGTCTGAGGGGGTCCCACCCCAGGGGAGCAGCGGGGGTGCCGGAGCCGGACGGCGCCAGCTCTGGGCATGTGCACCTGCGGGGTGTGTGTGCACCTGCTCCGGGGCGCGCCGGGAAGGGCGGCTTGCGGGGCGCAGGCTGAGCCCTCCCCCAGCCCTGCAGGGCGCCAGAGGCGCGCAGCGGGAGCTCGGCTCGAGGGCCGCGTGTGCCCCCCGCGAGAGGCGGCCGGCTCTGATTAACGCTCAGAGGCGGTGCGTGTACCTGTTACTGGACATATGCTTGTCGTTACAGCCATCTGCTGCACTGGCACCTGGCCCGCTCCCACGCGCTCGTGCCAAACCCGCACTCGGGAGGCCCAGACCTAAGGTAGGCTGCGCCTGGCCGCCCGGTGTCCTCGGGGAGCCCGCGGCTGGGGGGGGGGGGGCTGCTTCCTCAACCCAGGGCCGGGCCCCTCCTCACAAGGGGCCTGTGGCGGCGCTCCAGGCCTTCTGTTTGTGATAGGAGACAGTATGTATTTTCTTTACTACTCACAACCCCCAACATATTTAAATACTCCTCCCCCAACGCCATGGATGATGCCTTTTTCCTTTCCCACCTGCGATGCAGAAGCCTGACGGTGCTTGTCACCTGGCACCCATTCAACATCACATTTGCTGCCCTGTCGCCTCCTTTTCTCTGTCCCCAACGACGTCAAAGGGAGACGTGATCGGCCAGCATCATGTTTCAAAACGCTTCAGTCCTCTGTGGGAAGCTGCTGACGTTTGTACCCACAGGGCCATCCACACGGATCTCACAGAGTCCGCAGGTGTGTTAAGAAATAGCAAGAAGGATTGCAAAAGCTAAAGCAGCTGTGGCCGTACCTCTTTTTGCAAACAGGGCGGAGAAGTCACAGACTTTACAGAAACCCATTCAGGAGGCGGACAGGGATCCTCAGCAGGCCCCATGCCCGCAGATGTGACAGCAGTCACATATTTAAATACTGTTGGCCTTCAAATGGTCGCAGGACAGGCAGGTACAGTGTGTCTGTGACAGTAACTTTTACTGGAAGGGATTAAGAAAGAAATGTGTGAGAAGGCTCTGGAAGGGGTGTCACTGAAGCAAGGTCAAGGGTTACTGATGCAGGGGGGGTGGCCTATGGAATGCTGGGGCTGCGCCTGGCTGCAACGACAGGGTGGCTTCCCCTCTCTTTCACAGGAATGGGCCATACGGGAGACAGGCATGTTAGTGGGTCACATCACCCTCCAGGAATCCCTTCCCCTCTGGCCCAGAGCCCCGCTGATGGAGGAGACAGACCCCTGTCTACCTCCAGGGAGATTACATTCCAGTTGGAAAAAGGACAGGAAATATGAAGTCAAATATCAATTAAAAAACAGAAGAATACACTTAGGTGACTGGGAGGTCTTCTCTGAAGAAGGGCCATTTCAGTCAAAAGCTGAGTCTTGAGAGGAGCCAGGGTCCCAGGGAAGGGTGCTGCAGGTGCACAAGGGGGGCAGTGGGGGTGGTGGGGACCGGGAGGCCCAGTGAGGAAGGTTTGGATATGTCTCTGACGCTGGGGGGCTGTGCTGTTGGAACAGTTTCCCAGGACTTCATGTCCATCCGCAACCTGAGAAAGTGGCGTTGTTTGGAAATAGGATCTTTTTGAAGACATTAGGTTAAGACCGGGTGGGTTAGGATGGGCCCTAATCAGTGAGTGGTCTCCTCTGAGAAGCGGGAAGTTACACACACACACACACACACACACACACACCCCTGCTGGGTGAGGGCTTGGAGGAGAGCCGGCAGGGTGGCAGGCTGCAGAGGTTCAGGGCAGGGGGCAGGAGCAGGGGCTGGCAGTAGGGCAGGCGGGCCACAGAGCTTACAGATGGGGGATGGCCCAGCATGAAGCCCCTGGGAGGAAAGTGGAAGGAGGCAGCGAGGGCCTGGGGGGGTGGGGGGTGCCCTGGAGAGAGGGGCAGGGTGCCAGACTGAGAGGGGTGGGCTGGAGGAAGGGGCACGCTGGGTCTCTGGCTACATGCATCAAATGCTGAGACGGGAAAGAGGACTGAGGCCAGGGTGGAGGGAGGACAGAGTCTTGCTCTGGGCTTCGGTTTCAGATGTCCACAAAGTCTGAGTGGAGATGCTACCTTCCTATCCTTGTCACCTCTCCCTAACTTTTTTTTTTTTTTTTTTAAGTTTACTAGAGAAAGGAGCTTTTCCCTTTGGTCCAACATGCTTATTTAGCATGTTATATTTGCTCCTCAAGGCTGCGGAACTTCTTTCTATCATTCTCCACCCTGGGGAAGACATTCCTGCTAATATCCTAGTGACATGATGCTAGACTCTGAGCTCCTCACTTCGGGAGAAGTGGGGACTCTGCACTCTGAAGAACCCTCTGGAGTAAGTCAGCTCATCACTCAGTGAGAGGGCCCAGCACAGATGGGAGTGTTGACCTCGGGGCCCCGTCTGGCTGGTCCCGAGTACTCCTGTGCTGTGGAATGGCAACCTGGCCCCCTCACTGCTGGGACTGGACCTCATAACCACCCCCCCAGGCTCTGCCCACAGACACCTGCTCATTGTCATTTTTGTGGCCTCTGGATCCCCTGCTGCCTCCCTGTCCCAGATGGGTCAGGGTCTGTGTCCTAACGCCCATACAGCTTTCCAAATGGGACTCATTCCTTTCTTCACTGCCTTTTACATGTTTAAATTTGTTTAATTTCTTACCTTCTTACAGTTCTGTCTCGAGGAACTTGGGCAAATTTACCAGATGCTTCTTTTGGGGGATATTTCAAGGCTCCCACTTGCTGCACTCCAGCACCTTCTTCCCTGAGATGTCAGCCCAACCTCAGAACAGGCCCTCACCTGGAATCCTGGATCTGGGCCCTCATGGGGTGCAAATAAACTATTATCTTGTGTTTTGAGAATCTTAACTCCAGCCTATAGGCTGACTGAGTGCCAGAGATCTGTTTGCCATTTCGTGTTTTTCCTGGGTGAACTGGCAGTCCCACTACTGGCTACTCCTTGTCAAGTGAGGATTCCAGTGGAGGACACAATCACCAAGAAGACCTTCCAGAATCTTCCTGATGCCTACAAATGATTCAACTCTCTTGTCACAATTGATGTTCTTCCATGTAGAAGTGATAAAGAAAATGTGTGGTTTCTCATACATTGATTTTTCTCCAGAAATTTATTGGTCACATAAAATTAAGCAAAAGATGCTACCTTTTACAATTCTTTTAAATATCTTTGTGAAATCTTCCTCTTTAAAAAAAAAATGGGAACATCTTAGTGCTAAAGCATTCTGCAAGTTGCCAGATACCAATTCCCGTTTCAGTGTGACAATGTGCAGAGATTTAAACAGGGCAATTGTCTTCCCGAGGCGGTCTTTTTCCACATAGAGCAAAAAGCTTGGGAATATCAGAAAATTAGGCATCTTCTCATTTTCTGATCTAGAAGGGCTGATCCAGTTTCATTTATAGCAACCTGAGTTGGATCAGCTGCTGTGTAAACAGAGTGTTTGAGTGTAGCCTGGTGGCTACTGCATAATCAAAACCACTGGAACCCAAGCAACACACAAAGATACTGTTTTTGCGCTGTTGCACAATTTGAATTCATTGCAGTGACCATAAAATTGGCTATGAAGCTCCCGACATAAAGACACCTGGGTGGGTAAAGGGTGTGGACACAGCCAGAACCAAACTCTTGTTTTTGCACAACTCAACTTAGCTTATTTCTCCTGAAGAATAGTTCATTTGGACAAATGATGTCCCCAGTGTGCAAAACCCGAGTTTGCAAATGCACTGAAGCTAGTGAAAAATGAACGATCGGAGGAGAAAAAAAGTCTAAGTCAATTCAACAAAGTCAAGAGGTGAGAAAAAGGAATGGCTGGCAATGCGGAAAAATAATGAAATGGGAGAAAACTGTGGGAGCGCAGCCCCCTCTCCAGCCCTGGTCCGAGTGGGTGTCCTTTCTGAATGCGACATGTGCCCTGGAAATATGAGGATAAAATAAGGCAAACTGTACCCCGTGTTGCCTCTGCTCCTGAACAGCACAGACTTTTTGTTTATGATGGAAATCAGCATGTGAAAAGAAATCAATCTGTCAATATGTTCTTGTTTTTCTCAACCAGCAAGGAGCTCAGCTTATTTTGAAAAGCCAAAAGGAACATGGGCTGCCTCTTATAATTAAGTCCCCCCAGGAAGCTTAGCCTTTGGAAGTCACACTTTCTTGAGGGACAATCACAGCGACTTGGCTTGTCTGACCTTGCAGGGGCGTGAAAGCAAGCCCTGTGTGATGAGATGCACTTCCCGCGGTGCCTTGGAAGCTGTGGGGAGCGGGTAGGGCAGGGGGATCCACAGGGGCTGCCGAGGTTGGGAGGAACAGAAATCTCTGCCGAATAGGGGATACCGTCTGCAGTAAGAGCCGCAGGCCAGCAGAAGTCAGGACACCTTCTTCAACTGGCTTTCAAGGATCACCAGGACTGACCCCCGCCCCCCATCAGCCCAGCTTACCTAGACAAATACACTATTCAGCAGTTACCAAGTCCCCTGAGAGTTTGGGGAGCAGAGACATAACAGGGTACTCTAACTCCCACACCATGGCTTTATTAAAAGAAAAATGTAGCCTTCTGCCTACAATTCCCTCTCCCTGAGCCCCGTCCCTCCCTGGCCTTCTCATCTTGAAGGAAGGAAAAATAAATTTCTATCAATCTTAGGATATTCTTGCCAGACTTACCCGATTCAATTGTTCACAGCTCTTGGATCTGTATAAAGACAAACATAAAAAGCAAAGCCCCAAACCTCTAGCAATTTGAAATACACAGTTAAATGAGTGACAATATTTATCTTTTGGAAAAGACCTTTAAATAAAGACTCAGAGGAAAAACAAAAGAGAAATAATCATTTGGTATATTTCCTCAACATATTGGTTTTTTAATTGTCAGTGTATGCATTCCAGCTTCCGCCAAGAAATCTGCATCCATGCTTATTACTAAAGACTGAGCATCACCGGCAAATTCTGTTACTATGGCAAACGCTTTTATCAGAAGAGTAATGTAAATGAGAAGAACTCACAAAATGTACGGCTAAGGCACGAAGACAGGAAGGTGTTCTTTGCTCTTGGGCTTTCTCATTTTAAAGGAAATGGTGACAATTAAATCAAATATTTGGCAATTACTTGCTAGGTAAACAACCCTATTTTGAGAGCCATGGGAGATAAAGTGGCAAATGTGAGGTCAGTTTCCTGGTCTCAAGGACCTTTCTTTCTAATTGGGGAATGAAGACATAATCATAGGAGAAGTTAAAGGTAAGCTCAGAACAACAGGCAGATGATTACATATGTGTTTAATTGAGAAATAAATTACACAGTGGCTGCGAAGGGAGTCCAGAAGAGGGAGACAGGATGGGCCATGTTTGCTCAAGGAAGGCCTCACTGGAGAAGGGATGGAGGAATTAATTTTAATGGCGGAAGGTGTTGGGATAGGCCAGAGTGTAAGTAAGGATTGTGGGAAAGTGAAGTTGTATGTTTGATGGCCTAGGGGGTTGACTAAAATAGGGCATATGTGAAGGTTGGGTCCCAGATTAAAAAGATACACAAGTCTACTTTCTGGGCAGGGGCAGTTCCCTTTGAAACGCTAAGGGATTTGGATATTTTCCTACAGAAAAGGAATATATGCTGAGGATTTTTTTATATATAAATTTATTTTTTATTGGTGTTCAATTTACC
Organism: Canis aureus; assembly: GCF_053574225.1. Lineage (NCBI taxonomy): Eukaryota > Metazoa > Chordata > Mammalia > Carnivora > Canidae > Canis > Canis aureus. Next base: position 3,343,808 of record NC_135627.1, read on the forward strand.
AACCTATAGAATAACACCCAGTGCTCGTCCTGTCAAGTGCCCACCTCAGTGCCCATCACCCAGTCACCCCCACCCCCCGCCCACCTCCCCTTCCACCGCCCCTGGTTCGTTTCCCAGAGTTAGGGGTCTCTCATGTTCTGTCTCCCTTTCTGATATTTCCCAGTCATTTTTTTCTCCTTTTATGCTGAGGATTTTTGATGGATTTTGGTTTTCCTCTCTTTTCCCAATGATGGCAGTTGTCCAGTGATGGCAGTCTGTTTCGGCAGGGGGAGTGGAGGATGTCCTAATTCAGTAGTTCATTTGCTCGCCATCCAGTCTTGCTCTAGTTCCTGCTCTGAGGTTGGCAAACATGTCCCTGAAGTGTGTTATACTTTGTGTTTCCAGCCTACCCCAACATAGCTCAGCCTCTCCAGAGTTTGGGCATTCTGCCAACAAGCCCCAATCTGTCCATGAATCAACTTTCAGCGTCTGCCGGCGGTATCTCCCCAAAGCTTACTGCCCACCTGCTTGAACCTGCTGGTTTCCAGGGATACAGACGCGGTCCGCCTCTGCTTCCAACCAGGCTGACTGTCGTGGGAAGTTCCGGGCTTTTGTGTGAATGGCATGCATACTCCACGCATCCTTGCCCATCTTCAGACAGTCTCCTGGTTGCTACTCAACGCTCCAGACACACATTTCCAAGTGCTTATTGCTGGAGAATACAAATCTTGATTATGCTTCCATAGCTAGATGCGTAGACCTAATGAATTCTCTTTCTTCACCTGGAGTCGTGGCTCAGCTCTTGCCCACCCAGTGCTTCCCATAGCCAACCCGGCAAAGCCAAGGAGTACCAGGTAGAAAGCAAGATATTAAGAGCAGTATATTTGCTATCGTGTAAAATATATTAGAAGGTGAAAAATGGTAGCAAGGAAACTAGTTAAGAGGGGTTAGAAGCACCATGAGGTAAAAAATGCTTGGGCTCTGGAGATGGTGTGGGGATTGAAGAAGAAGGAAAAGACATGAGATAAAGAAAAGGGAACAAAGGAGGTGGGAGGGTGGGTGGCTTCTTGGCCCTAAGGCACAGGGAAAAGTGTGGGGGTCAGAGAGGACTGGAGAGCTTCTGGCATGGGAGAAGGAGAGAAGGAGGGTGCCACTCGCAGTAATGACAAAGCAGAAGGGACATGTAACAAGGATGGGCATGTTATATTTAACTCTGCAATAAAGTAAAAATGGGACTTCTTCTCAATGTCTCACAGTGAAGAAAGGTTGCTAGTGGGTGATTTTGTCAGTGAAGAAAACATAGGAACATGAGTAAGAGATCAAGGAGTTAGCTTAAGGAAATGTTAATATTTAAGAAGAATAGAGGGAGGGAGAAGAATAGTCAATAAAGAGAGAGAGAGAGAGAGAGAAGAAAAAGCCAAAGAGGTTGCAGTTGAGCCACATTATTTTAGGGTCACAGAAGTCAAATTTAAAAAGACATAAGCTAGTTATGTCAAATGATCTTAAGAGGTCATTGTGAATGGAGAAAATGTGTCGTGTGGGAGTGAGGAGGTCACTGGTGCTCAATGGTGTAATCCCACTTTAGTGGTGGAGGCAGAAGTCAGACTATGCCAGCCAGGAAGTCTACAATTACAAATAATTCTGGAAGTTTGCACCTACGTTTGGGGATCAGTAAGTAGTAATCATGGAGACATTTGTCTGTGAGAAGCATGATGACCTCTGTTCTGTGTGTGTAGGCAGAGAAACCAGTTCCTGCAGTTGTGGAGACTGGAAAGACATGAGAAAAAGACATTATAAAGGGAGAAAAAGAAGATGGAGAGGCTTTCATGCCTCCTGACCTGGTTTGCGAATAGAGATGAAATCATTTCTCTGGAAGGGATATGGAGGGTTGAGTGCTCCAAGAGAGGAAAAATGATGGAGAGTGTCCTTGTAGATTAGGAGTCAGAGGGGAAAAAACCAAGGTAAGAAACATTTGGGAAATCATAGTGGTGAAGCAAGGGCTAAAGAAACGTAGAGAATATACAGTGAGGCCAGGCAGCCCCACAGCACGGGAGAAAGAGGACAATGAAGATGACCTGAAGGTAGACTCTGCCCTGTGGACACAGTTCAGGTTCAGATGGCAAAGGAAGTCTCGTTGGTAAGAGTTGAAGTAGTTGACCATTGAGCCTAAGCTGGACAAATTTTGAAGTTCAGGGTTATCAATAGGGGTACAGAGAGTGAAGGGAGGTTGTGGAAGCACAGATGCACAGATTGGCTGGGGGACAGAAGGCAGGAAGCAGGAAACAAGGGGAGGTGGAGCTGGCTCAGGGGGAGGGTGCCCTGTTTCTTGGCTAGTGTGGAGTATTCATAAGGGCCTGCAGAATCCTAAAGCAAAGAAACATAGATTGAGGCACCAAATAATCCTGTTTAAAATATGGGTCTTGGGGGACCTGGGTGGCTCAGTTGGTTAAGTGTCAGCCTTTGGCTCAGGTCATGATCCCGGGTTTCTGGGATGGAACCCTGTGTTGGGCTCCTTGCTCAGCAGAGAGCATCCTTCTCCCTCTTCCTCTGCCCTTCCCCACCCTGCTGATCTCTCACTCTCTCTCTCTCTCTCTCTCTCTCTGTCAAATAAATAAATAAAATATTTTCTTTTTCTAATAAAATATCGGTTTTCTAGATAGGGTTTCTCAACCTTGCATTATGACAGTCTGGGCTACATCATTCTCTATTTTGGGGGCTTGTCCTGTGTATCATAGGATGCTTGGCAGCATCCCTGGTCTCTATTCACCAGATGCAGTAGTGTCACCCTCCACTGAGACAACATGAAAGCCCCAGACATTACCAAATATCCCCTGTGGGGAAAGGGGAGTATGCAAAATTGCCCTAGGGTTGAGAACCTCTAGGATAGATGATAACATATTTTAAGGAATAAGAAAAAAATAGCCTAGCAAAGAAGTCATCTAAATAAAAGAATGAAGTTAATAACTACAAGTGACTTGCCAAATGGGTGAATGAAATGTGTGTGTGTGTGTGTATAATGGAATATTATTCAGCTTTAAGAATATTATTCAGCTAAAGAAAGCTTTAATATTATTCAGAATATTCATGAATATTCTGGTTCATGTTACAACATGGATGAACCTTGAAGATTTTCTGCTAAATGAAATAAGCCAGACACAAAAAGACAAATATCATATAATTCCATCTATATGAAGTACCAGGGGTCGTCAGCTTCGAAGACACAGCAAACAGAACAGAGGTTACCTGGGGGAAGGGAGACAGGGCAGGTAGTGTTTAACATGGACAGAGTTTTAGTTTAGGATGATGGAAACGTTCTGGAGGTAGATGGTGGTTATGGATGTACAATGTCAATGTATTTCATGCCACTGAAGTGAACACTGAAAAATTGTTAAAATGGTAAATTTATGTTGAGCATATTTTATGACAATAAAAAATGTTATTTGTACCTATTAGGCACAATATACTCGTGTTATGCCCTTGGTTTTTCAGTGATTCCAGAAAGGCATTTGACAACCATAGTGATGATTTTTTAAAAAAGATTTTATTTATTTATTAGAGAGAGAGGGAGAGGGAGAAGTAGAGGGAGAAGCAGAGTCCTCTGAGCAGAGACCCTGATGCTGGGCTTGATCCCAGGACCCTGAGACCATGACCAGAGTCAAAGGCAGACCCTTAACAAACTGAATCACCTAGGTGCCCATAGCAGTGATTTATTTCATTTCATTCTTTTTTTTTTTTAGTTTAACTTCAATTTACCAACATATATCATAACACCCAGTGCTCATCCCATCAAGTGCCCTCCTTAGTGCCCCGTCACCCAGTCACCTCATCCCCCCACACACCTCCCTTCCAACGACCCTTTGTTTCCCAGAGTTAGGAATCTCTCACGGTTTGTCTTCCTCTCTGATTTTTCCCCCTCTCAGTTTCCCCTCCTTTCCCTTATAATCCCTTTCACTATTCCTTATATTTCACATGAGTGAAACCGCATGATGATTGTCTTTCTCCGGCTGACTTACTTCACTCAGCATAATACCCTCCAGTTCCATCCACGTTAATGTAAATGGTGGGTATTCACCCTCTCTGATGGTGAGTAATATTCCATTGAGTATGTATATATATATGTGTATGTATGTGACGCATACATATATTTATATATGACACACATATATATATGTCACATCTTCTTTATCCATTCATCTGTCAAAGGACATCATATCTCCTTCCACAGTTTGGCTACTGTAGACATTGCTGCTATAAACATCGGGGTGCAGGTGTCCCGGCGTTTCACTGCATCTGTATCTTTGGGGTAAATCCCCAGCAGTGCAATTGCGGGGTCATAGGGCAGGTCTATTTTTAACTCTTTGAGGAACCTCCACACCGTTCTCCAGACTGGCTGTACCAGTTCACATTCCCACCAACAGTGCAAGAGGGTTCCCCTTTCTCCACATCCTCTCCAACATTTGTTGTTTCCTGCCTTGTTAATTTTCCCCATTCTCACTGGTGTGAGGTGGGATCTCATTGGGGTTTTGATTTGTATTTCCCTGATGGCAAGTGATGCGGAGCATTTTCTCATGTGCTTGTTGGCCACGTGTAGGTTTTCTTTGGAGAAATGTCAGTTCTTGTCTTCTGCCCATTTCTTGACTGGATTGGTTTTTTTTTTTTTTTGGTGGGGGGAGGGAGTGTTGAGTTTGATAAGTTCTTTATAGATCTTGGAAACTAGCCCTTTATCTGATACGTCATTTGCAAATATCTTCTCCCATTCTGCAGGCTGCCTTTTAGTTTTGTTGACTGTTTCCTTTGCTGTGCAGAAGCTCTTTATCTTGATGAAGTCCCAATAGGTCACTTTTGCTTTTGTTTCCTTTGCCTTTAGAGACGTGTCTTGCAAGAAGTTGCTGCGGCTGAGGTAAAAAAAGTTGCTGCCTGTGCTCTCCTCTAGGGTTTTTTTTTTTTTTTAAAGATTGTATTTATTCATGAGAGACACACAGAGAGAGAGACAGAGACAGAGGCAGAGGGAGAAGCAGGCTCCATGCAGAGAGCCCATCTCCTCTAGGATTTTGATGGATTCCTGTCATAGCGGTGATTTAAAGAGAGAAGAGCAGAATGGTCACACACTGGCCTGAAGGTAAGTGCAAGTTGACATTGTATTAGTCAGCTCAAGCTGCCATAACAAAACACCATGGACAGGTCATCTTGAAGGAGAGCAATCGATGTCCTCAGAGTCCTGTAGGCTGGAGTAGAGATCAGGCACCTCAGGGGCACGTCTAGCGAGAGCCCTCCTCCTGGCAGACAGACGGACGGCCAGCCCCTTGCCAGTCCTCACACGGCCTTTGCTCGCTGTCTCTCTTCTTACAGAATCCAGTCCTACTGGATTAGAACCTCATATGTACGACCTCATTTACGCTTGATTGCCTCCTCCAGGAGGCAGGCCCTATCTCCAAATATAGTCACATGGGAGGTTAGGGCTTCAACACATGGAATTTCCAGGGGGACACAGTTGGGTCCCCGTTGGCTCCCTTCTCTCCCATTTCGATTGGGCAGTGGGTGAGGCACATGTTCGAGGACAGGGTGGCAGCGGCTTCAGGGTGTTCCTGACAGAAAAACAGCCTTTCCTCCAGCGGAGGAGAGGGGAGACGGCAACGATGGAGAGGCACGCCCAGCAAGGAAAGGCAGCAGCCTTCCAACGGCTCAGAAACCACAGATTTGGAAAGGAGCAAGGATGAGCACTGGTGTCGCTAGGAGAAGAAACACATGGCTTACAAGGACAGGAACAAATGATGGCCAGTGCATTTTTTCACGCAGCAGAGAACAGCTTAAAACCATGGATATTTACGACACTTTAAATATATAATTCCTTCGAGGAGAGCACAACAACCCCCTATTTTCCAATGCTATTAAATATTAATAAGGAGGAGACGGCCTTCCCTTTAAAAGCACTCACAGGTTTTGGGCAGAGCAGGTGACAGACTGGAGTTAATCTCTGACCAGTGAGACCGTGGGCATTTAAATAACAGCTTTTACTGGTCCAGTGCTTTTTCCCCATTTATGCTAAAGGCCTAATCTTTCTGCGCTTATGTTCTCAAGCAGCCACGGTGAGATAAGTGGCATTTAGCTGTTCAATATGATGAAATGCTAAATATGGTTTGTGCCAGACTTAATTGCCACTACAAACGCCATCGAGACTCTGTGCCTACGTGTGAGATTGGACTGCAGCGTGGCTGATCCGTCCTTGGCCACCCCTCCGACCGAGGCAGATTGCTGCAAGATTGCTTTGCCCATTTGATGGCAAGGAGAGCTCCAGTGAGCAGATGGGTGGCACCAAAGTCCAGTTCAGTTGTTTGATATCGATCTAGCCACAATCTAAATTCAGTTTAAAAATACAAATCAGGGCAGCCCGGGTGGCGCAGCGGTTTAGCCCTGCCTTCAGCCCAGGGTGTGATCCTGGAGACCTGGGATCGAGTCCCACATCAGGCTCCCTGCATGGAGCCTGCTTCTCCCTCTGCCTGTGTCTCTGCCTCTCTCTCTCTCTCTCTCCTCTCTGTGTATTCTCATGAATAAATAAATAAAATCTTAAAAAAATACAAATTAAAAAGAGAGAGATTGAGGGAGAGGACCTGTCACTGGGAGCTCTCTTTCCCTCCTTCCTTCATTCTTGGATGAAAGGAGCTTAAGTGATCCACCTGGAATGTTTCCTCTCTCTTATATAAGCTACAAAAGCTTGTGTGTAAGGCAGCTGATCCGGCTTCTTCCACTGTGCTCCCGTGCCCCTGTGTACACCCTAGGGTGTTCTTCTCCCTGTGTCATCCCTGCTTGTGACTCAGAACCTTCCTGGGGTTGCCTCTCTGCCACATCTCTGCAAACTTGCTCCCGTTCAGGTCCTCTTCCACAGCTCTTGCTTGCTGCATCAGGAACATCCTCCTCCCCTTGCTCTCTGTGACAGTGTACCACCCACCCCCCATAGTGGACACTGGATTCTCAGAGCTGAAGACCCATGTCTTCTGTGTCTTCTGGTCTACCACCCCAGAGAAACAACCATTCAGCCTGAGCCTGACTTCCCAGGCCTCTCCTTCATTTGTTGAGAAAAGCACATCTCAACAGCCTTGTTTATGGTCCTAGGTTCTTCAACCCTAATGCTGAGAACAGTCAATCAAGGTAAGGATCTCTTGGGAAAACCTGTTGGTGGCACATTGTAAGTGCAAAATCACAACTTTAGCTCATTTTCTCTCTTTTCCTAACAAATCAAGCTGTGATTGGCTAAGAACTTCTACCTTAGTAATGATATCATTTACACCTTGCACAGTGGGGGTGCCTGGTGGCAATGGTCTGGGAGCCTTGGGGCATGTGTTATGACATCATCACTATGTCCTCCTGGGTAGACCTCCTGCGGTCTTGGGCAGTAGATGTACACAAGTTCTGTGAGTCACTCAAGTTCTAATCTGTGCTCGTCTTTCAGTTTAAACCCAAGAACACCTTAACTTCTCAACCTCTTTATAGAGAACTGCTTCTCATTGCTTGTGTGACACTGGGTTGGGTTGTGGCCATCACCCCTCAGGAGTGAGCATTCAGTGCCAGCACAATCCACAGGGATCATGGCCCTTGGGTAGTCATCAGCTTCAGAGGAAGGTGGTAAAGACTCAGCAGGAGCGTTCTGCATACCCAAGAACTCTGTCCACTTCTGTTCCCTTCCCTACTTCCCAATTCTCATGCAAGGAGGAACCCTAACCCTGTGCCAGATGGGCTCAGTGGGCATGGAGGACCGGTTGTCAAGGAATTGAGGGTCATCATGCAATTTTGGAAATTGTCTTTGGGGTCATCCTGGCCCCCAACAGTGTTCTGTGGCTCACTTCCACCTGGGAACTGCTACCCCCTGGACCCTAGGCAGGGAGCACACAGGGACCCAGAGCTTGAACTCTTAGAAGGCAGTGGAGAGGTTAGAGCTCAACCATGCAATCATAACCATACTAAATGCAGCTAGGACTGGATGACATGATGGGAGCATCATCCTGAGGCCCCTAAGCAAGGCAGAGAAGCCAGAGAAAGCCATCCCTGGGAAGGGACTTCCAAGTGGCTATTTGAGCATGAGAAGGGGCTCACTGGGCATAGTGGCAGGGAGCTGACGGAGACCACGGGGAAACAGCGTGTGCAAGTCTCAGATCTGAAACAGTATGAAGCTCAGTCTCAAGAAAGTTGAGAAAATAATAACTACATGCTTGTTTGATGCAGGTAGAGAAATAAGAGAGGCATGAGGTCCCAGGATGGAAACATCCGGCCCAAGATGGCATAGGAAAATGGCAGCCAGGCCACAGATGTTAGCTCCCAAGGAGTCTGAAGCAAGTCACCCTTGCAGTGCACAGACACCTGCAGGCTGGGAAGCTGAGTGGCGAAGCAGGCAGGCAGGAGGCAGCTGCAGAGCATGGATGGCGGGGGATAGTGGTGTCGTGCAGGCACAATAGTGCTGCTGACTAAAGAAACTGGGTGGGCAGGTCAGGTGCCATGGGTCTGGTGAGTGTCATGGCCACGGGTTCCCAGTGGTCCTGACACACCTGGCTGTGTGAGGTGCTGCGGGACGCTCTGTGTGGGCACAGGTGCAGAGATGGTGCAGACTTTGAGTCACACCCCCTCCCAGTTCCCAGGCAGACTGATGGCCGGGGGAGGAGCAAGGACCCCGGCTGCTTGGGACAAAGCCACTGAGGGTCCACAGAGCCTCTAAGTGGGGAAGTGGGGAGGGAGAGAGATGATGCAGGCAAGGGGACTGATGGGGTCGAAGGAGGCTGAGCTCAGGGAGTGGAATGTCTGGTTTGAATGATGGAGCTTTGGCTGGTGGTAACGGGGAGGAACAGAACCGTCAGGAATATGGGAAGACATTAGCAGCCCAGACATGGTGGTGTGTCTGCTCAGACCCAGGTCCTCAGGCTGCTGCAAATTTAGCGGGGGGCAGAGGACTGACCCAGTCAGAGGCAAGAGTTCCAGCAGACCCATTAGGGGGTCACCAGGATGCATTGTCATGGCAACCACGAAAGCTCAAAGCAAGGCCACCCATCCTGCTCTCATGGGGCTTCCCTTCCTGGGGGGGAGGATGCTTGGTGCTGGTAATTCAAACATGTGAGCCCAGCAGCGGGAAGCAGCAGGCTAGGGTGGTATTGTGCCAGCAAGTGGCTGAAGGGGGGCCGGGTGCCCTGAGACCCCAGAGAGAAGTTGAATCGGTGGAGGCTCTCATACGCAGAAATTGTCAGCCTTCTCTCAGGACAAGCTGCCCCTTCAAAGTGCGGGGAGCTTGGCTTTGTAGCCATTCCTCTCCGACCTAAGGACTTCCCAGGCTGACGCTTCACCTGGAAGCAGCACCCTGCTTGCCTAGCTCTTCCACAGGCAGGTGACCCCTGTTGCCAGGCTGGGTCTCACACCTGAATGCAAGAAGAAGAAGGGTGGTCATTCCTCTCTGTGTCGTTCATCTTCTGGGGAAATGGCCTACAAAATAGGTCCAGGATAAAACCAGCAGCTGCAACCTGCACATGTATTTAGATACTTGCCACTTAAAGTATCTAAAAAGATCCTTTCTGGGCGTTAAAAAAAAAAAAAAAAAAAAAGGAAAGGTGTGGATTCCATTCATCATCACCTAAGTGTTATTCTTTCTAAAAAATAAATCCAACTCCATTGCACCCTTACTGATGACAAGACTAAGTCCCAATCCCATGGCATGGCATCTACAGACTTCCAATCTAGTCCCATCAATCTTCCAACCCACTTTTTACCACGTGCCCTAAATAGCAAGCAGTCCAAATCCACATCAGGGCTCAAGCATCTCATTAATGGTTCAGGAAATCTGGGCCATGGCTGGACTACACACTCCTCTCCCCCTTCTAATGACTAGAACCCACCCTGTGGAATGAACTCAAATACCACATCCTCTTGGGAGCCTCCCCCAGATCCTCCAGCAGTTACTGTGTCCTCACTACTCTTCTTCACATGCACAATCCTGTGCCACATGGTACAGCAGAGACCACTCGTGTGTGTGTGTGTGTGTGTGTGTGTGAACTATGTGTAACTGACTTTTTTATAGATCAAGAATCATCAAAAATTAGCAGTTACATATAGTTCAACCAAATGTTTGTCCCTCATTGTCTCTCTGTGTGTGTGTGTGTGTCTTTAATAGAAGTAGAATCATTAATTATATCTGGGCCAGTGGCTGTTGTTTAGTAAGATTATATTTTGCAAGTGTGGTCATATGACTGAGTTCTGGCTGGTGAAATACAAACAGATGTATTGACCGACAGCATCTAGAAACCGTACTTAATAGATAACTTGTGTATACCCTTTGTTATTTCTTCATAGTCCTTCATCCTTCCTGCGTCCTGAAATGTACTTATGACTTCTGGTGCTCTAGCAACTCTTTTGGAACATGAGAAAAAGGGATGTATCCTAGAGATTATGAAACGGTGAGCTAGAGGTAGGTTGAGTCTCTAAGATCTTTGGTGACAAACCCACCACAATAGCTCTGGAAAGATAGAGAATTTCTACTTGAGTAAGCCAAGGTTATTTGTAGCGGAACCTACTTATAAGTGATATGTAATGAATTTGAATTATTTCCTCATATGCTTGCCTTCTTACCAGACTGTGAATTCTTCAAAAGCAGAGGGTTATGTTTTTAACTCTTTGATCCCTCAAGCACTGGGCCTGGCAAATACTCAATAATCTTTATAAAGTATTTTGTTGGTTTGAAGAGAGTGATTCAAGAATGGCTTATGTGACTGAAAGACAACATTTAAATATCATTAGGTTAAAGACAGACTCAAAGAATACCAACAAATGAATAGGAGAATAGATTGAGGTGGTCCACAGGACGCCTGGGTGGCTCAGTGGTTGAGTGTCACCTTCAGCTCAGGATATGATCCTGGAGTTCCAGGATTGAGTCCCACATCAGGCTCCCCATGGGGAGCCTGCTTCTCCCTCTGCCTGTGTCTCTGCCTCTCTCTGTGTCTCTCATGAATAAATAAATAAAATCTTTTAAAAAAATGAAAAGGTGGTCCACAGACATTTTTTACAAGAAACAATGTCAATACATATCAAAGCATGACAATATGCGTTTGATTTTGCTGAGAAAACTCATCTCCTGCGCTTCACTCACTCTGAGAGGCAGAGGATCAAGGCCAATGAATACAACCAGTGTAAATGGCCAGTAAATGCAGTTGGAGAAAGATAGAGGAAGAGAAGGAATGAGGATTGGCAATACAGGGAACTTACTCCAATAACTGACTTTGATGGGTTTAAGCCTAAGGAAAAGCTGCAGACCTTGCTTCGGAGAGGAGCATGGTCTGAATTTAAAGAGCACCAGCAACTACCCACCCTTTCCAAAATTGAAAAGGCCAGAAACTCTAAGTCTTTCCTCTGTAAACTATGGCTTTCTGTTTAACTGCCAGGAACAGTATAAACTGTGCAAATAGCATGCTATGAAATTGTTATAAATCAGGAATCAAGCGCCCAGCTTCTCCATAACGACATGTGATTGGGAGTTGCAGGCTATGCTCAATGCAGTCTACTGGCCACGGGCTTAATGATGAGATCAGGGCAAGTCAATTTTCACTCGATGTGAGAAAGTTTATTAGTACAACTAAAACTATCAAAATAATCGATTTATAAATCTAAACAAACCATTAAGGTAAAGGAAGCCCTAATAGATACTAGGGTCAATGTCTCAATCAATAATATTGTACAACTCCGGTGACAAGTCAAATGTACAAAAGAGGGTCAGTTCTGCTGCTACAAATGAATCATGAGCAATCAAATATAATTTCGCATCATAAAAGACATGTGGCAGGCATAATAGATCTAATTCCTCCTCTGATCAGGGGAGAGGTAGGAGTTCAATTATAGCTCCAGTCCCTGGAACACAGCTTGCTAAAGAAATGATGTTTTTACCACCTAAGAGACAGAGATATGCGTTGGGGGTGGGGGTGGGGCAGAGGCCGTGTGGCCTCAGGAAGTGGGAGTGGATGAAGACAGGAGGGTTCAGGATTGTTCTGTTCTCACCAGCTGGCTGAGCCTGGGGGAGCGTTTTGCTTGTTGGGGAGTCTGCATCTTCCCCGTGTAAAGTCAGAGGAATGGTTTAAGGGCAGGGAGAGTATAATGAGCTGTAAAATGTTTGGGGAAGCAGTATAACCTCACCTGACCGACTCGGGATCCTAGAGAGAGGGGAAAGGTGGGGTGGGCAGGGCCCAGAGCACTAGCAGTGGGGAAAGAGGCCCCTGGTCTTGGGCAGCAGGAAGTGAGTGGGCTGGGGGGAGGGGGTGGGGGGGGCGGTGCCGCTGCTGTGAATTCTCACCTGCAGCCACCTGCTCTGCTCCATCTTCAGGCAGCTTGGGGAATCTGCAGCCCCTAGCCCCCAGTTGGGGTCCACACCATGTCTGTGAGGCACCTGTAACGAGTGAGTACACACTGAGCATGGGGGGGGGAATGGAAGCCTCTGCCTCCTCCTCCTGTCCTCCGGGGTAGGGGCAGCCTTTGGGGGTCTGGGCTCTGGAGCCTCCCCACAGCATCTGCCCCCATCATGTGGTCTCCCCCTGGGTGTCTGTGTCCTTGTTCCTTCTTATAAGGACACTCGGGTCCAGGGCCCACCCTCTCCAGTGTGACCCCATCTGAATCTACCTAATTCCATCTCCAGAGACACTGTTTCCAAATAAGGTCAAATTCTGAGGTTATGGGTAGATATGAATTTTGCAGAGATGCCAGTCCCCATGATGTCAGGTGCTTCTCATTTTCTGCCCTGGGGCTTCTCAGACACGCAGGGGGTGCCCTCAGGAATCCTGGTAGTCATGTGTGTGGGTGGCAGATGACCGGCAGACACTGAACCCTCGGAGCCGCAGTTTCCTGCTGGTCGATGTGGCGTCAGCAGAGCCACAGATTGCAGAGCCTCCAGGGTGAAGCAGAGTGTGGAACTGAGCTTCCTTTTGGAGCCTGACATCCTCAGGTCTTGGTTGCTTTGGGTGCTTGTGAATGTCTTTACCTGCCTCTTTTTTGGTGCTTTGTTCAGTGTTTGTAGCTCTTCTTGGAAGGGTTGTCTTCACACACAATCCTGGTTGTAGCTGTGAGCTGGAGTCTGTTGTTGTCCCTACCTTTGCAAGCGCCCCGCCTGTCACCTGCCTCATTCTCTGTAGGAGATACAGCAGCTCTTCATCAGACTTCTGTAAACCACGTTTCCTCCCAATTGCTATAATCTCAGCACTATTTCTAGCCTACTAAATCTGGTCATTTATTTTATTACTTTTTGAAGATTTTATTTATTTCAGAGATAGAGAGCACAAGCAGGGGGAGCGGCAGAGGGGGAGGGAGAAACAGGATCCCTGCTGAGCAGGGGGCCCAACGTGGGGCTCCATCCCAGGATCCCGAGGACATGACCCGAGCCAAAGGCAGACACTTACCCGACTGAGCCACCCTGGTGCCCCTAAATCTGGTCATTTAAAAAAGCCTTTTCATATATGCCATCTTCACAACCAAGCCTGTGAAGTCATTAATGCAGATGTTATGTCCCCATTCCAAATACGGATACATTACAAGGCAGAGAGTTGAAATATTGTCCCAGGGTGAGTATCTACCAAGTGACAGGAAGAACAGACCCACATGTCATGTCATGTTTCCCAACCCCAATCACAGTAGTGTAGGGGGCGATTGTGACATTATCAGGTGCCAAATGAGGACTAGACACTATGGACAGGTCCTAATGAAGACTTTCTGTGAAATAAGTTAATCACACATTTTCCTCCTGTAACATCCTATGTCTGCATGCTTCTCTTTTGTTCAGGAAGCGTGTAGCTAATTCAGTAATATTCAGACTTTGGTAAACTTTCAGGGGATGGGCTTCCATTGCAAATAATGATTTATTCCTCTCAGTAATCACATAGATTCTTGTTCTCATTTACAGTCTAGGTAACCCAGTGTCCGCTGGGCTTATCATTCCAGCATGAGCCTAGAGCACCTGCCATGTTTGCGGATGTCATCCCTGCAAGTTGCAAGTCAGGCACTCAGCTTTTCTGCCTTGGTTAGTCAATTTGCAAAACAGTAATGATCAGACCTTTATTAGCAGAGAAGAAAGAAAGGGGGGAGGAAGGGAAGTAGACTGAATATTTCATATTTTGGTTAAGTTAGCATCAGTTTCCTTTCACTGAAGGCACACATAGTTTTGTGGGCTACTTCTCTTTTAAATTTTATTTGTCTTGCTATAGTGGAGAGCCAAAAAATGTGCTGGGCTTTTTTCATATTTTTTTTTCCTCAAGAGTGCTGTTTCTTCACTAATATCTAATGAGCCAGGTTTACCACCTGTTTTATCGATTTTGTGTATTGAATTATGGAATGTGCTGGTAGCTGAGATATAAAATAAATGAAAAACATAAAATCTATGAAAACCATGAAAAAGTTTGTGCTTTTTTGATATGCATATGCTGGCTTTGGATTAATGTGCAAACAGTTACCAGGAAAAATGACAAATTATTACTGAATTCAATACCAAGTTGTGTGAGGGGACTTCAAGGCTACAGAGATTGGGGAAAAAAAATAAAGACTCTGTGTTGTGTCTGACTGGAAAGTCCCACTGCAGGGAGCAGGATGAGGCTAACATTTATTTATTTATTTGAAAATTTTATTTATTTAAGTACTCTCTACACTCCCTCCCCCTCCCCACCATGGGGCTTGAACTCGAGAGGTAGAGATCAAGATTTGATGTTCTTCCAACTGAGCCAGCTGGGCACCCTCACAACGAAGCTGGGGTTTAAATGAAAGCATTTGATTTGGTAGATGCTGTGAGCAAGTAATTTGAGCAATAAGGTGGCTCAGAGAAGGAGTATGATGTCTGGGTGTGGCAGTACTCTTTTTAGAGGTCCTTTTTTGGAAAAGTATTAGAAGAGACCTAACAATTCTGGGGGGTCCCTGCAGCCAGAGTGAGGGCTTCAATCTGCATGGTTGACAAGAGAGACTGAAACTTCAATGTAATTTCTAACAGGTAACACTTACCTTGTGGCAGAGAATTTGGAAAGCTCAGGAAAGTATTATGGAGGAAACAAGTCACCTGTGATCTTGCCCCTGGGAGGAGGCACTGTAAGCATCTCTGTGTGCTCATCCTGGCCTCTGTGGGGCTGCAAAGAGATACATATATTTTTGGATAAAAATGGAATTATTCTCCAAAGACTTAATATCCTGATTTTTAAAATTAATATTATCTTAGTAATTTTTCAAGTTATCATTCTTTGCAATGTGTCGAATAGTATTGATATAAGGTTATAAGGTTAAACAATTCTTGTATTCTTGGAATAAATTTTACTTGATGGTGATGTATTATGATGGAATATGCTACTGGATTCAATTTGCTAATTTTTAAAAATATCTCTATTCATAAGGAAAATTGGCCAATAATTCGTCCTGATTTGTGAGTACAATTTTTTAAAAATATATCAGGCTTACCGAAGTGTCACTGAATTAATTGGGAAGCCTCTCATATTTTGCCATGCTCTGGAAAAATTTAAATACAAGCTAGACAGACATAGCCAGTACTGGGACTTCTGGTTCCAGCAGCATGCTTGGCAAAATTGAAGTAGAACACTCCTATTACAAATACCTAGATATGCTAAGTAAAAATGCAAGGAGAACAGAAATTAAATAGAAAGCCAACCTCCCAAGAAAAAAGGAAACCCTGAAGATTATTCCAGAATAGGAGCTATATTGAAAAGCTTGAGTGTTGAGTAGGTGGGCCTGTGCCCTGTGGTTGTTAGCAGAGACAAGGGCTCCAGACAGTAGCTGATCCTGGTCTTCATGTAGACACAGGGACTTGAGATGAGAGGAAGGGTCTCCAGGGTCAGGGTTTGAAATCGTTTGCCTCTCATCATGCCGGGGCCATGCAATAACAGTGCCCTCACAAAAAGAGCAGCATAAAAGAAATCACATAACTGTGGACTTCAGGTTCAAATCATACACCCAGAGGAATGACAGAATTTTCTGTGATATTAACAGTAATGATGGGAGGGAGATGATGAAACATCTTCAATGTTTTTGGGGAAAAAATACTGCCAGCTTGTGATTCTGATCCAACAAAATATCTTAAAATAATAAAGACAAAATAAATATATTTTTAGAAAAACAAATGCTAAAAGATTTCGACTCCAAGAAGCTCTAATTAAGGGAAATTCCAGCAGATACACTTTAAGCAGAAGGAAAGGTATTCCAGATGGTACATCAGAAATTGAGGAAGTAAGAAAGAGTAGAAAGTGGTAAACGTGTGGGTTAAACTAGATGAATAATGCATATATAAAACAATAATTATGGTTTCTTATGGGGTTAAAGACATGAAGAAAAGTTGTTTAGTCCAAAATTAACAATTCTCATTAAGATGGAGGGCAACAAACTCACTGTTTTCGAGTCTGTATGTAATCTCAGACGGTGAATATTTTGGTTAACTTTGACTTAAGTAAATGAGCCATGTCTGGTGCAATTTCTAGAGTATCACTAGAAGAATAGAGAGAGTACATAATTCCAGACAAATGGAAGAAAAGATGGAATAAAAAAGTGGTCAATTTTAGAAAGGGAGAAAGAAGAAGTACACAAATCTGGGACAAGTAGAAAACATAAAATTAAATAGTAAATCAAAACACATCAGCCATGCCACTAACTATAAAGGGATGAAGTGCCTGGTTAAACCAGGAAGGTTTCAGCCTGAATGAAAAAAATAAATCTAACAGATATAAGCATTCTGAAAGAATTAATGTTAAAAGTCAGAAAATGGGGTACCTGGGTGGCTCAGTGGGTTAAGCGTCTGCCTTTGGCTTGGGTCATAATCTCAGGGTCCTGGGATCGAGCTCCCTGCTCCCTGTAGGAATCTGTTTTTCCCTCACCCTCTGCCCCTCCCCCTGCTTGTGCTCGCTGCCTTTCTCTCTCTCTCTCTCTCTCTCTCTCAAATAAATTAAGAGTTTTTTTTTTTTAAAGTTAGGAAATGACTCTTTGTGAAATTTTACCAAAGAAACATGATGTAGCAATATTACTATGGGATAAGGTAAATTTTACAACAAAAAGCATTAATAGACATAGAGGTTACACACAGTGATAAGGAGTTAAATATACCCACCCCTCCCAAAAAAACCCACCTAGGATTTGCATGTGCCTAATAATGCAAGCATGCCAAAACCTATAAAGCAATAATTGACAGAAGAAATAGATAATCACAGGGGCTGACTTCTAACACACTGGGCTCAGTAACTATGATGGAACAAGCAGACAAACACAGAATGATCTAGAAGTTCTGGACCACATGAGGAAGGAAACAGGCTCAGTCGTCATATGTAGAACACTGTATCCCTTAACCAAGAAGACAGCTGAGACACTGATAATAATGGATCAGGTGCCGGGCTAGTAAGCCAAGTTTAACACATTACACGGTACTGAAGCCACACAGGTTGTGCTCCCCGAACATAATGCATTTAAGCTAGCACCCAGTAACTGAAAGATAACCCGAAAACTCAGGCAAGTTTGGAAGTTACAGAACACATTACCAAAGAACTCAGGAGTCAAATAAAAAATCTGAGTTGGATCATAGGAAATACAATACCCTGAACTTCATGATAGTGAAAATACCGCATAGCAAACCTTGTGGCATGTGAGCAACCAAAACCTAGTGCTAACTGTACGATCTCACAGTGAAAATCATTCAGCTAATATGATCTAGGAAGTACATATAGACTACCAAGTAATTCTAATGAAGTGAGGTAAAGATACAAATAGAAGAAATTAATGAGATATAAACATAATATGGAGTATATCAAAATAGTCATAAAATTAACAAAACACTGGCAAAGGGGAAAACAGTCTCAGGGACAGCAATCGAGAGTGAAATGCAGGTGGGGCACCAGGTGGCTCAGTGGTTGAACATCTGCCTTTGGCTCAGGTCCTGATCCCAGGGTCCTGGGATCGAGTCCTGCATCAGGCACGAGGAGTCTGCTTCTCCCTCTGCCTATGTCTCTGCCTCTCTCTGTGTCTCTCATGAATAAATAAATAAACTCTTAAAAAAAAAAAGGAATGAAATGGGGGTTTATAACCATAGTTGTACACATGAAAAAGATACTAATAAGAGAATACTACGACTTTAGGCAATAAACTGTTTAAATTGAAGAATAATTGGCACACAACATTGTATCAGTGTCAGGTGTATAGCACAATGGTTTGATACTTACCTACATTATGAAATGGTCACTCTCTCTGTCGCTGTAGAAAGTTGTTACAGTGTCGTTGACCATATCCCCTACCCTGCATGTTACACCCCCATGACTTACTTACACTGCAACTCAAAGTGTGTAGCTCTTAATCTCCTTTGGGTGTTTCTTCCATCCTCCCTTGCCTTTCTCTTCCTGCAATCACCCGCGTATTCCTTGTATTTATGAGTCTACTTCCATTTTTGTTTGCTTGTTGGTTTAGTTATTTTAGATTTCATGTATATGTGAAGTCATATGGTATATGTGTCTTTCTCTGTCTGACTCATCTCACTCAGCATAACCTGATCCGGGTCCAGCCTGGTGAATGACAGGATATCATTCTTTTGTCATGGCCGAGTAATATTCCACCGTGTGTATGTGTTTATATATTATGTTTGTATACGAGGAGACACAGTGAGAGAAATGTATGAAGCAGTGTTTTTTCTAAAAGCAAAACTTGGAAATAACTTGGGTGTTCACCGACTGTAAATAGTGACAGTGAAGTTATTTAGATATACACAATGAGAATCTAGATGGCAATATATTACTGTGTCCAGCAAAATGGGCAAAGTCCACAAATACAGCATTGGGGTGGGGGAAATTTCACAAAAGAATGCGTCTTCCCCTATCCATATGTGGACGTGTAAACCTCCCTCTCGCCACCCCCGCCTATGCAGTGTGACTATATTTGGACGTAGGGCCTTTAAAGAGATAATTATAATAACTGAGATCACTGAGGTGGGCCCTAATCCCATATGACTGGTGTCCTTATGAAAACAGAAAGAGACACACATGAACGCACAGAAAAAAGGCCACATGAGGAACCGGCCAGAGGTGACCATCTGCAGCTCCAGGAGAAACGTGCCAACACCTTCATCTGGGACTTCCAGTCTCCAGAACTCTGTGTGTGGGGGGGAATTCTGTTGGCTAAGATGTCCAGCCTGTGGTATTTTGTTACAGCAACCCTACCACACTAATGCTGAATATCCACTTTAAATACATGATTCCATTTAATGTAAGTTTCAAGGATGGAAAAAGGAAATAATATCGCTGAGGAATCTGCACGAAGATGCCAAGACTGTAAAGAAAAGCAAGAAAGTGATTTTCACGAGAAACCTAGATGGTGGTTTTCTATAGGAGAGGGGAGCCGAATACCATGAGGGAGGTTTCCAGGGGGGCACTTTCCCGGGTGGACGCTGATCAGGTTCTGGCCCCAGAGGGCAGTTATACAGGTTTCTCTGTATAATTTCTTATACTGCACTTGTGCTGCACGTAATAATCCGTGTAGATGACAGCTTGCACAATTAAAAGAGCAATGCTGAGCAGGCCACTAAGGTGGTGTGTGACAGGAAATGCTGGCAGGGAGATGGGGAAGGTGGACGAGACCTCCTGAGTTAAGGGGCGTGATCTCTTTCTTACACTGGTAGCTGGTGGGCACGAGAGCTCTAGTCTCATCACTACTCTTTGTAACCTACATGTAGTTTATGGTTGTCTTGTATCTCCTCAATATTTTAGAAAAGCAATTGCTTTTTTAAAATTTTTTTAAAATGTTTATTTATTTATGATAGTCTCACAGAGAGAGAGAGAGAGAGAGAGGCAGAGACACAGGCAGAGGGAGGAGCAGGCTCCATGCACCGGGAGCCCGATGCGGGACTCGATCCCGGGTCTCCAGGATAGCGCCCTGGGCCAAAGACAGGCGCTAAACCGCTGCGCCACCCAGGGATCCCGCAATTGCTTTTTTTAAAGGTAAAAAAACATCATGGTGTCTGGCAGCTTACAAAGGCGCCTTAGAACTGGGCAGTCAGAAAAAATACAGGATATCTGGTTAAAGCTGGAATTCAGAGAAACAATGACACATTTTTAGTGTTGATTGTCCTAAATATTGCATGGGATAACTCATACTAAAAACTGTTTGCTGTTTGTGGGCAAATTCACTGATTTAACTAGATGTCCTCTATTTTCATTCACGGAATCTGACAGCCCTATTAATATCAGTGCCTGAACCTTCCCCAGGAATACCCCTCCTACAACTTTATTTCAATGGAAAGATTCAGTACCCAGCCCAAGATTTATATCCGGTATTCAATGTCATTGATTCCTCTCTCTTAGCAAAGGGCTGTTATACAAATTTCTTTACGCCTTGGGCATCTCCACCTCAATGTGTCCAAGAACAAGCTAATTATCTTGTCTCTAAAACAAGATAATGATTCACCGCTGAACTTCCCTGTTTATGTTAAGGATGCTGTCTTAGGTTCTTTGTTGCAAGTGGCAGAAACTCAATGGAGCCAAACGTAGTCAAAGCTGTGTTCTCGCCTGGAGTGATGATCGCCTGATCCCATGGGAGCTCTGGAAAGTGGTCTGCAGTACAACACTGGTCCCAGCTTGAGGCACGGAACCGGCCTTCTTCCTCCTGCCATGCTTGGCTACCAGTGGTCGGCTGCCTCTTTGAGAAGCAGAGACGGGAATAATCTGTGGCTCCCATCTGGTCAAAGGCAGTTGAGAAGTGCCTCCCCACAACCGCACCCCCCCCCCACAGCCCCGCACTGGGTCATTCTCAAGCTGTGATACCCAGCAAGCAATAAAGACGGCTTCCACTGTACTAGGGACAACATCCTGCTGCCGGTGGGACCAACCTCAAGGTGTCCCCATATCTGGCTCATCCCCACATTGACAGTATGTCCCCAAGTCTGGCTCATCCCCACATTAACATAATGTTCCTATGTCTGGCTCATCCCCACGCTGACATCGTGTCCCCATGTCTGGCTCATCTCCATATTGAGATCGTGTCCCCATGTCTGGCTCATCCCCACACTGACATCGTGTCCCCTACCTGGGTAGGTAGGAATCCCTGTTTACATTTGTACATCTGCTTTTTTTGCAGAGCCAGGCAGTGTGTTTTTCATTCCATCTCCTGGCTTATTAATCCTTTAACTGGAGATGAATGCTTCCTTTTTTTTCCTCATATGTATTGAATTCTATCCCCAGGTCTTCACATGCCAGAAAAGGTCATTATTCTTCCGCGCCACGTGGTATTTTGACTGATGTTAGAATTCTAAGTTGAAAATGCCGCTTCATATTCTTTAGTACCTGACGTTGCAGTCGGGAAGCGCTGTGCTTTCTGATTTCTATTTCGTGGCAGGTGTTCCTGCATTTGTTTAGTTTGGTGTTAGACTTCACCTGTATAGGTGTGTGATGACGTGTGGTGGGCGCTGGTCACTGAAGACTCTGTCCCCCCACTGGACACACACTCACTGCCACTGGGCCCTCTTGTAAGCCACTCGCATTGGGGTTTCTCTCTTACATCCTTTTCTGCCCTGAAATTCTTGGCTGTTTCTTCCCATGCCCTCAGAGCATGCATTATATTTCACTGTGAGTCACTTTTTAGCAAATGCCTCCAACACATCAATTAGACTGTCCTCAGTTAGAGCTCCAAGGGCACACACTATGCTTCTTTATGTCACCAGAGCTCTATGCCACTTTTAGTTTTTGCTCAAGAATCTCTGGTTGATGATCCAAAGTCCTATCAATTTTTGGCACCATGTCTAAAATTCCAGATATTCAACGAGGTCAATATGTATGACAATCTTTTGACTGTTGATTTTTAAACAGATTTTCAACTCAGAATCAAAGGTCGGTTTTGTTGTTGTTTTTGTAAGTTAGGGTTTAAAGTATGTAACAAGCAGATAGTACTATCTGTTCTTCATGCGCTGGCAGTCTCTGCCTGGCTTTCTCTTCTAGTGACAGTCCCAACACATACAAATGGATTTTGCAAATGGGATTTTGTGCAATACTGTATCAAATGTATTTTAATTGTCATTCTAGACATATTACATCAACTGCATTGCTTTCATCTGTAAATCTTGTAATTCCATCAAAAAAGCAATCAAGTTGTCTATGGAATGATTTCTTCCTCACAAACACCTGGTTGATTATGGCTCCTGGTTCCATTATCCTATGGATGCTTTCAGATTTCCACCTCTCCTTCCTCTATTATTTACTGGAGATTCAAGATGTGCACAGATAATTCAAATTTACCATGTTTCACTGATTATTTTATAATGCCATTAAGTAGAACGATGGCACTGTATTTCACAAATGAAGAAGTTAAAACAAAGAAATGCATGAATTGAAGTGCGACGATCCAACCATGATTTTCTCTGGAACTGAAAATTGGCTTTTGTCAGAGACAGCTTTGCCTGTCATTTTTTTCGAGGTCCCCCGCCCCCGCCCGAGCCCTTCCAAATTTGTCGTTTTCTGTGACCACCACACCTTATCTGCCAACATAAAACCAAACCCTTGCAAGCAAGGATGTACTCACTTGATTTGCAGCTGCTTTTTCTTTTTATACTTTCTCCATCTTGGCACAATCTGGATGCACACCCAAATATTGTAATTTACATGATCACTGGGCCAAAATGTATTCATGAGCATGGAATATGTGTAGCCCTTGGTCCAAGCTGTAGAGAGCATCAAGCTGCCGCACAAAGAGGATGGTCCATGTGGCCAGCTCTGCTGCCCTCGCCCAGGGGCAGAGCACTCTGAGGCACGCACATCCACTCTTTACATGATGGATGATCAGACAGTTGCACGTGGGTTAAGAAAAGAAAACCAGAGGAGAGGGGAAAGGAGTAGCTGAAATAATTCTTGACTTGAGAGAGAAGGGGTAGGCAGGGTGTGACCACAGCAGTTGCTGTCAAGTGGTGTGGACTGTGAAAGAGAGGCTTAGGTCACATTATTAAATGACGTTTTGAGTTTACAGGCAAAAGATCAAATTTTAGAGCAATTCTTGAAAACCAGTAGCACAGTTGTTTTATGCCATTGTATTTTCTTGAAAGATACGAGAGAGTAGGTGGTACCTGGGGACTCTGTAGAGATTCCTAAGAAACTGGGGCCTGGGGGACATTGCCTCCATCCACCGGTGAGGCAGCTTCCTTTCCTTGGGCATCAGAACCCTCGAGAGGGGGGGACAGTCGCTGAGCTGCAGGGCTCAGGTCTCCCACGGGGTCAGTTTCAGAAGACAGGGCAGAGCATATTCAGAACCTGGTGTCCGTTGGCGAGGGGAAGTGAGTTAGGGCCCTTGGTCACTTTCTTCTTACATTTGGTGACTATGTTTGCAGGTCAAACGCTTGAGGGAATCACAGAGGAAGCTTGTAACTAGAGTTTATGTGCATGTATTTGGTCTCATTGTGCTTTCTTCCTTGTAGAATGATGTCACTTAATTGATCTCATCCACACATCAGTCACCAAGCACACGTGCAATTCATGAATTGAAGACAGAGAAGTTCCAAAAGCACCGGATTGGAGAGATACCATGAATAAATATTTTCTGCATGGATACCAGTGAAGTTGTGTCAAAAACTCTGCCATTTGTTGGGTTTTAGTGGCATATTAATGGCAACCAGTGGATCACATAAACACTTCATATATTTATAATACAAATGCTCTGGACCAGATAGGCTACATTTACTGCGGGGCCAAATATTTCCAGCTGTGCGCACTCTACCACCCTTACTTTACACATAATGTAAGCCATGTGCTTTTCAGTGTGTATAAAGTGTAATATATTTATTCTCAAAAAGGAGTAAGACTTGTTCCTCCTCACTGCAGTTCAGTCAACTACAAGTTAAAGATTGTGAAACTGGATGTTCCAGATTCACCCTTTCCCATCCATAGGAACAACAGTCCAGTAGAAACGGAAGCTGGCTTCCAGGGGAAACAGGGCTGCGGGCCGAACACAGGAGCCTTCTCTGACTGTGCGAGAAGGCTAGACTAACCCTAGAGCCCACCTGCAGCTTGTAGATGGGGTCTTCTGCTCTTAGGATGAGACAGTGGGTGTCACTGGCAATAGAACTTCCAATGACTAATGCCACCGAGAATGGGCAGGCCGGTTTGTTTTGTTCTATGTCTGTCCTCAGGGTATCACAGATTGTATTGGATTGCGAAATCCTTGTGGAAGGATATGAAATGTTGGGTTGTTGTTTGCTCTAACTCCAGTTTATGGAAACTTTTCTCCGGGCATTACCCCACTCCTTCATGAACAACACAATTAAGTGAAAACAGCACGACTTTGAAGTCAGATAAATTTGAGCTTTAATCCTAGTTTTGCCTCTGTGTGATTTTTGGCTACTCTAATCTGCGTGAGTCCTCAGCATCCTTCTGAGGAAAGAGGCGGCCAAGAGAAGAACCTTGCAAGATCACCAAGCACCTTATCATTGATGTATAGGAAGCAGTTGTCAGAGAGTGGTCATTCTAGACACTGTAGTAATCCTTCCTTTCTTTATCATAGCAGCTAAATAAATGAGAAAGATGTTGGATTTTCTGGATCTTTTCTGCTTTGCTTTGATCTTTAACATGAGGTACAAATTATCCTGAACAGTAAAGAAGTGGAAAGAGCTTTGCAAAGCTGAACAGGTTTGTATTTCTTGTAAGACCATCTAATCAAGAGGCTGTAGATTAGCTCTGATGACAAGTGACCTCTGGTTTCCAAACTAATATGCCCTGCCTCATCTTTTTGTAAAGATTTCAGTTCTTTGGCCAAAGTCAAGCAGGAAAGGAAGAAAATAATACTTTGGAGAAGGTGATAGGGAAATACTTAAATAAATGTTTTTAAATACTTTTTTAAAAAAGAAAAGTAGAAGTTGTTCCAAATAAGTACAGGGTAACTAGAAATTCCAGAGCATAGGAATACTATGGGTATTAGGCTATTAGGTCATTGATCAGGATCTAAACTTTACCTGCTAAATTTCTCTTCCATTTCCTTAGTGCTCAATTTGAAGATCTTATTATGAGATGTTTATTGGTAACAGTGGGTGGCTAGTTTTGCTCTACAAAAATGTGTATGCAAGAAACAGAAAAGCAGGGGTGCCTGGGTGGCTTGGTTGGTTAAGCGTCTGCCTTCAGCTCAGGTTATGATGTCAGGATCCGGGGATGGAGCCCGTATGGGACTCCTTGCTCAGCAGGAAGCCTGTTTCTTCCTCTCCATCTGCCTCTCTCCCTGCTTGTGCTCTTTCTCTCTCTCTCTCAAATAAACAAATAAAATTAAAAAGAAAAGAAACAGAAAAGCATCCACGCTTGCCTGAGCTCAAGTGAGTTTACTATTGGATATGGGGGATCTTCCAGCAACCAGCTGCACAGCTAGAGTGCACAGGGACATGAAAATGAGAAGCAAGTGGTTTCCTATCCATGCAGACTTCTCTCCAAATCTTCAGTTTCTCACCTCCCCCTCCGGGAGCAGCTGCTCCCCAACACTGTTTGCAGGCCATGAGTCCTTGCTTTGACCAAGCCTGGGCAGAAACTGATAATCTTAATGTCTGGTTCAGAGTCAATCCTGATTACTTCTAGTAGTTCTGTTGTATGGAGTCATCACTAGCCAACACTGAGCCTTTGTTCCTAGGGGAAAAACACAGTTAGGTTCCTGTGAGCCCCTGTCAATTACACTTTCATCACTGATCAAAACCTTGTTTTATGTGTGTTTCTGTTGAAAGACACCTTATTTAATATATATTATTGATTCATGAACATGAACATTGAACACGTGGCCATCAGCTCCACAGCTTGTGCCTGGAAGAGGCTCATCTAACACAGGTTTTCTCTGAGAGGCACATCCCAGGCTCAGGAGAGCTTAGAAACACCCAGTATCACTTCAGCATGATACATAGGAGACATTTTACACAGTGAAATCACTAACAAAAAGCATAGAAAGGCATAAAACATGGCACTAAATACTGCAAAAAGGCACTCATTTACAGTAAGAAAGATGAAACAAGAAGGCCAAGTGCAGTTTTACTAGAACTGATGTGCGTCCAGAGACTAAGAGATCTGCACTTTGCATGTCTGTGCATGACTGCAAAAGTACCACTGTTACTGATTTGGAGGTTATACATAAATTTTAGCAAGTAGGCAGCTTTACATACAAAATCTATGAATAATCAGAATCAACTGTTGATGACTCTGTAGGTTTAGCAGCCCTTGGCCTCTATATTTTGACCCCAGATTTGTGGGAGAGAGAGTCTGATTTCCTCTGTTGGGATCAGGCTGTGCCCTGCCTTAATCCCCTGACTGGCTGCACACCTAGACAAGGGCAGGGGACTTTTAATCTTCCAGGGCAGCTTGCCAGTGCTATGTTTCAGCAGGGAGTGTGCTAGGGAGGAGGAGAGGAATGGTAGTCTCGGCACATGGGATTCCTAGTGAGGTTCTTCATCTCCTTTTGTATTGCTACAGAGGCACTTAACATCTTTAAATTCAGTGAGTGTTACAGGCCAGAAGTGCAAGGCTGTATTTTTGTAACCGAGTGTACTTTCTCACTTCTTGTCCCATCCGTTGTCATGGAATCCCACAGAAAGGAGGGACTGGCCCTTCTCAGTGGGAGTGAGGAGGCTACATAGCTCACAGGCAGATGGGGTGCGCTTTACTCAACCTCTTGGGTTTGAAGTCTCAAGTCCCTAAGACAAATATGCTGTGGCCTCTCAGGATTCCTGTGATGATCAACCGAGGGCCCTACATCTTCCAAGTGATACCAAAATAAGACATGGCAATTTGGAGTCTTGACCATGTATGTGACAGTGCTCACGTCTGAGCACAGTGTAACTGTGGCCTATAAAAAAAGGTACTGAGGATGCTTCCTCCCTGAGACTCTATCAGGATACTTTCGTAGACAGGAGAGCATCCAGGCCATACTGGGTCTGAACCTGTCCCCTTTCACTAGAATGTGACTGATGTCCTTCAGGGTATGCCCTGAACCCAGAGGGTGCGGTGACGCATGAGTCACCTCTTAACCACAAACACAAGTGAAGGGTGAGAGGGCAAAGGGTAAGAAGCCACCCTATCTTTTGCATAGGTCTTTTTCTCCCCCTAGGAATAAAAAATCTTTGACTTTTCAAAATCTCTTTATTTATAGACAGTGAAGATGGCAATGGAATGAGAAGTCTTTGCAGGGATTTCCCAAGTGCTCACTTCTGATTTAGGCACATGGACCCCGACATAAGCACACAGAGATGATGGAAGTCAATCGCTGTGGCTGATTGCCAGCCTGCATGGAGGTGGGTGGTCTGAGGCAGGGGCCCTGAGAGGAGACCACCTGCTCACTGATGTGCTGATGTGGTAGCAGTTTTGTTCCAGTGCTGAATGTCCTCCAGGTGAAGTCATAAATGAGAGGAATAACATACTGGACTAAACATAATTCAGCAGGATTCTGTAAATTTTATTTATTTGAGTCAAATACTGGTCTTGCCAAAATCTCAGCTAGAGTAACAAAAGGAATCAAAGAACACAATTCAGATAGTTGTTCAGAATCTGGAAAGTGGTACCAACTATTCTTCCACCACTGGTGATTGGGACAGTCTTCTCATTCATACAAGATGTCACATCCCAAAATCATGTTTGATGGTTGTTTGTCCAAATATCGAGTAGACCAACATGTCATAAACAGGAGGAGGGCCCAGTGCACGGAGCTAACACTATTAGTTTCCTTCTCCCGTTGCAGGGGGCTCATATTCCCTGTCTCCCCACATATGACAGCCATCTTTGCCTCTCAGGCACCTGCCTTCTCCAGAGACTCCTGCTTCTCCCTGAGCTCCTGCTAATCTTGGAACAAAGTGACTTAGCCTCTAAATTTTAAACTTTCCTTCCAAAACCACTATGTACCTAAATTAAGAGGAAAAACTTTTTTTTTCTTTCAAAATGCAAAGTTCACACTTGTGCTCTAAAAGCCCCATTGGGCATCCCTCCAGGCTGGCAGCCCACAGCCCACAGCATGTCACTGAAAGCCAGGACAGTCTACACTACTGGGTATGAAAGGCTCTGTGGCTTGATTGGCACTGCCCCACCTGCCTTATTCAAGAGGCCCAGAGAGTAAACATGTTCCAGTCCCCTGGGGTGAAAATGTGATTACCATTACGCTCATTGGCTCCTGAGAGAGGTGACATGTTTGGGTCTTCCTGTGACTGAGATGTGTAGGGGGCCCAGCTCTGGGTAGGGTCAGTGAAGAGGCTGAGAAAGAGGACCGTGGATGCTATGAGAGCCATTGACAGACTTCCTCCCATTGAGACAAACATGGTCCCCACGCATCTTGTGTTCCTCACTTGCATGTCTCTGTGTTCTTCCTCCTTCCCTGGAGTCCCTGAAAAACCATAGTCCAGTAAGTAAGGGGTTAGCAGGGCTTCAGCAGAGGCCTATATCCTCCTCACTGGTCTTCTGGGCCTTACCAGTTGACTATTTTGAACATCACCCTGGTCTGTTACTTAGCATCACCTTGGAGAGAAGAGGTATTTATTTCATGTAACCCATTGTAGAGAGAGAGTTGTCCTGGGTGGAAATAAAGAGAGCATCAGGGGACACCCAGGAAGATGGGGAGTGTGGCATAGCCCTAATCGAGATGCCATCTCAGGTACCCCCCACCAGTAGTCCTGCTTAAGGCACTGTCTCAGAGTCGGCTGAAGGGTAAACAGTGTTGAGGCACCTGGTCCTTGGCAAGGAAGGGAGCGGTGAGGAGCAGGGAGGAGGAATGATTTAGAGCTCAGAGCCATCTTGCTATCAGTTTTATAGCGGACTCTCCTGGCTCTCGCAGACAGACCCGTGATATCTGCATTATTACGGCTTCCCTGCATTCATCCCTCGCACTTTCATAATGGAGGAAAGAGAGAGATTAATTGTATGGTGAAACTCTTCAACAATTTGCTGAAGCTCTGCATTCCTGACATTAATCTTTCCCCAAGTGCCCTATCATTAACTTGAAAAATCAACCGGGCAAAACCTTAGAGAAGGTTCATGCAAATGGAAACACATAAATAGTGTGTAGGATGAGATGGGGCAGGGCTGTCTGGCTGCCTGAGGATTCAGCAAGATGATACATGGAGCTTTTTTTCCAGAATGCTCTATTCATGGAACATGTCATTTAGCCATAACCCTGGACTGTTGAGTTAGAACCGTTTATGTTGGGCTTGGGCCTGGTAAGAGCATGAAAAACATTTCCATTTTCAATTTTTTTTTCAAATTATGCAAATAAAAAAAAAACGCTTTTCTCCCTCTGTCTCCAAAAGAAAATCTCGTTCCCCTCTCCATTTGAAGAGCCAACCAGCTGCAAAACGCGTTTATTTGGAGATTTTCCCCTACGATAAGTGTTCCATGTTGCCAAATTTGATTAGTCTGATCCTATGTAAAATTGGCTAGAGTGCTCTATTGATGTATTAATTTTGGAAGTTTGGATCTGCTTTTCCTGATCAGACTCTTCCACACATGAATTTGCTCTTATGTAAATAGAGCTCTCTGTGCTTGCAAAATCATGATGACAAGCCAGATGGAAGAAGAGAAGTTTTTACTGAGGAGAAAAATGGTCCTCCAGTGGGGGTTGGTGGGTATGGATTTCACCCCAGAGGCAGCCCCGGCTGGCGAGTGAAGACAGTATGACTCTCAGAACATCCTTTATATGTTCATGATTTAAGTCTTTTGCTGCAGAGTTTGATATTAAATGGTAGTTTGAAGATGAGAAGTTAAGTATGTACCAGTATCTCAGCAACTAGTTTTAAGCTCCATTCATCTTTGGCTTTTTCATGGAGCTGAATCCCCCAGCATGGACCATACGTTTCATGCAGTCACATCAACCCATCACCCGGTATAGGACAAAGCCAAGAAGGCATAATTTAAGTAAAACCAGGCTACACAAACAGATAATAACTAGAGATTTTTGAAAAGAGAAGTTTAGGGATACGCTCAGTCCGTTTTAGCATTTAGCTAAAACTCCTAGCTCACATCAAACCTGTAATGTTTGTGATTGAAACCAAAACTAGAGTAGAGTTTAAGATAAAAAGTGACTCATCACTGAGTGTATTTTGTCCTTGGTAAATAGGAAGTGATTAGATGATCACAGAAGTTAACTCTTAGCAGAGGCTTGGATTTAAGGGAAAACATATACAAGTTTATTTTCAATTACTCATTCAATTAATGTTTATTGAGAGCCTCTAGGCTATCCATCTCACTATTGAATGAGACAAATGGTCAAGAAGCTTATAATTTCAACTGCCCAAGACAAATACTTGGATAACAGATAAAGTAATTACATATAAACAGGTCACCTGCAGACTCTCTGAAGCAAACCTTCTCTCTGGTCTGCTAATGTCCGTAGCTGGGAAAAACAAAAGAATAATTTGATATCATGATTCAGGATTTGTTTGGACTTTGGTTACTAACTACATTAATAATGTATTTTTATAGGCTAGATGTTTAACTTAAGTTAAAGTCATTTGAGTTTGTGTGCAAGGTAAATATATTTGAATTTTCATACTTTTTTTTTAAAGTAAAATTTGGACTAAAGTTTGGACTAAAATTTGATGGAAATTTACCTACACAGATCATTTCCTTAAACTAAAAGTAATAATGCTTATGTAAAAGTTATTAAATGCCAGGCACTGGGTCTCCTGCGTGGCTCAGTCGGTTAAGCATCTGCCTTTGGCTCAGGTCATGATCCCAGGGTCCTGGGATGGAGCCCTGAGTCGGGCTTCCCACTCAGCAGGGAGTCTACTTCTCCCTCTCCCGCTGCCTTCCTGCCACTCTGTCTCTCTTCTTTCTAAAATAAATGAATAAAATCTTTTTTAAAAATGCCAGGCACTGTTCTAACACACACACACACACACACACACACACACACACACATACACACTTCATTTATTTCTCTAAAGCAACTGTATGAAGGGAATACAGTCATTATTTGCATAAACAAATGAAGTCTGGTGAAACCTGTCACCTGAAAATATGCTTTGACATAGGATTCTTTTGAGCTGAAGGCACTTGAAAAACAATAGGAGGTAGGAAGGATGCTTGTCCCTCCCCTTTCTACCTAAAAGCAAGAGCTAATGCCCCCCCCCCCCCCCCATGAAAGTTACCCTCCCTGAATGGGGAGGAAGGAGAGCTTCTTATCACCAGGGACAGGAGTGAAGGTGGAGAGAAATCTGTACAAATAGACCTTCTTAAATTAACTCTTACCTTCCTTTCGTCTCTCCTTATTGTTACTTTTCCTCAATTGCCTTTGTTCAACCTAGTAAGTGGTTTTGTCATGTCTTTGGGTCTTCAGTTTTCTGTAGGGCTCCCGTGGACATGAACAAACCTATTTGTGCTTCCTCCTCCTAACCTGTCTTAGGTTAATTCTCCATTCTAGCCAGAGACTTCCAATGCAGAGAGGATGTTTTCCTCCTCAATACCAACAAAAGTGATGGTGCATCTGGTGGAAGTGATAATAGAGTATTCCATTAGGCAAAGGACTTGGAAGGATGGTGATCAACCCCACGGATGGTCCCACATTTATCAAATACTGGAGACCCTAGAAACACAAAAAATGGTCAAGACCTGACCCTTGCCCCACGGTGTGCCTTCTAGAGAGAGATGGACATCACACAGAGAGGAGCACTGAGCAGTGGAGGTGCTGTGGTGGGTGCACAGCCCCCACAGTGGATGGAGCATACGGTCCTTTCTGGAGCCTTTACAGAATATTTGATTCATCGGATTCTTGGGTTGTCTGTTTCTGCAAGGTGGCCTGGGCAGGTTAAATTCATGCCTAAAGATTCTTCAAATTCTGACCATGGACTTGAGGTGATATTGTGGTTCTTGCTGTGATCTTTTTCCAAACAGAGCAATAATCTTGGTTACAGTATGCCTAGCAAATAAGAAAGTGCATTGTTAGGTTTTTTACATCTGATGTAAAAATCTTGGTCAACACCAGAAGGACAGGATGGAGATAATGTCCTTCAGTTAAAAGTAGAAGAGATTACAGGTCTCCGGGGATAAACCAAAACCTCCTCCCACTGGCTCCTATTCTGTTCATGAGAAAATCCATCAGCAACCATCCCTGACATTGACTCAATATCCAGAGTAAGAAGAGTATGAAAGGTAACAATAAAAAGAAATGAACACTTTTGGGAATAGCATCGAGTAGTTTTAGCAGCTACTTTATTTTGTGAGCATTTTTCAGAGGCAGCAATTGCAAGGAACTTCATGATGGCAGTGTATTGGTGGTAAGATCACGTGGGTGGTATTATCCAATAATATATGTATGCATGTGTGGGCGTGCATGTGTGTGCTGGTGTGTGTCTGTGTATTATTTAACAGTCTCAGATAGCAGCATGTAATGTATACATCCCGACAAAATTCATCTAAGACCCTTCACCTAATCTGGTAAGCAAGTTCACTTTCACATACACACTTATATCTCAAATCATGCACATTCCACAGTTGTTTACTTACGCTGGCTCCATCAAAGGTAAGGTTGTACTCTTTTCCTACAGCACACTATAAATTTCCACGTCATAGTATTTTAATAGAATTTCAAGTATTTGTAGGTCACTGGCAATCTGTTCTAAGTTTTAAAAGGTGAGTTCATTGAACATGTTATTCCAATCATGAATTCTTGAAGACTCGCTGAATTGGTTGCTTCTGGCTGTCATCTTGGGGCATGCTGTGCATCTTAATTTTGCCTAAAGAATGTGCCTAAGGGAAACATTTAGCCATTGACAGTATGAAACCTTTATCAGATGACTGAACACTGGCTTCATAAAAGATACATAATAATCATTAGAAAGGTCTAAAGTTCCAATTGGAATATATAAATAATCTCTATGGAAGGAGAGACGAATGGTGAGCTCTTCAAGCTCACAGCCCTAAAAGACCTGTATCACCTGATTGCTCTCAGCCGGCACACTATTCTCTGTCTGCATCAGGGAGATCTGCTGACAGCCCAGAAGTGATGCTCCTTCCTGGACCAGGGGGAAGTGTGAGAGACAATGGCTGGGTCACTCGGAGAGTGCACAGTGGCTGCAAGGGTTTCTCTTCCCAGAATCCTGGCATCCTGGCACACAGAGGGACACAGGGATTTGAGGAGCTGTTGGCATCAAGAAGGACACCATGTCTCACCTCCTCTAAATAAGATTGTTACCTAGAAAGCACAATAAGATTGTGCTTTCATCCTATTCCTTGAGGGGAAATCTGAGGCATGAAGATACTTTATTCACATGCAAGTACAAAAATCTTTCTGAAATAAGTGTTGGTGAGGACGTGGAGAAATTGGAGCTCTCACCTATTGCTGGTGGGAATACAAAATGGTGTAGTCATTTTGGAAAATGCTTTGACCCTTCTTCCTGTTTGGAGTTAGCTGGACAGTCAGGGAGTCAGAGCCAGGGTCCCCAACAAGATGTGTAGTCCGAACAGTGAAAATAAAACAGCACACACATCCTGTTTTACAGCCTGGACAGGACGGCACGAACATTCTGTTTTGCAACCTTTGCAGAAATGACTTCTGCAAAATGTCCTAAAATAAGACAATTAACCAAAAGCATCTATCAATATCACAGGCAAGGGACAGTTAAGACTTAAGCCCCCAGACATCAGCAAAAAAAGGACCATCAGCACATGGACATTCACCTAATAGGTAGATAAGTACGTAACCAAAGCGCTGATCAGCATGACTCAGGACACCCTGACTGCTTGAGAGTTATGCAAAAGACTCCATAAAACCCTCTAAACTTAGAAACTCAGGGGCGTAACCCTCTTGGGGCCCTCTCCCTTTCCAGGAGCTTTATAATCTTGCTCAATAGACTTTGCTGCCCACCACTTTTCGTCTGGTCTACTTCTTCGTTCTTTGAAGCAGCACGACCACAAACCTGGGCGCTAAGGGGACACAGATCCTGTAACGCACCGAATGTCAAACATCATTTTACCATATAACCCCACAGGTCTATCCCCGGGGTGTACATCCAAAAGAATTGAGAACTTAAGTCTATGCAAAAACTTGTACACAAATGTTCTTATCAGCATTTTTCATAGTATACAAGTTGGAAATAACCCAAATGTTCATCAACAGATGGATCAATAAACAAAGTGTGGTATATTCGCACAGTGGAATATTTGATATTTTATGAAAAAGAATGAAATGCTCATATACTCTACAGCATGGACAACCCTGGAGAATATTGTACTAAGTGAAAGAAGCAGTAACAATCACACATTGTGTGATTTCTTTATATGAAATGTCCAGAACAGGCAAATCCAGAACCACACAAAGGAGATGAGTGGTTACCAGAAGCTTGGGGCGGGGAGGCCTAGAAGGGAAAAGCTAATTCACCGTGGAAGCGTTTGTTTGGGTGGCACCAAAGACACAGTGGCGATGCCTTCACAACTCTGCGAATAGGATAAAAAGAATTGTATGCTTTAAAAGAGTGAATTTTACGGTTTGTGGATTATATTTCAATAAAGCTGTTATTTAGAAAAATCTTTTTGAGCTCTTTTAGGTAGTCCAAGCCTATGTCTCTGGAAATTCCTATAGATGATCAAGATTTAGCTCATTATTTTGAGATGTCTTATAGCCTGAAGATGAAATAAACCATGTTTTAAAGATAAACAAAGACAACAAAGCAATACGAAGTTATTTTTTTTTCATATGTGCTCAAGTTTCATGTTTTCAAACATCTGAAGGGAATCATCCATAAAATGAATCAGAATGATAATAGATATGTTTTTGCAATGCTTTCACAGATGGTCTTATTCAAACACATTCCGGGTGATGATAAATACAGAAGCTTGTAGTGCTACATACTATGAGACTCGGCTGGAGACGAGAGCAGGGAGCAAGTTCTCCAAGGGAACATTTCTAACTTGTCTTTGTATTTTCTGGGTTGTGGAGTGTGAGCTAGTTGAGGGGAGGATGAAATGGTTTATTATTTCATAGTTGTTGCTCTAGGAGGGGACTCCTTCAACCAGTGATAAAATAAAATCCTTTTACCTCAGAGATACTACAGTTTTGAAGAATAGCCCACCCTGGAATGCAATAGGCACTTGATAAATGTTTCATGAAAGAATGCAGGAAGTAATAAATGTACAAACAGATAAATATGGAATATGGACAAGTGGATGTCAGGCTGGAGCCTCCACTACATTTCCAAAGTTAGCTTCTTCCTTTGCCTCCAATAAAAGGCTTTGGAATTTTGAAGCATTTTCAAGAAATGAAATGATCCTAAAATATTTGTGGTCTGGTTTATGTGCTGAGTGTGTCCCGCAGGGCTCTCTTGTTTCCTGACTACATAATCAGTGATGTTAAGAACTTTGAACATAATGACATGACAACATGCTGTAGTCCTCCAAATCCAAATGAGAACAATGTTTCCTGAAAAGTATCCTGAAAAGTAATTATTTTGGAGTGAAACCTAGTTCTCAGTTACATCATGTCGTCATAAAATGCTTTGAAAGGAATTAAAGAAATATTGAGACAACATGGGATTTTTCATCAATCTTTAACTATTGGTTTTCCTTCCTGAGCCCAGGAAAACCAAGATTCCTTATGAATACATGCACTTTCAATGTCCCAAATAGAAAAACAATTTAGGAACATATTGTTTGCAAAGGATGAAGGGAACCGAGGGAAATATAATTTCTGAATATTGTCACATGCTTTATTGAGATTCCTTCGACTCTTGGGGTCACTTGACATTTTTGAAAGCATTTTTGAGCAAAATTCAGCAGTCTCCCCTAACGTGATTGAATTGGCATAGTTTAGAGTTGTTGGAATCTGATAATTTGTTGATTTAAAGAACACAAAGGTCATCATTGGATTTTCTCTAGAATGCCATGGCCTCTATCAACATCCACTTACAAGGTCAGAGCTCACAACCCAGGAGGACACAAGCAGCAGGTCAAATCAATTGAGTTTTTTTACACATTTTGAAAATTCCTTACTGATTTGTTTACATGAATTTGCACCCTTGAGATCAGGTAAGAAGTAAGCACATTAGACTTCTCACGGGGAAATTCTTCCATTAAGGAAAATGCTATGAGGGCACCTGGGTGGCTCAGTTGGTTAAATGTCTGACTCCTGATTTCAGCTCAGATCATGATTTCAGGGTCTTGAGATCAAGTCCTACATCAGGCTCCGTGCTCAGTGTGGAGTTCACTTGTCTCTGTTCCTCTGCTCCTCCTCTCTCGCTCTCTCAAATAAATAAATAAATAAATAAAATCTTTTTAAAAAAGAAAAAGAAAATGCTATGAAAGTATTAGTCAACATCACAGTGTTTTGCACATGGAAAAATATGACGTAGTCTGCCAACACTCTTACTTCTGGAGTTTGAACAGTTACTCTAGTTTTGCTTGACAGTAGGGCATTTTCTTCCCATCCTTTGACAGCTATCATAACTCATATAAAATAAAATACCTCCATGACATCAATTGGCAGCCACCTCACACTGACCCTGTTCAGGGACGCCCTATCTAGCCAGACTCTCTAGAAGAATTCTTGACACCTTGACTTTACTGCCTCTACTTCCTCTTCCTGGCACTTCCCTCTCATGAAAATCTTCCTAGCCATTCCTTCACCCCAAATCTATTTGTGCCATAGAATGATCTCTGATAAAAGTTACACGTATATAACCCTGCTCCCAACGCTTATCAATTGCCATCCGTATCAGACACGTGGCATGCACATTTATAACTTTGTTTTGAAGTTAATTTGGGTACATTATGACCAGTGCAGATTAGACGTTCTTGGAATCCACAGACCACCCTGACTGATTTTTGCAAGGTGCTTCACACAGCAGCCTTGTAATGAGTGTTCATTGACCGCATGAGTGAGGGAGAGAACTGACGACTCAGGCAGCCTCTCATCTAAGAAACATCTAATTGGTGAATGATTACACCATTGCAATAACACATACTGTTCTTCCTCTGACCTGTGTTGTTGTTTTGGAAGTCAGGATCCTCTGGTCACCAAGTAATCAGATGTATGGATTTACTCCGTTGAGGTGTACTTGCAAAGAACTTTGATCATCACACCCAAAGCAGAGATGAGGACAGGTCTGGTGTTCCCGTGTTTTTGTGAAGAGGCATGCTTAACGGACACCCTTGGTCACAAAATGGCCATCTATTGCCCAAAACAGTGTCTAAAATATTACTTTAGAATGCTTGCAAGTAACCCAAGGTGAGTGCATTTATCTTGGGCTGACAATAAATTTGATTTTGTAAATGGAATTGTACTTTTGGTTTCTACTATGGAGCAGGATGTTATCGTAATGGAGCCATGGGATTTCAGTAAGAGTCATAAGCACATTCAGAAGGGTAGACTGTTTTCAAATGGCTCCAACACGGACTACTCGGGTACAAAGGGTCAAACACAGTCCAAACAAATGCTTGACAATAATAGGTACAAAGGGCCTCGTGTCCTTGGTGAATGATTAATCATAAGCTATCATAAACAAAAGTGTTCTATACATTTGATAAACAGGTTTCTAAAAGACTACAGGGAATACAGGAGAAAGTCACAGCTTTCAAAACTCCATGCCAGCCATAAAAGGTGGCTGCGTTCTATTTGGGGGCTTTCATATTTTTGACTCCTGCACACTTTGAGTCAGGCCATCAGACTAGGGTGACTGTTTCTGCACTGCCAAGCTAGTAACATAAATGGATCAGTAATTAAAATGTATCCTTAGTGTTCCTATGTATTTCTTTCCTTCTGTTCTCTATTCAAAAGGGTATTTTATGCATATTCACTCTCAGAAGCCTCTAGAAGGGGCCTTCACTTCTTTTGGCTCTATTTTTTTCTCCACTCCTGGGAATGAGGGAGTAATTAGCCATGACAACCACTAGGATGGAAAGGCTATAAGCCTGTTTTACAAACATAAAAAGGAACCACCACATATTCGGAGTGGCTGAGGAATAAAAGCGTGACTACATATATATATATATATAAAGAAAAGATGAACGATTTTTTTTTTTTTTGCAGATGTGCTGGAATGTATAGAGCCAAATACACGTGGCCCTCCCAAGTGGCCTGCTTGGAAGATTGCACAAACATTTTCCAATTTCCCAATAACTTTGCTGTAGCTCAGAACACTTCTAGTGTTTAACTTTCAGGAATTCTATTGAAACTCACATTGTAAGTCACATAAGAAAATGGTTTGCTTCCTCAGCAAAGGAGTTGACTGTGAGATGGGCAGGGTTAGGAGCACCCTTCTTGGTCCAATAGAGAGGGAACTAAGCCCTTTGTGGGGACAAAGACATGATTGCAAAAAGAAATTGTGGGCCAGCCAGAAGTTGGGCAGGCCTCAGGGACTTAGGGAAATTAACACAAAAAAGGCAAAAGAAATGCGTTCTGGTGATGATCCTGCTTTGGAAAGAGTGGTCACGTGTCAGAGGAAAGGCTCAAGAAATGGTTTCTGAGCCTCCCCAGTCACAGGGGAGGTGAGGGGAGGCATACCGCTCTCCCCCTTCTCCAGCCACAACTCCCTCTTCCCAGTACCTGGGCCCATGCCTCACAGTTTCCATGGACAAAACAATGAAACAACAAAACACGAATTCCAGAAACTTTGGTCATGAAGGGCAACAAAGCTGGTTGAAGCATGGAAAAGAAAGGAGACACAGTACACAGAGCCCCATGTGTCTTCTAAAGACATTCTTTCTTCTGTACGTCACAACAACTTTGTTTTTTAAAATTCTGGAACCTTTGTTCTCTTCTTTCTCCTCTCAAGAAGACGGTTCTGAAGGATCCATAAGTGGGGTTTCTCACAGATGCATGTTTTCTCTATAGCACAGCCCCTCCCACAGGAAAGAGTGGTCCCCTCCTGCACCTGCCCCCAGTCTCTGGGGTCCCTACTGCTGAGGGCTCTGGATTCCCTTCTGCCCTCTATGGCTGGGTCATGGAGACCAAAACCCATGGGTTTGGAAGGGACATTACATATTCTGTGATTTTATTACCGTTTTATGCCATAGTCTCTTTATAGTATTTCTTTGAGAGGCCCTTCAGGGCCCAGGAACTCTCCTTTTGGAGAGAAATCTCAGTCCCCCAAAGTGATGTAAGCATTAAAGGAGATGATGCGGGGAGCTTGTAGGGTGCAAGGCTGAGCCATGGAAGGAACTCCTGCGAATGGTTCCTTCTTCAGAAAGCTCAGTGAAGCACTGAGTGGTTGGGCCTCACCCACCAGGAATTCGCTCCCTGTAACTTCCACCGTTGATTCCCAGGGCATCGCTAGAACCCTGCAAAACCAGACAGAGCCTTGAATACTCGTCCATGCCTACTTTTCTTTCTGTCCAACAGCCTTATGTTCAGTGGTTCTTCCTGAGATATGACTGTTCTCCTATTACCTGTCAGTTTCTTTTTACCTGTCAGACGAGTACTTTGAAGTGACATTTTGGTAGATACGTTCATGTATAGTCAAATCCTCAAGTCGTAAATCTTAAGTACATACAATTTTTTTTTAAATTGTCAACTATACCTCCATAAGGCTGGGAAATAATTATGTTGTCTCATACTGTGATACTGTTTTGTAGTTTATTTATTTTTTTATAAATTCATGCTTCCCTTTCTTAAATGTTCTCAAACCAAACTTGAAATTATTCTCTTTGCTGGTTGTTGTTGGTGGTGATGGGGGCAAGTCTGTAATGAACTCTCATGATGGACCACATAGCGTACCCAGCATATTCCCTTCTCATCATCCTCTGAGGGAGCACCCTTCCCGCCGGCAGCTTCCAATCAAGTCCCACTGTGCAGGTGCAAAATCCGTCCAAGGTCACCTGAAAGAAGGATAAAAGCCAGATTTGAGGCCAGATTCAAAGCCAGAGCCACCAGAGACCACACTCCCTTTTGCATTCTGCTCTGAATTTCTGACTCTCCTTTTCATTCCAAATGTGGCTACAAGGTCACTTGTTTGCACTTTGTAAATCTAGTTCTTTGGAACTTCAGCCTTGTGGCAGTATTTTCAGAGCTCCTCCTTCCTCCGCTATGCTTACCTTTGGCTAGATGCCCATCTTTTTTTTTTTTTTTTTTTTTTTTAAGATTTTATGAGAGAGAGAGAGAGAGAGGCAGAGACACAGGCAGAGGGAGAAGCAGGCTCCATGCAGGGAGCCTGACGTGGGACTTGATCCAGGGTCTCCAGGATCACGGCCTGGGCTGAAGGTGGCGCTAAACCGCTGAGCCACCCGGGCTGCCCCTAGATGCCCATCTTTTAAAATTATTTACGTGAATTGCAAAGTGCCCGCACCTGCAGATTACCTCCGAGACCCACACCAGCCAATCAAACCTTGTGTTGTCAGGCCCCATTCCCTTTCCTTCCTTTGAATCGGATCCGCCTTTTGGGGGATCTCCTTACCTTTCCTCTGAAAGTTTAGAATTGCCCTGCTGATGCCATGGTTGTACTTATGACTTTGGAAAGCCTTTGCTCTTTGTCTCTGCCCTCCTCCTCCCCCGGGGTACATGCTTCTTCCTCTTTTTCCATTAGCAGTCAACGCAAAGGCTTTTCCATTTCAGTGGGGGGGGGGAGGGGGAGCGGGGGTGGGGAGGGAGTGTCCTGTGGTCTCTGTCAAAGCTGCTCAAATCTGCAAAAGCAGCCAGGAGCAATATGTAAATGAACAGGCAAGCCCTGTTCTGATAAAACTTTATTCATAAAAGCATGCAGCGTGCAGGGTTTGCCTGAAGGCTACAGTTTTCCTCCCCCGGCCTTAGACTGTAAAATTTTCTTTGGAAACTCAAAGAGCTTTTATCTAATATGAAACCATTGTGGATTTATGATCTAGTTCAACACAGTAAAAACCAAACTCCTTTTCCACTAAAATTAGCTCCTTCCCCAGACTTCCCTATTTCTGGCAATGACAGCAACATTTTCCAACTCGAACACATTTAAAAATGAAGAGTTGAATATTTGATTCCTCCTTTTTGCTCACTGCCATAGATCACACAGCTGTGTGTTTCCATTCTCCTAGCTGGTGGGGGTTTATCACTTCACATCTGTATTTATATTCTTGGCTTTGAACTCATACATTTTTGCCTTCAATGTCTCTCTCCAGCTCATCCTTAGCATGGCTTTTGGGTTAATTATTCCTGAAATGTTGCTTTTAAGAATTCTTTACTCTCCGATCTTGAAAATTTACCAAACTCTGACCTCCGTGTGCCTTCCTCCTCTTAATCTCTGCACCAGCATGCTAATGCTGCCTTCTTTCTTGCTTTTTAAAAAACACTGTTCAAGTATGACAGACATGTAGACATCTGTCTATACTTAATGTATACAAGTCTGTGAGTTTGGGGGCAAATGCACGCGTGTGAAGCCATTATCACTACCAGGGCCATAGACAAGGAAGCACACTCCCAAATTTCCCTCTGTCCCCATTATTACTATTATTATTATTATTATTATTATTACTATTATTAGTGTGTGTGTGTGTATGTGGTTGGTAAGAACACTTAACCTAAGATCTACTCTCAGCAAATTTTAAGTACGCAATATGGTATTTGTCAACTAGAGGTGTTATGCTATGCAGTAGCTCTCCAGAACTTATTCATCTTGTGGAACTGAAACTTTGTACCCTTTGACCTACCCCCACCCTGTCGCCCCAGCCCAGCCTTTGGCAGTCACCACTCTGCTCTCTGTTCTAGGAGTTTGATGATTTTAGATTCCACACATGAGTGAGATCATACAGTATTTCTCTATCTGTGTCAGGCTTATTGCACTTAGCCTACTGTCCTCCAGGTCCATCTACGTTGTTGCAAACGGTAGGATTTCTTTACTTTCTAACTAATGGCTGAGTGATATTCCATCATTTGTGTACACCACATTATTTAATCCATTCCCCTATGGATGGGCATTCAGGTGTTTCCATGTTGTGGCCATGGTCAAGAGCACAATGGATGTGACAGTGGAGTTGGTTCTTTCAGATCCTGATTTCACAGTAACGTAAAAGATGATGTATGGAATTGGGGAAAGTAGTTGCGAACCATATATCCGATGAGGGTTTGATATACACATTATAAAAGGATCAAGTACAACTCAATAACAAAAGAACAAATGCTATTTTCCTCTAACTAGGGAATCTGCCTTACTATGTTCTCTGGCTCCTGTTCTTTTGATCAGACTATTTCCTCCGTCCAGGATGCCATTTTATCTGCAAAACTCCCATGCACATTGTCTGTTTTCAAGAGCAAAGCTCAATTCTTCAAAGCTCAATTTCCTCTTAATTTTCCATGACGCCTTCTTTGTTTGCTCTGTCCCATCACGATGCTTCCTGCCTCTGGTTTCTCGTAGTGCAGGCTCTTTGCCACCTAATCATATACTATTTTGCATCAGTGTCTTCTGTTTTGGAAGCGTTTGCCTTATTTCTCTAATTAGAGCAAGGTTTGTCAAGGTCTGCAGCATATCTTACCATACAGATGTTGTTTTGTCATGGGAGTGACTCAACATCTTTGTCGAATATATGAATGGATAGATGGATGGATAGATGGATGGATGGATGGATGGATGGATGGATGGATGGATGAACACTAATATTCTTCCTTGCCCCCAATCTCCTGTCTTACCTCTTGATCAGCTCCTGGATCTCAATGGGATGTAGCTTGAAAAAAGAGTTATATGAATTAATCCTTATAGGCAATCCCCAATTTTCAAATTAGCTGTGTTTTAGATGTTCAATTGTCAACTGAATGCTAAAATTCAAAAATACTTTATCCTAGGGAAACTACTAAAACTGGACATTGTAACAGGACTCCAAATTGTTGCATCGAAGCCCATTGTTCTGTAAGTGGTTTGAAATCCAGGCGAATGAAATGGTCACACATAACAAAACAAATCTATGCAAGGCCCATGATTAAAATAAAAATGAATTAGAGGGTTTCTCTCTCTATTTTGAGGGGGAGTGGGGTGGAGAGGGAATCATTGTGCTTAGGATAAAGCAGATTTTATTATAGGAAAATGAAATGATAAGCAATTTCATGGATTTACTAAAAGGGAATTTTGTGTAGCTTTAGAGATACTAGATGTTGATAAAAAAGTGTTTTACCCCCAAAATATGCAATTTCCCTTAAAATTAATGGCTTTCATTTTCTTTTAGACATAGGATTATCATTGCCACTGCTTTGATATGTATCAGCTTTAATCTTTTTGTGCTGGATCAGACATGGAAAGAAAATGTTCATGAGGCACAGAAAGCATAAATGAACTGTTGTCTGCTCCTTATGGTCTGCAAAAGGAGAACGGTTTTTAGATTTTTAATGTAAAATATTCTGAAAAAAGTAAATAAGAGTACCATTTCATATTATGTGAGAAGATACAGAATTTGAATTTCAGTGCCCATAGACTCAGCTTTATTAGAACACAGCCAGGATGATGTGTGGAACGCTTCTGTGCCAGAGTAGAGGAGTCAGAGTTGCCCATGGCCCTTTACAGAAATGTTTGCAGACCCCTGCTATGCAGCTGTGGAATTAGCAAACAAGGGAGACTTTCATAAATACAGTGTGAAGTGAAAAAAGCTAGACTCTGGAGTGCATGCCTTGAATCCAAGCAAAATTAATCTAGGGTGAGCTGTGTCCCACAGCAGTGACCTCTGTGAGGGATGAGTGGGTTTCCTGCACAAAGGGGTTTCTGGGTGCTGGAAGCATTTACTTTTTGATGTAGGTCTGGATGTGCGGATGCATTCCCTCAAATTTACCGGATACTTAAGATTTGTTTTTTGTTTTCTTCATTCAGGTTAGACTTTGGTCTTAAAAGTTTACTTTAGAGGCACCTGGGTGGCTCAGTGGTTGAGCATCTGCCTTTGGTTCAGGGCATGATCCTGGGGTCCCGGGATTGAGTCTTGCTTTGGGCTCCCTGATGTTGCTGCCTCTCTCTCTGCATCTCTCATGAATAAAAAATAAAAATCTTTACAAAAAAAGTTTACTTTAGAATTTCAGGAAGGGGTGCCTGGGTTAAGCATCTGACTCTTGGTTTCAGCTCAGACTGTGATCTCAGGGTTGTGAGGCTGAGCCCTGAGTCAGACTCCAGGCCCAACAGGGAGTCTACTTAGGGTTCTCTCTCTCCCTCTCCCTCTGCGTCCCTCCCCGCTCAAATAAATAAATAAATATTTTTTAAAAAATCAAAATAAAATTCAAGAAGTCAAGGAAGAGCAAATATATATATATATATATATTCTCTTTCTCTTTTTTTGCTCTTCCTTGACTCTTCTTGAATTTTATTTTGATAAATATATGACAGAGAAGTAAAGCTAGAGAGAACTGAGGAGTGTGGGGAGGAGCAGGTGGGAGCTGGAGGTGGAACAGCTGCCAGAGGCTCGAGACCAGAGGCTGACAGGGAGATGGCAGCATGCTT
Organism: Canis aureus; assembly: GCF_053574225.1. Classification (NCBI taxonomy): domain Eukaryota; kingdom Metazoa; phylum Chordata; class Mammalia; order Carnivora; family Canidae; genus Canis; species Canis aureus. The sequence continues at coordinate 3,388,086 of NC_135627.1, forward strand.
GGCCCCTTTGCCACCACCAGTGGCCTGGTCATCACTGTTACCCCGGCGACATCTCAGTTTTACCTCTGTTTAATGGGGAAGGAAACCAAAGCCCAGAAAGATTCAGTCTCCTGCCTATGGACTTCTAACTTGTGTGGAAAGCACTTAATTTAAGAGGAAACTACGGTTTGTCCCTCCCTTTTTCTGAAGCAGAGGAATGAGTTGGCATGGAAGATGATACCATGAGTCCCCCAGTGACCGCCAGAGACGGCCAGCAACCAGCACCGGCTTTACCCCACCACGGGGTGGGGAGGCTGGAGGGTCTCGGGGGGCATGTGACAAGAGTTCTGGGGAACAGAGACCCGTCTGCCATCTGCATGTTTCTATCACCATTGGGTGTTCTTATTTCAAAGCACTTGAAAATGTTGAGTTTCTCATTTCTTCCACTTTTGGTGCAGATGCTTTTCCAGGCTTGAGGTGACACGCTTTATCCATGTGTAATATCCACATGTAAGCTGTGCAAGCATTTTAATGGCCTATAATGTGAAGATCAGTTTCCAGCAAAATAAAATATACTGTGGAAAACCAGTGGCTCACAAATACTTAAAATTATCCTTGACTGTATGAAGGGAAAGCAGGGAAAGTTTTTCTCTCTCGGAAAGGGATACGGTCTCCAAGATTCCATTTCAGGATAACGCCTGTGTGGGCCCAGATTGACATTGCCAAGTGAGTTAGCAGGTGAGGAGTGAGTCTGAATGAGATGCTGATTCTGACTTAGCTGATAGGAAAATGCAAGTGCTTGCGCTGAATTCAGTGCAATAAAAACAAAATGAACAAATAAACATCAGACTATGTGACTGCAGTTTGTGGATGAGTCTGAAGTGAACATTTGTGTTTATTTCTTATTCTTTACACATGTGTGGTCTGTTCTAGCTCGGGGCTTGGTGTTATGATCGGAACAGAGCGGCTGTGGGAATCTGTGAGTGAAGGGAGTCAACTCAGAGAGACAGTGCGGCATTGGGATGCCCAAGCACTTCTGCAAAATCACATGCGTCTACTCACTGCAGATATGGCTCATGTGCTCCTGTTTCCAGCCCAGTGGAGATCTCCTCAGATGTTGGCTTTAAGTCTCTTGACTTACCTTAAAAGACCAATGCACTAGAATCCTCTTGCCCAAAAATGACCCTCCATTTCTTGTCTTCCTGTCCCTTTCTCTCCAAAGGGATTGATACAGTGTGCTCTCACCACATGGTGAGACCCGGAGACATCACTGGAGTCGTATCTCCTGATTTGGATCTCCTAGCCTCCCGACAAACCAATCAGCCCCCTCTCCATGCATTTGCTGCTTCATGCTTCATGTTTCTTTGTGCTCTGCTCTGAGAATGTCAAAGTGGACAAAGCATTACCACCAATTGACAACTTGCCATCATTTTCCCCGTGTGATCAACAGGACAAGACCAAAATGGTATTTCTTTCCCCTGGAAGACATTCTCCCAACTCTGTATTAATGGAAGGGCTTATTCTCAGTCACCTCTGACAATGGACCTGAGAACCAGACGAGGAAATGGCATCAGGCTCACGGGGGCTGGCTCATCTGGACGCTTACCTGTGCAGCTGGTAGTCTGGATGCTCACCACCTCTGATGCTGGCCAGTGGGAAGACCAGGAAAGCTGTGCATCCAGCATCATTGAAGCGAGTCCAGCATGGACTGTGCACAGAAAGACCTTCTCTTTGATCTCAAGTAGGTCAATGCATCAACCCTCACCGTGGTGACGAGGGAATAGCAAATTACCGTTTCCAGACGTGGATACCCAGGAAGTCACCTCTGAAAGGAGCCAGGACCATCCAAAATCAATAAACCAATGCCAGAAATGCCACACATTTGTATTTATATTCCACATAGTGATGATACAGGTGCTATTCTGGTAAAATCTGCAGGCATCACAAGCTCAGGCTCATAGGCCAACTTTTTCCAGATTAAGAAATGACATGTGGACAGCAATTAACTCAGGGGTTTAGGTGGGGCTGTGCCAGTCAGGGGAGGTGCACCATAGCCCTGATGGGGTACAACTGACTGACAGGTGTCCTGGGCAGTGGCTAGAGCTAGTCTGTGCAGATCCTGATTAACACAGTGACTCTGACTCTCCCTTTTTTGGCAAAAAATTGACTCCCCCCCCCGCCCCCGCAATGAGGTGGTTTGGTTATAGAGTGAGGGGTAGCATATTCATGCCTGATATCCATGTTGGGAGATTAGACTGGAATGCATGTAAATCCACATTGACTCTTAAGATATAGACATGAGAACATTGAAAAAGAGAGACAGAAAAAGCACAAGCTATTCAACCACTGGCTCATCCCAATCAACACTCTCTCTTCTGCAGTAACAGAGTATCTGATTTATGATCTACCGATCACTCCCACCCCACCTCACCCTACCCCACCCCACCCCACCCCTACCTCCATCCCTCCCCTGCCCCACCCCTCCCTACCTTTACCTCCACCTCTACCCCTACCTACACTTTTATTCCACTCCCAATCATTATCTCCAACTCCCATGTGTTGCCTGTCAAGTTGCTCTGTTGTGTTTTGTTTTGTTTTGTTTTTTGCTATGCACTTTCCTTATAGCCTCACTCCATTCTTACATAAGAGCAAGCTTTCATAAATAAGAGGCAGTTTGTTCTATTGGAGAAAAGCTTTACTCAGAAGTTGGTGAAACCCCTTGGGTGCTCATCAGGTTCCTTGCCAGGGTTCCATTGGACAGGGACCCTCAGAAAGGATGTTCTAGTCAAAGGAGGGGGGACCCGCAGGCCCTGGGAGGTACTGATGGTCTGCACTGCACATGGGCTGGGAGCTGGAGAAAGTATCTCAGCAGCGCTCTAAAATACCTGAGAGAGGAGATTGTACACTGGGCTGGTGTGCTAGACACGAATGCACATGTGGTCTCCGTGTAGATAACACTGATCTATCATTGAGATTGGAACAAAATGAGTCAGAGAAAAATCACTTTTCTCTGGCATCTAAATTCCTTACGATATCTCCTCTGAAAGGACAGTGTCCTGCTACACCCTCATAGACACCCCAAAATCATGTTTGGCTAATGTCTGGGCACTCAGTGGGCCAGTCACGTTGACACATAAAATTAACCATCATACCTCAACCCCAATTCCTAGCTCCCGTGAAGATAGTTGAAAAAGAGGGTTACCCTCACCACCACAGTTACCACCCTTCAGTGTGTGAGGGAACCGATGGACAGCCGCCAGCAGTCTTAGAGTGTGAGCTGTGGGCAGTACTGTGTGTGTGTGTGTGTGAGATTAATGAAATATGTAACATCAACAAACAAGTTGACAATGGGCTTTTACAGTGTTTTCCACACTAACTAACTGCAAGCACATCAGATATAATTTGCCTTTCCAAATAAGCTGACACACAGGTCTCCATGTAACCTGAATGCACAGATTTCTCCGAAACAGCCTGAGGCATATTCTAAAATCTCAGTGAGCCAAGTGGTGTTGAAATTATTCTTCATACCATTTTGCCTCTCTGGGAGTGACTATGCTTGGGGAAGACAATTGACATGCTGCTTAAATGTCTGTCCAGCTTCACAAGATAAACCCTAGGTGTCCCAAAAGAAGGATGGGCCTAGTATTGGGAGGATGCATGCTTCAGTTCTCCTGCTGATGAGGTCATAGCCTCCATTTAAGAAAGATTTTTCATGAAGAAACACACACACTAGCACACACCCACGCACATGCACAGACATACATAGGCACACACATGCATGTGCGCACACATACACATGCGCACACATACACAGGCATACAAGCGCGCACGGATGTACATACCCATGCACATGTGCACACAGACACACACGTGCACACACATTTATGCATGCACACATCCACACACGTGCACCTGTGCACACACACACACACACACATACACAGACACACACACATTCATGCATATAGAGCAACTAAACAATGAGAAGCGAAAGGAAAGGAATGAGTTGAACAGCAGTGTACCCTCGGGACTTCTACTTTTCTTAGGCAATTTTCATGTCAATGGGAAAATAGAAAATGTGAATAAGAGCCTGTTTTTCAAACCTGAGGGAAGATTCTATCTTTACCCCCAAATTCCAGCGTACTCTGTGAGAGCTGTCAATTTGGGGAGGCTTTTTAAGTAAGACTCTGAGCTCACCTTTCCTTTGGGTGGGGGCTGGCTGGCTGTCACATACATAATAGATTCTACCTTCCCCACTCCCATATCTTGAAAGTTATAGAAATCTATAGCTTTACTATTTTAAAAGTTAGAACTGCTACCAAAATCTCAGACCTGTTTCTTTAGATAAAATAAGTCCTCAGTCCCATTTTGACAATTTCTTTTCTCATCACTGTAGCTGATTGGAAGGATCCCTCGGGATGGTACAAATTTAAATTAATTCTTTCATGCAGAGATGATACTGGCTAGGTTCTTCCTTCTCATCATTTCAGTGGTTTCTACATTTTACTTCTCCCCGAGCCTCTCCTGGCCACCGACCAGCTTGGAGGCAGCAACGTTTCTGAGCTGCGTGAACGGCCACCTCGGGCCCTTGCTCACCTGCGGCTCTCAGGACGCTCCCGCCAGACTGTTCACATGCAATGGAAGTTTGCTTGTTGTTTTATGACCGGGGATTGTCTCCACACTCTTCCGAGGGTCTGTTTCCAAGTGTACCTTTGTTACTTATTCCCGAGATTTCTGTATTAGTGCCACGAGTCAATCTTGACTATTCATTTTGAAAAATGGCTCTCAGGGTCCCCTCTAATATTTTGAGTGAATGCTGTCAATGATGATAAAATGGAATAATGAAAGAAAGCTTCACTTTTACAGACATCAGGCAGACTCACAAGCAAATATCTTAGTATCATATTCAAGCACGAAATCATTCATTACTTGAATTAATTGTTATGATGTGTTGGTGTGATTCCCCTTAACATCACGCCATGCAGCCAGTGACATCACAGCACACGTACTGCTCCTTGTTCACCAGGGCAGGCTCACTCTGGCCATAGCTTTCCACGTGATACTTCCCAATGGGGGCTTAAAGGTGTGGAACTGAAGTATTCTTCAGGAAGAGGAGGGCTGCTTCGGGCTGTATCTCTTCTTCATTAAGCATCCTTGGGATTTCTCACTGGGTTGGTATAAGCAATTGCTCCACTTGGTTATGATTATGTTCCTGTCTTTCCTCCACAACCCCATATAGATCCTCTGTGTACTGTGAACTTTGTGGCGGGGGAACAGAGGGAGATGCTATTTCATTGCAAGCGATTATAAAAAAAAAGATCACCGTTGTCATTAAATAAAATGCATGACGGCCACGGAGTAATGGAGCTGAATTGTTGGCCTGTCAGGAGAGTTACTTTGGAAAGCCACACAATCCTCCCGGGGAATCCTGCTATGATGAAGGCATGTCTTTATTCGGAGACATCTTCTAGTCGTTTCCAAAGGAAACCCCTTTATGTGTAATTATACTTCCTTTAATATTATGAGCAATAGTATCTAGTTTCAGAACTGATCACATTTACTGAAGTGGCATCAAAATATTGATTGTTGCCCCAAATCAAGCTTCCCTCAAAGTTTGGTGATTTCTCTCAGTCAGGCTAATCAAGAGCACTCACCCTCTAAGGAGAATTTTTAAATGATGAGAGCCTAGACTGTTTTGAGCAAAAGAAGGACCTGCATGAATTACAAGCACGGTCTACCATGTAATCTAATCCTAAGGTCATTGACCAATGAGGTTGAAAGTGTCTGAGCTCCTACGTGTGTATTTTAAAAAAAGATATTCTACTCTGTACAACTGGGTCCGAGGTATGTGAGGAGAAACAGATTGGTCACCAGCACCTAGAGATTATCTATGAATATGTCCGCTGCTTTCCTGTGGAGCTTGAAGAACCCGTCGCAACTGGACACATGACTTTCTCCAACCTGCCCTATTGTGAGCCATCTCAGAAAGATTCAGAGTCAGCATCTGAATGCCAAGATCCTCTCCAGTGTCCTAAGTGAAAGAAAACAAATTGGTAGCCCACTGCTGCCATAGCCTACCTGTGGCTGTTACCATAAAATCTAGCACACACTTTCGTAAGGGTATGAATGAAACCAGTTTGGCTTAAGTAGGAACAAATGCAGTGAACCTTGAGAAATGCTATATCCTCTTCCTCTTTTGTTTTTCCTTTTGGCAGGTCTTCATGGGAATCTGTGTTTATTTGTTGAGGGCAGATCTTTGTGTTCGTAGTTAATTGAAAAGGATGAGAAGGAGGAAGAGGTAAGTAAACAGAGCAGCCAAGGTTTCATTGACAAATGTGGGAGCGTCTAAAGCAAAGTTTGATTCTCTTTTTCCTTTGTGGACTTGAAGACCTTTCAAAAATAATTTTTAATCTCACGAGGCTTTAAAAAATCTGATGATAAAAATAATACAGTGACGATGATGCTAATCATCATGGCCCATAGTGTCAGGGTGATCACTTTAAAAGTGGGTGGGCTGCTAACCCATGCCTTTGTATCGCTTCCCTTGAATATTCAGACTTCTGTACAGTCAGGGGGCAGTATTTGATTTTAAACCTAGAACGTGTCCCCAGGAGAAGGTGGGAGACCTAATGGCGTGCTCAATGGAAGAATGCAACTGAGACTCAAAATCTCAAGGGCTTGCCCAAGATCTCGGGGCTGAGGCGTGGGGCTGCAAGGCCCATCTCACTCCGAAGTCACGTGGCCCCATTCTCCCGGGACAGAGGTTATCCAGCAGGCTGTGGCAAGTGGAATTTCCTAAGCGACTCTGGTCCACACACAGATGCATGATGTCAAGTCAATGACGTGTCTTTCTTTTAAAACAAAACAATGTCTCTCACAGTTGTCCCCTTGTGCGTAGATGGTGGCAAATTATTGTTTGCCAAGCCTTCTATCTCCTCCCTTTCTGTGTTCCATTGAGATCATGGAAATGCAAAGTAAATAGCCATGGAGTAAAATGCCTCGGAGAGTATTTATTTAAGAGTATTGTTCCAGGATGTGCACAAAGATAAAGACTTTGCGTAATGAATGAGTGACTCCAGAGGCCAAGTACCAAGAAGTTATATTCTGTACCTGGTGTGTCCTGGCCAGGATGAGGTCATTATGTGCTCCCTCGGGACATGCCCTTCATAAAGGGTCACCTTGTCCAGCAAAAAACCAGTCCAAACCCAGAGGGGCAGGGAGAAGCTCAGTGAAAGAAGCACAGGAAAAATTACAGGCCATTGTCTGTGTGTCAGAATGTCAAGGGGGGAAGAGGCCCAATGTCAAATGGGTTCAAGACGGAGGAGCCGGCAGCTGGTGGCAGGGCTTGCCCTCCGGGGGCTGATGTGTGGGGTAACCAGCAGCAGAGAGGCCGTCCTGGACACGGCAGGCGGGGCAGCTGAGCAGAACTCTGCAGCCAGCGAGCTGGCTCTTCATCACTTCCTCAAGGGCCCAAAGGAGAAGTAGCAGTTTTTGCTTTGGTGTCATGTCACCTCTATGGGGAAGGCAGGGGAAACCATCAGTGTTTGGGAATATGGTATAATTGGTTTCTACATCATCCTATTCCCTATAGAAGCGGCAAACAGACAAAACAAGGAAAGCCTACGTTGAAATAAAGTACAAAGCAGGAAGTACACAAGTGTCTCTGCATAATTAATGATTATTGACTTTTTAAATTGGTTTCAAAATAAAGGCTTTCTAGTTGAAATCCACAGTTGGAAGGATTACTAGAAAGTGTGGCTAGAGCACCCACAAATTTTACACCAATTTCTTGCCTTTATGCATTAAGCTCTACCATTTCATTTCCCTAATTTCCTGTAAGCATGCACTGGCTGTGCAAATTGTCTTACCATTGAAAATGCCACCGAGGCAACCTAGTGGTGTGATGAAGAGACTTTTCATAAACAGACCTGTTCATTCACCAATCAGATTTGCAGTCGGCTATAAGATGCTCCTGAAAAAATCACCATCGGGCAGGCGCTATCTTCTTCAGGGAGCAGGACATACTGCTTTACATAATATAAACATAAAGAACTGAGTTTTATTGATATGGGAAGAGATTTTATTGCCTTCTCTGATGTAGTAGGTTGGATTCCCCATTTCATTAAAGCAAGATTACTGGCCTTGTTTCATTATCACTGTTCTGATTCTCAGGGAAAATAATCTTCCACATTGGTTTTTGTTACTTAACTATTATAGTGGGTAACAACCATAAAACTCACATGAAACTGTTTTTGTAGAAATAGACACAGAAAGCATGGTCTTCCCGTGAGAGGTGTGGAGAAAACACACCTTTTGTCTTTTTCCTTTTTAAAAAATTAGTTAACCTAGTGGGAGAAATCCTTAGGACCTCACATGCCATTTTAGAGATTTTTCACTCAGCATACGTTATATGATTGCTCATATCACATGGACTCTCGGGTCAGATGGATACCAAAGAAATTTCCATTTCATAGATGGAAAGATTGAGAGCATGGGTGTCAGGAACTTCCTCGGGAAGAGAACAGGTGGGAGTTCAAAGACCAAGAGGAAGGACGCCTGAGTGGCTGGGGGGTTTGGTGCCTGCTTTCTGTCCAGGGTGTGATCCTGGGGTCCCGGGATCGAGTCCTGCATCCGACTCCCTGCGTGGAGCCTGCTTCTCCTTCTGCCTATGACTCTGCCTCTCCCTGTATCTCTCATAAATAAATAAATAGAATCTTAAAACAAACAAACAAACAAACAAAGACCAAGAGGAGAATCGAGATGCTCCAGCACCAACTCCTCAATCCAAGATACAAAAAGTGGCAACAAGTTGTAACCAAAGTTTTTGCTAACAGATGTCAAATGCAATCTTTAGAGTTTCTCCTGTCTTGTCAGAGAACCAAGAAAACCCTTTGTTTGTCTCTCTCCTGAATATTCTGTTCCACTTGGATGCTTGCCTGCTTCCAATAGATGATCCCTCACCTGCAGGCACCAGTTCTGCAACTGCCAGCAAATGCCAGCCGGTCCCAGCCGCCTGCAAATCACTGGGCATGGCTGCCAGGGAACCAGAGGGCATGTCTTTCTTGGACCCACTTGGCCCCTTTTTCTGTCTGCACCAGGGAAGGGAACACTTACCCAGCAGCCAGTAGCTGGGGGAGATGCCTGCAAAAGTGCAGAATCTACCTGGTGGAGGTGCTAAGGATGGACAAAATCATCACGTGCCAGCTGCTGTAGCGGTGCCCCCCACACAGTGTCCTGTCCCCACAGGACACTGTGTGTGTCAGCTATGAGTTCCCTTATTAGTAGTAGAACATCAATACAGGCACTATTATCTCCCCGAATCTCCAGGCCCCGGGTCCTCAGGCACGAGGTCCTCTGGGAAGCTTCCCCAGACACCCAAGCTTGCATTTGCTGCCGCACATTCGGATTTGGTCCGGGGCGGGGAGGCGCTGACCTGGTTCAAACCTCCCACATGACTGAGTTATTTAGTCGAGGTTGGGAGCCACTGCCCTGATCACTGGGGTGGAAATGAGCATCCCCTAATTTCCAGAGGTGAATGCAGAGGCCCTGGGGGTGGTCTGTTAATCATGTGCTCAAAGTCACGCAACTGGGTATGGGAGCTGGGATTATAACCCGATTTTCTTAGCCTAAAGTGAGTACCCTTCAGACCATCACTCTAGACATCGGCCGAGTCTGGGGATCATCCAGGAGGATTTTACAAGGACCGATGCCTGGACCCCATCCAACACCCAATATCCTTATTTTTCAAGCCCCCTGAAGGCATGTAACATGAATCATGGATTTGGGGACAATTTCACTAACCTGGAAGCCTGAATGTGGACAGGTGCCCTGGGGTGCATGGGAGCAGAACACTAGCCCACACCAGCCCACTGCCCAGATCAGAATCTATGGGGTGGGGCCGAGGACCTGGATTTAAAACTGACGTCATAAAACTTTCCTGGGAACATTTTTTTTTACAAACGGAATTTTGGGAACTAGTGTCCTACAGTATGCACCAAGTGTTTACATTTAGGTAGATTTCTTTTTCTCTCCCCTTTCTCTTCCCCATCCCCGTCTCTCCATCTCTCACATTTCTCTTCCCCATCACCTCTTTTTTCCACTCTTATTCTAATCAGATGAAAAATAATTTCTGAATCATGTTTTATGATACCACTTCAGCCTGCAAGTATTTTCTTGGTCAATAGTAGTATATAGAAAATAATTTTCACATACATGGGCACACATACACATCTTCTGTAGTTGGTCTGTGTGTTAAAAAATGAATCTACCTTCTTAGGATAAACTTATTTTAGGCTTTTGCAGAAAATTGTACATGATTCTCTCATCCATGAGCCAAGGTATCAAAGACGTACAGCCTTGTCCTTCATTTTTCCAGCACACAGAATCGGGCCTCTGTTGGAACCATTTCTAATTTATAGGAACATGGCTCTAGCTGTCCTTCTCTTGGCAATGAGAGGATGACAGGCCGGTAGGCTTTTGTTGACCTTTTCTGAACCCACTGGTATAGAGAGCACAGAAATGGGGACAGAGGAGGGAAAGCTGATAAAGGGAGTCACTGAAGTCAACAAAGGAATTACTGGTAAGGATAGAGCAGACAGTCAGGGAAAAGGAGCTGGAGGGGGTCAGCGGCGGCTACAGAAAGATCTAGAAGAAATAGAACTGCAAAGAGTGGAAAAGCCACATGCAGTCTTTTTGGAGTTTCATCAAGTGCTTTTGTGTCCACCCCTTGAACAATCCCATAAGGGAAGCCAAGCCAGCCTGCCCAAAGAGGACTCTGAGGTTCCAAGTGGTCAGGGCCTTGCCTGTAGTTATATCTCAGGGGGAGGTGGCAGGAAGCCAGACCCCATCATCTGACAGCTGTTCCGGCTTTGCCTGCAGGGACCCTCATCCCCCTGCAGATGAGTCCTGAAGGCCACGGAGGAGGCTGTGAGCTCAGAGCAGGCCAGGCCAGGCCCGCACCCTCAGCACACACTCCCTGGTCTGCACCCTCATTGTCCTGGGAGGGACCTCCCAACGCAAAGCATGAGTCAGATGCATTTGTGAGTTTTTTTGTTTCCTTCTCTCATCTAACAAGGGTCAAAGCTGCCTTTCCAGACAGATGTTGGGCTTAATATTTCCTTCCTGGGTGGTTGGCTGACCCCAGGAGACCAGAGCCTGTGAGTGCTGTGCCCCCATCACGTGACAGCAGATAGGTCTGCATGGTGGCAGAGTGACAGCCACAGCTCCCCACCATGTTGGCGCACCTCGAGGCCTCGCCGAGCCCAATGACACAGTAGGACCTTGGTGTCCTGTACTTATCACTCATCGGCAATAGCTGCCTTGTCTTTAAAAGGAGAGGTGTTTAAACTTTACTGGCTCTTATCTCTACCCTCCTGCTTAGAAATGCAAGACAGCACCTTCTACCTCCAGCTGATTTGAATGGCAAGCCCTCCGCCCTCCATGCTGGCTGTTTTCCTCCAAGTAGAAATGCAGGAAGGTTTTTTTGTAATTGATCTTGAAGGCGTAACCACCTGCCTTGAGACCTCAGAGTAGGTGGCAGGCTGGTTGATGGGAGGACCATCATTTTAACCAAATGTAGCAGAAGGTGAAGATGCCAAGCAGGAAGCCAGCACCAGGGGATGGAACAGAGGCAAAATAGCAAAATAGGAGAAAAGAGCAAAAGGACACAACACAGCTTAGATACATGTACCACAGTGTAACACAGCGGCAGGTCTGGGTGTGTCAGACATTCAGCAGCCCATGGACTGGGGGATTTGAAGCATTCGGGTTCCTTGTTGCTGGGTCATTTTGCAGCCCTGCCCTTTCCCTGGGCTAGGGATGGTGCATCACTGGGGAAAAACCCTCACAAGATTATCGTGTTTTTCTCCACTTATCTCTCATGCATGCTTTATGAGCCAAAAAGTCGTGTCATCCGAGCAACGGGAGGAGTAGAAACAGGAGCACGAAGATCCTGCTGTGTGTGCAAAGTCTTGAAAATCTGTTTTCCTGGACAAACAAGTGGGTTGAAAGAACAAAGTCTGAAAGTGAATCATAAACTCTTGTTTTGTTAGAGTAGAACCTGTTTTTTAAAACATCTACATTGGTTTTGGGGGCACAGATGGGCAATGGGGGCCAGAAATAAACTAGAAATGTCTAAGGGGGAGCAGACTAGCTGCAAAGTCTGTCCTTTTTTTTTTCTTTTAATAAGTGCAAGGCAAAGATAACATGCATTTTTCCACACACTGAAAACATTATATAGCCTGTTTAAATCTTCAAGTAAACAGCTTTTGTTAACTCTCACATAAGTGAATTTAATAAATGAAAAAAAAAAAGCATCCTTAATATAAAAGCTTAATATAAAAGCCTTTGTCAGAGGCCCAAAACGAATTTTGAATGTGGCTTTACAGGAATTAATGTAAGCAATCTGGTGATGACTTTGCTTCTTTTAAAATAAATCCTAAGGCACTATGAATTATTGAAAATTATGTAGTTGAAAGAAATCCTCTGAATTGTATTACTTTCTTTACTGGAAGATGGTAATTCTCTTTTGAATGGGAAAGCAAACTATATTAAATTTAAAAATCCAAATACTTTACTTTGAGACAATACATTCCAATTCTTTCTTTCTTTTCAGGGCGTTAACATATGTATTGGGAAAGCTTTGGGCATCTGCATAAAATGTATATGACTACTTAGAATGTAGACATACTTGTTTAGACTTCTTTAAAGTCTACTTTTCTTTAAAGTCTACTTACTTATAAGTCTACTACTTAAATTTTATCTTTAATATTATGATCTGGGGAGTAAGCTTAAAGACTGCACTATCTATCTATACACACACCGTGCTTGGGAGATACCTGTCCGTTTGTAAGAGCTGCTGACTTTGAAAACGTCCGAGGGGACCTGTTGAAGAAAAACTAAAATATCAGCTTAAGCATTAGGCAAATTATTCTGCAAGCAAAACCAGGAAGATTTTCCTGAGTTTTAAAATGAGCAGATTAATAAAAGTTTCCCACTTTTGGATAATACTTAAGAAAGACACCATAGCACTTCAATTGTTTTGGAAATCCCTGAGTCAAGCTCTATATTCCTTTCCTCTTGTGGAGAAATGGACTGGTTTCTGCCCAGGACTGAATGAAGAGAAGTATATAAAAGAATGAAATCTCTCTTTTGACTGCCTGTATTTTTTTTCTTTTCTTTTTTACTGATTTACAAAATAGTTGATTGATGTTGCTTCTCATGCTCATGCATGGCTGTAATGAAAGGTCAAGGTCATGGAAATGCAATCTTAGTCCTATACATGCTGAGTTTTCAAAGTTACTTTTACTAGTTTCTCATTTTGTCTTGCTCTACCCGCGTAGGCACAGGGAGGGAAATGATTGCTTTCGCTTCATACTGTTGAGAAGCTAGAATGTTCTAGAGACAGAGCAGGGGCCAGGGTCCCAGAAAGCATTTGTGGAATGCTCGTGCCCTACCCTGGCCCTGGGCTGGCACACGGTCCTTTTCGAACGCACCGTTTAGGCGTGGCACGGATGTGATTTTGTTTACAGGGCAATGGTCCTCCTGGTTACACTCTGCCAGGAATCCAGGCTTATTTCCCAGAAATAATGCTCTTCCAAAGGGTAGATAAATATTCCCTCCCATTATATGGAGAGTTAATAAGATAACCTGAGAACTACAGGCACACACCCAAGGCAGCATTGAGTGTGCATAGCTGAAGCACGTACCTGTCATGAGGAAGAGTGAGGGCATGCATGACACCACAAAGGTGAGCAGCCAGAGCCGTGTAGACCTGGGCACCAGCCACCAGCAGGCTGCCTCAGAGCTGCAGGAGCGGAGGGGGCAGGGGGGATGCACCCGGCAGGATGGACAAGGATTGAAGAGATTGAGGACTGTACAGGATCCATAAGGAGTGGCAGCTAGGGGAGAAAGCCCTCTCACTTGCATTTTCCAGTTGACATGTGGAGGTGGATGGTGGAGGGGAGAGGAGGGTCGTTAATAGAACAGGATCTGTTTCCTTAGAATAGAGCCCGCAGAAAGCGCCAGATGCGCAGCGTGCACCTCACTGCAGGTGCAAGCGGAGAGCAGGGCCAGCTCAGAGGGCATGGCTAACTCTGCCCTGGGACTGTGGGAGAATCTCTGCTGAGGGCAACAGATTGAGTCCTGTCATAGCAGCTGAGAAGTCATTCTCTAGATGTGAATTTAAAAGTTAAGTGTATTCGTGGCACAACTCAATGGAAAGGCAATGCATGCCTGAGGCATAACGAGAATCTTAGGGAGGCCCAGAGTGAAGGTGTCATGTGAGAAAGGAGAGGGGAGGGGGATGAGAGACTTGGAAGAGGAGCCTCATGGGGGAGCTTGGGGAAGAGCATCCAGGACCAAATGAATGGGGAATGAGTGGCATGTGCGTGCGTGTGTGTGTGTGTGTGTGTGTGTGTGTATACGTGTGCACACACATGTATGTGATCATATCCACGCTTTCCTGATCACCTGAGAATGAGTATCTCAACGCAGGGGAGCAGACCAAGGGAAAGATAACGATTTCAATTTGGGACATCTTCCATGTGCAGTGCTGTGGGGTCTCCATGCAGAGTTGGCCAGGAGGTAGACAGAATTATGAGAGGAAGGGAACCTTTAACAAAATAAACGCAGAGCTATCTAGGTTGGCATGGGCAGGAGAGCCTCCACGTGGGGAGGGCAGCCAGAGCCCGGCACTTAGTCACTGTCCCTTCAGGGAGAAGCACAAACAGCACTCTCCATCCTTAACACAGCGTGCCCACACCGACATTTTGCATTTCCCGTGTCACTCTGTAGGGCAGCTCAAAAGAATTTACACTGTTGAAATAGACGGTAACCCAAGGTGACTGAAAGACTTGCCAGAGAATATTCCTGGAAGGTTTCCATTAAAAGTAATCAATTTCACAACCTGCTATAATGTCTATAGATCATCAGTTCTAAGAACACATTGATCACGGTGATGTTCTACATTGTAACATCCCTGAAATTCCTATGCACCTGCTGGGCACTGATGGCCAGGCTGCCATCACCCTAATCACGTTTAACTTAGCTATTATTCCTATGGCATGATCGGGCAGTGAAAACCCTCAATATTTCAGTCAACCAAAACCTTAAAAGAGAAGAAAGCTCATTTGATAATGATAAAGGAATCGATCCACCGAGAGAATACAACAATCCTAATGGTTTATGTACCAAAGAGAACTTATGAATACACAAAACAAGAGCTGATCGTTCTGCAAGAAGAAACAGAAAAGTCCATAGCCTGAGATTTCAATATCTGTCTCTCAATAATCAACAAAAAGAGAAAATTGGCAAGAACGTAGAAGATTTGAACAATACTGCCAACCAACTTGATGTAACTGGCAATTATGGACCAAGCAGAGTACAGGGTGTTTTCAAACACATGTAGAATATCTACCAAGATAGACTGTATTTTTGGCCATAAAATAAAAGAAATAAAAGCACATTTACACCTAGGAATGTACATGACTCTTTTTTTTAAGATTTTATTTATTTATTTATTTATTTATTTATTTATTTATTTATTTATTTATTCATTCATTCATTCATTCATTCATTCATGAGAGACACAGAGAGAGGCAGAGATACCGGCAGAGGGAGAAGCAGGCTCCATGCAAGGAGCCCGATGAGGGACTCGATCCCAGGACCCTGGGACCACGCCCTGAGCCAAAGCAGATGCTCAACTGCTGAGGCACCCAGTCATCCCTATAGATGACTCTCTATAGCAGGTGACTTTGTAATAGCCAAAATGTAGAAATAACCCAAAACCCCATCAAAGATGAAGGGATAAACAAAATGGTCTATTCACACAATGGGCCATCACTCAGCAATAAGTAAATGAACAGGTGATATACACTACAAATAGATGAATCTTAATGTAACTAAGCTACAAGGAAGAAGTCAGGTAGAAAGTGGAACCTGTACAATTCCACCTAAATAAAGTTCTAGGAAATGGACCCCCAGAGATAGAAATCAGATCGGCAACTCCCTGGAGAGAAGGTGAAGGTGGAGGTGGAGGGGAAGGATGTCAGGGAGGAATCAAAAAGGGACATGAGGAGGCGCCTCAAGATGGATGAGTTCATTTTCTCAATAGTGGTGATGGCTTCACAGATAAACATGCATGTGACAAGTGGAACTGTATACTTGTAAGATATGCAGTTTATTGCATGTCCATTATAAGATACTGAAAACCTCAATGAATAGAAATCCAAAACTTGAAATGAGATGAAAGCCTTGTCTCATGCTCTTCTTCCCGTCCTAGTGGGACATGAAACAACAGTGCAACCTATGATGAGGAACACACAAGACTCCAGACTCTGTATGTTACAGGTAAACATACGTCCCTCAGAGATCGTTTCTGTCCGGTGCCTTAGAAGACAAGGGGCTTTGCAACTTACTTGTCCATGAAAGGGATTTTTTTGAGTCACAGGTCGAAACTGTGGGCTAGAGCCATAACCCAGGATCTACAAAACAAAGAGCATCTAGACCATCCAGATTACAGAATAGAGCTTTCAATGTAAGGCACACAGGTATGACTGCAACTTCTGCTTGTTCGTCTTCCCTGAGAACTGCTGGTTCATCCTCCTTGAGAACAGGCAACCCTCCAGATGCAGTCTCATGCTCTCGACTTGTCTAATGTTCACCCAAGACTTTCACTGCAGCAGCATAGTGTTATTTGGTTCTGACAGGTTCCAGAACTAGCAGAATTCTGCGTCTGGGAGTCTGCATTGGGAGCCATGAGCCCAAAGGCAGCTGAAACCTAATATGGGTGAGGTGGGAAGAGGTTGCAAGAGGGCAGCTCAGAACTCTCCTGAGGATAAAAACATGAGATTCCTGCAGAAGGAGCCTGCCAGGCCCCTTCTGACAAGAGGAATGGGAGGGGTAGGTGGATGGAAACAGGACAAGCATGGCAGTGGCCTCATCTTCTGGGCCACCCTGGTGTGCCTCGGGGCCCATGCCCAAGGCTTGTTCCTGGTTATCAAGGATGATTAGTTCCTTGTCTGATGTGTCATATTAATAATTGATAATAAGGTGACACTGAATGATTTTGTCATTGATCACACTAACACTTTGACTTTTCAGGAATGTGTATCTTTCTCCAAAAAGGAGTTAAGGCGTCTTGCAAACAAAACAGAAGAAAACAAGCAAACAAACACCATATGAAAAATTCAGCACCTAGGAAACCAAGTAGGCTAAGCAGTGAAGTGCATAATTTTTTGTTGTTGTTGTTTAGATTTTATTTATTTATTCATGAGAGACCCACAGAGAGAGGCAGAGACGCAGGCAGAGGGAGAAGCAGGGAGCCCGATGTGGGACTCGATCCCAGGACCCCAGGATCACGACCAGAGCCAAAGGCAGACACTCAACCACCGAGTCACCCAGGTGCCTCTCGAAGTGCATAAATTAAACCCAAATTTTGAGCGCTGCTCAACCTATCCCGAGAGAGGTGGGAGCACCCAACAATTCTGAGAAGGGAGGACCACTCTCCTCATGCCCTGCTCCTGGTCTGCAAGATTCAGACACAACACTGGACGGCCTTACCACACCCGCTTTCACCACAAATGCATAAATAGGTTTCATTTACATAGAGCTTGACATAATATTGAGGTACAATTTAATAAAAATCAGACCTAATGTGAAGTATAATTTCACTAAAATGTTTATTGTATCTAGTCATTCATTGGGCCCAGAGACAGAAGTTGGAATACCTGCATTAGAGCATCCCTTAGATTATCTTCCTCAATATTATTTCATGGAAAGCAGGCTTTGGCAGGCAGCTGGGCCGCAGGAGATAACAATGACAATGGTTAGCGTGGAAGCAGATGGCCTTAATTGATGGTTGGGGACCAACGCCTAAACCCTGGTGGCCAGATAAGCAGGGATAGAGTTAATTCTTCCCTTAAAAAATTAGGAAACCTGATGGGAAGGCTACCCCACTTGGCACAGAGGCGGGCTGTAGGGGCAGCTGAAGGCAAAGCCATTGTCCTTCTCAGAAAGCAGTGTGGGCTCTGCCCCAGAGTGTGAACCTCTGTGCAGTTGGGAGCTCAGGGTTCCCTGCCACAGAGCAGCGATTCTGTCCCTGTCAGTCCCTGGGCCACTTCCCTCACTGGGACCGGAGTCCTGTGAGGAGGGCAGACTCCTGGACCTCACGCCAAACCTGCCGGACCTGGACTCGGGGGTATGTGGTTTAACATGCTCTCCGCTAGTCACAGATGCTCTGAAATTTGATAACTAAGCCCCTAAAGCTCAGAGCTTGAAGAAAGTCTCCGAGCTGGTGCTCAGAGATGGCTCAGGCCGGGGAGGGAGCAGACCCTCTCCATTCATCCCTGATTCCCATTCATCCGCTTTCCTCCTTTGTTTCATTGCTTTTTTCTCTGTGCATTTATTGAGCAACTGCTGTATTTGAACTCCGCATAAAGTGCTTGGGCTCAGAGATGGATGGAAGATCTAACAGCACACAAGGCCCCAGGAAATAGCTCGGTCTGTGGGGTTTGGGGACTTTTATCAGTGAATGTGGGAGAACCCCTCGCAGCTAGCATTGCTTTGATGTGGTGAATGGTCAGCCCATCCTTCTGAAAATAAAAAATAGAACATTTGTCTTTTCTAACCATCCCTGGTCCACGATAATAAAACTCTGGGCTGGTTCTGTTTCAAATTCCGGTTTAAAGGCTTTAATGTAAGCCTGTATCTCCCGCCCCTCCGCCAAAAATAATCAAAATCCAGGTGCCCGAGCCCAGCCTATGTTATAGCACCAGTGTCTGGGAGAGATGAGCCTCACTAAATGAGTCTTCCCTAAATTCTGTTTGGTATAAAAAGAGGAGGGGGCGGTGGTATGAAACTGGAGCCCTGGGCCATGGTGGGTGTCCTGAGAGCTGAATGTGGAATTTGTAGCAGGAGCGATTCGTAGGCTGCAGAGATTCTGTGAACAGCCAGCACTTCCGGGGTGCTCCCTGTTTTCCAGGCACCGTACAAACCCCTGAGAATTCAAGGATGAATAACCTTGGGTTTCTTTCCTTATGGAGCTTCAGCCCAAGCAGTGGAGGCAGGGAAGCTCACACCACACAGATCTATACACGGGTCCTCTGAAATCCCTGCTGGTCATGCCCGAATATTAGGGTTTCTCTTCTATTTACAGATCAATTCTGGTTTCCTGAGCTTCTTCGCCTTCTGTCTGCTGCACCCACCTGTCGCCTCCCAGTCCCCCCAGGGTAGCAGTGATGTGCAGAGGCCCTAGCTACCTGTGCTGCCCAGGACAGCTCCAGTGGGAGGCGACTGGTTCGTGCAGGCAGACTGACTACTGTGCTGGCTTCCTGTTATCAGCGGGGTGTGGAAATACCAAAAGGACAGCCTCACTTTCTGGCCTGATTCTGGTATTTCTCTTTGGGTTTGCAAAGGAAGCATGGAGATTTCAGAAGCAAAGCCTCACATTGTTAAGCAGATCTTTAAAAGTTGGCTATTGTGGTAATAGGTCAGTACTCCTGCTGCAGCAGGGGCCCAGGCCAGGAGCCCAGGGGGGCCCCCTTAGGACACTGCCGCTTCATATGGAAAAAAGGCCGGGTGGTCAGGTCCAGAGAGGAAAGCGTGCCTTCTTTGGAAGGTGGGATGCCTCTTTCTCTCCAGTTATACCCAACTTCCAATGCGCCTCCCCTTGTGTGTCACAAAATTGTGTTTGTTTATGGCAAACACAGCTCTCTCTTCATTTACTCTGCCTTCATCATTCTTTCATCCACCCTCTTAATAAATATTTGGAGGGCCTTCCAGGTGCCAGGCAACATGGGATCAGCTGGCACATAATGGTATGACCGGCCAGTCGTCCAAAGAGCCCCTACCTTGGTTTGCTGGGTGCCGAGCTCTAGTTCAGCTACCGTGGCCGTCAGCGTGGTCTCAGTGTGACCCAGAACCCTCCATGGCTCATCACATGGCATGGTGCAATTCCCAGAAATTCCATCTTTCCATCCACCGCTACATCCTTGACATATAAGGCAGCTAAAGGCACAAAGGTTTGTGTTGGTGCCGCCAGCACAGACGGTAGAGGCTGCTTCTCGGCACAGAGGGGATTTGAGGCAGAAAGACTGAGGTAAAAGAAAAGACGAATTAATTAGCTTGTCAAATCCTTCTTCTCGGAGAGCGCAAATGCAACAGACTCTTGGATAATGAAGTATCATTCCCCAGTAATGTGGAGGTTCCATACCTTGTTTCTCTTCATGTACCAATTTTTGTTTCAAAGGTATTTGTGAATTAGTAACAGATGTCACAATGGTTGGATAAGATGTATAGAGGAACATTATGCAGCATAAAATAAGTCAAATTACTCTTAAATCTGTATCTATGCAGGCCTAGATGTTAAACGATTGGAACATGATTCTCATTTTTTTACATGGAACTCAGTGGATATTGACATTATTTTAATAAAAGCAGTTAATAAGTGTTTAATGACATTTCTAAAAATATTTCTCGGCTTGCTTGAATATTCTGGTACTACTCTCTTGCCACTCATTAATTTATGGTTTGTATTTTGCACGACTATCATGAGGGAAATTCTTCATTATAGTACCATAATTAGTGGGGTTTTTTTTTCCAAATAAAGGCAAAGAAAATTGTATGAAATAAATACATAAGAATTTATTAATTTTGCATGTGACTACCAACCCAAACATGTCTACCCCATCGTCAGAACAGCTAGACCTACTCACTTTTAATTTATTTTGTAATCAGATTTATTTGTCAAGGTAGAAGACAGATTGCATTTTATTTAGCAGTTTGTTAGTGTCTGAGTCTGTTTGGGCTGCTGTAACTAAATGCCACAGGCAGGGTGGCTTATAAACAGCAGAAATTTACTGCTTGCAGTCCTGGGTGCTGGAAATTTGAGATCGGGGTGCCAGGATGGGCGGGTGCTGGGTCTCTTCTGGCCACAGACGTCTTGCCATGTCCTCACGTGGTGGAAGGGGTAAGGGAGGCCTGTGGGGTCTCTTTTATAAGGACACTAATCCCAACTAGGAGGTCTCTGCCCTAATGACTTGATCATCTCCCAAAGGCCTCACCTCTTAATACCATCATCTCGAGGGTTAAGATTCCAGCGTGTGAATTTGGGGAGACACACAATCATTGGGGTCTCCAATGCCAAGGCTGAGCTTGCATGAATGCACAGCCTTCCACCAGAACTGATGTTAGTGTCAGTCTTCGGTCTGTTTTGGGGGAATTATCAGGGAGAGAGAAGAACCCATAAGTCTGTTGAAATTTCCAGGGGAGGATTTTGTTCTGTTGTTGAAAGAACTGCTAGGGGTCCCACAGTTTTTACCGTAGCTTCTCGGTTCCACGGTCAGTTGCTCTCTTGGTAAGTTTACAGGTGTTTCAGTACGCAGATAAACCCAGACAACGTTCATCTAGACACTTATCCCTCACAGAAACGGTGCCAAAATACCGAGAATCCCATTTCATTTCCCCATTTTTATAGGAAGAAATCAGGTTGTCAAAGGCAAGGCTCACTTAGCAATTAAGCCTCTGAGAAATAGGGCGTAGAGAGAAATGCACTCCCCCAACCTTCAGGGAGGAGCCCTCTCAGACACCAGTCCTGCCCCAGAGCATGGTACCTGTGCCCAGAGGAGCCATTACATGACCGAAGAAAGGAATGAGTGACGTTTACTAACCCGTGTGTATAACCTCATTCAATGACTAGAATACCCAAGGCCCGAAAAGAGCTTGAAATCCACTTGACGTTGAAGGGGAAGTGAGAAGTTCTGTACTTGGGGCAATTTGGCAAATCTCTCCAAGTTACTATGTGGCAAGTGTTTTGTTTAGACCAACACTGAAAAATCCAACCTTTCCTCCCAAGAGCTAGATGGCCATCTATTTCCTCCTGAAATAGAGGAGGAAGTAGGCAATGCATTAAAATTCTTTTTCTTTCTTTTTTCTGTACCTTCTTAGAGTATTTGGTTGTCTCGACTACATGTGTGGCCACTTTTAAATACTGCTTTGATTCTGTAAGTAGCATTTTCCAGAATCCAATGGCAAAAAGAGAGGGATCTCCAGTGGTCTGTTTGATCCTCATCAGTTTACAGCAGTGGATGCAGAGGGAACTATGCCGAGATTTTTCCAGTGACTAAGCGTTTCTGGGTCTGAGGAATGTGTTTGTGAAAGCCTCCTCTATAAAAAGGTTTCAGATCACCACGATTCCACCTAGGACTCTGGCTTGCAAGTTGCACCATGATCTGCAAGTGAACTTTGCTAACTTACAAAGCTTCGGTGGACTGGGAACAAGGGAAATTCAAATTTTATTTTTTAAAAACCTTGAAGCGGGTGTACTTATGGGACCAGCACTCCTTAGCATTAATAAAGACTAACTTGTTATACTTTGAAAAGGCAAAGCTCAATTGTGCACAGGGGACTGTCAGAGGAGTCGCAACCCAGCATCTTTAAACTAAAAGCCGCACTGGTGTTACTCAAGCGTCCCTCAGCATCTCTATGGCTTTATCATTGTGCCAGAGGGCACTTTGCTGCCCTCAAGTCTTTTTCCTTAAACTGGTTCCTCTGCCAGGTATTTTCATTGTCTCCTTAGAAAGTTCTAGAACAATTCTGACAAATCCCTCCACTTGCGAAAGGAGTCGTGGTGTGGCATTTCCATGTGCTATGAAAAGAAGTGCCAGAGTAGGACATTGACGGATACCATGAGTGGCACTCCGGGAAGCCTCCTGTCAGTACCGAGACCAGACTCCCAGTGCCTTTGTCAGCAACTAGCACTCCTGCATCTCATTTCCCTGTGTGGCTCAGCTGCTGCTCAATCTTTCCTTACATCTTTAAAACAAAACTATTATACAGGGTCTGAAGCCATGATGAACATTTACTAATGAGTCTGTATCCCCAAAAGTAGATTTAAAATTTTAATCTTGACTGGCTTTTAAATGTAACCTAAGCCCAATAAGGATCTCTATTAAAAAAAAAAAAAAAAAAAAAAAACAGTCTGAAGCATTATGGAGCTCTGGCATCGTGGGGGAAAGTGCCGATTTCCTATGCTATTATGAGCTCCCATTCCCCCCTCTTTTGGAGAATTAACATATTATGCAAATTATTTTACAAATATGGTGCAGATGTCATTAATAAAACATGAAAGTGGGATCTGAGTCCCCTATTAGCATTTTCATTGTGTTTCCAGTCCAGTATGCGCCTACAGCTTTCTCCACCTCCTGAAAAGCTCTGTTGCCATCATCAGAAGCCTCTATTTGATAGAGCATCAAAAGTCTTTGTGCTGCAGAGCTGATGGAGCTCTGGGGACGAGGAAGGGGATAGCGGGAGGGAAGCCCGGGAAGAGTCAGCACCACCCCTGCTGTCTGAGTACCTACACTCTTCACAGAGTCATACTCCCTTTCCACCTGTTTCCCCGGGGCTGATGCTACCAGCTTGTTTACGGATGCTCACTAATCAGAAGGTCGAATTTAGATATGGTCAAGTTTACTCTCTTCTAGTTGGTGGAAATATCGTCTGGGGCTGGATTCAGAACTGCCAGCACAGCACGGTTTGACCTTCGGGGATTTGCTCTCCAGTGTTTGTTTTGAACAGGAGATGGGGTTTTCTGGGTTCGGGGTGAGGCTTCTGGTTGGCCATCTTCTAGAAGAAGCTTTGGTTTCTGCTATTGTGGACATTCAGACCAAACACACTTACTTTAAAGCAACCCCCATCTCACCGTCAACAGGCAGGAGCTATTTGCAACGCAAAAAACTTTTCTAAACATTGGTAGTGTAGTAATTGTCATCAGTCCAAACAAGACATCGCAGAGATGCAGCAATGCTGATAGCCTGCGTAGAAATCACCCGAGGAATATTATTCTGGAAGTTATGTCCCAAGCACGCATTCTAAAATTAATTTCTCAGCCTACTGGAAACTAACACTGCTAATAATTAAAAGGTGTGTGTTATCAGGGGGCCAGATAGGAAAGGAATTTATATCTCTTCACGCAGATCAACTCAGGTGAAATCATGTAGATTATTCAGCAGAAAAGGGACCCCGCTGTTGCCTCAATTAACCAGATTGGGGAGGGAATGTGGTGACCATCAAGTGGTAGGGGTGAGTGAACAAAAGCTGGGGGGCTGATAACCTGGCCAGGCTGCCAGAACTGACCATGGTCAGGGAGACTTTACTGGCCCTCTCTCTGCCGGAGCTGGGTGGGCCCCACTGCTTCTAACAGGTGCAAGTCTTCCCCCTGTTTTGGAATCCTTGTTTCTGCTGTCAATCACAGGTGACCCTTTGGGACATTGGCGGCAGCTCAGAGGCAAGGATGCATGTGTGGATGACTCTCCTGCCCAACAGGTAAGATCCAAGCAAGGAGAACCCCTGACTCACAGCCACCAATAGCACCATCACTACACCTTATGAACCACTCGTAGGAGACAGTGTCACCGGAGCTCCTTGCCATGGACCTTCTTTGAGGTACTCGAGCTGTACTGAGTTTTCAAATATTTAACTTTAACCTGTTTAATATTTAGTAAGGCTAAAGAAATAAAAGATGAATTATTGAAGAGATTAATGTCTTTAAAACCAAAAAAAGTCACAGCTAGGCAGCTTTGTATCGAAAACTCATTTCACAGGCATTAATTTTTTAATAAAATGCTGATTGTGTGATGAAGTCGTGTTTCTAACTAGCCCGGTTACTCACTGGGAAGGGCATCCTTATTTTCCCCAGGCGGCGTGCAATCTGAGTTGAATTCTTTCTTACGTAGGTCCTAGAAACTGTTGGGAGAAAAAATCGGAAAGGACAGACTCTGAATTTTCCTCCTGATTTGTAACCTGAGTTAACATTTGAAACCCTGTGACATTGGAAACCTAGCCCAAGAGGGGGTGGACATGGCTTTTCAGACCATAACTGCAGACAAAGGGATCGCCGTTAGGAATTGTGTTTTCTGGGGGCACAAGGAGAGGGAGGAGAGCCAGGGTGGTGAATTCAAGCAGAATCAATAGGTGGGTCTTTGTTAATAGAGAAATCTAGTGTAGGAGCCAGCACAGATGGCGGTGTGGGGGAGGGGCGGGCATCTGGGAGGGGACAGAGGAAGGACGGTGGCTAATTTCTCCCCCTACCTTTTTTTGTTGTTTTGGCCGTGGATGTGATTTGCAATGTCATCTTGTATATCTCTTTCATCTCCGTAGTTGAGAAAAGGCATGATCCTCACATCGATCACTACAACTCACAGAAACTCCTTAGTAATGCTTTGCAGGGAGTGGGTCCTTTCAGCGGTACGTGGAAGTAATAATGCAGAGAACCCTGCATTGCACAGTGTCTTAAAATGAATATTACAGGTAAAGGCAGAAACGTGACGTAGGTAAACAGACAGTGAACATTGGGGAACATTGACGAGATGTAGGTTAAAAAAGAATTGTCACTGGGAGAAATTTCCGAGGTCATAAAATCACATGGAAAAGGGGGAAAGAGAATCTCAGACTCAGAAAGAAGGTTAAACTGTTTTAATTGGAAAAGAAGAAGAGCGTCGGCCTTGGTGGCAAGCACTGTAAAATTTACTTTCTGCATAGCGACAGTTTATGGGGATTTATGCCTGCCCCACTGCAGGGATGCATTTGTAAATGCATATTTATAAGTCCTCCCGAGGCTCCGAAGCAAAGCAGTATGACAGCGAGGCTCCTCTGCTCAGGAAGTGACTGAATCCTGCACCCCTGGGCTGAGGGAGGCTCCAATTATCAGAGAAGAGGGCCCCTCTGATCTCCTGGGGGAGGCCAAGCCTGCATTGCTCTTCAGGATCTTTCAGAAGCTCTAAGAGCCACGTGTATTATTCCAAAGCACGGGTACGGGCGTTGATCGCCACATCGGTGGGGGAGAGAGAAAAGAAGAGAGGGTGGCTCTGAAATAAATGGGAAGCCACCTTCAAGAGATTTCTGTTTCAACAAGCTGGATGCATTCCTTTTGTGTTTGATTCTTTTGAAGGAATCGAAACTGGCTTCTGAGGTGAAGGGCAGCTGTGTCTGTAGATAGAAAAACACACTCCCGTACTTCCCTTTTCGCTGGAGAAAATGCAAGACAGTGAACACTCCTTTTTAAAAACATCAATATTTTCTATTTATAGAGCTTGTAAAAATGGTTTGAAGTCAACAGCAATGAGAGCCAATGCTTTCAAATTCCACACATGCAAAATAAACTTACAAAGATCTTTAAAAACATCAGGTCAAAGGTCCAGAAATGTACATCTGAGTCTACCATCTTGATTTGGTTTGGAACACACAGAGTGAGTACTTAAAATAATTCCAGAAAGCAGTTTTTACGGCAACTTTTACGATCCGATCTGACCCAAACTGCATGTTGACTTGAGATACATTGTTAGAGGTTTGTCTGATGATTTTTGGTAGGTCGTATGTTTTATTTTTCCTGAGATACAATGCATGTATTTCAGAGAAAGAAAAACCTCCCAGGATAGGGATTACAGTTATGAGAAATCATTCATTGCAAATATTTGTGACTGACTAGACTTGGGTTTGCATAAAGGTCTCCAAGCTGCGCTGTTGTACTTGGAGATGCTCAACCTTTTCAATAAAATACAAACTTTTCTCATTTTGGGGGGGAGGGGGGAGAAGGGTGGAAAGATTGTGGCGATTTTATTCACACAAAGCCCTTGTTACAGGGCGCGCACACACACACACACACACACATGCACACATCGTTGTTTTTATAAAACAGTTTATTTTTTAAAATCTTTGGGAAGCCTTAAAGTGTCTTCCCTGGATGTGCCCAGGGGAATGCGTGCACTCAGGAGCCGGATTTCATCAGGCAGAGGCCCGAGCGGCTTCTGAGCGACGTAGAGACCACAGGCTCCACCTGCACCCCGAGGACTCTCAGCAGATGGCCTGCCCTCCGAATTTATGACATGCACACACCTGGTTACTTGCGGTTCGCTCTTCACCATACGCGCTTCTCCCCCGTCGGTTTTCGTCCTCCTTGTTGGCGCCTCTTCCCGGTGCCCTGGGAGCGTGCCTCCCCGGTGGCATCTCTGTGCCTCTGTCCATGTGTCCCTGACTTTTGCCTGCAGGCCTGCGTGCCTCAGTTTCACCACCGACTCTCGTCCTCAGCTGAGGGCAAAGCGACCGCCAGCCCAGCTCGTGATAGCGGGTGCGCCTGGAATCCTCCTGTGCGGAGACGGCCTCCCTCTGTCCTTCCTCTGGCCCTGGCTCCCATCCCCAGCCAGGGGCCCAGGCCCGGGAACGGGCGGGAAGCGGGACCCACCGTGGCACCCAGCAGACCCTCATGCCTGCCCGCAGCTGTCCCCAGAGGGTCGGGTCCACCCGGCTTGTTCAGCCTGCTGGTCCTCCCTGGACCACCACCGTGAGTGCTCCGGGTTTTTGCACCTCGATCCTCAAGCTGCGGCCTCTCTGCCAGCCATCAGTGGGGAGCCGCTGACCGTGGAGTGCCTGCCCTTGGCCTGTCGCTGACCCAGTCAAGGCGGTCACTTGCTGCAGGGGGAGAGAGAGCAGGGCTGCAGTGAGAGGGACAGAGCACTCCTGAACCCAAAGCAGGCGCGGTAGAGGAAGAAGGGATGAGATGAGAGGGAGGAGCATGTCCTTTGGGGTCTGTAGGCAGCTCTGCGTGGTTGGAGCAAGAGCATAGGGTGGCTTGTGCGAGGCAGGAGCAGGGGTGCACAGATGGGGTAAGGAGGTGCCGGAGGGGTGCACCTTACAAATTTCTGGAAGCTGGTACCTTAGCCTGTGTCCCTGGGAGGTTCTTAAGCAAAAGAGTAAAATAATCTTGTTTGCATTTTAGAAGCTGACTCCCGCAGCTGTGTAGGAACAGGCAGGAATGGTCCAGTGAGAAAAGAAAGGAGGCTGACCAGTTAGGAGGAGATTTGAAAACTTGGCGGTAAAGTAGCCAGAAATAAGGTTGTCTAAATGAGCACATCTGCAGCAGCGGGATGAGCCGATGCAGAGATTCCTGCCGGGACAGCCTGCCTTGTGACACCTGGGCCCGGGAGCAGCCTCAGGGCCCTCTGCCACAGGACGAGACCCTACAAGACGAGTTCTTCCATCAGCAAAGGAAACAATGGGAGGAAATCTAAAGCACAGTACAGCTGCCATATATTCTTTTCCAGTTAAAAGCACCTTGCCTGGGTTTCTGGGTGGCTGCATGAGGTGGTAAATATAAGTAAAGAAACCTGTCAAAAAAAGAAATTGCGATCTGCTCAGTGAGAATCTGAAAACAGAGCTTTTCCACAAAATTCTTGATGCAGATATAAATAATTGAATGTATCTCCATCATACGGCTGAGTGACTGTGTGCACAGCTGTATCTTCGAATGGAAAACCCCAGATGCTTTCATTGTTCAGAGCAGAACTTCTCTAAACTTCTGAGATCCTTCTAGAAACAAAGGCCCCTTTCTTCTCCATCTCTTCCGCCTCTAGAAGAGAGTGTTATCGTCATCAGCCCTTAGCCATCCTGTGATGGTTTGTGATTTGCTTTGTATGCTCCCAAACTTGCACACAGGGTAGCAGCAGAAAAAGCAAGTGGCATGAGGGGATGCCACCTTCATGAACGATGGCTGTCCGCAGGTGTGAGCTTCTGTAGCTGGTGGCTTCCCTTCACTGCCCCAACACCACCTGAGCCCTGTCTGTTCCAGGGCTGACGAGGCTGCAGATTGACGAGGCTGCAGATGCAGAAACTTGTCAGAGCTCATCTGCTACTGTGAACCTCACACCTAGGAAAACAAATCCAAACATTCTCTTATGTATGTATTTATTTATTCATTCATTCATTTGAGAGAGAGAGAGGGGGATCCCTGGGTGGCGCAGCGGTTTGGCGCCTGCCTTTGGCCCAGGGCGCGATCCTGGAGACCCGGGATCGAATCCCACGTCGGGCTCCCGGTGCATG
The DNA here is from genome assembly GCF_053574225.1 of Canis aureus. Classification (NCBI taxonomy): domain Eukaryota; kingdom Metazoa; phylum Chordata; class Mammalia; order Carnivora; family Canidae; genus Canis; species Canis aureus. The sequence continues at coordinate 3,416,931 of NC_135627.1, forward strand.
GAACCTGCTTCTCCCTCTGCCTGTGTCTCTGCCTCTCTCTCTCTCTCTGTGACTATCATAAATAAATAAAAATTTAAAAAAAAAACATGTTTAAAAAAAAAAGAGAGAGAGAGAGAGGAAGAGAGAGCACGTGCATGCAAGTGGGATGAGGAGGGGTAGAGGGAGACAGAGACAGAAGATCTCAAGCAGATTCTGTGCCGAGTGTGAGCCAGACATGAGGCTGGATCTCACAACCCTGAGATCATGACCTGAGCCGAAACCAGGAGTCAGATGCTTTGCCGACTGAGCTGCCCAGGTGCCCCAAAACTATACATTCTTTTTTTTTTTTAACTATACATTCTTGATGACAGTGCCTTATATCAAGGGCTTTGACACAGGACCGAGAGGAAAAAAAAGCCTATGAAAAGGGTTTGTAAGTCCCAGTTTAGAAATCTGTATTATACGCATCATTTGTGATGTGGGAGAAAAAAAGAATAGAAAGTATTTAAAAAAAAAACTATTACAGTATCTTCTATTATATGATGAATGGATCATTTTAAATTAAATTATTTCATGTGGTTGGTGCATGTGCGAGGAAGGACAGCTATGGTGGCTGTCGCTGGTTCGTCCACTCGCTGAACCGTGTTTCTGCCACTGGGACAGACGCTGGTTTTCTGGGATGCATCAGTCATGATTCCTCTATCTGAGAGCCCAGAGCTGAGAGCAAGAGAGACCCACAACTAAAACCCAGCGTGACACGTGTTACAGAGGTCATAGTGCAATGTGACACGGATGGTAACAGACAAATGCAGAGATGTCCTGGTCCTGGAAGGGGAGAGCACCAGCCTTTGCCTATACCACGGAGAAGATTGTGTAGTGACCTCGGACCCGGAAGAATGCATTAGTGCTTATCAAACACTCTGCCTTCCTCGAGCTGGGGGAGCACAGGCCTGACACCAGAAAACCCCAGAACCCACCTTTCTACGGAGACTCGACAGGTGGCAAATCTTCAGATACCCACACCTCCGAGCATATCAGTGGAGAACGTGCTATTTTCTGATCTTTGTAATTTTAAAACAGATCTTCATTTCAACCATGCTTATTAAGCAGAAGATTCCAGGAATCTTGGGTGGGCCTCGGAGGCGGGTGTCTTTCTTGCTCCTCTTCACTTGGAGGATCCCTGCCAGGGTCGCCACACTCATGGATGTCTACACCTGAAAGCGAAACAAACAGCGGACTCGCCCACGATTCTCTCTGGTATCTGGTGCACGCGAAATTCTACAGTTTGGGCTAATGATTAAGCAGAGTTACGGGGCCCAAGCAAGGCCTTTTGCTCCCCACTCCTTCCTCCATGAGAGCAGACTCTGTGCACCACCACCTAGGGCACCGCGGCAAGCTGGTGCTGAGAGGACACACTCTGTCTGCTTGGTGTGGGTCTTCTTATCCATCGGTGCCACGCCAGTAGGCCACCTGCTGAAGTGACTGTGCAGGAGAGAGGAAGCAGAGGAATGGCCGACAGTTGTCTGTGTGCTTCTAATAAAGTGCTGCAACCCTGCCCCGTAGCAGACCCAGGCCCCAGCATCTACCCTGTGGGATCGAGTTTCCTCCAACTCTGGCACATGGTAGGGTGGCTTGGAGGGGTGTGTGCGTGTGTATGCGTGTGTGTGCAAGCACGAGTGCCATAGGGAGAGACAGTTTTGAGTTAAGGTTTCATCCTCCTTTGGGCAGACCCAGAGCAAGAGCCCCTGTGTCCAGTCACACTGTGACCAAGGATGGAGGGGATGAAGATAAACACAAGAACCGGATTTCTCTAAACACATTATCTCGCTGTCAGGGAGCCTGTCATCTCAACAGGAGCAATATTTCTCAAACAAAACTGATGGCTGATAATACACATTAGCCTTATAGACGGGATGGAGCAGGCGAGAGCACTGAACTGGTGTCTCTGGGGAAGGTTTGGTTTTGGAGGCCAGATTTTAACTAGAACTTGAACGATGGATTCTGCAATAAACAAAGTGAAAGTGGCACTTCAGATGGCTGAGCCAAAAGCAATGCTAAAAGTTCAATTTCTCAACTAGTTATTCAACAAATCCTTTGAATTTGGCATTATAAAGTTGGGACAATGACCAAGTATCCTAATGATTTCACATAAAACACTTCTTCCTGTCTTACAGGCAAGAATGCAGCTTTTACAGAAGCAAGCAGGGAACAGTGCCACTCCTCTGTGTAGGAGCCCCCTCTGAGGCTCTGCACGTGAGAGGTCATGGCCATCAGATCAGCTGCGGCACGAGTAATGGACACTTTCCTCGTCTTCAATCACTTTACCTCCTGAAGGTAAAGCTAGAATCGGAAAAGCCAAAATGAAAAATGTCCCAAGACCCGGAAGACTCACACTTGCCAGGGGACAGGTGTGCCCTTTGGAGGCCGGTCTCCTTGTCCTACTCCAGACAAGGCGGCTGCCGACGACCCTAGAGCCTGGGCAGATCCAACCCCGTCATACAACCGTGCAGAGCCACCCCGCTGCCGAGGTTCTCGTCCACTGCTAAGATCACAGGCACAGCTCTGGGACTGTCCTGGCCTCGTGGCAGCATGCATGGCGTGAAGGGGACCGGCCTTGCTCACTGCCCATCGCCGTTCCACCACTGTGGTTACTGCCAGCATTTTCATCTTGGAGACAAGAAGTAACCCCGGGCTTCTTGGAAGTTCCCCTGGCTAGTAGCTGCGGTGCTTACTGAACTTTTTGTCTTGCCACCTCCACGTCCCACCCTGGGGACGAAGGACTGCGATGTGGTGCCTGGAAGCAACATTGTCTGTCCCTCCACACCTTCCAAACCTCTTCTCCCTGACTCAAGCTCCGATATGTCAGGTGGGGGTATTTACATGTTTATGGAGCGATGGAAAAAAAGCTTTCCCAGGATGCGGTTACTTCATTCTTCTCTCCATCTGGACATGTGGGGAATGATCACATTTATCCCGTGTAGCATTTTGAGGACATGCAAGTGGATTGTTTAAACACACATTTTAAGATGCATTTGTTTATGGATCAAACATATTTACATGAGCCTAGTAGGGGCCTGGAATAATGTTAGCCGAGGTGCGAGAGTGAACATGACATAATGGCTTTTCTTTCTCTCCCATGCAGCACAGTTAAGCAGAGGAGGCGCAGGTCGTACATTTGCACAAAGAAACACGCATGTTGTGAATGGGCGAGCGTGGGGGAAGATGAGCACGAGTGTCTCATTTGATTTTCTTCATCGGGATACTTGTTTTTGAGAAAGTTATGTTTAAGCTAAGATCCAAAGGGCCGTTGGGATGCATCCAAGCAAAGGGAGGGGGGTGGCACATTCCAGAGAGGTGGGAACCCATGTGGTGGAAGCAGAGCAGGGGAGGACGTGAGTGTGGCATGTGTCCTGCACGGCCACAGAGAGAACGTGGCTTTTATTGTAAAAGCAGAGGGAAGCTGCTGAATGATCCTGTGATGGCATAACTTGTCTCTCCTACTAGACCGTGAACCCCGCAAGGCCAGAAACCCACATGAACATGGTGTTGCCCCTCCCACAGCAGCGGATACTGTGATTTGCTAACTAAATATTTGCTAACTAGAATGTCCTAAGTTAGAGATAGCAAGGGTGCTTTCTGAGGTCTTTCACTCAAGCTTTGCTGCAACTCAGAAGGTCCTTGAGCTGCGAGAAGAATAGAATGTTAACTTTGTTCCATCGAGCCAGGTTTTTTTTTTTTTTTTTTTTTTTTTTTATGATAGTCACAGAGAGAGAGAGAGAGAGGCAGAGACACAGGCAGAGAGAGAAGCAGGCTTCATGCACCGGGAGCCCGACGTGGGACTCGATCCCGGGTCTCCAGGATCACACCCTGGGCCAAAGGCAGGTGCCAAACCGCTGCGCCACCCAGGGATCCCGAGCCAGTAGGTTTTAAAACTAGAGGCAAAAGCTCACCCAATACAGTGTGTGTGTGTATCTGAGGAACGATGAACAACATGTTCTGTTTCCCTCCTTTTGAAGGACTTCCGATTTGTTTCTTCTTGTTCCCTCTGGGGTTTTCAAGATATTACATGGAGCTGGTGAATGTTTCACATCGTGCTTGGTGGTCACTTCACAGAAAGAAATGCATAGAAATACCCCAGGGCACGGGGCCTGATGTTGGGGTCACGGACCAGCAGCCTCGTGGAGCAGGTGCCTATCTCCTCCCATCACGCAGGTGGGAATAGAGGGGAGTCCCCAGAAAGTGGTCCCTAAGCGCTCACTTCTCTCTCCTTTGCATTTGGCATTTTCCACCCGAGAAGGGTCACGTGGTATCTCCCATAGTAGGGTCTTTAAACATGATGAGAAGCTCAAATCTCATCGTGTTTTATATGTGATCCCACAAAATATTTCTTGATGAATACACCCTTTTGTAAATTCTATTATTATTATTATTATTATTATTATTATTATTATTATTTTAGAGAGGGACTGAGAGAGATGGTGGGAGAGGCAAAGGGAGAGAGAGAATCCCAAGCAGACTCCACACTCCGCGTGGAGCCCCACGCAGGCTCGATCTCATAACCCTGAGGTCATGACCGGAAATCAAGAGTCGGGGGCTTAACGGACCGAGCCCCCCAGGCACCCCTGTACGCTCGTTATTATAACAATGAGGCATAAAAATGGGTCTGACACAAAATCCTCTCCGAGTAGTCTCTCTGAGTCTGTTCCTCTCTATCTCGAGTAAAAAACGCGAGGGGTTTTTGGTTTGGCTTTTCCTCCATGTGAGAAGGGCCTTATTGTGAGAATATTTTTAGGGTGGTCATTTGGGGAGGAGGGGGTCTGGGGAGTAAGGGGAACAGGAGGGCGATACTGAAGAAGAGCGAACGAGCTTCTTAGGGTGCTAGGAATTCTGTCGGTGCGCGGGGCCTTCTGTGTCGGGGACAGACACGCGGGTGTGGCTCACCCCGGAGGAGCGGACAGGGTGGCGCCGAGGCCACCGCAGGGAGGCGTCCTGATGGAGGGCCCGCCTCTGTGCGTGGACCCTGGGGCCCACGTGGACAATTTTAAGCCACTGTGACTGTTCTCGCTTGTCAGGCTCTGGCAGTGACCGGACTCGGAGGGACCAGGCGGGGTTCTCTGCCCAGTGACGTTACAGCAGGAATGCAACAGCAGGACGGCAACTCGCTGGCCGACTGTCGACTTTTATCACCAGGAGGGCGTGGAAAGCAGTGCTTCCGCCTTTTCTGCGCATTTATGGGGGCGTCTGGTTTTCTCCAGGGAATCCGGCCGCCGCTCCGTGTGAAGGGAAAAGCACACAGCATCGGAGGCCGAGACCGCTGGCCTGGCGGACGCCCCCACTCTGCTCCCGGGCTTCCCGAGGAGTCCTGGCAGAGCGTGCTTCCTCACACGTTAGCTGAAAACGAGCCTTTTATCGTGCTTTACAGCCGTATGGGGGAACTTCCCACTATCATGTGGATCGCGGTATATTTGCTGTGAACGTAGTTTTGTCGAAGCCATGCAGTGCAGTTGCAGGTTTTTCCCCATCGTGTTCACGTGAAGTGATCATCACACCCTCTAACAGGATGTGCCGGTCCAGGCTCGAGCCCATTTTCTTGGGTGGGCTTGTCGTTGGCAGGAGAAGCCTGAGCAGATCTTGCACGCCAACGAACCGTGCTCCCGTGACCACCGTGCTGCTCGAGCTCCCCCTGCCCCAGCCCCAGCCAGGTTGGCAGGGAGGGGGCAGCACTGGAGCTGCTGTGTTTGTGGCCACATGGCTTCAGGGGCTGCCCGTGTGCGTCCTGCCCCGGCTTCCTTGGCTTGTTTTCAGGGGGCCCTGGCTGCCACGTGCCGGGGAGGTGTTTCTCTCGCAGCCTGGCCCCAGTCCCGTCGGGGGGCGGTGGTCGTATGTGTGTGTGTGACCCTCTGGTGCAGTGACAGGGTGATTATGGTAAGGGAGACCGGGGCTGCCGTTTTGAGCCACAGGAGAGAAAGCCACGAAGCGTAAGGATTTGCAGGATGCCTCCCTTGTGGACCTTCGCCCCCACAGGCCGCTGGAAAGTCTCCTGCACCTGGGGCACCTGCCCTCCTGGCTGAGACGGCCGCCAGCCACCGCTCCCCTGGAGACCATGGCAAGTCGTCCTCATGAATGATCAGATATAACACATGCCCTGGGAAGGGGTGGGGTCTAGAAAAATAGGACATGATCCCCTGATATTTTGATGATTTGGTTGTGTGACTTTTGAATGGGGGTGCAAGAGGCTCCGAATCCCCTGGATGTTGGGGTTGGCCTCTGCCCGCCTGGTCCCCCTTTCCTACGGCCTCTGTGGTGGCTCCTGCTCCCATCCTTTGGGCCTCTGGTCCATCCTCCCTCTCCTCGGGGACATGTCTCCGGCAGCTCCCCGGTGTCTCCATCACCCCCTTCCTCCTCTCCTCTGCATGCATCCCATCACCATGGAAACGCACCGTCTCTGTCTCCGACCCACCTTCTCCTGACTCCATCTCCCCTCCAGCTTTTCTCGGCAGCCAGACTCTTCGGAAAAGCCGCCTCTGCTCAGTCTGAATTTCCTCCTCTTGTCCTCTCCCAAACACACCAGATCATCCTTCCGAGTTGCTTCTGCACAGAGCTGCTCCTACCCAGGCCCCTGGCACCCCCATTCTCGGCAGTCAGCTCACCTGACCCGGCAACGGTGGGTCCCCATAGGTGGTGGTTCCCTCCTCCTCGATGACCCCAGGATGCTGCACCTGCCTCTCCTCCTGTGCCCCTGGTGGTCCCTTCCTGGCTCCCTTGTGGCCGTTTGTCTTCTCCTTGGCCTTCTAGGGTTTGAGGGTCCAAGGACAGGTGTCTCCACTGTCCTCTCTTCCAGGGCATCACGGGTTCTCCTGCTGATTCTCCTCCAGTCTCAAGGCTTTTATTTATTTATTGTATCTATTTATTTACTTAAATACAATTAATTAACACATAGTGTATTACTGGTCTCAGGGGTGGAGGTCAGTGATTTGTCAGTCGCATACAATACCTGGTGCTCATTATGTCCCTTGTCTTCCCTAATGTCCATCCCTCAGTCACCTTGTCCCCCCACCCCTGTCTCCTGTCTCGAGGCTTTTAATACCTACCGTCAGGGGGCCTGGGGGCTCCATCAGTGAAGTGTCGCCTTCAGCTCAGGTCATGATCCCGGGGCCCTGGGGTTGAACCCCATGTCGGGCTCCCAGCTCAGCAGGGAGTCTGCTTCTCCCTCTCTGCCTGCTCGTGCTCTATTTCTTTCACTTGCTCACTCTCTTTCTCTAAAATAAATTCTAAAAATTATTTTTAAATAAATATATAATTAAATAAATAAATTCCTACCATCAGCATGCTCGAGGCACACACGTGCGTAACTGGCTCAGACCCCATCCCCAGGCTCCATCCTGGCTCCACCACCTGACTTTCCAGCATCTCCGGTAGCGCCTCGATTCAACGCGTCCAGCACTGCCATCTGATCTGTCCCTACAGCCGGGCCTAGCTTAAGTTGGTGGCAGCCACATGTTTCCTACGGTTCAGGCCACAAAATCATCTGTCAGAAAACGCTTCGGGTTCTGGTCTCCAAGTACTTTCTATCTGGCGGCCAACCACACCTCCCCCTCCACTGCTGTGCCCTGCACTGGACCCTCATAAACTCTTGGCTGGGTTACAGTGGTGGCCGCCTAACTGCTCTTAGTTTCCTCTTATTCTCCTTATTCTCAACCTGATATCTACAATGACCTTTTGAAAATGTCAGGCACGTTAAGCCCTTCCATTGCTCCGACCCTGCAGAGCCTAGCCCTTTCAATCAGAACAAAACCAGAATTCTAATAATGCCTACAAGACCCTACATCTGAACTCATTTTCAATAATATTCTCCTTCCTGCTCACACTGCTCCATCTGCACTGACTTCCTCCCTGTTCTTTAAACATACTCAGAATTACCTGCCCCAGGGCCTTTGCACTGCCTGGCTCTTCCACCCAAATACTCTTCCCCCAGATTTCCTTCAAAACTTTGTCCAAATCTTACCTTCTCAAGGATACCTGTTCAGAAAAGCTGTGTAAAATTATGACTTGCTGTTACTTCTGGTCCCTTTCATCCCGCTCTATACTTTTTTCTACAGTATTTCTTAGTACTTCATAACATGCTCTGTCATTTAATTACCGATTATGTTTGGTCTTTATTGTCTGCCTTTGGATAGAAGGTCAGCTCTATGAGGGCATGGAGTTCAGTAGTATTTACCAAGCACCTAGGATAGTGCCTGGCTCATAGCAGGTAAAAGAAAGCAGTCATCAGCTTAGAATGAGCAGCACAGTAGGGAATACAAGAGGAAATGGTGAATGCTTAGCTGTCAAAACAGGACCTCTACATGCACCAGTGTTAGATGGAGATGGGGATACGGTGATAAACTATTAAAAAAGATGTTCTCCACTTGGAAGGAGATTCTGGGGGCTCCAGGGTATCAGTGAAGTCCAGGCACAAGCAGGGAGTTAGGGATGTGCCATGTAGCCTGGGTCAGGAAGAAGGCCCGTCACTCTCAGAGAGTTAAGTGAGGAACTGAGAGAGAGTTACAGGCACAGGCAGGCTCTCTAAAGACCACAGCCCATTCTGGAAACCTAGAGTTGGAAAGAAGCATAGCTCTATTGTCACTTTCCAGGAGGAGTGACCTGGTCCTTCTTGATCCCATTTTCCCAGTTGGTGAAGTGGGAAGGCTCTCAGTTTCTTACTGCTTCCAGAGGACAGTTAAGTTTGAGTTTGAAAGACAGTGACTGTGAGTGGCCTGCACTCTGTCCCCGGGGAGGAGCCCTGCCCACACCTGCCCACACCTGCCCTCACCTGCCCGCACCTGCCTGTACCTGCCCGCAGGCCTGCTTTCCTTTGGACCCCTCACAAAGCCTGACCATCAGCAAAAGCTTCTCTATTGCCCTGTGTCTGCTGATTTGCATCTATAAAATGCCCTGCCTCTCTTATGTCATACTGCCCAGTGATTTGAAACATTAATATGGAAAAATCCCTAATGTGCCCAAGGCCTGGCTTTAGTTTAGGAAGTTCATGAGGACTTTATCTTCCAGAAGAATCCTGAGTGTAAAACTGAAGAAAGTATTTTTCTTCCTACAAGGAAAAAGAGGGCAGAACTTTTCCCAGCATCCTAGTATTCATGCCTCATGAATTATTTTAAGTTATGTAAAGTGCTACCCTATTAAGAGGATTTGCATATTTGCAAATATTTAAATACCATTCCTTTTCCATTTTTGAACAAGTTTTGTTACCATCCGATTGTCAATAGACATCAGCCGAATTTTTACTCTTTGCCCTCCCATTGGAGATGAAAATGGCAGCAGAAAGTTCTTTTCTGCACCAGGGTTTGCGTCTTACTAGAGAGACATGGAAGTTCCCTTAGTATTTGTTTCTTTCATTAATTCAGCAATTTGCTGTTTTGGAAAACCTTTTGTGTACAAGATGTTTTCTCAGTGGCCTGGGCGCATTGTGTCTGCCCTGGGGGGTTGTAAAGAAATTGCCTGAAGAACACAGCAGAGAACATAGGACATATCAAAGAAGGCTTCCTGGAGGAAGGGAGATTGTCACAGAATCATGCATCTGAAAGGCACCAGATATGAAGACATAGAAACAGAGAAGTTAAGAGATTTAACCAAAATGAAGTAAATAGAGTCAGGGTAGACCTGTCGAACATTTTCAGTGCACTTTTATTATTTTAATGATACTAGAAACTGGGGTCATGTCAGCAAAGGGCCCGAGTCAGGGAGCAGGAGGCCAAATGGGTAGGTGGGCCAGGCATCATTCCCCTGGCTGGTCAGAAGGGGGTGTGGTTTTTTTGTTTTGTTTTGTTTTGTTTTTTCTCCAACCATTTGCCTACCTAGATTATTTTTTTCTCTTCTCATCCATTAGTATCAAAGTTCTAGGCCCCTTTCTACCACAACATAGGAGCCCGCCTCCTCCACGCACCTCCCCTTATCACCGTCCTCCTGCTGCCTTGTGATGGATGATCCTGGCACCCATAATTTGATCCTCCCAAGCTGGAACTATTCCCTGGGCTTCTCCAGGTGAGTTCTTCTGAGGCGTCAGGCCAAAGTGTGCAACAGAACGCAGGCCAAAAATGAAGTTTTGGGAAGACTGCTTAAGTGAACAAGAAAAGGTGGCCCCTCCTGCACCCCTGCCGGTGGGTGAAGGAGACTCTGGTGGGAAGGGTCAGGGAGGGAAATTCGGGTCCTTTTGTATTACATTGTTGTACCCTTGGGTGTATGTGTGTTGACGCGGAAGCTTCCGTAATAATGCAATGGCTCAGAAGTTTTTTTCTTCTGGATACTGATTTATAAAAGGGAAGCTCCCATTTTTTTAAAAAATGCATTTCAAGGTAGGAAAAAAGACTTTTCAACTGATTTTTTAAAAACTTCTTTTTGGGGGGTGCCTGGGTGGCTCCATGGATTGGGCATCTCACTCTTGATTTCAGCTCAGTCTCCACCTTGGGGTCTTGTGTTCAGGTCCTGCATTGGGTGGAGCTTACTTAAATAATAACAACAACAAAACCCTTTCTTTTTAAAACCAGAATAAGAGTTTAAATTACGGCCTGGAGAAAAGGCTGAAAAGAGATCATGATAACACAATTTAACACTCCCTTGTTTCACAGCCACTACTTAAAAGCAGATTTCAGGAATTAGCCTTGCTTTGCCCACTCAGTAGCAAATAACACTAGTCAAAAAGATACTAAAAGGAAACCAAGTGTTCCATCACTGGAAATCACCTTTTCCATGAAAAAAACGAAATAAAAGCTTAAGGGTAAATGTATTCCTCATCTCAAGAACTAGAAACCCAGCTTCAAACCTACAGAGTGTTTTCAAGCTCTACTGAGCCAGAGTTATCCCATTAATTATAGATGGCATTATGTTTTAAACAAATACAAATTGTTTTGCTCTCACTTTTAGAACCTCCTGAAGCAAATGTTTTATTCCCAGTGAGAATCGTACTACACAGCTCAGGTCCTTGGATTATTAGGAAAGCTGCAGTAATGTTATGGCATCCGAAAACATAAAATTGTCTTATTGATACCTGGCTTCCGTTGTGCGGCGTTATTTAGTGGGAGGGTGCAGAGGACGGGAAAACTGGTTCTCTCTCCCATTACCGGCGATGACTCACTCAGTCCATAGGCAGGTGGTGGGAGGGCCGAGGGCTGCGAACATTCTGGTGTCCCCTATTCCGGGCTGGTGACAGACATCACTGATGGGTGGAAGTTTTCTACTCAGCCCAAATGCAATGTAAGGATTTCTTCTGGCACAGGACCTTGGTTAGCCACCAGCCATCCATGACAGAGGCTGGCCTTGTACCTCAGTTATAGCTTCACAGAGTAAGTCTCTTTTCTGGGTCACTATGGATTTGAAGGGCTTCCTCAGGTCTATTCGATGCTATTCTTCCAGGAAGGCTCACATAGTGTTTTGAAAACTTTTTCTAGACCTGCCTTGCTAGGCAGATGGCAAGACTCTGAGGGTCACAACCCAATGTCCTTCCCTATGCACTAGCTGTCCACTTTGGGCCTAAAATACCAACCTTTGGGTGTTACTACCCAGGAAAAAAGGTCCTTTCTTGGTGGGAATATGCTATTCTTGCATTTGTTCACACGAGAAGTCTGCAGACCAGAGGCTCTGTCTGCGGGTGTAGATTGCCTGTGTGGGGGTCAGCTGACTTGCCTCCTGGTTTCACACCTCGGCACTCACCTATGAGTCTTCTCCACTCGTCTCACAAAGCTCTCTCAACTATCTCCAGACTGATAATGTGCTTTCATGGAAAGGAATACTGGGTATGGAAGCAGAAGTCCCCGATTCAAATCCAGTGTTTTATCTTTTCAACAAACAGCCACTGAGATCTTACTTTGTTTTAAGCACTTCAGTCTTATGCATTCATAAACTCATTTGACTTCACAATACCCCTAGTGCAGATGCACTCACCATCCATCTCTACGGCTACAGGGAGATGGGGAAGAGAGGTAGACTTGAATTCTGCTCTCATCAGCTTTGGAGATGACACTCTCAAGCTCACTGCCTGCTCTTGAACAAATAAAGCATCTTGGATTTTCCCACCTGAGTTTTCTCAGGTGAAAAACAGTGAGTAGGTGACATCACTGTGTTTGCAAAAGTGATATGAAAGCTCTGGTAAGCAAAATGGTCAGGTGCTATTGTTATAAAGGAGAAAGGAGAGCACAGTTTGCAAGCAAGAATTGGTGAGAAATAATGAAGCAAAGACTTCACGGTGCCTGTCCTGATAGCGTCCCTGCTCCTGACTTGTTAGTGGCAGCAGGAGCCCACGTTTTCTCGCCATCTCTGGGCCACGTGCATACACGGCTGTCTGGCAGAGCAACAGTGACAGGAGCTCAGCTCTGAAATAAATAAAACTGGTATTAGAACAGAGAAATTTGTGTTACACACAGATGACCACATAAACCAGAAAAAAGAGGGAAAAAAAGGAGGCAAGGAAGAGGGATTTAGTTCCACTAAGTAACAGATTGAAATCATATTGGTAATTGTGTGAATATGAAGAATTTAAAGAAAAGTTGTATCGGTTCCTTATTGGTAATGCTGATGGGAAAGGCATATAGAATAAGAATTTAGGAATCAGAAGTTCATCTATTTTTAAGATTTATTTTTAAAAAGATTTTATTTATTTATTTGAGAGGGAGAGCAAGACATAGCGTGAGCAGAAGGCAGAAGCCGAGGCAGAGGGAGAAGCAGATTCCCCACTGAACCAGGAGCCCAACGCGGGGCTTGATCCCAGGGCCCCGAGATCATGACCTGAGCTGAAGGCAGACGTTTAACTGACTGAGCCACCCAGGTGCCCCCATCTTTTTTTTTTTTAGTGCTTACAGAAATGTTTATAACAGAAAATGGGTAAAATCAATACTCACAGTGATCAGGACAAAGAAAATAAACAAAGGAAAATGAGCCCGCAGAAATACACATGTTATGGCCCATAGGGGGGAGGTAGCAGCATGTTGCACTCTGAGCCTCCAAGCAGCCAAATCAAAAATGCATAAAAGATCCATAGTGTGAGGGGCAGCCCTGGTGGCTCAGCAGTTTAGCGCCGCCTTCAGCCAGGATGTGATCCTGGAGACCTGGGATCAAGTCCCACGTTGGGCTCCCTGCATGGAGCCTGTTTCTCCCTCTGCCTGTGTCTCTGCCTCTCTCTCTCTCCTCTCTGTGTATTCTCATGAATGGATAAATAAAATCTTTAAAAAAAAAAGAAAAGATCCATAGTGTGATGAGATGGAACACACAACAGGTAAACAGCTAAGCAGGTGGAACACATCTTCTGCAACTTACATACTCGCGGGATTTTCCAATGGGTCCTCAAAAATGGTATATGCAAAATTACGGAAATTTACACAATAAGTAGTCCAAGTTTTGGGAGAGTGGTTCTTAAAATGTCTGTCAATTCAGTTACGTAAAAAACCAAAGCAACGTAGTCCAGGTATAGAGCCCTCCGGTGGTGTGACTTGATCCAAGCGGACAGCGAAAGCTACAGATATCCCAACATATCAGGGAAGGGAGTCAAGGGGGTCCTTCTCTGTTCCTCTTCACCTGGTGTTGAGAAGTTGGGAGCAGAGGTGAACCCTAACTGCCAAACTTGGACTAGAAACACACAAGGCTCAGAGGCCCTGACGTAGCTCAGAGCCCAACCCCCAGCTACAAAAATGACCTGCCACTGCAGTGGTTCTGCTGTACAGGGTCACATTCCCCAGGGGTCACTCGGCAGTGGGCATGGAGGCTGACCACAGGCTGATTCTGATCAGGCACAGAACGAAGCCAGGCTAAATAAACAAATATAAAGTTCCTACAGCCAAAAGACTACCACTCCTTTCTACAATCTTCCATAGTCCACTGGCTAGTTGGGCATCTTAGCTAACTTATTCAACTCTTCCACAGCGATGTCCTGACCCCACTTTGTCCCAGGGACCATGCTAAGTGCTTGGTTATGAAATTGTCCATAACCTCACGGAGCTTGTTTGATCACAAAGAAACTCGACATGGCATGCAATCCTATCAGGTCAGAATGTACAGGATGCAGGGGGTGGAGGGCTAAGGAAGATCTCCCAGGGTAAAACCATTTAAAGGGAGCCGCAAAGATGAGTATGAGCTCCCATGATGCAGTGATGAGAGATGTGGAAGGGGAGGGTACCAGAAGACTGGAGGGACAGTGTTGCCTCTGTGGAGGGAACAGAATTTTACTGGCTAGAAGATGCGGGGCAGGATTCAGGCACGGAAAAAGAAGACAAAGAACATAAGAAGGGACACAGAAAACAAAGTAACCATTATGGCGGTGCTATTCCTTTTATGAAAATTAACAAGAGTGGTTTAAAATACCTTATTAAAAGATAAACTAGAGACGCCTGGGTGGCTCAGTGGTTGAAGGTCTGCCTTTGGCTCAGGGTGTGATTCCAGGGTCCTGAGGTCGACTCCTGCTTCAGGCTCCCTGCATGGAACCTGCTTCTCCCTCTGCCTATGTCTCTGTCTCTCTCTCTCTCTGTGTCTCTCATGAATAAATAAATAAATCTTAAAAAAAAAAAGATAAACTATCTCAGATTTTACATATACAGAAAAGTAAACTCCAACCTATGTCATAAAGTCTAAAAATAGATAAATGGAAACCACCTACTTGGGAAAATGGACAGAGGAAGGCATGAGGGAGGAAAGGAGGAGAAAAAAAAGAAGTGGTATGAATAGTATTCAGCCAAGGTAGAATTTAAGGTGCACATGAAAAGAAAGCAGATTTGAAAAATGGGGACTCTAACGGGAAGATCAAGTGTCACAGACATCCCAAATGTCAGAAACACTAGCTTGTTGGCCTCCAGTCCTGCCCGGTGACATAACCTAGTGCACATTCACAGCAATGAACCCTAATGCCGTTCAGACATCACATGCGATGCTTTCGGCTTTGGTTGTGTTGCTGGTGGGACTGCCTCTGATCGTGGTCATCCAGCTTGGGAGGTCTCCATGCAGAGCTCACTCATGTTCACAGGGAGCATAACTGAAGGCCAAGACCAATGAAGATGTTTCTATCAGGAACTATAATGGAGACAAAAGTCTTTATTATGCTTATTAAGCCACAAGACTTAGGAATGCTCTGGAAGGGCGCCTGGGTGGTTCAGTCTATTGAACATCCAATACTTGGTTTTGACTCAGGTCATGATCTCCAGGTTGTGGAATTGAGCCCTGAGTTGGACTCAGAGCTCAATGCTGAGTCTGCTTGAAAGTCTCCCCCCTCCCTTTGCCCCTCCCCCTGTGCACTGTCTCTCTAAATTAACAAATAAAATCTTTAAAAGAAAATAAAAAAAAGAAGTGTTCTGGAGACTCCAGTGGGGAGGAGTGCTGATTGTTTTGAGAGGTGACACACCCTTTCCTATAGGGTCTTTTGGGGACACCTAGATTCCACTGACTGGTAGCCGCTGTGATTAAGTGGGACTCACACGGGCACAGGGAGAGAGTTTCTATCAGGAAGATGGAGGGTGAATCAGGTTGAGATGATTCACACTGGGAGAACAGAGGCGACTCCAGTGAGGGGGAGCATGACAGTGACTCAGTCGTAAAAGGTGACAATGTAGGCACAGTGTGGGTGAGATCAACTTGTGACCCACACTGGGGCTCACAGTGTTCCAGTTGGGCACACTGACACACACAGCTCTGAAGGCAGCAGAGTGTGGGATGGTCCAGGGACTGTGTTGGTTTTCTCCACGTGGAAAGGTTGCCCCATGGGACAGAGAGTACTTAGGAGGCCAGGCAACACCAAGAAGGCAAATGAGCATCACTGCTCTGGGTCAGGCACCCGGGTAGCAGCATGGTGGCAGAAGAAACAGCAGCCAGGACAACTGGAACGACGGCCTTGGTGTGGCTGGAGTGGAATGACGGTCTGGCTCCAGCCTCCTGCGCTCCTGCCATCAGAGATGCAGAGCAAGGACCCACAGTTGCTGTTGCAGGAGAGGTGGGGAAGGCCGTTGAGGAGAACAGCACCTCAGAGGAGAACACTGCCAGACAGGACTGTACCTCCAGACGGCGTGGGACAGAGACAAACAAGGGTCCCCCAGCCACGTACAAAGACATGGGTCAGCATCCCCACCGGGTGCTGGCCCCAAAAGGATCGGAAGGCTGTCTCTTTCTACGCCCTGATGGAAGCTCTTCCATGGCTTCCCAACTACCTCAAAATCAATGAGGTGAATAAGAAAGGCTTCACAGAATCAACTCAAGGACCAGCTCGATGAATTGAGGCAACCCTGTGTCTCTGCACTCCGCTGAGTGTTGAGGTGGCTTGAAGGCGGAGCCAGGCCTGGAGACCATGGTTGGCCCTCTTGTCTCTCCAAACCCACTGTCCTCTCAATCCCTCCTCCTGCTTGCAGTCTTGGTCACTGGCTTTAATGGTCCTTCTCACCTCAGGGACTTGGCAAACTCTATTCCCTCCCACTGGGTCCATCTCAGCATCTCCTGCACCCCCAGTTGTTGTGAACTGTATTCACCTTTTAAGACTGCCCAACTGTCTCCACCTTGGGGGGCCTTCCTTCACCGTCTCCCCTGGACTGGGTGTTAACAAGCTAATATGCACTCCATCTGTTGTTACAACCTAGTTACATACAAGCACGTGCGATTATATATTTGTCTTTCTGGCTAGGCTGGAATCACCGTGAGGCAGGTACTGACTTTACTCCCAGCTGAATTCCCCAAATATCTAGCCTAGGACTGTATGTACTAGGTATGCAAATATGTGCTAAATAAATTTACAAATGCAATACAGGCATCACTGCACTTTGAGGACTTTCTAGCCTCCTGTTATGGGTTGAATGATGTTCCCCGGAAAGACATGTCGAAATTCCAACCCCCAGCACCTGTGGATATGTTCTCACTTGATGTAGGGTTGTTGCAGATATAATTGAGCTAAGAAGTCATTCAGGGGCCCTGATCCCATATTACTGGTGTCATTATAGGAGGAGAAAGTGCCACATGAATGAAGACAGACCCATGGGGAGGAGACCACTAGGAGGCAGAGGCAGAGGAAACAGAGATGTGGATATAATCCAGGGAATTTCTGCTGGCTTCAGCCACTTGGTTTGTGGTACATTGTTACAGCAGCCCCAGGGAACTGGTAAATCTCCCAGTGTGTAGACCTAGAGTCTTGGGAAAGGTTTATCCGAATCAAACAAAGTCACTTTTTTTTTTTTTTTTTAAGATTTTAGTTATTTATTCATGAGCGACAGAGAGAGAGGCAGAGAGAGAAAAGCAGGCTCCCTACGGGGAGCCTGATGTAGGACTCGATCCCAGGACCCCAGGATCACAACCTGAGCCAAAGGCAGAAGCTCAATTCCTGAGCCACCCAGGCATTCCATCAAACAAAGCCACTTGAACAACAAATGCAAAATGACACTAATATTCTCATGTTTGAAAATGCTTACAGAGACTGACTGAATCAGTAAAGCAGACCAAGATGTCAGTGGTGGAGATTTTTCGATTCCTTCAAAGTGTTCCTGTTGGTGAGGAGAAAAAAGACATTAACACAGCTGTAGAATTTCTAGAAAGTTTCTGCTTCTAAATGCCATCCACTCTTTTTCAGTCGTACAAAGAAAGGGGACATTTAAGTGATAATGTATGTTTCTAAATTGGTCACTTATTAACAAGAATGCCCTTGGAGAAGTTATTTAACATGGCTGTGCTACCATTTTATCTCCTGGAAGCGGAAATAATCAAGCCTATTTATAGTGTATTAGCATTAAATGCGATAATATAGGAACAATTCTTAGAAGAGTGTCCAACATATATTAAATACACTCTCATTTTATCATTAATTATATTCCTAAGGGCTTTCCTCCAGATTCTAGTTTGAAATGTCTCTTTCCCCACCCTGTTTTGTGTTTTGGTGTTTTCACCATCTAATTTGGTTCTTACAAGAGTCTCTGCGGAAGTCCTGGAGTGACCACGCACCTGTGCTATTGGCCGGTGCCCCCTTTGCACTTTCATTTTTTTTTTTTTAATTTTTATTTATTTATGATAGTCACAGAGAGAGAGAGAGAGAGAGAGGCAGAGACACAGGCAGAGGGAGAAGCAGGCTCCATGCACCGGGAGCCCGATGTGGGATTCGATCCCGGGTCTCCAGGATCATGCCCTGAGCCAAAGGCAGGCGCCAAACCGCTGCGCCACCCAGGGATCCCCCCCTTTGCACTTTCAATCAGTAACTTCCAGCTCCCTTATGTTTCCTCTGAAGAACTGCAATTTATACAAATATATAAAACTTATAACTGGAAAAAAAAAATTGGTCCTGGTTCTTTCCAGACCAGGAGGGAGAACAGTAAGAAGGTGGCAGTGGTACCACTGGGACAGGGTACCTGAGATTACCTGCCGAGCAGTGAAGCTCAGAGGACGCTGCCCCCGCACACCCCACCCCAAAGTGGCATCGGCCAGCACAAAGGGGCATCGGCCAGCACAAGCCTTGGAAGACTGTGCATTCCCTGGGCCCTACACGAGCATCCCTGCCAGGCTTTGCACCCCTGCGCCCTGGGAATCCGGCAACCCTGGGCCCGCCCCTGCACGGGCCTCCCTCTGGGGACCGGTTTCCCACAAGTCAAGCGCAGGCTGAAACAGCAGAGGGAGAAGCATGCAGTTTCGAGCTGGACTGGGGCGTAAAGCACTTGGCAACGTAAAACACTGTTGGTTTTTTTTTTTTTTTTTTCAGTTCCTTCTCAAGGATAATAACCCCCTGAATATTCATATGTAACCTTTCCTAGCGCGGCGCTCGGTGCTTATTCATGTACCGGGAGTGGGTGCCGGTGACTCACGGAGCCTGTTCCGGGCTGCGATGATCCTCTCCAAGCCCTCACCCCACGCTCTGCTTGCAGTCAGTTCCCCACGGAAGGCTTTGTTTGTTGGTGTGGCTGCTGTTGTTGCTATGTTATTTCTCTAGGACTTTGAAAAGACACGCATCCCCCCACCCCCAGACCCCGCGCTCCACACCCCTACTCCTGGACGCGCTCACCGGAGCCTTCTGCGCCCTCCTCTACCCTGCTTGTCAGACTTGCTAACCTCATCTCCAAGGAGAAGCAGGTGGGCCTAGTTCTTACAGCAGCTTGCGGTGCGCAGAAGAATGCCCTCTCTCCACCCCAGAAAATCCATGTCCTAATCCCCAGAACCTGTGGATGAGTGACCTCATGTTGCAAAGGGGACTATGCTGTGTGAATGGGGCAATGACCTTGGATTAGCTGAATGGGCCCCATATATTCACAGGGGGCCTTATGAACAAAAGGAGGAGGCAAGAGGTCCACTATTTCAGTGATGCGATGTCGAAAACCCCCAGCTAGCCCCCGCTGCCTTTCAAGGAAGAGGAGCGGCCTGTGAGACAAGGAACAGGGCAGCCTCTAGAAGCTGGGGAAGACAAGGGAAGGGATTCTCCCTAGAGCCTCCAGAAGGAACCAGCCCTGCGCACCACTTGATTGTAACCTGGTGAGATCCATTTTGGACTTCCAACATCTGCAAGTGTAATCTGATGAATTTTTGTTGTTCTCTAAGTTTCAGTTTGTGGCAGCTTGTGACAGCGGCAATAGGACATAAATGCGTCACTTCCTCATCTTGAAATGTGACATTTTTGGTCGGCTCTTCCTCACAGCTTATGAGGTGTACATTCGGTGTAGTGATGCAATTTATCATGCAAACCAGGACTCTCTCTTGGGAGTGAAAGACGGTGGCATTAATAATTATAGGGAAACAGTTGGCATGACTGAGAATGTACGGCTCAAATTGCGATGTGCTGTTGCCCTTTGAGTACGTGAGACAAACATTTCCCACTGTCACGTGGTCTGGCTCGGCTCTGCCGGTTTGGTTATCAGTTCTGTGCAGCCCTGTGAGCTGAAAGATGCCACGAGCGGAGAAGCGGCCAATGTGGGCAGGTGGCCTTTCCTTCCTGCAAAGCCACCTCTCCACACAAGGACTAGGGATAACCAAACATCATCTTCCCCTCCTGCCTTCTCCTCATCCCGGTACCCTCTTTCTGAGAACTTTCCACAAGTGCTCAATAAGATGACATATACTTTGGGGCAGAGGTGGGCACGGGAAGCTGAGAAGGTGTATTGAGGATTGGCAGGAAAAATTAAGGAGGCGACATTTCTCACAGTTCCAGGTCTGCATTATTTCATCCTTCATCACCTCCCAGGCCATGGTTCTAGAATTCCACATTCCCTCTTTCCTCTTTTTATTCAGATCAATAATTTAAGCTAGAAAATCAAGCAAAAGTAGATACCTTAGAAGAAAAGGATATTTAACTGGGGCTGCTGTCTCTGAATCCACCCTGGGCCATAGAAGAAAAGTAGGAGACTTGACGGATATGGGTACTGAACTGGTGTGAGAGACCCCAGGTGATTCAGAAGCTGGTTGTTTTTCCATTGAATATGTCTTCACAGAAGAAAGTAACAAGATGTCTGACCACTGGCAGCCAGTGGGAGAAAGAACAGAGATTAAATGACTTCTTGCAGGGAGAATAGAATTAATAGATGATACAGAGGTTAGCTTAACATAGGGGGGCAGCCCGGGTGGCTCAGTGGTTTAGAGCCCCCTTCAGCCCAGGGTGTGAACCTGGAGACTTGGGATCGAGTCCTACGTTGGGCTCCTTGTATGGAGCCTATTTCTTCCTCTGCCTGTGTCTCTGCCTCTCTCTCTCTCTCTCTCTGTGTTTCTCATGAATAAATAAATAAAATCTTTAAAAAAAAGAATAATTGCAAGGATGTAGAGAAAGGGGAGCCATTTTGCACTGTTGGTAAGAATGCAGACTGGTGCAGTCACCCTGGGAACCAGTATGGAGGGTCCTCAAACATTTAAAAATAGAACTACCCCACTATACAGCAATTGCACTATCGGGAATTTATACAAAGATTAGAAGAACATTAATTCAGGGGCACCTGGGTGGCTCAGTCAACTAAGTGCCTGCCTTTGGGTCAGGTCATGATCTCGGGGTCCTGGGATCGAGTCCTGAGTTAGGATCCCTACTCAGCAGGGAGTCTGTGTCTCCCTTTCCTTCTGCCCAACCCCACTTGTGTGCTCATGCTCTCTCTCTCTCTGTCTCTCAAATAGATAAATAAAATATTTTTTAAAAATTCAAAGGCATATATGCACTCCTATGTTCGTTGCAGCATTATTCACAATAGCCAAATTATGGAAGCAGCCCAGTGTCCAGGGATTGATAAATGGATAAAGAAGTGGTGGTATAAATATACAAAAGAATATTACTCATCCATAAAAAAGAATGAAATCTTGCCATTTGCAATGACGTGGATGGAGCTAGAGGGTATTATGCTGAGCAAAATAAGTCAGTCAGAGAAAGACGAATACCATATGATCTCACACATATGTGGAATTTAAGAAACTAAGCAAAGAAACAGAGAGTTTAAAAAAAGAAAGATACCAAGAGAACATACTGATGGTGACCTGAGGGGAGGGTGGATGGGGGGATGGGTTAAATAGGTGATGGGGTGAAGGAGTGCACCTGTTGTGATGAGCACCGGGTGATGTATGAAAGTGCTGAATCACTATATTGTACACCTGACACTAATGTATATGGTAACTATACTGGAATTTAAATAAAAACTTAAAATAATAATTGCTCACATTTATTGAGAAGTTAACATATTTCAAGAACTGTTCTTAGTAGCTTTCATCTCATTTACTTTTTCCAGTAGGTCCATGATGTCAGTACTTACCTCCATTCTAAAGCAAAGAGTAGTTTAGCATCTTGCATGAAAATGACACAGCATAGGGGGCAGAGCTCAATTCAGACCAACAAGCTCAGGTCCAGAGCCCAAAGGCTAATTCAAAGATAAAGGAACATAATGGAAGTCTGAGTAAGGAACAAGACATCACCACATAAGGCAAATGGAAATATTTTGCATGGAAAATAAAATAATTAAAACAATGAAGTTAAAAGCAATGGAGGAAGGAAGGTGACAGAGCAAGACCCCAATGCTACATCATGGATGGTTCACCAGGCTAGCCCAGAACCTTCATTCTGAAGGTTGAAGACCAGAATGAAGCTTCTGGTCTAACCTGGCAAATGAAATATGGGAAAACAACAGTCAGATTTCCGAGTGTTGGAGCTGGGGGCACTTGGTGTCTGTCTGGGTCCACATAAATACTACTTAACATGGGCATGAAATAAATGTATTCTCTTGCATAAAGGGCCACAGGATGCTTGGCATGCAAATTCCTCTTTGAAAACTTACTTGGGTGCTGTGAACTTCTGAGGAGAGAGATAAACTCTGGAGTACACTATGATATATGGGCAGCAAGGTACATAAACAAATTAGTACATTTTATTGTTTTCTCAGTATGCTGTGACTAAAACCAAAACAACACCACCAACAACAACCAAAAGGAGAAGAACACTTGTAGAAATCCAAAACCCAACTCTGGGTGACAGCAGCAGGGCTTGGGGCACAGTCAGGCGCCGAGACAGGTGGAGAGACAGCTAAGGGGTCCTGAGAGAAGAGACCTTGCTCAGTATGTAAATATCTTGCTCTGAGGAGAGGTGTAGAAATTGATTTACTTAAGAAATTAGTAAAATAAGAAAAATTATAGGTCTTAATAAAATAAGGAGAAATACAAAAAGTTTAAGGTAGAATAATTTGTTACAAGTCACCAGAGAAAAATCTACCAAATTAGAAATAACAAGGAGAAAAAAAGAAATAAAAATAAAATTTAGCAAAGAAAACAAAATAGAAAGTACCAGGAATGCCTGTGAGGGTAAATAAGTTAAGCTCACCATGGGTCAGGCCTTCTCAGATTTGCTGGATGAGGAAAAAGCAAACAAATGCACAGATCCAGAAATTAGTTGTTAGGAAGAGACACTGAAAACAAACAAACACCACATTTCTGAAAACAAAGGACTTGAAGAAAGATAAGCTATCAAAAAGAAACCAGTAAAAAACTTAAGATAGTGATTTTGTGAGTAGGCAAAACAGAATTTAAGGCAAAATAGTTATAAAGGACCCAAGGGGGACACTTCATTTGACAAAGTAGGTAGCAGTAACAGTGGGCGAGCACATGGCCAGGCAGAAAGAATACGTGGTGTCAAGGGCACGGCTGGAGGAGATGGATCGTGGGGACCCACCCTGACTTCTGCGACAAATACACCCTCGGTGCATTCTGAACCTCTTCTGGACATGAGCATCTGCCCATAATTCATGAAAATTGTAGCCAAATTAAAAAAAAAAAGAGAATAGCTTTAAAAATTCCATATATGAAGAAAGAAACAAAAATATATTACATAAGTCTTGTGTTAAAACAAATATGGAATGAATCTGGGAAATGCTTACAAGTGAGTAACAGTGAGAGCACAGTATGTCAGGTTTTGTGGGAAACTGCTAATGTGCTCGAGGAAGTTTATAGCTGCGATCACATTTATTAGACAAAAAAAAAGAGCGATCAGCATGCAAATCAAGAAGCTAGAAAAAATAATAAGAACAAGCACAAAGAAACAAGAAGAGCATAAAAGTGTGCAAAATCAATAAAACTCAGAAACAGTTGGTAACATAAATATGAACAAAATTTGGTCCTCTGAAATATTAGTAAAAAAATTTGCTCTGGCAAAAGAAAATTTAAAAATACTGTTCAAAGAAAAAGAGGAAATGATAGCAGATATAATTGATTTTAAAATAAACAGAGTATTAGGGATAATACATTTTAAATCTAATTGAAAGGGAAATTTCTGGGAAAAAATCATAAAAGGTCAAGTGGTCGGAAGCAATAGAGAAGTTGAGTAGACAGATAACCCTTGAAGACATTAAAATGATAATCAAAGCCTCTCCCAGCAAAAATAGGGCCACGAATAAAGTGAGTTTCATTCAAGTCTCCAGAACAGCTCCTGTCCTCCCAAGGGGACCCCCAATGTTCAGAAGGTCAGGAGAGCTGAGAGCAAGGGCACCCACGGGAAAGGAGACTAGGAGGTGTCTTACACCCCTGGCACTGATCTCGACCCCGTCTTGCCGCGGACCTTGATCCTTAAGGTCAAAATCTACCTTCGTCATTGTCAAGAAATGCCATTCCACCTTCTTCTCAAGCCTGCGCCTGCTACCCTCTGACCACCACCTTCCCTCTTTCCAGACCCTCCCCACTGATTCCCTAAGCCCCAAGTGGTTCTTGGGTTCCACCTGCCGCCACACTCCACTGGTCTCATTTTCACCATCCCTCCATCCACTGGGGCCCCCTGTCTCCTTGTTATCCCACCTAAGTTCCACGGCCGACCATTAACCACCATGCCTTTGAGTACATTTCAGCCCCTTGCCCCTTTCTTGCTTCAAGATACTCATCAAGGGATCCCTGGGTGGTGCAGCGGTTTAGCGCCTGGTTTTGCCCAGGGCGCAATACTGGAGACCCGGGATCGAGTCCCACGTCGGGCTCCTGGTGCATGGAGCCTGCTTCTCCCTCTGCCTGTGTCTCTCTCTCTCTCTCTCTGTGGGACTATCATAAATAAAAAATTTAAAAAAATTAAAAAATTAAAAAAAAAAAGATACTCATCAAAATCACAGATGAACCGGAACTTTCGGCCTATTCCTTGCTGGCATCAATTCAGCCTAAATTTGGATGAAGAAAAGCCAACCGCCACTCTGGTCCTATGTCAAAGGCATGGACTTCAAGGGCACCCTTAGTGCTTCTGGGGTTCATACTATATTTCTGTGGTTCATTTGCTTGTTCACCCACATGAATGACTATGTCTCACTCTGTCCTTACTCCTGAAAGGCAGCAGGTGTCCACTTCTCCTCTCAGGCTTGAAGTGATTAAACGAGTATGTTCATATACTTCCACGAATTGCTTCTACCCATATGCCAAGGTCTGTATGAAGTCCTCTGTCTTCTTACCTGCTCCCAGAGGTGACTCGTTCATGCCCCACCTAGGCCCACACTCCGTGCAGGTGCTAGTCTAGATCTCCCAGATACCGTCCCAGAGGACCCTCCTCCTTTTCATGCTCTTGAGCTTTCCTTCCCTGAGCCAGTTCCATCACCACATTGATGTCATAAGTTTCACTACTTAAAAAATAACATACAAAACACCGGGATCTCTCAGTCCTTGTAGACATGGCTTTAAAAGTAAAACTTCTCGGGGACTACTGGGTGGCTCAGCGGTTTGGCGCCTGCCTTTGGCCCAGGGCATGATCCTGGAGTCCCAGGATCGAGTCCCACATCGGGCTCCCGGTGCATGGAGCCTGCTTCTCCCTCTGCCCGTGTCTCTGCCTCTCTCTCTCTCTATGTCTATCATAAATAAATAAATAAATCTTAAAAAAAAAAGTAAAACTCCTTGAAAACAGGGTCTAAATTCATTCCCATTTTCACTGGAGCCCAATCCTACAATATAGATGCTTAGTACCCCTTCCAACTCCCCTCCCCCCAGTCACTGACAGCCGCTGGCCTCCTTCCTGCTATTTCGGTCATCAGGGGTCTTCATTCTCTTACTTTGTCTTCCAAATGTATTCAGCAAAGCACATTCCTCCACCCTCCTTGATAGATGTTATTCTTTTGTCTTCCAGGGCGGTGTACTCCATTGGCTCTCCTTCAGTCTCATTGCAGTTCCTACTCAGATCCTTTGCTAATTCCTTCTGCATTCCCAGCCTCATCTTCCTCCCCACTTCTAGTCCTCATGCACCGGTCGCATCTCCAACAATTCCAGGGACTCAGTTTCAGTTCCTTGGAGTTTCCCTACTCTCCTCTCTCACACCCCAAATTGGGTCCACCAGAAAATCTTTTGAGGTCCACTTTCAAAATATATCCGTAATCTTGTTTCTTACCACTTTAAGGCTAGTGTGTGGTCCAAACCTGATCCCTAGTCCTTCAACTAGTTACAAAACATCAAGTGGGCACCCTGCTTCCTTAGAAGGAGAGGACTCAGTTTCACTCATCCTAGAGAGCTTTCTGCGGCATTCATTAAAGGCAAGCATGCACGAATCACGAATTAGAGAAGCTCATGCAGGTCCATGTGGAGATGTGTGCAGAGTTTGTGGGAGGAGGGTTTGGAAGAAATACGGATGCCCATTACTAGGTGAACAAGTAAGCACTATGAAAACCTACGGTTGCATTTTATGTCACAGTGTGAAGCAAAATTTAGCAACACGGAGAGATCTTGAAAACAAAGGATTGAGCAGGAAAGCAAAACAGGCTCTGTACCACACAATTATTTGTATGGTTTAAGATCACATTTATACTGTATGTCTTTCATAGATACATTTGTATCCAAGGACATTTAATAAACACAATGGAGTTAGTGCCTTGGTATGGAAATGATTGTGTCTGTGATGAACAATGAAACAAAATGAATAGGAGGGTCCTTGGATGGATCAGTGATTTTAGAGTGCTGTCACCTGTATCTCTTCCCTGGTGGAAGAGAGAGGAAATTAGCAAAAAGTCTTCTCAATTATCTTAACCCAGTCTCTGCTTTAAGTACACATGTGTATTCATACCTGATGCTAACTGGGCTTCAGACATTCTATAGAAACTAGACACTTAAGGGAATCCAGTTGTCAAAACACCTCTTTTACAAAAAAGCAGGTTTTCTCAAATGTCCTCACCCTGAATAAGTTACAAAAAAATACCCATTGGTCACCGCACACATAAAAACACACACACATACTCCAGAACTCTTTAAGGGCTAGGGAAAAAACCTCTGAATAAAAGGAAGCAAGAGCTGAGTGAGGTAAGCATAGGAGTCAATGTGACAAAGTCTGGTGACAAAAGCCAATGGTGACATCCTAGTTCTGGGGATTAATGGAGTCACTTGGTGGGAAGAGATTGGGCTTTGAGTATGCTTGCAAAGTGGCCTTATTGAATTCAAGCCACTACACAGAGCTAGGGCAATTGAAGGAACTGCAGCTTCAGAGAAATGGTGGAGGAGAAAAACCTGCCTACCCACCTGCAAGGAAATCCGAAGGAACATCTCTAACTCTATTCTTCTCCAAGAGGAAACAGTCTTCTCTGAGAATATGGGGTCATGAGCTCCATCTCATGTGGATCCGGAGTTTAACGGGACACAACTCTGTGTTCAAGGAACCTCCAGGCTAAGGCATCATATGAACATTCTCCAGGCAGATGACGTCAATATATTTCAGGGGAAGCCCCCTCTGAAGCAAATAACCTTCAATCTTGTTCGGTAGGGATTTCTATACATTTGGTCAAGTATTAGTTCACAATAAAAAAGAAATTACTACACCGTAAGGAAACAAGTCTCTACAAGGGAGAAGAAGCAGAAGGTACAAGTGACTTATTGCAATTCTCAAAGACTTCACATACTGTAAGAATCAGACTCAAGATGTAAAATGACCAAGGAAATAGAATATGAGGGAGAGAATAAAGAAAGTCTGATAACTGAAAATTTTTCTGAACTGATTAAAATCAATGAAATCAGAAGAAAGTAGAATGATATCTTTAAAGGAATGAGAAAGGGATGCCTGGGTGGCTCAGTGGTTTAACGCCTCCCTTTGGCCCAGGGTGTGATCCTGGAGTCCCAGGATCAAGTCCCACAACGGGATCTTTGCAGGGAGCCTGCTTCTCCCTCTGCCTATGTCTTTGCCTCTCTCTGTGTGTCATGAATAAATGAATAAAATCTTTGAAAAGAATAAAGGAATGAAAAAAAAAAACCCGTCAGTCTACAGTCCTATAAATGACAAAATTATCTCTCAAGATCAAGAGTGAAATAAAGAGATTTTCTGGGACAGCTTCAGAGAGAATCAAAAGCACCTCTAAAATAGTGTGCTGAGCAAGTGGCCTGGGAGCAGGTGGGCAAGTTTAGCCAATATTGGCTTATAGGACAGTAACTGAAATGTTTAATTTACTGGGATAAAATTAATACTGAGATCATATGGCAAGCAATAGCAAGTGAGCCTTGTGAGGGGTGATAGGAGAGATCCTGGGTCCTTGCCTTGTTCATGAGAAGAGTAGATATACTGAATTAACATTAGACTTGCTATTTTAAATGGAAATGTATAAAATATATATAAATAATATATATAAAATAAAATATTTGTCATGTATATGAAATAAGTGAAAGGAGAATAATAAAAAAAAAGTGATACAGAAAACAGAAGACCAAATAGAAAGCACACAGTGCAGTGGTGGAAATAATTTCAAGTATATTAGTAATCTCAAGGAATACATTTGGGAAGTAAGAGATAGAGCTTTCCAGATGGGACTTTGAAAATCAAATTATATGCCTTTTACAAGAGATAATCCTAAAGCACAAGAACATAGAAATTGCTTAGGTAATTAACCGAAAACCATGTACCAGGCAAATAACAACCAAAAGAAATCTGACACAGTCATACTAATATCAGAAAACAAAAGGTTAAATGGTAAAAACTATTATTACAGATGAAGAGGGTCATTATATCTTAACTTAGGTTTAAATTGCCCAGGAGGGTATAAAAATTTGAAATATTTATGGATGTAATAAAATAGCTGCAAATATAAAAACAAACAATTGATAGAGTTCCAAGGAGATGTGAGCAAAGTCGTTGGCAGCCTGGGATGCACTTGCATAACTTGGTTAGCTACTGACAGGTCAGGCAGAAAATGTGTAGCTCAGACAGGGGGATTTCAACAGCACAATTAACAAGCTGGATATAATGGCCATATAATGAAAACTCTGCTCAACAATTTGAGGATGCTATTATTTTCATTACTCAAGGAACATTCACATCTATCTCGTGCACTGCGTGTGCCACAAGGTAAGTCTAAATGAATTCCAAGGAGTCAAAATAAAGCAGGCCACATTCTTGGACTCCAGTGCAACCCACTTGTAAATCAGAAAGAGGACAGGAATGTGAAGAAACAGAATATATTGAGAGGCTTTGAAAACTTCTAATTTATAGGTCAAACATCAGTTCAAGAGAAGCCAAAATGCAAAGGGAAAGAATGCAAGAAAACACTAACTAGAATAGCAGGTGTCTGGGCACACGGAGTAGCAGCAGAAGAGCTCACGGATAACTTCAGGACATTATAGTAGAAGAGAAAATTAATGAATTATTAATAAGCCAAGCTCCTTTCAAGAATTTAAGAAAAGCAAAACAATAGAAAGTAGAAGGGAAGACAAGACAAATTAAGAAGAAAGAAATGAAATAGGCAGAGTCAACGATGTCAAAAACTGGTTGTCAGAAACAATGGCAAATAAACTTCCCGCAAGATTGATCGAGATCAAATGGGGGTGGAGAGAGGCTCAAATAGTCAACAATAGGGCTGCAAAGAGGAGCATAAGTAGAGATTGGAAATGTTTTTCAAAATTATAAAAATCTAAACAGGGATACGTTCCTAGAAATATACTAAAATTGGCTTTTGAAAAATCTGAGATGATCTCTATTTGAATTAGAAGGTTTAAACAATCTCATAAGCATTAGACAAATTGAGTAAGTATTTAAAAGTCTTTCCTCAAAGAAAATCATCAGCCTCATGCAATTTTACTGATGAACTCTTCCAGATTTTCAGGGAAAATGCAATTACAGACATTTACAAACCCTTCTTGAGAATTAAAAAAAAGAGAGAGAGAGAGAATAATGTCCTCTACTCATTCTTGATATGAAAATGAAACATAAGGATAAATCTCTTCTGGGAACCGAGGTGAAGTTCCTGGACATGACGGTGGTAGTAATGGTGGCACTGGTAGTTAGACCCCACTCTTCCTCCTTGTCCTGGCCAGTCTGCTTCACATCTGCGCCTCCAGGCTTCTCCACCATCACCTTTCTCCTCACTTTTCACAGTGAAGGGATGAGATCCTGGAAGATATGGAGCATCCTAATGATTGACAGTGGGAAGCTTGAAGAAGGAAGGCAGGCAGTGCCAGATCCTGTGGATAATGAGGATTTACTCACGCTCTGCTTTCCTGTCTTTGTCCTGGATTCCCTGAAGTTTTGCTGAGAACCAGCTGAAGGAGGATTGTTTTGCCTCAATCCTAACAAGGAGCAAAACAGTGTTGGTTCTTGTCTTCATGGAGCTTCTGGTCTCCTCAAAAAGACAGACAAAAATCAAGTAACCACACAAATAAATACAAATACAAGCGTGAAATGTGTGGGAAGAAGGGAAAAAATGCAGTGGCAGGGTGCTAGAAGACTACATAACAGGGAGCCTGGCTCTGCCTGGTGGCTAGTGAGGGCCACACCAAGGTTGATATTTGATTGGAAATGTAAAGAAGTGTGAAGAGTTAGCCATCAAAGTAAGGAAGAGAGGACGTATATAGGCAGAGGGAACATCTGACCCTGTGCCCTCACGTGGGTGGGAACAGGTGATCTGAAGATTCAGAGTCTAGTGAAGGAGAAGGGAGCAGCCAGGCTCAGTCAACCAAGGCTAGCAACCCCGAAACAAGAGTGGGCTTGAGCTCAGGACTTAATCCTGTTAATCACCCTAAGGGAAGGAGGACACAACCGAGTTAGTCTTTTTCTAACTCCATTTCTGACTGTGGCATAAAGACAAGAAGCATGGAGAAGCAATTAGGAGACCATTGCATTAATCCAGAGGAGAGGTGGCTGCAGCCTGGCCAAGGTCCATGGGGTTGGAGACAGGCGGAGCAAGGGGGACAGCGCTGGGATTTGGAAGATAAGCACCCAATTTGATGGGTAGGTATGGGGAGTGAGGAAAACAAAGGCCTAAGGAGTCAGCAGATGGAGGGTGGAGGGGCCATTCACTGGTAGGAAACAGCAGAGAAGGACCAAGTAGGCGTGAGGCATGGAGAGGGTAAGACTTTGTTCAGTTGACATGCTTTTGAGACAGCCAGGTGGGGACTTCAAGTGGGAAGCCCAAGTCTGCAACCCAGAGATGAGCTCTGGGTGGAGATTGGAAGTTACTAGGCATCCATGGGCAGATGGGAGTTTGGACCCATGGGCTGTCGATGACAAGCAGTGAGAGACTACACAGAGAAGAGGACAGAGTTCAGGATCGAGGAATGCCCACACGTGGGATTTGGACCGAAGATGAAGAAGGAGCCCCAAAGAAATAGAGGGAAAAGCGTGAAGATGCAGCATCATGGAGAGCACAGAGAAGCACGCTCCAGGAAGGAAGTTATCATCAGTGGGGTTAAAGCTGCACTGGATAGTCACTAAAGAGCTGAAGGATTCGTGCTGGACCAGGCACACATGCCGTGGACATTGTGGGGCTGTTCTCAGCCCAGCTCAAGTGGTGTAGGTAAAGGTGGAAGATGAGAAATTGGAGAAGCCTGATGCCAATCCAGCCATTCTCATTCCAAATTGGTGCTTTGGATGCCATGAGGCCGTTGCCTACTCCCTGTGCCATTCATTTTCTGCTTCTTTCCCACATAGCCTTTTTGGTAACCAGTTGAGAAGAGAATTGAACATCAAAGAGAAAATATGTGATCAATATGTGATCAGAGTGACACCATGCTACAGAGCACCACCAATGTGCCAGTCAATACACTGGGGTGCTTTGCACCTGGATTTTACAACAACAAAAAAAGCATTACACCATCACTTTACTACTCGCCACCATGATCAGGAGTGGGTTCTAAGTCACAGAACTCATGTCCTACACCACAATTGCTGTGGCTTTGGTGTAGACGCCTACTCCTTATACTGTGGTTCCCTCGTACTGTTCTTTCCTTATGCTATAGGAGCATATGCTCACGCTGCTGTATGACATGTAGCCACTTGTCCAGTGCATCAGAGTTACCAGGGATTTATTAAAATGGAGTCCTTATCCCCACAAATTCTGATGTAGTGCTTTTTAGGGAACTCTGAAATCTCTCTCCAGTGTTGATGTCGTTGACCTAGGGATTACACTTAGAGAGAGCCCGCCCTGCATGTTATACTGTCATATGTGAGGTTCAAAATAACTACACTCTTTGTATGATGATTCATCATTAAACAGAGGCTAAAGGATGCCATAAGTCTTTGCTTACTAAGATCTATTCTAGAGAGGTTTACCATCAAGGATTGAAGGTGGAGCAAGATCTCGCTGCATTTGAATGGACCAGCAAACACATTTCTCTCCTCTGTGTCCTGGAGAGCTCCTTGTCCCACCAGTGGCAGTCACAAAGGGATAAGTGGCATCCCTTGGGGAGCAGGGTGTCCCTGTTCCTCCCTTCTGCAGAGGGCCGGCAAAGGCTGCCCCTTGCCATTGGGCACCACCCCTAAGCCAGGGTGGGCCAGAACAGAGTCTATACTATAAAGAGACAAAGAAGAGATAAAATCTAAGATATAAACTGTTTTGTAATTTAGATTTTTTTTTTTTACTTTTCTCAAATCTTTGAGGCTTCAGGCCAAATGATAGCTGAGAGAAATGAAAAGGAAAAAAAAAATGGGCATGTATGTTCAAACTCCTATTTTTAAATTGTTCATAATTTGATTATTTCTGCTAGTTCTATTAATCTTCAGAAGAGTAGCTAAATGCAAATGTAAGCATTTTAAGGCATTAAAAATTATGCAGAAAAATCTGAGTGAAATTCCAAGAATATGTATGTATATGCAACATATAAATTATAATTTAAAGGCCTTTCCAAGAACATTTGCTTAATAAATAGGAACGAGGATAGGAATTTTTGCAATGCTAATTATTACACTACTTTCTCTTTCCAGATCTCACAAGATGCTAGGACATATGTTACAGGTATTCATTTGGACAGAAAGTAATCTTTCACGTCTATTTCATGAGAAAAATGGAAGGTTCAGGAAAGTCAAAGCGTGTGGTTCAGAAAGGGTGTTCCAGAATACTGTAAATATTAAGTGGCGTTTGTGTAGTAATGGAAGGAAGTCATATTTACTCAAGGATAACAAAGATCATCACAGCCCCAATCTGGGAAACAGGTTGCAGTATGTCCACATATCGTTTCAAAAATAGAATACGTAGAGGCCTGGTTTTGACCAAGATTGCTTCAAATACTGTTTCATTAGAGAAGGGGGCATCATAAGAGAAGAACAAGCGTACTCAGTTACCTCTAAAGTATTTGCACTAACAGACCAATAAAGTTCTCAGCTGAAATTCGGCACGCACGGGTCGCAGGTCGGGTCTGTGGAATGTGGAGGTCACCCAGGAATCCAGACTTGTGAGCAAGCTCACATTTTTCCCACCCCTGGCACACTCTGTACCTCCTGCAGCTCTCCTCCAGTTACCTTCTCCAGAGAGGGGCAGATTTCAGCCACTTCCACAGTCCTGAGTTCAGAGACAGAGGACAGCCAACGATGGTTCGGGAAAGGTGGTAAGGAACAACCTGGTGAGCAGTGCTGGGTGCTGCTCCTTGATCAAAAAGCTTATCCCAGATCTGAGCCTGCTCGTCACTGTGACTCTTGGATGCTGGACTTCGATTTTCACAACGCGGAACACAGGGCGGTGCCGGGTGAGTTCTAACTCGAATAGGAGCCACGAAAAACCCAGAACGTGGACGTAATGTGGCCGTTGGGCAGCCCTGCTCTCTGCCCCTCAAACCCTGTGCAGGTAGATGGTGGAAAGCACCCGCTTCTCCACTGGGGTTACTGGAAAGTGCTGTGCCTGGCCAACGCCTGGCTCCCGGGAGCTCACGGCCGAAGCCTTCCCACCGGGAAGCCTGCTGAGATTCTGGCTGCGAGGCCGAGCTTGTCCCAAGTTCAACCCTGGGAGCAAACATGTAAACACAAACCGATCATTGCTCCCATCTGAGAAGTCTTGTTTTCCCTTTCGAGGCGGGAGACGATGTCGAGCTTTGTTACAAATGGGAATTGCAATCCCAAGACATTATTTAGGCACCTGACCCGACTGCCACAGGCAAGCTGAAGAGCCACCGCGTCAGGTACAGCTGGAAGTGTCCCCAGCCTCTGTGTCAGCTTCTCAGACACCTTTGTAGCCTCCCAGGGGTACTACTGGGGGAATGAGCAGGTGTAGGCTCAGCCTGAGCCCGGTCTCTGGCATGAGGATAAAAGTGGAAAGTGGCTCAAGCTCCCTGGAAGGTGCTACGGTTCTCATTGTATGAAGCTCTGAGATGTGGACAGAACTGCACATTGTGAGGGGATGTGCACCCCTGGGTGCCATTATTATTTTTTAAGATTTAATTTATTTATTCATGAGAGACACAGAGAGAAGCAGAGACCCAGGCAGAGGGAGAAGCAGGCTCCATGCTGGGAGCCCGATGTGGGACTCGATCCTGGGACTCCAGGATCACGCCCTGGGCCTAAGGCAGGAGCT
This sequence comes from Canis aureus, assembly GCF_053574225.1. Lineage (NCBI taxonomy): Eukaryota > Metazoa > Chordata > Mammalia > Carnivora > Canidae > Canis > Canis aureus. The sequence goes on from NC_135627.1 coordinate 3,451,043, forward strand.
AAACCACTGAGCCAGCCTGGGTGCTATTGAAGTGGCGCAGGTTGATACTGGATCACAAAGTAGCCTATTTATGGGACGCCCAGGTGGTTGAGCATCTGCCTTCCACTCAGGGCGTGATCCCAGATTCCTGGATCGAGCCCGCATCAGATTCCCCACATGGAGCCTGCACCTCCCTCTGCCTGTGTCTCTGCCTCTCTCTCATGAATAAATAAATAAAATCCTTTTTTAAAAAAGTAGCCTATTTATATGTTATTTTATTTTTCTTTCTTACCTAATAGGAAAAACTATTCCTTCCCTCCCTCCTTGCTTTCCGCTTCCCCACGCTCCCTGTGCCCCCCACCCCCACCACACACACACACTCCCATTCATTGCCGCTGCTGTCACCCTGGAATACTGCAGTAGGAGGACAGAACTGTCGTCTTGCCGTGTGTTCCAGAGTGAGGCTGAAAGTGCATCCTGGCTTCTCCACTCCTCTGCTTCTCATTTTTGGAGTGCGGCGGGGGAATGGACGTCCTCCCCAAAATGATGACTCAGGAGACAGGATGGGCGAATTCTACTTGGAAGATGAGTTTCTAGGATTCCAGGCAGCAAAACAGACTTCTTCGATTTTTATATTTGTTTTTCTCTTCTGTGTTATCAATTCTGATTTCTTTTTTTTTTTAAGATTTTATTTATTTATTCATGAGAGATAGCGAGGCAGAGACATAGGCAGAGGGAGAAGCAAGTTCTCTGAAGGGAGCCTGATGTGGGACTCCATCCTGGGACCCTGGGATCACAACCTGAGCTGATGGTAGATGCTCAACCACTGAGCCGCCCAGGCGTCCCTCAATTCTGATTTCTAAAAAAAAAAAAAAAATAACAGAATTATGTATTTGCTTTACTGTACATTATATCATAATTCTTGTCAGCAAAATAATAGCAATATTATTATTAATAATATGATTTTGAAAGGAAATTTATGTTTTCATGTTTTGTTTTCAGTTGTTGGTTCTTTTGTCCTTACATTTCTGACACTGAGAAGGCACAGTGAAATTACTGCTTTAAAAAATCCTTGAAATAACTCTTCCATGTGTGATTACGCATGCCACCACCTCAATACACAGGCTCATCCTCTACCCACTGTACTTTAGTTTTCAGGCACTGCTTTGTAAAATTATGTATAATTAGTAAAAAACATTTACATAGTTCCAAATTAAATCTACAAAATACAGTGTAGAGAGAAGTTCAGCTCTAGTCCTCTTGACCTTATTCTATTTTCTCTCTGTATACACACACATAGGTGTCTCACATGCACACATAAATCTAACATGTTCTGTTTGGTTATTTATTGGTTAAATTTGGTTTGATTAATTGTATTTGGTTAATAATATTTGGTTAATGATATTTATTTGGTTAATAATCCAGAATTATTGGTTATTCCTGTCAGAAGACTGAGTGAGTTGAAAGTAACGTCAATCATTTGAGAGCCTCACTTTCTGTGGTTCAGAAATTTTGTGGACCAGCTGGAGGGTGTTGCTGGACAACTGGACCGAGAGTCACTGGTGGTTATGGGCAGGGGCCACTTGGCACCACAGCAGGGGGTGGGGGGAGGTCACTGGGGGTACTGGAGCAGTTATCAAAGATCACTAGGGTCATGGAGGAAGTTGCAGGGGTCCACCCAAAGTCACCCCCACTGGCCAATGGACAATATGAGCATCAGTGATAGTAATGGCATTGAAATGTATCACATATGTTCCAATCTCTTAGTTCATAATGATCTAAAAAAAAAAAAAATAACCTCATTAACCTTCCTGCTTGTTTAGAAGATGCTAGAGAAACAGCTAGCTATTTGGAAAATTGGCAAATAGAGGAGAAAAACTCCACCATTGATGGATTCAGAACATCACCATTTCACCACCCTGAATGGAATAACGAGTTAACATTATTAGTTGACATCACAGGTACCATCAGTTTCTAGCAAATATGAGTGACAGGAAAACACATTACACAAAATTAAAGAATTCAATCAGCAAGATTCTTCAGGAAACTAATTGCAACAAACAAACAAAAAAGGGGGAAATAATCTAAAAGTTAAGTCTTAAAAGACATAGTCAATCATTGCCGTGTGTGTTTTGTTTGAATTCTGATTTAAGAAAACAGATAATTGGGAAAATTAAAATATTGACATTTAATAAAATTAAGAAATTAGTATTTCTATTTTTATATTATATTAATCATATTTTTATTATTTGATTTTTAAAGTCGTTAGTTTTGAGCCATTTATAATAAAGTATTTACAAATTATGTGATCTGATGACTGATGTGATCAGCTGGTGTCCGTAGGGGTGGGGAGTGTAATGGTGATCTAAATGGAGCAAAACCGGCTGAGCTAACATCACGAAGCACAGTGAATGGGCACAATGGAATGTATTATGTTATTCTCTCCACTTGGTGTATAGTATGGATTTCCCGAAATAAAAAATTTTGAATATATTACACATGTTTCTTTTCTTTTTCTATCCACACATACATATAGATATGTGTTCTTTATATAATAGGAATTATATTGTTTTATTATTTATTCTCCTAAAAATAGTCTCATTTTTTTTCCTGTTACTAAATGCAACAGGACTTTTAATGGTAGCAAATGGATACACCACCATTCTTGGATATTTATATCCATTTTTTTCATGTTCTGCCCTGCTTACCATCGTAGTTAAATCTTTGTGCACATTCTTCCGTTTTCTTTCTTTTCTTTTTAAGATTTTATTTATTTTTATTCATGAGAAACACAGAGAGGAGAGAGAGAGAGGCAGAGACACAGGCAGAGAGAGAAGCAGGCTCCCTGCAGGGAGCCTGACAGGATCCAGGGTCTCCAGGATCAAGCCCTGGGCTGAAGGCGGCGCTAAACCACTGAGCCCCCCCGGCTGCCCACATTCTTCCATTTTCTGAAGTCCACTTGCTGGATATGATATATACTCATTTTTAGTGTTTTTGCTACTGGTTGCGGCCTGCCCTCCCACAAAGTCTCAATATTGTTAATAGCTGGTTCAAGGTGCACTTTAGTCAATAGATTACATAATTTTTTTTTTCTTTTTGTCATTTTGATAGACAAAAATCAGTACCTCATGTTTTGTTGCATCTCTCATGGCTTATGGTCAAAGGCATGGAGGGAAAAGGCTCAAGACTATAATACAGTTAGAATCTTTCTAGGCAAATTAGGATTGAATGCATATTTTAAAAGAAAAGGTCTATGTTTGATATTGATCACCACTAAAATCTCATGGCATAAGGAGTCATGTCACTTTCACATCTATAAGACCGTATTTCTTTCAATATCATTTCCTCAAGAGCGGCCTGTATTCAAATTAGACAATTGACTTAATTTATGAAATTTTGAAAAAGGTAAAAAAGCTAAACTATAAACATATGAAAAAGAAACATAATTCGTTGATTTTTTTCTTGTTGACTCCTCTGTATACTGATACTTGAAAATCATGCTCCTGTCCTGTGATATATGTGGATTCCAATGAGGGAGCTATTCATAATTCTTTTTCTAGAAGCAAAGGCTTTGATTTTCCTCCACGTGACAAATCCAAGTCAGCCTCCTCCAGGCAGCTAAGAAAGCCCAGGAAAATTGGGCACACCTTGTCTTTTCTCAGCAGCCCCTCCCCTGGTGACCACTGGCCCGCAGGAAAGGACCTATCTGTCATGTACTACTCAACACCTGGCTCATGTTCAGGAGCATCTTGTCACACCTGTGGCCTGCCACACACCCCACATGAAACAGCTGCCTTCTTTGGTACGTCCGTAGGAATCCTACAGAAATGAAGTGTGCTTGCCTGGCCTTAAGAAGATACCCTCTCATTTCTCTTATTTTGGTGTTGGTTTGACCTCACTTTGAGTAAGAAAACACCAATGCATTATCTTAGAAGACTGAGCTAAGAATATTGGCATGGTTCTCATCTGATCCTTGCAATGATGGGGAGTTGTCACCTCTCAAGCAGGCTGCCCTGGTGAGCAACAAGTGGTTCTATCTAAAGTCTAGCACAACTATTCCACCTTACTTTCCACCCAGAAAACACACACAAAAAATGTCTGTTAATTTTTTTTCTCACGAGACAATCATTCTCTCATGAAAATATTTCAAATTAATTAACTTTTTTCGGTCTTTAGGAGAAAATACCCCCAGTCTTCCAATTGTGACTTACACTGTGTAGTTTCAAGTTCTTTCTCCATGCTGACAATTGGGGCTATATTCTCCTTGTCTTTTGATCTATATCAAACTCACATCAGTTCCTATAGCCTAGGACACAGCCCCTGTAAACTGGCCTTAGTTGACTGTCCATGAAACCCCTGGGCTGTTTTCATGCCAACTGCTGCTAAGCTGGGCCATTCTTTCTTGGGTACATAAGGTTTTTAAAGACCCAAGTGAAGACTTAAATTTCATTTTGTTAGAGTTGACCACTGCTGCAGCCCTGTCAAATCTTCTTTACATCTTGGTTCTGACATCCATTGAAGCATCTCTAAGAACTAGTAGTGTCCAGCCTGATTGGGCAGTTTAAGCCTTTCCAAGTATCATATATTAAGCACAGATAAGATGCTCCAAAGTCTGGGGCCTGGGAAGTTTCACATCTCACTCTCCAGCATCCCCCTATGGTATACTGCCTGCCCACACAGTATGGACAGGGCAGGGTGTCACTGTGCCTACCTCTGAGAAGTACCAGCTCTAACTCACCAGGTCATGGGCCACTATTCTGGGACATTCATGAACCCCAACCTTCCTGATATTAAGGTAGAATATATGGACTATATACTACTTAAAGTGGAATGTTAGGTTGTAAACTCAGTAAGTGTAGATATTCTGTTTATCTTCTGTTAGCTCCTGTAGCACCTCCTAAATGAGTAGGAGCACTGTAGGCATTTAGTTTTCAAGAATAATGAACAAGTGATCCAAAATTTTCACGTTCTTTGACTTTTGCAAGGAGATGTTCTACTAAAATTAGGTGAATCTTGCTGAAATTATTTTTCTTCATTATTCCAATTTGCTTCCTTCACCAATGAACTGAGGTTATTTGACACCAAGGAATATTGAGTGTGATTCCATCCAACCACAAGACTTCCTGATTGTCCATTTTTATAAATGAAAACAAGCTCTCTCAACTGCAGTATGGCCATTCCCAGGCATTGATGAGCTTTGTCTATTAGGTACATGACTCATGTACAGGAAATGCTCCTCATTCACAGATTCTGTATTTGCAAATTAGCTTATGTATTAGAGTTTTTGTGTGACACCCCCCCCCCCAATTCAAATGCAATGGATCTCGTGTGGTCATTTGCAGACATGCACTGAGTGGCCAAATGTTTGATTTGCTCATGTTGCATGTTCCCAGCTGAGGCTGAGCAGATGGTGCTCTGCCTTCCTGTTTCAGCTCTCATGGAGTGAACAAGCATATTTTTTGCTGTCTATTTAGTGCCATGCTTTTCACATTTTTGTGCTTTTCTGTGTGTGATTGCGGTGTTTTACAATGGCCCCGGCATACTGCCGAAGTGCTGTCTATGAGGGAAAAAAAATGCAGGTGATAGATGAGCTTCTTCAGGCATGAGCTAGAGTGCTGTTGGCTCTGAGTTCAGTGTTAATGAATCAATAATATATACTAAATAAAGCATCTTTAAAGAGAAAAACACATAAGTCAAGTCTATGTATTGATCAGTTGATGAAAATATGGTGACCAGGGGCTTATAGGAACCTAACACTGTATTTCCCTTAGGAGCAGTACAACTCAAGCTAGGCCAGAACTGCCACAAATAATCGACTCTACTCCAGCCACACACCAGTATTTGTCTCCCTCTGATTCTTCCATTCCTCGCATGGCCTTTTTGGGGATGTAATTATGTTCCTAGATTAAAATAACCTTCAATGGGACAACAGAGATAAATTCACAGCTGCCAATATCCAACCTAGAAGGGTAGGAAGCTGTGCCTTACACCAGAGAAGTGGAAACACAAAATAATCTGCAATTGATTGAGTGGGTGCTGTGTGACAGGCCCTGCAGAGAGCACACAGGTGCATTATCTCCTTACATGATCACATAAACCACCCTATCAGGTGGGAATCACCATCTTCAGTTTGACAATGTCAACACTTTGACGGGTTAGATAGAATTCCAGGGTGACAGAGAGGGGACATCACAATAAGATTTTAAACTCCAGATTGTCTAATTCCAAAATACATGCACTAAAGCACCCACATCCTCTGCAACGTCTGAAGAATGTACAGCAATTTTCTTCCTGGGGACAACCCCTCCCATAGGCTAATACCAGCATGTGACTAGCCTCCAGTTTGAAAGCCTAAAAATATTTTCATATAGTAATTATTTGAACATTTCAGCTTGCTTAATGGCCTGAAGTCTGTGAAGTCATATGTATGTGTGTGTGTGAATGTACGCACACGTGTATATGTGTGTGCTTGCTCTGAGTGGAACAGAACTCTAGATGCAGTATATTTGGAATGAATGATTATCATAAACAAATATGTGTCTGGTAGAACAAACACATTGAGGAGATTGCCTGCTTTAGTGCGTACCTTGAAAGAGAAAATGGAGTCAAACTTGCCCATCAACTTGCTGTTGAGCTGCCATCACTTGATCAATTTCAGCCTCAGATGGTCTGGCTGTAGACTAACCCATTTAATAATTCAGTCCTAAATATCTTAAAAGTGTGAAAAAATGTTTCATTGCTCTGGTATCTTACCTATAGAAACCTCAGTTCATTTGTGGTAGTTAGTGGCAGACGTAAGGAATTCCAGAATATTGGTGGATAATGTCATACCAATTTTCCTATGATAAATTCAGACCCACATGTAGGTATGACTTTCATGAAAAAAGAACAATATCATCTTCTCTCTTATCATCAGATAATAATCTCGTGCAGAAATATGAGGAAAAATCAATTATCTATATATTGCATCTGTAGAATAAGCAAGTAGCATAATGAATGAGAAGCAGTGACTTCCTTAGAAAAGAATAACATTATTCTGCCCATTGTGACTTTGTCATTGCCATGAGGAGATGCTCTTTTAAAATAAATCATATATTAAATCATTACGTAAGGATCTGTCATTAAAATGAGGAGTATTTATTACATTCAAACATAGGTAATACTATTCTCCTTTGTAATGAATGTATCTGGGACATTGCCTCCTTTCTCTACAGCATGAGTCCAGAGAAATGGAAGAGCTAAAATAAAATAACATATCAGATCCTGTACTTTATCCTTCACCCCATAGGACAAGTCCCAGATCCTACAATGAAAAAGTGTAAGATAATGTGGCCTTGTTTTTCACAAGATAGGTAAACATCACTAATGCACTAACATCCTCTTGGCAGCACGTTAGCTTTATGCTGGCTTTTAATGTTTGTGGCTAAAATCAAGTTTATATTTCTGCACAAATACAGCACTTTATGTCATCAGCTTTATACGGTAACTGACGTCAATCTGTAGCTGATTAATAGCCAGTGATTAAAAATAAATTGTTGTCAAATGGCATGCCATTAAAATAACATCTAAAATATCTCCAGAAATCATAAACAGGGTCAGCTGGTGCCAGTATCTGTCTGTGTTTGCGATGAGGCATCCCTTCGTCACCTTCCTGATCCCTAAAACCTTCTAGAAAACACAATTTCTGTGAAATCTAGGTTGTCAGCATGAAGAGAAAGTTGGCAGAACACAGAGTTCTGTTGCTAAGCGATCCCTGGCAAATGTGATACGTGTACATTATGGCATTTGATGACATCTTCAGGAGAGGAGAGAGTCCAACCTGATGGGAACGCATCATTTCCTGGAGATGGGCAAATGCCACAGGAGCCAAGGGTGGGGGTCTGTCCTGCTGCCCAGGACCCCAAGCCATCTCGATTGGGAAATAAAATTAAGTTCTATTGAATATTTAGAGTCTAAGTATTTTCTGCCTGTATCTACCCTTGCTTCACCTTTGAAAGGGAGGGAGTGATGATTCTGCTGTGTTTCCATTTATCACTGTGTCAGAAGGGGTGTTAGTCATAGCCATATGCCCAGGTGAGCACTGATTTATAGGGCTTCTTGAGTGCAAAAGAGAAGGGAAGAAATTTAATACTACTACATGTACTATGTGAAGACATCGGGTAAAATCCCAGGGGCCTGGTGATTTTAAATACAAGTTCTATCCAGTTGGACTGGAAAAGGATCAGAGATCAGCTGATTCAAGCCCCTATTCTACATCCAGAGACCAAGGTGTGGAGATGGTAAATGGAGAGCTCTCTGCAAATAAAACCTTGGCGGGGCATCCCTCAATACATGGAACTGCAGGATAAAATACAGATGCTGATCTTTGAGAATCACAGGACTTTACTTTATTATCTCTTTAATTCTAATGAAAGTTACCCTTGAAGATCCAGCAAACACATGTTCCACATTTCGAGAAGCACAAAGGAGAGATCTGATGAGAGTACTGCCAGTTTGCTTACTAGGGTTTCCACAAGTGTTCTGTTCTCTCAGTTGGCTTGGCTGTGATATTTTCTCCTGCTTTTAAGTAAATAAGTCACATTTTCTGGGCCTGTTGTTCTCAGTGAGAACTGACATCTTCATCCAGATATTCCCGATGCTTCAACCTGACAGATAAGCCCATAATAACAATATGGCTCTTGCTGAACCTTTGGTATTAACATTACATTCTGAGTTACATCTTCCCTTGAAGTGTTAGCACACTCAGGTTGTGTGATGTTCACTAGGATGATCAGGAATCAGGAAACGTGATAAGTCATCAGAAATTTGCAACCCTGATGGGAGAAAACATTTGAGAACAGTATGTTATTCTGAAGTTGAGACATTCTCTAGAACAACATGGGCCTGATGGTTAAAAATGGCTTGATGAAATGTACGTTCATACTCCACTTCATTTCAGTCGGGGCTGTTTGACCAGAAGTAAACGAATAGCATAACTAAAACTTCCTGTGTTTCTTAATCCTTCAGGAGCACCACTTGTTGAATTGTATTGTTAACAACAAGGGAGATCCCCGGTGCAAGGATTTTCAAAGGCTGCATCAGAGTTGAATTCAGGAGCTTGAAGCTTGCAAGTCTGTTCTCTGGGAGCCTGAGATCTGAGTTGGAAGCCTGGCTGTTACAAGTCTGTTGGGCTAGTGACAGTCTCCACGTTTCAACCTCATCAGTAAAATGTGGAAGATAGAATGACCTGCCTCTCAGGGTTGTTATAAGAATTAAAGGAGTTAGTGCATATAAAGTGCTTCACTCAAAAAATACTTGCTTCATTTCCGCATCTGTAGAATGAGGACAACAAAAATGCCCACCTCGGAGGGGACGCTGTGAGAACTACAGGAAGTGTTTAAGGTAAGTGCTGGAATAGGCTCAATAACCATTAGCTAAAATAGTGATGTTAATGGGCCTCCATTTTAGTGATTTGAAAAGATGATGGAGTCCACACCAATATCATAGACGTGCACCTATCATCCTCATCCTCCCTACCTAGGCTTCTGTTGATCCAGATCATGGCTTTTGTAAGAAGCCTTAACTAATAGATTTCTAGAAGAGAGATATATCTAGCTCGAAAATAAATATTCAGCAGAGTCTACCTTGTGGGGCTCCTGAGCCTTCCTAAGGCCCCGAGATCTGTTCCCCCTATACTGCCACCTGACCAAATCTAGGTGGCCGGGTTGCATAAGTATCCATTTCGTATCAACAAAAAGTGTGTCGTATCTTAAGAGCATGTTGGGTCTCCTGTGGGCAGGTCAAAAGAAATTATACTGTGATATCGTTTCCATGTCAAATAGTTGACCTTCACAAAAAAAAAAAAAAAAAAAAACTGTCATTGGAATTAATTCGTTCGCCACTGCTTTCAATTCACACGTGCTATGCATTATCAAAAAGTAGAAAGATGATTTAGCTGGATTCACAGTCATCAAATGAGAAAAAGATTCTGTCTTCACAGAGATCATTTGTTTGGTGCCCTTATACACAGGGAAACAACTGTGAGGTTAGGGCTCGTTATTGCTGCTGATTTAAAATTTCACAACCAAAATCAGTAAATCCATCAGATTCGAAATCTAGTAAAATTATCATTTTTTGCATTTTGTACAGACATTTCAAACTAGAGGTTACTCTGTTTTAAAGTACCAAGGGCTGGAATGAAGAATTATTTACATGTTTACTTAGGAGAGGTGAAGAGATAAGTCAGAAAAAGGGGCATGCGGGCTTAGGACAGGGACTCCTGTTTGTCATGAACTGTTTCCAGAGCTGGCGGGGGCAGGTTTGTATTACTGTCCTAGCCGCAAAGAATGAAATCACAAATTACTTTTAGAGGTAGGAAACAATAAAACACTGCTGTCTATAATTACCAATATTTATGCCCCCTCAAAAAAACAATTTAAACTCTAGGATAAAAATCAAAACTCAAACTGCATAATCCATAGGAAATAATGATAATAAAATGCAATCTATGAAAATCTGTGCCACACAGCTGAAACAATACTCAAAGGATAATTGATAGGCCTCACTATTTATTTGTATTGATAAACAAGGTGTGCAAATCACATAGATAAACACAAAATTCAACAAATTAGAACACTACAGCTCACCTAATGCAGCATACGGAGAACAAGAATAAATATACAAATAGAAATGCATGAGTCAGAAAAAAAAAAACTAGTTGAAGCAATTGTTCAAAAACAAGAATTTCAAAAAGATTTAATACTGGATTCACCCATAACTAATTTATACATGAGGAAAAAAGGGCTAAAACACAAAGACACACATTTTTCAAGGGTCATGTCAATTATAAGAGACTACTTTGATCCAATCTATGCACACAACCTTGAGAATCAGGATAAATTGATGATTTGGAAACACTAGCAGAACTGATCCCAGATGATGAGAATAAACAGAACAGACTATCAAAAAAGAAATAACCACAGTTGACAAATCATATCTCTTAAGATGTAGCAGAGAGATTCATTGGGGATTTCTGGCAATCTTTCAATACTCCGATGACCTCCATACCCTTTGAACTGCTTCAGAGCATAGACAATAGCTTTGCATTCTTCTTTTAAGATGAGCATGGAGAGCAAAAAGAAAAAGAAAGAGAAGCCACAGATCAGTCTCACTGAGGAATAATGAAGTGGAAATACTAAACCAAATATTAGCTTACAAAATACAAATTTATATTAAAAAACACCCCATGAAGAAGTAAGGGTGTCTATTTTAAGAGATATGATTCAATATTAGAAAACCTATCAATGCAAGTTTTATATGAAAGTAGTGAAAGAAAACAACCACAAACATCTCCACTGAAGATGAAAAAGTGTTTATTAAAATTTAGCATCTATTCTTAATTGAACAGAATATCTTATCAAAATAGTAATAAACAGGTAATAACTAGGTATGAATATTTCTGTATATCAATCCAAAAGGCAGCACAGTATCATGCTTAAAAGGAAAACCTAGAAGCACTCCCATTAACACCAGCCTGATGTTCACTGTCACCAACCTGTGTAGCCCTGGTTTGGAAAAACTTGTTGTGTCATTAGATAAGAGGAAGAAATGAGAAGTGCAAATTTAGGAAAGAATAGATGAAAGAAAATAAATTCATAAACAGATTCAATATATACATGAATTTAATAAATAATAAAGATGGTATTTATACTCCTTTGGGAAAAAAAACCGATTTGATTATTTAACAAATGGTGTTGGAACAATCGGATCTCCATCTGCAGGAAAAGATAATGAAGTGAGATTCCCTTCCTCATTGGCAACACCAATATAACTTTCAGTTCCATTCAACGTTTGCTAAAATCAATAACAAACGTAACCCATATAAACATACAAATAAAACAGGTTCCCATGAAGACTTCTGTCACAATTATTTGGGAAGGAGAAAGCTTTTTGAAGAATAAAAACTTAGGGCAACGCGGGTGGCTCAGTGGTTTAGCGCTGCCTTCAGTCCAGGGCGTGATCCTGGAGACCCGGGATCGAATCCCACATCGGGCTCCCTGCATGGAGCCTGCTTCTCCCTCTGCCTGTGTCTCTGCCTCTCTCTCTCTGTGTGTGTCTCTCATGAATAAATAAATAAATAAATAAAATCTTAAAAAAAAAAAAAGAATAAAAACTCAGAAAACTCGAAGAATGGGCTGATATACTTATTACATTATACTTTTTGAACCCTTCATTAATTTAAAAAAAATTTAAAAATAGAGTAATGACACCTTTAGAAAAAAATAACACAAATTCCAGGGCTATAAATTGAAAACATCTAGCTGACCTCTCAATTCTGTCCAGCTTTCAATTTCTACTAAACTTATTGCATTTAAAATAATTCACAGGTATTATGGGCTTATCCCAGCACATAAAACCAAAGACTTGTGTTGAGGTCCTTACCCCTAAAAATATCAAGAATGCCATTGAAGTAGCAAGATAAGTACACAATATAATTAAAAGACTTTGAAAGAATGACTAACAGCCATGGTGTTGATGGTGCCAACATAGCTTTGAATTTCCCCAAGTGCCTAGGCTACAAATAGCCATTAAGTGATCAAAGAAAAAGCATCCATTGACAATTTTTATAATAAAATGAAATAACAAGGTGTGACCACCAACCTGAACACAAGTTGCTGAAACAAGCAGTCAACACCATCAAGGCCCGGATGCTCTCTACATCCATGTGGGAAGTGGTGTCAGCAGCAATAAGGACTGTGGCCAGAAGAAGTACCCAACCTGCCAATAGAGGAAGTAAGGGCTGTTTGTCCTTAGTATGAAGCATCTGTGGTCAGACCTAGAGACAAGATCTAGATTCTAAGAAGCCTTGGAAATGAATTTTTGGACTGACTTTCAGGGCAAGCTCCATATTGAGGAGCAACTAGAGAAAAAAACAGAATTGAGGGCCATAATAACAATAGAGAAGAAAGAAGGAGGAGGTCCAAACGGAGGTGGGGGAGAGGACAGAGGACATGGGAGGCCAGAATGCAAGCTGCCATATTCTATAAAACTATATAGATTAGCACAAGAAGGGGCTCTTTATAAGTTGACAGACTTATCAATATATAAGTGTTATGAATAGAACATTGATAAATCTAGAGAATTTCCTTCCCTGATCCCTTCCTACAGAATCTACTAAAGAACAAGCTTCAGGCAACCAAAGTGACTCCAGAAAAATTGATGTAAGACCCAGTAGAGACAATTGAGCATGAAATCACTGAGGGGTATCAGACTAAGTGAGCATTCAGAGAGCCTGGCTTGGAATGCTTAAGGTCATGATAAGACAGAGCAAAGGACGAAAGGACAGGGCAAAAATTGGAGGGAGAATCTGGATATATATATAAATTTTAATTATGTTTAATCATCAAAATTGGGACTGGTAGGGGCACCTGGGTGGCTCAGTTAGTGAAACATCTGCCTTCAGCTCAGGTCATGATCTCAGGGTCCTGGGATCGAGTCCCATGTTGGGGTCCCTACTCGATGGGGAGCCTGCTTCTCCCTTTTTCTCTGCCCCTCCCTTCACTGCTCATGCTCTTGCTCATGCTCTCTCTTTCTCTCTCTCTCCCTTAAATGAATAAATAAGTCTTTTTAAAAAGTCCTTTAAAAAATTGGGACTGATCTTATTGCTATTCTGAGACTCTTATTTCTGTGACATGGGAAAGCCATGAATAGTTATAGGACGATATAAGTTTTTCATCATCTGCATCTTTTAGAGCCAGGATCCTTGGCCTGAAAGAGGTAAACAGATATTTAACATAGAATAGGTAAAATATAAGCTCTTTTAGCCTGAATTTAAATTGTAAACGTTGATAACATACTCAAGAAATATTTTATGATTAAGTAGATCATTAAATCATCTATCAAGTGTTTAGCTTTAAACTCCTTCTGCTGAAAAGGCCTAAAAGCAATGACTTGTCAGGTAGCAATGAACACTCCTAATGCCAAGACTGTGGTCTTGTGTTGCCATTTCTCACCAAAGAAAACCAAGCTAAACAACAACAACAACAACAACAACAAAACAAAACAAAACAAAACAAAACAAAACAAAACAAGCTTCCTGGAGAAGTGGCTGATCCCAGATCTGCAGTAGGAGACTTCAGCGTCGGCTTGGAGCACCTTGCAGTACCAGACAGCAAGGAAGCTATGAACATCAGTAGGATCAGGTCAAAAGACTCAAGAGCCAATTTCAAAAGGCTTCTGCTGAGTGAAAGAGAAAAATCTGAGTTTCAAAAAGGATCAAAATTCAATTTCAATGATATGAAACTATCAAATAGATATAAATTCTTAAGTTTGTAATGATGTTAAAAAATAATAATCAATTGAATTTTGGAGATGTCTTTGAAACTGGAGGAGTGTAAGAGGAGAACCAGAGAGGAAAGAATATTTCTTGCTTTAAAATTATTCCAAAAAAATTTTTTTTAAGATTTTATTTATTTATGAGAGACAGAGAGAGAGAGAGAGGCAGAGACACAGGCAGAGGGAGAAGCAGGTTCCGTGCAGGGAGCCCAATGTGGGACTCGATCCCGGGACTCCAGGATAATGCTCTGGACTGAAGGTGGTGCTAAACCACTGAGCCACCGGGACTGCCCCAAAATATTTTTTAAATGATAGAAGTGAAATATCAACATTTTGCTACTCCATTGAAGGAATGGACTTGGGCTCTGAGTATAAATGAAAGCTACGCTCTCTGATTTTTCCAGAGACGGTGACAGAACATGAGAGACTCTTAACTCTGGGAAATGAACAAAGGGTAGTGGAAGGTAAGGTGGATGGGGGGATGGGGTGACTGGGTGACAGGCACTGAGGGGGGTACCTGACGGGATGAGCGCTGGGTGTTATACTATATGTTGGCAAATTGAACTCCAATAAAAAAATATACAAAAAAATGATAGCTACCAGCAGAAATGAAAGACATTTCAAATATTCTGTGCCTTCTGATGAAACAGTTTGACATCACCCATGTTCCTGCCAAAGGCATCAAATGAGATTCCACCGTCAATCTGGAAAAACAAAGGACAGAGGAGCCTGTTGAGCTGCACAAAGAGAATGCAATTGTCCGAATCCAGACGGTGGGGCTCTCTTGGGGCTGAATAATGTATCCCAGATCTTTGGAACAGTTTAATTTAAGGGAACTGAAGGATGGGCAAGGTAATGTGACTAGAAAGAGACTTGTGAAAAAAGAGAAGTTTGTTTTTTTGGTGGGTAAACCTCAATAACAGCATGTGGGGATGCCAGTTGGATGAGCAAACCGTAAGGAAATGCAAGGAAGTAGTTATGACAAAAGTTGAGAAGAGCGAGTCTTTCAGGGGGACAGGCCCATGGAAGGGCTTCTGCAGGGTCTGACAAAGGTCTGTTCTGTTCATGAATGGTAGTATGTGCCTTATAAATAGTTCACTAAATTGTATCTTTGTTCTGGGTGTTCTTCTGTATATAGGCTTTAATTTACAGTAATTTTTTTTTTTAAATCTACACTGCAAAACTAAAGGGAAATTTACTAGGAATCATAAACTACATTCATCCCTGTGTTTATTCGGTGAACACATGAAGAACACTTCGAATGTGCTGGCCACTGGCTCTACTCTGAATTTTGTCCAAAGGAAGCCAGAGGGGGATGGAAATGTGCAAGCCTGGGAAGTTTCAGAAATCCACGATCACATCCAGTGACATGGTTTTCTGAATCTTGCTCAGAATTCCAACCCATGTGAAAGTAAGAGGTAAAACCCTTGAAGATGTGTATCTCTGAAGTGAAGACCTGAAAGAAAGGATCGTCATTAGCAGGCTAATGAAACTAACTCCAAACCCATCCTCTGCGGAGGCCCCGCACATGAAGGGGGTGCCGTTCCAATCCCATCTCCCACTGGTCTCTAACTGGTCAAATCTCAAATTAAAAAGTAGCAGAAGATGTAAAATGGTCACAAGTCCAGCCAGAACGTTTCCTAAGAGCATTGGCAAAAAGAAAACTTTATAGAAGAGCCTCGAATCAAATCTAGATTCCTTAAACTTCTATTATGAATTAGAAAGTAGAATGCTTTGGAGACAAATCACAAAAGTAAAATCTGCCCCATTCCAGCTTGTATCCATGACATAAGACAAAAGACTGTCTTTGCAAACAGATATTAAACGATATGTCACCTTTGGCAAAGGATTTGGTCATTGGGAAGATATCTTTATTTAGCAACACTTGATTTCTTTGTTGGAAGCTATTTCCTGTTGCATTTGTGTGCGAAAAAGGAAAGTTTCTAAGCAACCGTATTGTATGCTGACTGTCTAATCCCAGTAAAAAACGAGTTTTTTTTTTTCTAGAGAAAGGCTATGTATCTATTTCATATAAACTGAATCCTTCAAGTCTATGCTGCTTGGTTATCAGAACTGTTTGGAAATTGATAATATTTTTGACATCAAAGTTTCCAGGTGAGAGAAAAGATAAAGATAAAGCCAAAGGGATAACAGACAGAGCCTAGATTGTTTTCCTCTGCCCACAAATAAGATACCTACAGCTTATTTCCATTTAATCCCTTATCTTTGCCAATAAATAGAAAAATCAAATGAGTTTTCTTTTCTACCCAGCAAACCCACTGGTGGTAAACTGATGGCGTGCATGCCATCCAGAGGGAATAATGGTTTTGAACTTTGCAACCTGCGTTCCGCCAGGAGAGAGGTTTACTCAAAGCAAAGAAATATGGCCAATTTCTGTCTACATTTGTTAATGAACAAAGCATTTTTTTAACCTAAGCCTTCCAGTGAAGCTGGGTTTATCCCTTAGCTGGGGGAGTTTATTTAGATGATTGTCTTTGCCTTTTCATACACTTTCTTCCTGATAGATAGTATCTGGTTATTTCTGACATAATAACGTTCAGCTCATTATATCATGCTTATAAAGCACCATTATAGGACAATAATTATGGACCAATAATAAACAGGGGCTCTTTTCTTAGCTCCCTAGAGTGGAGTGTTAAATGCTGAGAGGCTATATTTTTGTCGGTAAGCATGCAGACTGGCAGGATGAACTGGGTTTGTATCTTAGATCTTCCGCTCACTATGTGTGCTTCCAGGAAGGTTAGTTGGCCTCTCATTTCTTCTTTACACAACAGAGCTAATTGCATCTCTCTCAGGTTGGGACATAAATGCTCAGTGAAGTTTACCTGTTATGAGACATTCTATGTTCAGCATCACAATTTCTCCACAAAATGGATACTTACGTAGAATCAAGTGTGTTGAGGGTTTTGTTTTCTAGAATGTACTTATATTTATGGAAGGGATGGCCCATTTGAGTCTGTCTAACTTCTACTTGAGAATCAGTCTTTGATCTTATTAACATGTTCTTTGAACCACCTACTTTGAGAAAAATTTGGGAAGTGAAAAATCCTGGACCCTACTTCTGGCTTAGAGAGGGTGTGGCTGGCTTAATACGATTTTTGTATTTGGTGTGAACAAAAAAAAAAATCTCTACTTGCATTTGCACATTTTGAGGGAGAGCGGTTTGGTTCTGGCAAGATCATACAGGGAAGTATCTCTGCTTGTCAGCATCCTTTCCACGGTGTCCCTGTCTCTCCCAGCTTCTCTTTCACTGGGACCTTCCCCACCAAGAGCAGAATAGCCAGGGAGAGAAGCAGGATGGAATACTAACTAGAGAATGGCCAGAGTGTCCAACCTGGGTTCACTGCCAGGTCAGCTGGAAGCAGGGGAGGGAAAAAAGAAGCCAAGAGAATAACGAAGCTGGAAAGTGTGGAACTTGGAACATGCGCAGCCTTGAGTGGATGCGTGCCAGGGAGTGTCTGAGTGTGCACTGTGCATGCATGTGCCCCTAAGGAGGAGGAGGAAAGAAATCTCACCATGCAGTGTCCCCTGCAGAGCACTTGGGCTGCAACGGATTTCCCAGGATGCTTTGTTTACCTCTGAGTACATTCATTTCTTTAACTTGGGTGGACCCTCAGTAAGGTAGGAAATGCCCCCCCTCCTTGAGTTCCTAGCCTGTACCTCTAAGTGCAGTGTGGACATGGCCTGCCTTCTAGGGAACAGCAGGGCATGGGCAAGAGGGCGGGAGTGAGCAGGAAGCAGACACCCTCCAGACCCAGAAGAGCAGACAGAGAAGCTCCTCATGGTCAACACCACACACGTTTCCTCTGTCTCTGGGTCAGGTCCGGGGAGGACTATGGGCTTTTCCGACTTTTGCCTGTGGCATGGGGAGAGGTACACAGTCACAAATCAGTGGTGTGCTCTTAAGGCAGAGTGGAATTGGGAGGGGGTTGGGAAGGGGCAGGAAGCATGTTCTGACTGTTCCTCTGTTTCCACAACCTCCCAGGTACCCTGGGCCCTGCCTTCCTCAGCTGTCCCCTCGGCTACAATCACTCCATCCTGGGGTAATCAATGATGCCCGGAGAGAAGGCCCAATTCCACAGCTCCAGTTAATGCCTAGGGAATAAAATGGAGGCCCCGTACGGGAGAGAATCTTGAGGTGGAGGTCCCTGGATCTCCCTTTCCTCAGCTGAAGCGCTGGGGCTGGGTCCACGGGGAGCCGGCTCCTTCCCTGACCTAGAACAACTCATCGCCTGACCTCCCCTCCTCGCCCCCATCTAAGACCTACAGTTCCTGGAACAGAGAGCCCACTGCTGGGGCCCTCGGTGCCGCCAAGCCTCCTGCTCCTCCAGGACGAGCCCCCTCGCCCAGCTCTGGGTAAAAGCCACCCGAGGGCGGTGTCCATAGGCTGCTGGCCTCCCTCACGTGGGCACCCGTGTCTGCTGCTGCTCAAACACAAGTCTGCCAGGCTGTGGAGTCATTTTAGTTGGTCATGATCTTTATGGTTCCAACTGAATAAAATGGAGAAAGAGCCAGCGTCCATCACCTCTAGTGAAGATGGGCTTCACTTCCCTCCCAGGGGTGTGTGTGCTGGGGTGGGGGGATGTACACATGCACGTGGTTCTGCAGTAGGAGACGCATTCCCACGGTGCAGGAATCAAGGTGCAGTGATGAAAGGTCACGTCCAGCCTGGCACCTGTGCACACTGGTGTGGACACACGGGGGCTGGCCCATCCAGGTGCTGCAAATGAACTTGGGTTACAGCCCTCAGATCTCTTCTGGAGCACTCACTGGGAGCTTCAGGCATGTTTTCAATCCTCATTCTTTCATTTGGTGCTTGATGAACTCCTCCTGCCCTCCTGGACTCTAGTTTCTCTACTGTTTGTCTTCTCATTTCCTTGGCTCTTTTCCTCCGTCCATCCCATGATATTAGGGCAAAGCCCTTGGTGCCTTCCTCGTATCACGACAGCCACGTATGTGATCGATAGGGTCAAATGAGCATCCTTGGACTTGGGTGTTGAAAATGCTCCATTTTGGTTATGTTGTTAGTCTTCTCTTACTTGGCATGGTTTTCTGCTCATGAACATCATACCATGGGCGGACACAGTGCATGCATGTGGCTATGAGTTTTCATAGTTATGGACTTCATAAGTTCCATATACAGTATGTACACATATTTACATATAAACTTAGAAGGAGAGAGAATGGATGATACTTTCTTGTTGATACAACACACAAAAGTATGGTAAAAACACTTTGCGCAGCATATGTTTTGTGCCTGTGCACTATTTGTGATGATGCACAAGAACGCAGGTATGAGGACAATATAGAACCCTTCTTCATAGAGCCCCATTTCCAGTCAGGGAAGACTTTGCAGAAAATGACAGTTTCTGAAGCTGATGGTCAGCCAGCCTGAGGCTCTGCCTGACAACCAGACCCTCTTTGCTGGAAGGTTTCTCGTGCACCAGCATGGTTGTCTGCAATGACCATTAAAACGTATTTCCATGCAGTGTGTCCTGGTTTTGAAATCACGCACACCATCCAGAAAGCTCCAAGTCAGCCTTTTCCTGAAGGCTTCACTGTGTGTTTCTCTATGCTGCTTGTTGCTCCTAATTCTATAGCTAAATTGATCTTCTGCACCACATTCAGAAGAGGGAAATGAAGCTTTTAGAGCTTGCTATGGATTCAGAGAGCTCCTCTCCTGGGTGTTGTCTATGGTCTCAGCAATTATATTTTTTATCTAAGGCATTTTTATGTGAATAAAATAATCTCAGTTTCTTAAATGAGACAATTAAACTCCATTTTACCTTGTTTCCCCAGGGCTGTGAAGTCCTTACTCTAAGAGAATATCTTTGTTCAACTCCCTGATAGACTTTTATTCTCTTTATTGACTGACATCTATGTTCTGAATTTTTCATGCCTGTGTTACATGGACCAGACAGGGTAGGAGTTGAACCCTGCCCTACAGGTGCCTGTCTGAATAGTTGAGACCCACGTGATAATTGCCAGTGCAGAAGTGGAGGTTCCCACATTCTTTGAGTTAGTAGTGTTTCTCACTAGCCTGCACCCAGTTGGGAGCAACGACTTTGTTTCTCAGTGCCAGTTCTTGCATTTCCATATGTACCAGAGTGTTCTGCTGCTCTGTTCAGGACCTTGCAATTGGTAGCTCTGCTATCACTGGGAAAAGGTAAGGCTGAGTCAAGTCAGTGAGGTCAACAGGGAAAGCCTGTCCTCTTTGGGGTAGATTTTATTATTCAGGATATTCATTTTCCTTCCCTAGAGACATGATATTTCTCTGCCCATAGATATCAGGCTTGGCCATGGAACTGTAAGTGTTCTTTCAGATAGAAGATTTGGGAGGGGTGTGTAAGCCCAGCTCCCACCTTGCTAAGTGCATGTCACTCGTGCAGATGATAGAAAGTAAGAGGAAGAGACATGCACTGTCCTTGAGCAGAAGCTTTAGAAGCTTCCTCTTGGTCCCTCTTATCTCCCTTCCCCTTCCACGTCAAGATTGACAGTGACCCAGAGAGCAACTCCATCAGACTAGGTCCCAAACTGAAGATAACACTGAACAGAGCCAAAGCAGACCCCAGATGGACACAGAACAGGAGCAGGAAATCAGCCTGTGCTGCCCAGCCCCTGAGAGCCCAGGGCTGCTTTTTAGCCAGCATTGCGCCTAGGCTCTCCTGACTGATACACTTCCTAGTCTGTGCGAGTGCTTTACAGTGTTCAGCCCACCACTGAACCTGGAGCTGCTACAAACCATCTGTCCTGGATAAGTATTGTGATACATACGTTTGTGTTACAAAGTTGTTCAATGACTTTTAAAGAAAGGTCTCCAGTAGAGCGGTAAGCCTGCTGGTGGAAGACACATGTCTGAGGAGAGTGGCTGAGATGGTCAGGGGAAGGGGGTGTGCACCCAGTGCAGAGGCGCATGGCCAAGAAGGGGCCCCTCCTGGGGCTGAGCAGCTGCAGCTCAGTGCCAGGGGACCTGAGCTCTACTGTAGGTGTGTGGGCCTCTCAAACACAAAAGCCACAAATAGTTTGCCACTCTGTAATCCACCCAGGTTTATGTTCCATCCACCATTGTGGCCTGTATGAATTCACATCAAAGCTGGAAAGACAGAGGGGCACCTGTGTGGCTCAGCTGGTTAAGCCTCTGACTCTTAAGTTTTGGCTCAGGTGGTGATCTTGGGGCCGTGAGCTTGAGCCCTGTGTCGGGCTCAATGCTCAGCACAGAGTCTGCTTCAGATTCTCTCTCTTTCCCTAGGCCCCTCACCCACCATTCTTTCTTTCTCTCTGTAAAATAAATAAATCTTTTTAAAAAAAAGAAGCTGAAAAGATAGGGAATATATCCAGAGTGAGACCACTTCTCACTACTCTTCTACCACAACTTAGATCCAAGCTAATAATAATAACATCTCTCTTACCTGGGTTGTTATCACTGCTTCTTAGTTGAGTTTCTTGCTTCCACTCGTTTTTTTTTTTTTTTTTTAAGATTTTATTTATTCATTCATGAAAGACACACAGAGAGAGAGACAGAGAGAGAGAGAGGCAGAGACACAGGTAGAAGTAGAAGCAGGCTCCCCGCAGGGAGCCCGATGCAGCATTCGATCCCAGGACTGAGCCAAAGGTAAATGCTCAACCGCTGAGCCACCCCCAGGTGTCCCTTGCTTCCACTCTTGATTCCTTTTGTGAGTTGAACTGTGTCCCAAGAAAAGATATGTTAAAGTCCTAACATCAGTATCTGTAAATGTGACCTTATTTGGACATAGGTCTTGGCAAACAAAATCAATTTAAGATGAGGTCAGATTGGGGTAAGCCCTAACCTAATGATTGGAGTCCTTATGAGAGAAATATTTAGAGACCCTGAGACACAGGGAAGAAAGTCTTCATGTGGATGGAGATGGAGGCAGAGATTGAAGGTATGCTACCACAAGCCAAGGAACACCAAGGATCTGTTCTGCGTAGTTTTGAAGTTTTTCTGCATGGTCAGAGTCCAGGCTCTGAAGTGAGAACATCAGTTCAGTCCCAGCTCTAGTCAGTTACACCTGCTTGGGCGATTTACTTCATATCTCCATGTTAGTGTTCACGTCCCTACAATGAGAGTTTTGAAAGTGCCTATCTCAAAAGATTATTTAGAGTGATAAATGAGATTATTCATCTAAGTTCTTAGAATGTAGCGTGGCACCTTGAAAGCCGTTAGTGAATTAATAACACATTATTTTATTGGATAAAATAACCAATGGATTAACAATAGATAAATAAGAGATTATTGTAAACAATCATAGAAATTCTCTCTGGGTTGTTTAATTTTGTCATTATTTGATGCAGTCTTGGATGATCCTCTGCTCTACCTCCTCCATGCATTTACCTTTTGTAACTTTAGAAAAATACATCTTGATTATTTTGATTCTTCTTCCAACCAAGATGAAGTTACAGGGACCAGATTTCTCTCCTACCTGCAACAACAGAAGAAAGAGTGAAAAGTATGAAACAAGGATTTTCTGACATTGGATATCAGCCAGAACGGCACAGCGAGGCTCACAGGAAGCAAACAAGTAAGCCTATGATTGTCAGCACTCGTGCCTGGTGACAGCCCCCGGATGCAGCAGGAAGATGACTCCCCAGGAGACTGGCTCTTTCCCTGAGTGGGGGAGACGGCCCTGAGAACCCATACAGGCCGAAGGAGAGAGTTCCCCCCCATAAGGAAACAAGGAAAGGGCAACTGCAGAGAGAGAGAGAGAGAGAGAGAAAGCTCCCAAGATCAGCAGAGGGGTCCCCTAGTGTCTGTGGCTGACTGTCACTGCATGCTCACTAGGAAACATCCCCTGGCTGGGGCAAGAACACCCTATAAGGCTCAAGGGGACAGTCCCTGAAGTTCACACAAAGCCAGGAGTAGAGTGTGTTCCCACCAGTCAGAGAGGAAAGAACTTGTAATTTATGGGGTATCAGCAGGGTAATGAGAAGGGTCTGTCTAAGCGGGAGGTACACTTAGTCCTGCACCGAAGGAGGCATTGGTCCCACTGAATGAAGACCTCACAGGATCAAGCTGTCCCCAAGTAACTTAGCCATCTCCTCGAACAAAGCCCAGGGATATTTACAGGGATGTAAAAACATCCATCACACAGAAAATACATCATGTCTGCCATTCAGTTAAAAAGGGTACCACTATGAAAAGAAGCAGACACATAGACACAGACCCAAAACAGATCCGAAAATGACACAGGCTACAGAAGCAGGAGCTAAGGACACTACGACCGCTGTGTCTGTATTCAAGAGACAGCAGGACAAGCTGAGTGCGTCAGAGGCAGACCCGGG
Source organism: Canis aureus (assembly GCF_053574225.1). Classification (NCBI taxonomy): domain Eukaryota; kingdom Metazoa; phylum Chordata; class Mammalia; order Carnivora; family Canidae; genus Canis; species Canis aureus. The sequence goes on from NC_135627.1 coordinate 3,474,656, forward strand.
AGATGGAGAAATGAGCCAAACCACACTCCTAGTGATAGAAGCTACATTTGCCTGAGGAGGAACCTGTGACGGATCAGTAGCAGGGCAGATGTCGCAGAGGGAAAGAAGAATGAGCCTGAAGACACCGCAAGAGAGACCATCTCAGTGACACACAGCGGGGCGGGGCGGCGGGGAAAGGCTGACCTGGGTGAGAGAAGCGCCACCGATCTGTGTGGCAACTTCGAGCCGCCTCATCCAAAGGCGCAGAAACCCTTTTTGAAAAAACAAAGTGTGAAAATTTCCCAAATTTGGTGAAAACGATCAATTCACTGCTCGGGGCCGCTCGGCCAACCCTAGCACGAAAGAGCAGGAAGAAAATGACATCAAGACGCATGGTAATGAAATTGCACACAAAGCTTTCGTCCTCGGCCGGTCTTTCAAAGGCGGCGCGTGATGGCAAATACATGTTTTAACTTTGCTCCCCGAGGGCAGCTGGTTCCCTCCGCATATCGGGGTGCCCGTGAGGGGCCTGCGGCAGGTCCCACGACTGCGGCTTCAGCGCTCGGGGGCTGAACGCAAAGTGCCCCGGGCGCGCCCTGGGTCTCCCGCGGCTCCGGGCGCCTGGTTGGAGGTGCTGGGGCTGCCCAGGGCCTCGGCCGCGCTGCCCGGGCTCCCCTCCTCTGATCCGCCGTCTGCGTGGGTCCCTGGCGGCCGCCGAGGCCCGGCTCCTCCTTCCTTCCTTCCAGGGTCCCCCTCGGCGCGGCCCTGCCCCTGGTGCTCCTGGGGACCCCTCCTTTCTCCCGGCTGCTGATGGACGTGGAGAGTTCACGACCCCCTTCACTAGGGGGGCCCTTCGGGACCTGCTTTCCCCCTCGGACACGGAGGCTGGACACCTGCTGCTCCCGGCCCTGGAAGCGGTGGCGGTGGCCGGGCCGGGCCCCGGGCGTCCGCGCTCCTGGCCTGGTGGACCCGCCCTCCCCGACGGCCGCGGCGCGGCTGTGCACGTCCAGCACCGCGGCCCCCTGCACAGCGCACCTCCCCCTGCGGGGCTGCTCGGAGGAAGGGGCGCTCGGCTTCCCTGTGCTCGGCGGGGCAGGCCGGGACTGGTGTCCTGGGGCTGCCCGCAGCCCGTGAGCACAATGCCTGCAGCCTGGGGGTGAGCCCGGACGGCTGTCCTCGCGCCCCCGCGCCCCAGAGCACACTGGAGACGGCTCGGGTCGCGGTGGCACCACCAGCCGCTCGGCGCCCTGAGTCGCCCACGGGAGGTACCGCGGGGGGCCTCTCAGCTCGGGGGACCAGGCTGCCCTGGGAGCCGCGGTGCCCACTGTGTCTTGGAGGGTTTACAAGTAAAGAAAGTTGCTTTAAAAATGAAAAGTCGGGGGGGATCCCTGGGTGGCGCAGCGGTTTGGCGCCTGCCTTTGGCCCAGGGCGCGATCCTGGAGACCCGGGATCGAGTCCCGCGTCGGGCTCCCTGCATGGAGCCTGCTTCTCCCTCTGCCTGTGTCTCTGCCTCTCTCTCTCTCTATCATAAATAAATAAATCTTTAAAAAGAAAGGAAAAGTTAGGGATGGGACTCGTTGTTCCTGGAATTATTCCCAGGCCACACTATGTAACAGAATGAATGTGTTTATGAGTTAGATGGAAGAGCCATGAAATTCTTGGATAAAAATGGAGCATGTGTTGGTCTAAAAAAAAGGGCAAAATACCCTTTTCAGGGTGCCATAATTTTTTTTTTTTTAGGGTGCCATAATTTTTGTATAAAAATAGATTTTAGTTGTTAGGACATACAGAAAAACATGTATTGTTAGTAAACTTAAGAAAATGCCATCAATGAAAGAAATTTTCAAAGTACGATAAGGAATGATTCTCTTACAAGGTGCAGGTAATTTGGTAATGGCAGAATGTGCTAGGTGGGTGATTTATTTTTCATTAATTAGAAGTTAGGGATTATAAAAAGACATTATGATAAACAAAGTACTACTTCAAACATAACTCAGTCGTATAACTCATTACTTAACTATAGGAAGTATTTTCATGGTACTTAGATGCTTCTGGATACAGTAGATACGTCTTTGGCTTCATACATTTTATTAGAATATTTAATCCATCAATTGTTCTGTTATCTTCAACATATAGAAATACATTGAACTATCTTGATATATTCAGGCAGTCTTCCTCCCCCAACCCAACCAAATTTGCCCTCCTCTGTAGCAAAATGATGTAAAACATTCAGATAACTTCAAAAACACTAAAGCAATCTATTTTGGAAGCAGGCGTGTGAAGGCACAGCCCTCCCTGTGGTGAGGAATTCCTTGGAGTAGAAAGGAAAACCCCAAGTGTAAACGGGTCCATTTAACTGCATATTTAATCAGAAATAAGATCAATAGTGGTGAACGTAACAGGAAAAATGACTTATTACTTATAATTTACAAAACTGCAACAGATGCAGCACAGTCATGACTCCTAGTAAAATAATACAGAAAAACCATGAAAGAGAATTCCAGAGCCTCTGACATCCCTAATTGGTTAATCCCTGGGAGTTCAGGGCTATTTTTCCAAGTTACACAGATGAGGAAATTGAGGGATTCTGTGGCTGAAGGCCATGAAATGAGCAAATAAAAGGGTAAAACTTGTAATAAACAGCTCTGGGCCGAGACCACAGACAGAGACAGCTTCTCCAGTTTACAGAAGGCAAACTGGAAGAAATCCACTGCTGTCCCCTGGGGTGGGGGCTCCACTGACGGGCACATTTGCAGCCAGAGGACCCATCCTGCCTTCCGCGTCCTCGGTACTTGGCACAACAGGCATCTGCTAAGTCAGTGGATGAAGAGATCAACAAACAGGCTTTTGAGACAGCCCACGTGTGTGTTGTGTAAACTCGGTCACCCAATGTTCAAGCACAGGTGTAATCAGAAGCACCAGAAGGTGAGTCCCATGGTCCCCGCTATAATGATCCCTCTGATACAAAACCAGGAAGATGGGATGCCAGTGAACACAGCCCTGAACTGGGCTTCTCAGTCTTCCCTACTCCTTAAAAATCATTTCACTTTGCATTTGGGCATGGAGCAGCTCTACTTGTTCAATAGCAGACATTTCTCGTTTGCTTATTTTTTTTTTCTGCCTCTTGAAAGGACACTGGCAGCCAAGAGCTCAATACTTTTCTTCACTTGTATCTATGAGTTTTGTGGTTGAGGTTGTGACATGGAAAGTTCACATAAATAGCAAAGGTTTAGTCATTAAATACACTGTTCCCTCACTCCTTTTGCCTGAACTTCCTGTCTTCTGCTTGAGCCAAGTATGTCCTGCATTTCGTAGAACGTCATTCTGTCACCAGAGTGATGAATTTGCAACACACAGCACCCATGCCCCGATGTCTCTGTCTCCAAACATTGTGTTGACCTGGTCATCTGCATCCGCTTTTGGGAGAGGACCAGCTACTGGACTGGAAGTGAAGAGCATCCGAGGGATGCAGACCAACAGGTGCTGCCTTCGCACTTACACTTCAGAGGGTGAGACCAAGGGAATACCCAAAGGGCATCCTTCCTCAACATCTTTGCAGAAAATACTTGGAATAGGAAGATCCCGATGGTAGATTACTAGGTAGGAAAATACATGTGGAGTGAGGAGCACCACTACAAACCCCACAAAAGTGGGAATCCTCCCACTGTCTCTCACTTCCTTTATCAAGTGTGAGAGTTTTGTTAGCTATGAAGATGAAGAAGTCCTTTGGTTCCAGGTTGGTTTGGCTTCTGGAAACTGGCAAAAAGAGAAGCACTTGAGGAAGACAGCACTTTTCTGGGCTGAAAACACATATTACTGAAGGGGTTTCATTTTATTTAAAACGTTTGCCAGGTATGGGTAGGAAACTGCCAGCCCTTCAGCTCAAATTGTTCTATTTATTTACAGCAGCATTAAACTGGTACATTAGTGATTTCCATTCTTGCTTTGCAGTAACACAGTACACGTCTAATGATATTTATTGTAAACATCTCAATCTATGATAACCAAAATATATCTTCATGCACTTTAACATTTTAAAAATCCATTCGACCATGGCAGAAGAGGTTCTGCAGGGGAGAGGGTGTTGCAAGCACAGTGAGGAGATAATGCAGCCCCAAGGGCTTGTGGATCACAGTCCTGGATCTCCCCCTGAACTTTCCCCCAGAACTTTCCCTTCATCCTCCCTGACCTCAGAAATACACTATCCTCTGTGATAAGAACTGCTTAAGAAAACCTGTCTGAAGCTCCAGCATCCCTTTGTACTGTTTTGTTCATTCTCCCTGTGATTCTACACCCCAGAATGTGCTCCTATCCTGCAAGCTCATTTAGTGAACGGGCCAATTCCAGCCCAGCCTTGGCGGGTGCATGAGGACCCCGCCAACCGCAGTCCTCGCTCTCTTTTGGTTAGATGGGCGCTGCATGTGGTAGCTCTGTCTCATGGAGGCACTCATGTTTCTACAGATCTGGGCTTGCATTTTGGCTATTCTTTCCTGGCTCCAGCCAACTTCATCAATCACCAGCAATCATTCATTACACTGAAGGCTTCTCTCTTCAGGACCAGGACTAGCAGCTGGCTATTAGTTTTTACTCCACCAAAAATGGGGTTTGGAAATAGTCTTCAGCTGCGTCAGGTCTGGAGGCAGAAGTGCCATGCAGAAATCCATGAGAAAGTCTTTCACTTATGCAGGAACAGAGTATCCGAGGCTTTTGTCTCTGGTTCTCTGGAGCTCTGAGAGACTGCCCTTGCCTCATTGTTTGATTGATTGATTGATTTTTCTGAGTACAAATTGGTTAATCTCTAAAAAATTTAAATGCTGACATGGCAAGATTTTACTTGTTGTAGATATCAGATTATCAAAGATAGTTAAAAAAAAAAAAAAAGATGGGGCACCTGGGTGGTTCAGTGGTTGAGCATCTGCCTTAGGCTCAGGGTGTGATCCCGGGGTCCTGGGATCAAGTCCCTTTTCAGGCTCCCTGCTGGGAGCCTACTTCTCCCTCTGCCTCTCTCTGTGTGTCTCTCATTAATAAATAAATAAAAATCTTAAAAAAATAAAAATAAAATTTAAAAAAGTGTTTGAGCCCAAAATGTGATTTAGAGGTCCGAAAACAACATATGTTTTCTGCTTTCATAGAAATATGGAGGACACCATGGGCCATACCATGGCCATGAACCTCGGCCATGGTACCAGTTGTACCAGTTTAGTTGGAGTTTAAACATTGCAACATTTTTTGAGAACAGCCTTGGTCTCAAGATCTCTTTTTACCCTGCTTCAATTTTATGCACCATTAAAGTTCTCCCCAACAAGGCTGGGAGGAAGGAAAAGAACGTACCAAACTACTCTAGCCTACGGAAACAGAACACTGAATGGGTGTATGTGGCAGATGCCATCTGCTGAGTATCCAAAACCCAGACAAAGGGTCAGGGATTTCTGTCTGTTTTGTTTAGTGCTGTAATGCCAAAACCTATTATGGTGACTGGCATAATCAATAAAGATTTGTTGAATGGATGATATGCATTTTACAAGAGGGCAAGCAAGACTTGGGGGGTATATTTTTAAAAGCAGCACTCAATATTGCCTGAGTCTGACCTTCAGGTTAACAATGCATTAATTACTGAAGATATTCTCCTCAAATCTTTTTTTTTTTTTTAAAGCAAACAAAAACTGATACATTTTTTTTTTCTTTTTACGATTTCTATTTTCATGTTCAAGTTTGGCGTTTGGATTACCACCTGAATGAAGTCATCGTCACATTTAAAAGACAAGGTCAAATGAAGGGGAAAAACAACACGGCAATCATCATAAAAGGAAATAGCAATAATCATATCCATAAAAGCAAAGTTTAATCCAATTAACTAAAAAGAGAGTTAGAAATAAAATGACTATATTGTGGCTAATGGAGAATTCCTATCTTCATTCTTTGCTGAAAAAAAATGCATGGATGCATTCATTTTTTCCTCTCAAAAATGAAAGCAATAAAACAAATGAGAGTCCTAATCTTTATTTCAAATAAATGGAAAGAAATGGGCTGAAATCTACTTAGTTCTCTGAGAAAAAAAATGCAAATGAGGTTTATTATGAGGCTTTCGGAAATGAATGGTCAAGAGTTAGCTGTATGAATACCCTGACAGCATATAGTTTATCAGTGAGTAGCAGAAATCTCAATCTTGTGCAATGTTTTGACTGGATTGAAAAGGATGCACTTTTGCTGCAAAGATCTGATTTTGCTGCACACCCAGTGAGAGTGTGTGTGGTCTCAGCTACGTGTGGCTTTATCCATCCCCACTCCATCTGTTTTTTGTAGACATCTCTGAGCCACCATTTTGGTTCAGTTGGACTAGCTGCTGTGAAGAAGGGTTGATATTCCTCGGGACTCTAAGTACAGAGTCCCTGTATACTCCTGTGGTATACACACAGCCTTCTTCTTCTAAATGCATGCATGTCCTCACAAGGCTGTGTGTGCAAGTCCAGGAAGGTATCAATCAGCAAATATCAAGAAAATCACAAATGAAAAGATTTGACTTAAAAGAATGTCAGACCACTATGGTCTTTGACTCGCCTCTAAAGTCTCATTGGAAAGGAAACCTTCGTTTTGGCGTACACCATTTCCTCTTCCACGCCTTCACCAGATCAAGGCTTTCCCTACCAAGAACTACAGGCAAATCGTGTTCCCAAGGATCACACTCCTCATATGCACTATTTAGTGGGATGACTATTGTGTATACAAGGAAAAGCTGTCCAACTCCATGTATCATTCACATAAGTCCCATGCTATATTTTCTTGATATCCTAAGGAAGACTTTGATTTAGAGGACTTCACGCAGCTCACATGAAAAGGGACCATTAAGGCCCATAAATGTACATGCACACACCATAATTCATAAGATGAGCATGCGCCCACCTTCTGAGACTGCCAGACATTCCTCCCTAGGAGCTGATCTCTTGATATTGTTTGCACAAAAACAGCACCTCAGTAGTTCATGTGTGCTATAATAGTCATGAATTAGAAGGTGCTGGACTAAGGTTTATCTGTAATCAGCTATTTTTAAAGTTGTTATGTAGGCAATGATTACAGAGAGAAAATTATTTAAATCCATACTATATATCATGTATGTTAAAAGAAAATTTGGCCAAGAGCTAAAAATCAAACAAGAAACTATGAAAAACCAGGAAAAAATGAAAACAAAACAAAACAAAACAAAACTTTACTAATTACAATTTTGGAAAAAGTATGCCAGATAAGAAAGGAAACTATGAAAGAAGTGGTTGACAGGTTTTTACCATAAAAATGTAAATCATATAAAATATGAAAAGCAGCCAAAATGAAAGAAATATGAATCAATAGTAGAGAAGATATTTGCATCAAATAAACCACATGAGAGAATCAATACCTATAATAAATAAAATTGTTCACAGATACAATAACACTACAAGGACTATAATAAATGAAAGAGCCCAGGAAATGAATGGAAAATGTACAATGGAACATAAATGGTGGGGATAAAATGTCTATCTTCCTAGTTATCAAAGAAATGCAAATTAAAGCAAGACTTGCAACCTTTATATTCTTACTGATATTTTTTTAAAGGCTAGCATTCCACACTCTTCGGCCTGTTGGAATATTGTCATAAATAATAGGTGGCAGTATAAACCGACAGGGTTCTTTCTTGGGGAAAGCAGTTTGATAATGTCCCAATGCCATGATTTTCTCAGTCACTCTCATTCATTCAAGAAATATTTGCTAAAAAAAAAAAAAAAAAGAAATATTTGCTAAGCATCTACTATGTGCCAATGATTCTACCATATGTTGGGAATTCAATCATGGACATGATAGACATATTATTGCCTTCATAGTCTTATAGCTATTCTAAGGAAACAGGTATTAAAAAATAAAATAGGGGCCCTTGGGTGGCTCAGTCAGTTAAGCATCTGCCGTCAGCTCAGGTCATGATCCCAGAGTCCTGGGATCGAGCCCCACGTTGGGCTCCCTACTCAGCAGTGCCTGCTTCTCTCTCTCTCCCTTTGCTTGCTGCTCCCCCTGCTTGTGCTCTCTCTTTTTCTGATAAATAAATAAATAAATAAATAAATAAATAAATAAATAAATAAATAAAATCTTAAAAAAATAAGGTGGGTATTCTGCATTAGTGTGGTAGGATTGCTGTAAAAAAATATTACAGGCTGGACATCTTAACCAACAGAAATTTCCATCCTCGCCCCCAGAATTCTGGAGACTGGAAGCCCCAGATGGAAATGTTGGCAGGTTTCCCTGCTCAGTGGGGAGTCTACTTTTCCCTCTCTCTCTGTGCCCCCTCTTGCTCATATTCTCTCACTCTCTCATGCTCTCCCTCAGATGAATAAATAAAATCTTAAAAAAAATAAAAATAATACATATTTTCAATAGCTGGAATACTTTTGATGAAGCACAAGTAACTATGTAATTGATTGGATTATAGGTTGGAGACCAGATTAAATGAGTAAATGAGAGGATGCAGTAACCTGGATTGCCCAGATAAGTTAGAACACAGAGTTGCCTTTGTTATAGAGCATTTAACCTCTCTGGCATCTGGACAATTTTCCCAAGAAAGCAAAATTTTAGCAGAAAATCTGAATAAAACACAGCAGATAAAAAGGGAAGGAGGAAAGAACATTCTAGAAAGAAAGCAGTGAGATGTTAGGGAGGGAGCCACAGGTCCCGGGGGCTCCTCCATGGTGAATGCAGGGGAGATTGCAGAGTCCAAGAGGGTGTGGGTCCTGTGAGGCCAGTAAGTGATGCTGAGAATTTGCTTCTTGATCCCAAGAACAATGGGGAGCCAGCTGGAGAGGATTAGTGGAGCAGAGGCATGACTTCAATTTATAAAATGCCCCTCTGGCTGCAGTAAGCATAATACTGGGGGCGAGGGTGTAGGGAAGAACATGTCCACCAGGACTCCAGGAAGAATCGTGTTATGATAGCTCAGGTGAGACCTGGTGGTGACAGGTTGTCTTCACACTGAGGTATAAACACGCTGGGAGGTACACGAAGTTTCTACATGTGTTTTGGGGGCAAAGGGGAAGCTGTAAAAGACTCACTTTTAAGATCCTTGAATTCCTTATGTAATCCGTTCCAAAGCTGCCCAGCCTGGAAAAAGGCCCACAGTTTGTAGGGACCTAGTTCTCCTCTCTCACTGCCTCAGCCAAGACTATTTCTCAGAGGGGAGCTTGGCTGGGAATACTGCTGGCAGCCGGGGAAACCAGTGCCCTGCCCTGTGGTGGGGGAGTGGGGGGCAGGGGAGCGGGATAAGAAGCACGTGCTTCATCCCCCGCTGAGTGCACCCCTGCTTGCCCAATCTGTGCTCCTCGCCTCACTCCATCACCCCAGTGGGAATGACTCCTCTAAGTTCTGGGTGGGCCTCTCCTTGGGAGCCTATCAAGTCAGGCTAGTGCTACCAAATCCAGATCACACACTATAGCTGGTCATAGGGCTTTGAGGGATTCAAACCACTCCACTCCTTACACTACTCACTTTAGATCTCATTCAATCCTCGCTAACATCTCTGCTGGTCCATGCAGCTTACCTGTGGATCCATTCATCTTCCCTAAAGGACCCCAGTTCCCGGTCCCCATTCTTTTTTCAGGCTATGCCTGCTGCATTTGTTCAGTTACCATCAAAATTGGACAGGGGCCTATGAAGAGATACCCCAGTGCATCACCTGGGTACCTAATATATTTATTATCCAATTTCATTGGTAATAGGAGTCCTAGTTCCTCCTGATGATTGTGATCCATTACATTTTGAAGACAGTGACTCTTTTCCCTTATCTGCTGGTCTCTTGGCACAAGGAGCTTGAAGCTCCTGGGCAGGAGGTGTAGCTGTAGTTTAATGGGATTCTTTGTGTGTATCATGATGAGAGTGTTTCGCCTCTAAACCCACAGAGCCTAGAATTTTGGGGTCAAGAGGAATAAATTCCCTAAGCAAGTCACTGTAGGGGTAAGAGAAAATGGGGCCATTCTAATTTCCACATCTTGGTTCTTGGATGTACATATTCTACATATTAGAGACACAACATTGTATAATGGTGTTTGATTTGGGATATATGATATGTGATAGAGAACGGTGTCCCATTATCATATGGTATCACCTCCAAGATTGCACCTTACCTCTGCCTTCACGAGGCCACCCCATTGCCCTACTGGTCAGTAGTCTTGTGGAGGGTGTGTGTTGCGACAGGATAGCTGGATCCCATGGTTGTTGCTCATTCTTCAGCAGCTTTGCTGTAACATGGGGCTCTTGGTCCAACATGATGTGGTTCAGATGACTAAACTCTTGAGAGTCCTTGGGGAGTGGTGTTGGCTGAGGTCCTGCAGGGTAGGAAAGGCAAACCCATGGTGGAAATACATGTCAATGCCAGGCAAGTTAAGTTGCCATCAATTCTAGAGGAATCAACTTGCTACCAAGAGGCTAGTTGGCCTCCTCCAGTGCTGGTGCCACACCAGCGAGGCTCAGCATTCATCTTCATTGCTTTCAGGCTGGGTACTCTGCAGCAGCAGTAGTAAATTATCCATGGAGAAAGAGGAATTTTGCTGTTGGGCCCAACTAGCCTTAATCCCTGACACCCTGGTACTCCACTCAGGCAGTCATGATACCAGAGCCAAGGTAACCAGAGATTGATGCCAGCTGACATCATCTGGCCTAGCCTTTCTGTTTAAATGGCTGCTTAGTATTTCCTCCATGGTAGATGGCCTCTGGCAGACATTAATCCATGGCCCATAGTCTCTGGTGGACATTAATGCGTGATATGAAGATTTGCTCACTTTGTGACCATCCCCATAGCTGTCTCTTCTTGCATGGTCCCTGAACCCCCTTGTACACAATATTCCAGTATTTTTCTTCCAGACCCCTGACCAAGCAGCCAAGCCATTTGCCACTGCCAGTGAGTCCTGGTAAATTTTTGCCTCGCTCACTTCTCTTTCTATACAATATGGGTAACTGGATAAAATACCCGAAACTGTCCGTGGGGAGGATTTCCCTTCCTCACAGACTTCCAGTGCCAACCTGATGGGGCTGCGGTTCAGTAGCGGTTCATTGTCAGCCTGTACCCATGTGCTAAGCTGACCCATTTTCAGCCAAAACAAGTATTATAACATTTAGAAGTATTTAACATTTAGTTATTAAATGTACTTTGTTGGCCAGTTCTTTATTAACTTCATTCTTATGCATTTATTGGGCTGTGATAAAATTTCACTTCTTGAAAATTCTACAATTTGTATTTTGAACATACTTTAGTGTCTGTTATTCAATAGAGGCTTCACATTCTGTTTAAGGATGGTGCCTTCTAGTGAACTTAGGAGAAGCAAAGTGAGTTCACCCAGATATGCCTAGATGCAGACACCAGGACAGGACTACACGTGCAGGGGATAGATTGTCCTGGGTGCTGGTACAGTGGGAGGGCATGTGGGCCTCGTGCGAGTCTGACACTGATGAAAGGAAGGAGGAAGGGAAGACAGCCTGGGTAGAAGGAGTCTCGGACCACAGAGCAGATCCTTCTAAGGGAGGGTTGGCCAGGAGAATGGGAAGTCTTGAACTAGAGTTGCCGGTGGCTGCGTGTTGCACATCATGGGAAGAGCCTGCCAGGCTTGGTGGCTGTCTGTGAATGACCTGTGGGAGGGGATTGTGGTCATGGACACAGGAGACAGCAGCGGGAGCCCCAGCCTTTCATGGTCCTGCAGCAGGAGGTCTGAGTGGTGCATTTTCATGGCAACCGCATCACCGCGGTGAGGTAGGACCTCTTCCTTGGTCTGCACATGGACACTGGAAGGAACAGCCGTGCTCGAGTCAGATAGCAAAAGCAGACATATCAAAGCTTTGCAGATTACAGTCATGCTTTCTTATTCTTACCAAAAAATCAAACAGGGCTATAAGATTTCATTTCAATGAGTGTAAGCTTTCAGGGAAGACTTTCTCAGAATCATGTCATGTACTACCTAGTATTAAACTTTCCCAGTGGTGTTAGTTTCCATGGATTTTTTGCCTAAACCCATATCTGCTCTGCATGACTATAAGAACTTTACTATGTCCTACCCTAGATTCTCTTCCTGAGAGCTGATCAAAGCATCCTGTGACTGGAGAAAGTTGATGCCCTGGGTTTTGTTGACTTCAAAAGGGTGAGGTTGGGTGCTAATCACTATTAAAGATTCATTATAAGTAAATACTTGTGAATGTACCTGGGCATGTAAGTTGCTATTTTTAGCCTAAACTGAGGTTGGAATATCTGTTTTTGTGTGTGTGTGTGTGTGTGTGTGTGTGTCTATGTGTGTGTGTTTTAACTTTTCACTCAGCTACACACATTTTAAGCATGGAAAAATGGCTTTTGTGATTGATTATTCAGGAAAAAAAAAGGAGGTTTTCACATGCATTTTTTTTTTTTTTTGGAAGGGGACAGTCTGCTTCTCATACTGTGCTTTAGAGCATTTGTATTGTGCTTATAGTCTCCTATTGCTTGGCTCACAATCTTCCAGTTGATGGTAATGGAAAGTCTTCCTATGTTTTAAGTGGAAACTAAGTGCTTCCTCTGAATAGGTAATCACAGTGTAGATCGGAAAGAAGAATTATGCCTACAATAAAACACTAATAAGCCTCAGGAACTATTTGCCATTGCTTTTTCATGTTGCAATTGCCTTTTTGCATTAAATAGCTAATGGCAGGAGTACACAGCTTAAGCTTGAAATAAAAATAATAAAGGACTACAGAGTTTTATAAACATATTTAGGAAAGTCAGCATAAATTCAAACATAAAGCCAAAAATAAGTGGAACAGAAAAATAAATAAACTAGCCCCAAACTGAAGTTTCTTTACTTGAAGTTCCAGCTTCTAGTTGAACTAGGACATTTGGTGGATGCTGAAGAAATTAGCTGTGGGAAGAAGGTCCTGGCACTTTTCTAACACTTTCTATGAATTGTAACTTACACTTGAAATAATACTAAATTCTGGTGGATGTTGTGCAATGCAAATATGAAGGAGATGGTTTTTAAATCATGCAAAAAGAAATGGTGGCTTGATGAAGAGTCAGTTCACCCTATCCCTGAGGGACTCAGAACTTTCTTCCATCATAGTTCCTTGGTTCCATCCTACCTAATACCTCTTGAGTTCCTTGTGGTCAAAGCTGTGGGTGGCCTGCCTCCTCGCTGGGTCCAGTTCTCCTTCTCAAGAATGCACAGACTCTCTATAACGTGGCCACAAATTAGAGCAGCATAGATCCACCTGCAGTTCTTGGGGTGGCTCTTGCTTTACTTAAGCCAACCCGAGGGGCTGGTTTCTCTCCATAGAACTGAGTTTAGGCAAGAGCACGTGGTGCAAACACAGCCAATGATGTCAAACAGCAGATTTGCTGGGTATTTGGCAATGATTTCTTTGCTTTTACAAAACCCCTCAAGGAAGTGAAGGACAATTGCAGTCATGGTATGAAGCTCAGACTCATGCCAGCTACTTTGCAACCACGGGATATTAGAAAGAGGAGCAAAACAAAGGATGGGAAAAGCCTGAGAAGGCTATGCAAGAATAGGAAAAACAACGGTGTCCTTTTGACCTTGAAGAATTTACTAGAGTGTTAAGCTATGGTTTTCATATCAAAAGTGAGAGTCAGCACTGCAGATCAATGAACCAGACTTCGCTGAGTCCCACTACAGTGGAGATGCTTTGCTGAATCCTGATGACAAAACATCCTGGGGGGGCCCAAGATCCCACCAAGGGTGGGTGAGAGTACGAGACCAACCTTCACAGCACTAACACATCATTTGCCTTTTACTCTCCGTCTCATAAGGGTATATGTAGTAAGTGTTTTCCAAAGTTTCTATGACCTTTGATATCACAGCATAATAAATGTAGGAGCAGATATGAGAATCCGATTGCTTTTTATTCACTAAAGCATTTTCAAAAATGTCAAATGGGGGCCATCGTATGAAGAAATGTGTTTTTTGAGTTATTTTTCATAGGTATATGTTATTTATGCTACCATGTAATAGATTTCTTCTTAATTGTAAAGAAGTTCATAAATATTTAAAATTTTTTTCTGAGCTCTGATTTCTAACGCAATAAATACCAGTAGATATGGTAGACATGAACGAGAGCTTCTTGGAATTCTCAATAATTTTTAAAGTGACTTGAGACCAAAATATTTGGGTACTGCAGACCAGAAATATACTTTTTAAATGAAAAAAGAAATCTTAGAGGTCATTTACAAAAAAACACTGATAGCAAATTTAAGGCATTTGTCCAAGTTTTCCCACTATCTCAGGACCCAAAGTGTGCTGATCCAACTTCCAAGTTTGTACTCCCCTAAGTACACTGTTATTGGTGGTAAAGATGTTGGTGTTAGAGCTTCCTGCAGTTTGGGGATGTTGGTTGAATTTCATCTTATTTCCTGGTCATTTGTAGAACCTGGTGTGTCATTGTTCCAACTTCTGTGTTTTAGAACTCCAAGATTTATGGGAGTAATTTTTTTTAAGATTTATTTATTTATTTATTTATTTATTTATTTATTTATTTATTTGAGAGAGAAAGAGTGCAAGGGAGAGAATCTCAGACACCATGTTGAGCATGGAGTCGGTTGCAGGTTTTCAATCCCAGAATCCTGAGGGTCATGACCTGAGCTAAAGCCAAGAGTCGGAATGCTTAATGGACTGAGCCACCCAGGCATCCAAAACCTGCAGGAGTTTTGATAATTGACTTGAAGTCACTTGAATGTTCGGAATATGATGATGATTTTTTTTTTCTTTTTTTACTAAAGTTTAGCCTCCAGATTGGTCTGAATGCCATCTCAAACATTTGAGGCTACCTCAAAGATGACAGCTCTTGGAAGAAAGGAAAGCATGCCATTACCAACAGCTGCCTTCTCGAGCTAGACTTGACCTGTAACTGGCATCATTATAAAATTCATATTCATTTATTCCTAGCTATGAAGTTAATATTGAGCTGTAATTTGGATAAGTTACCTGCTATTAATTAAACTAATTACTGTGATTATGAGACTCAGTTAAAAATACTTTTTAATTTTACAACACTGTGACTTCCTATAGATTTAGGGGAAAAAGAAGGAACAAAATGATGAACACATAGAAATAAAGAAGAAGGGAAAAGGCTAGGCCCCACACACTGGTGATGATTCCACTCCCAGCCATATGCAGAGATACTATGTCTACCTACCAGTTTGCATTCCTCACTGCATACTTAGCACATCTCCACCTTTGCTGTGTATGACTGGAGAAATGGACGTTGGTAGAGAAGATTTGAGAATACAACAGATACAAGAAGTAAGAAGTGCGACCGGCATGGGAAGAAGGGCTAGACCTGATGGGACCGAGTGAATATTGGGGAAGCACAGAGTATCTCTCTGTCTGTTATCTGAGCTAGATAGTATTTGCTTTGACTATGAATATGTAAACCATGATTAGCTATTTCAGCATTGGGATCCATTATCATTCTGTTCATCTGCTCAGCTGTATTGAATACACATTAGGTATTTGAGAAACTTCTTTTGAAAGAATAAACCAATGCTAATGGTAGGCAGAATAATTGCCAACCCCTCCAAAGATATCTGCATCCCAATCTCCAAGGCCTGTGGGCTGTTACCTTAGTGGCAAAAAAGGCTTTGCAGATGTGATTAAATTAAGGGCCCTGAGATGGGGAAATTATCCCGGACTATCTAGGGTGGGTTGCCCAGTGCAATCACAAAAATCCTCATAAAAGGGAGAATTGAAAACGTAAGAGGTCAGAGTGTGATGTAAGAAGGACCCAATTCATCATTGTGGCTTTAAAAATGGAGGAAGAGAACCACAAACCATGGACTGTGGAAGCCTCTGGAAGCCACAGAGATAAGGAGACTGATTCTCTCCCAGAACCTCCCAAGAAGTACAGCCCTGCTGACACCCCAATTTTAGCCCAGGGTGTCCATGTCAGACTTCTGACTTCCAGAACCATTAGATCTTAAGTTGATGTTCATGTAAGCCACTAAGTCTGTAATAATTTGCTATAGCAGCCACAGAAAATGAATACAGTGTTCAGTAAATATTTATTGAAACTGAACTAAAAAAGCTTACAAATATGTAATGTATGATACACTAAACATACATGGAGAGAGAAGAATTTTAATGCCAGAGGTTCCAGTTGTTAAGTTCCTGAATGTAATGTTTCAGCATAGAAGATGAAAGATAGGACTCAAATTAAGATTCAGAAGGGAGAAATTGCAGCCAACCTAAAGAACCAATTTCCTTGTAGCATCTCCTGGAATAGCATTCGGAAAAGACAAAATTAAAAATTACTGCATAAAAAATTACTGCATTTCCATCACTTCAGTATCTTCTTTGAACTTGTGTTTTGGTAGCACATGAAAAAGTAGCTTGAAGCCCATTGAGTGGTGTTTCTTCTGTGCTGTGTTCCTCAGGAACCCTCATTGACTTCTCTGGTCCACAGCTCCTCTGACCTGGTGAGCCTCTGCCTTCAAGAGCTCTACATAAGAAATAGTGGTTTTTAGTAATGAAAGTATTTTGAAAAATGGAAAGCATATCTTTTCTCCCAGTTTATATATCTGGTGAGAAAATGGAGGAACACTGCATCTTTTTTTAACCAAGATAACTTTTATCAACCTACTTCTGATATGTGGTCATAGTAACTGAAATTAACACTGAAATCCATGTTATTGCAAATGCTTTTCTTAAACTGCCAAGAATAATATATTACTAAACACCCTTCATTTTTTCTAATAGCCATATAGATATACTGCTCTCTAACTAGATTTGGAGAAATAGTACAATGCTTTCTTTCTGGAGGAAAAAAAAAAGGTATGTTCCTTCATTATCTTTTGGTTTCTAAAAATAGCTTGGAATTAAATGTCATGTACCTTTGGAATTCATTTTATAAATATACTTGGTAACTAGGAAACTCACATTGTCATTATTTATAATCTAGGAATTCTTTCCATGGTAACTGTTATAAGGTCACAATTATGAAGCCACACTGGAGGCTAAGAGGCTATTTAAGAATTCACCAAAAAAAAAAAAAAAAAGCCTATTCACAGGAGATGGTAATGTCTGATGATCACCAGATGAATGAGGTGAGGGCTTACATATTTAAGTGAGTGGTCACACCTGCCATTCAGCTTGGTCTTCTCTACCATGGACCTTCTTTTGGCCAAGAAATCTTGCCAGCAGTACCAACTCTCATTTTACAACCTTGGAGATTCTGTGTGCCATTTATAGCATTTTCTCCTGCTTGTGACATTAATTGTATTGGTACATAATGGGGCTGCCAAAGCCCAGGATTTAGGAGAGAAGTAGGAAGCAGCCTCTGTCTGAGGCTCAGACTACACAAGTTCAAGTATGGTCCTCCCCATGTCCCAGAGCCTTGCTAAATAGCTCTCAAGAAAACCTGGGGTAAGGCCTCAAGAAATAAGTCCCCATGGTCAGCTTTTGCTCCAATCCCACAAGAGATGGAACTGGGCCCTTGAGGAGCCACACTAATAACACTTGCTCCAAGAGATCTTCATAGTTGATTTGTCCTAATGGGGCACCCAACCTCCCATCAGGAAACTGACAACCCTTGCAGTGCCAACGTCTACCTGACCCCTCCCAGGCATGGGCAGGAGATGCCACCGGGACAGTATGGTGAGAACAGCAGTCAGCGAAGATCCAGGGGTCTAAACATGATGGGACAGTTTTGTTTTTCTTACAACCAGATTTGTTAAGGAGGACTTAACCCCCATTTTGTACATAACAGTAAGGGAAAACAGGTGTCATCAAACACTACAAAGAAAAGTGAAAAAAAAAAAAAAGAAAAGTGATATGGATGAAGAATTTAGAGTATAAAATTCACTGAAATAAAGCTCTCGTAAATGCCAGAAAGTCATACAACTTCAGAAACGTCTTCTTGGGGGTAAAGCACATGGTTCATGAGATTCATTCATACAATGCCATAAAATTGGCGATACCTACCTGATCCAGCTTGGTCCCACTAAAGTTTATGATCCAAAGGACATCAAAAAGCAATTTAAATAATTACCAATACAAAGAAAGGGAAGTAAGCAACACCTTACTCATAATTAAGTAACAACATATAGAAATGAGATGCTATGCTATTTTTTTTAGGCTTTCAGATTGGCAAAGACACTGAAAATTCAGTATTTCACAATGGGACAGCAGATGTCTTCTCTGCTATTGGTAGGAGTGAAAATCGGCAGAACCTCTTGAGAGTATTTGGGGAATACCCCACAAAATGAAAGAGGTATTTACTTTGACCTGCCAGTTTCACTTTGGGACCTTGTATCTTCTCACATCTGTATGCAAGATTTACTTTGTAGCATTGTTTGAAATACTAAAACTGCAAACCCTATAAATGTCCATCAGTAGGGAATTGATTAGTTAAATTATGGTACCTTTAGAAAGTAGAGCTATTTTAAAAAAAGAAGATAGATAAATCTATGCAAATACAGAAATTTATTCCAGATATGCTTTTATTTTTTAAAAGATGCACAACAACATAAGGAATACATTCTCATCTGTACCTAACACAAGAAAAGAAAATATATTTATAGATGTTCACAAACCTAGAAACTTCTGAAAGATACACAAGAAACTGCCAGTGCTGGCTCCCTCCGAAGATAATGAATGAGCAAAGATTGTTTTTTTCATTATAGTTCTACTTGACTCAGGGGAAAAGTATACAATATACATGTGTTTCTTTTAATTGCAAAACTAATTAGTTAAAGTAGCCCATTGACTGATTACACATGCAAGGGCATAAAGAAACAGAAAAGTTAGGAGACAGATTTCAAGACTATATATTACTTGGTGTTATTACTTTTAATAAGTAGCCAAATAAAATTATTCAGGGTATCTATATAGAGAGAACTATACATATACCCACTGAAGATTTATTTGTAACAGCACAATAATTTTATAAATAAAACAAGACAATTACTTTTGGCCATGATAAAGTAATTGGGACTAGCATAGCCCTACCAGCATAAGTGACTCCAGAACTGCACGAAATTGAAGAAGCAACTATGTTAAGCTGTCAGATGACAGGAAGTGCAAGACTGGGTTCCCTGAGAGAAGAGACACACAGCAGTTCTGGGTCAATACAGCTTTCCACGCACTCAAGGCAGGGAAATGGAGCCCCAGGGAAGCAGGATTGGAAGCTGCCAGGTGGCCTGAATTTGTGGACAGGACCCAAAGAGAGAAGGAATGTGTGCCATTAAGAGCCCTAGAAGGTGCCCAGGGTCCTTGCATGTCTGTGGGCAAATACGAAGCAGTGCTAAGTAAGGAGGGACCCCTGGCCCAGGAGAAGGCAGCTGGGAAGCTGTGAGTCAGGGGCGATGCTGGCCTATGGCAAACTGCACATGGAAAGAGGGGGCCCTGCAAGAGACCAGGCATCCGGCCACCACCCAGGAAAGGCCATGTCTTAGAAGAGGGCTGCTCTTGTCCCGTCCCAGCAAATTGTAAAGAAAACCTTGAAAGGACCAAGGTGCCAGGCAGAATCAGAGTGGGCCGTCCCGGTAGTGGCTCTCCACGCCATGTGTGGAAATGGTGCCGAAGAAGAATATTTAGTAAAGGATCCAGCCTCTGTAACAAAGTCCCATGGATTAGATGCCTTAAACAACAAACATTTAGTTCTCATGGTTCTGGAAGCTGGAAGTCGGAGATCACGGTGCCAGCACATTCAGGTTCTGGAGAGGGAGCCCTTTGGAGTTCTGTCCTCACGTGGCCTTTCCTTGGTGCGTGCTAGCAGAGATAGAAGTCTCCTGTCTCATCTTCCTTTTACAAGGACATGAACCTCATCACTGGGCTCCATCCTCATGACCTCATCTAAACCTAATTTCCTTCCAGGGGCCTCAATTCCCAACACCATCACACTGGGAGGTTGGGCTTCAACATTAATTTTGAGAGGACATATTTGGTCCATAACAGATATCCACTATATTGATTAAATAACATGTGCGTGTCTGTGGGAGGAAGAGAGAGAGAGAGAGAGAGAGAGAGAGAAAGATCTGGAAATGTATAACTTGAAATGTTAATAATGTTTATGTTTGTATGTTCTATAAGATCGTGTATAAGAATTTTCCAAAACGCATTTTTTCCCCTTTGGGGTCTTCGTAAATATTATTTCTTATGCCTGGAGTACTAGGTCTTTGTTAGTCATTAGAAAATGCATATTAAAACCACAGTGAGATACCACCTCACAACCAATAGAAGGGCTCATTAAAAAGTGTGTCAACAGATAGTCATGAGGATGTTGATTCCCAGAAACTCATGCATTGCTGGTGGGACCATAAAAGGTAGGACCACACTGGAAAATGACTTGGCAACTTCTTCAAAGTCGAACATAACATCTACTGTATAAACCAACCATTCTATTCCCCAAAGAAAGGAAACCGATGACCACAATAAGATTTATACAAAAATATTTGTTAAAGATGTATCCATAATCATCCAACTTAGAAACGGTGCAAATACGTATCAACATCTGGAATCACATCAGTGTCCAGGGAGGGAGACTCGGGGACCTGGAGGGCTGGGAGCTCCAGGGTTTGTCATTACCTGGCTTTGCACTATTAAAATTATTTACCATGTGCACATATCTAACTTGGAAATGTTTGACTAAATATAAGTTGCCCACAACATGATGGAACATGCCAGGGCTTAAATGAGGAAAATCTTCAGTATCACAGTATGTTTGCAAGCCAACTTTGGATTCTCTTTGAATCAACAAATTTGTGTTTAGAAATGTATCTGAGGGATAACAAGAATGTCCTTTAGAGGTGGTTTAAATATCCAAAAGCTGTAATGACAGTGTGTCATTACAAGTGCCGCCAAGCCACCACTCAGGTAATGGTGAAGAACACTCAGCAGAACACTCAGAATACACACATGTGGTATGAGACACAAGAGGGGTATTTGTGTGTGGCGTCTGGAAGGGTGTGCTGTGAACTGCTAATAAGGAATTTGCCCTCATTTTCTAGGAGAACAAGTCTAAATTCTCTAAAAGGCTTCTTTTCTGTCTTAGTTCTTAGAAAGCTGTGGCCTGACGATGTGTGCTCACAGGACTGGCTTCTCTCCAACCTTCAAAGCCTCAGCCTTGGTTAGCTGCAGCCAGGCCTCTTTTGGATGGGCCCCCAGCCCTGCCTGCCCTCAGCACTGTTCTCAGCCGCGGCTCCGAGCACCTTACTCACATGCCATTTATCTCCGTTGCTAATCTGCGGTGATGCAGCCAGTTTGGATCCCTTCCCCACCCTCTTCAGTCTGAGGCTGGGTGTCTGTCTCGACCGCTGGGACACCCAGTGTGCAGCTGCATACCTGGTACATGATAAGCACACAGCATGCACCTGCCACGTGAGGGAAGGAAGAGAAGAGAGAGCAAAGCTAGGTACAGGGCAGGTGTGGGGGGCAGGCCAGGGCTGGTCACAAAGTTACCTGCACTGAACCCACAGGTGCAGGAAATGAAACCACCTCTGTATCTCCAGTGACTCTGCCTTCCTCACAAGCTCTTACCATCTGGGCTATGGGTCTGAATGTAATCAAATTCGTTGTACTCAGTAGGGGATTTGACCAGCCTCTGTTGGGCACCGAGTACCCCTAGAATAGTGTCTGGCACATTTTTGGCATTCGCTAATCATTCTTTGAAACACTGGAATTAGGCTGTTTTGAGTAATTACTGAGTCTTTCAAGATTTCCCTCATCTTCCCCTTGCTGAGTTCCCAGGTGATGCTGGGGTGCTTGTCTTCACACTGTCTCCTGTACAGCCCTTTGGCTTCTGCAGCAATTTCCCTTGTCCCCCCCCTCCCCCCCCACACACACATGATGGAATCTCAATGAAGCCTGGGGCTGGCCCACTCTTGCTTTATCCTCTCACAGCTCTGGGTCCAGACAATGAGTCATCATGACCCTTGCTGGTCCTACAGAGTCCTTGGGGATCCACAGTGCAGTGCGTGAAGGTCTGTTGGGTAGCTCTTGGCTCTAGGCTTATCTGACCTCACAGCAGTCTCCTCAGGCCGAATGGACTCTTTCAATATCACCTGGCAGTACATAGGAACTTGGTTTCCTGGGAGCACTCTTGGGAGAGCCCAGCCTCTGTCTGACTGACCGACATGAGGCCTCATTGGATTATATTACTTCAACGCCTGGGACACGGTGTGGAACAGCTTCAAGAGTGAAGTCCTTACAATGATACAAATCCAAGCTAGAAAGAATAGGTGTGTTGAAGGTAGAAAAACAGATGTTAGAACCTATACTTCTTTGGCTTTGTTATGTATTAAATTTAGGTTAGAAATTCTATGTCCACACAAATTCTAGTGGCATGAAGCCTATGATAAGGTCAAGATTGCCATCTCTCTTAGGCTTAATTGTGTTAATTGTATTTGGTTAAAATGGATGGAAAGAAAGATGACTGACCTCCCCATCTTTGTGGGCATGTGCACGTGTGAGTGTGCAAGTCCAGGTGTGGGTGTGCACACGCGACTGTGCATGTATGTGTGCACGCACTTGTGCGTGTGTGCCTGTGAATGCTGTGCTATGGTTGAGACCTCCCCACAGTTATAGAACCAGATGAGAGGACATTTTAGATGTCCGCTTTTTAAAGCATTCCTTCATGAAGACCAAAAAAAAAAAAAAAAAAAAAAAACCATCTGAACACAAAATATCAGGCAGCAGAAAATTAATCCAACAGGCAAGACAAATAAACCCTAACTTCTGCTTGTATTCACAGATTTAACTTATAATAATAAAACTACTTGAGAAATTAAGGCAGATGTCGTGCTGCTGTTCAGAGGTGCCTGGCTGCTTTATTTAATCAGCTTATCTAACGAAACTGAAGAAGTGGCAGGACACACAGGTAACTGATATGCTGGTGATGCTGGTGGTCAGCCAACTACGGAGATCTTCCCATGCGCCCTTGGACGGGAAGCCCGGAGCCCACCAACTCCACTCGGCCGCTCTGGCCTCCCGCACTGTGCCACCTCTGCTTGCTGGGATGGATCCACTACACGGGGGGACGGGGACTCCAGCCCAGAACAAAGATAAAGGATGGCAGTGTTTCTTTTGTTGTCTCTTCTGGACTTTCATTGCTAATCTCTGTCTGTCTGTCTGTCTGTCTCTCTCTCTCTCTCAATATGTGCCCACACATACATACATATGTCCATGTGCTACAAATACATAATTATATGCATTACATATAGCTGTATATAAAATATGTTTTATGATTCCAAAATATTTTCACATACATTGCTTATTTTATATTTTTGCAAATGCTTGACTTGGAATATTAGGCAGGTACCAATTTCTTTGTTATTTATAATTTACCAACTAGGAAGTCCAACAGCCCTCGGAGCCTATTACAAGGCATTAAAAAGTAAGTAGGAACCAGGCTGGAAAGAAGAAACACAGAATGAAAGGAAAATGAAAAATTGTATCAGATAAATAAGATTGAGAATGTGCAAAGGTTTGAATAGAAAATGTACTATCTAGGAATCTGAAGGTTTTAAAAATCTCACTGCTTAATGAGAGGAAAACATAGGAAACATTGGCTTTTGTTTTCCAGACAGCAAACTGAGACACAGGAGGACCTAGAGCTATTTTAAGGTCACATGACCAGAAGGCATCTGACTCTCAGTTCACACCTGGGTCTCTGTTGGGACATTCGTGCTCTTTCCAACAGACCCTGCAGTGAGGCTCAATGCTAAACTTACTAGCTGCTGATGTAGGCGAACCTACTCCTTAAAAAGAGCAGCCACTTGAGTCTTGATAACCTAGTGCGTCATTGCAGTAATGTAGACTGTCTTCTAGCTCGAAGAAAATCTATATGACTGAGTTACATACAATTGGGTTGGTCCAGATAATGGGTACTGCTTGCGACAATGGCCAAAATGATGGAGTTGGGACAGCCACATTCTAATTCAGGCAGATAAGTAGAGAATACACTGAGGAAAATGTAAATTTCCCAATGGCAAGAAATGTTTATCTTCTCTGGGCTTCGCTGATGTCTTAGGCATGGAAGCATTCACAAGCAGGAAGCACACAAACTGCAGACACCTGCTGGACAGACAGAGGATTTATTTGTCTGCCTAAAGCATTGTGAAACATGGCCTTAGGTAGGATGAATGTGCTGTCCCACACATGCCTGGGAAATGTCCCCATTGGAGCATGTCATTGTGTGCAGACTGGTATGGGTGGTCAGAAGCTGTGGTGTGGGGATCCCTGGGTGGCACAGCGGTTTGGCGCCTGCCTTTGGCCCAGGGCGCAATCCTGGAGACCCGAGATCGAATCCCACGTCGGGCTCCCGGTGCATGGAGCTTGCTTCTCCCTCTGCCTGTGTCTCTACCTCCCTCTGTGTGTGTGTGTGTGTGTGTGTGTGTGTGTGTGTGACTATCATAATAAATTTAAAAAAAAAAAAAAAAGAAGCTGTGGTGTGTCTGCGAGCAGAATGCTACTTTGGACATAGCCAGACACCGAAAACTTAACGCACTTGCCCAAAGGCTGACCGCTTCCAGACTGGGAAGAATTTACATCACAAAGGCAGGCTTCTGGCTCCTCTGAGCTCTGAGCACTCCATAAACCACATGTTCTCAGCTGTGTCAGGTGACAGGTGTCCATCAGGAATAATTGACGCACAGGTTCTCCCTTTGTCAAACATGCTTCCCCAAGCCCATACCAGGCAGGTCAGCCCTCCTGCTAGCTATCAGCCCTAACTGAGCCATCTTTCCAGGCTTTTCCATATCCTCCTTTTCCATAACTCCAACTCAACTCCTCCTGGAGCAGTAGACTTAAATGGATGCATAGTAGGGTCATTCTTTCTCTGAAAACACATTTTTATTCCCAGCTCACTGGAAGTGGATTCTTATTTGATTTGTTATTTTGCTCAACAAGGATAAGAAGGAGTCATTGCATGCACGAAACCAATCTGCCCTGGACATGGAGCCTCTTCTTCAACAGGTAGCTTCTGTGAAGAGCTTCAGCAGCCAGTGCCATCCCCTCAGAAAGGAGTGCCTATGGCTTTAAAGCTCCCTCTTTTCATCTTTTAAGAATTCTATCATTTTTATCATCTACAGAAATTCATCGACTCATTCATTGTGTGTTTCTCTCCATGTCACTGATAGCATTGAAAATCAAATTCTCTTCCTCTTTTGTTTTACAAATACTTTAAATTTATTTTTGTAGCATGTATCGAAGCCCTTTAAAATGTCTATTTTAATGTAGCAAGAATTTGATTCAATATGTTAACATCATTTCAAATGCTAATAGCTTTATGAAAATCTGGTGTTTGTTTTCTAAGGAAAATAAGACATTCTATGGATAAAAAATATTTATACCAATTTACCCAGGATGCTCCAGGGTGATAGAATGGTCCATTACACCAGGACACATGAAAAAAGCACTAAAATGGGGGTCACAACTCTGAAAATAAAATCAGAGGAAAAAACCCAGCTGGAAATAACCCCAAACATAACCTCTGTTGTGTCATATGGTGTGAGGCATACCTGACTTGTTTTCTTTTTTTGCTTCTAATTTTTTAGTGAGAGGCTATTCTACAGTGAGAGATAAGCCTCATTAAGAATTATGCTTCATGGGGCTCCTGGGTGGCTCAGTTGGTTAGGTGGGCACCTCTTGATTTCGGCTCCCGTCGTGATCTCAGGGTCATGGGATGGAGCCCTGCATCAGGCTCTGCATTCAGCAGAGAGTCTGCTTGAGAGTCTTTCCTTCTGCCTCTTGTGCCTCCTCTCCAAATAAAATAAATAAATAAATAAATAAATAGATAGATAGATAAATTAATAAATAAATAAAATCTTCTAAAAAGATTATGCTTGACTTGTTACCAATGAGAGCGTGTCAGTAGTTGCAGGACAGTGTAAACTGACAATAGTGTTTGGAATATGCCTTAACTAGCGTGGTTATAATTATCCAGACCACTTTATATTTTACGTTCTGCGTCCACACATTTGTGTGTTAGTCCTAGCACCAGCTGTCCAGGAATCAGGGACCCCAGGTTGGGTCAGCTCTCTGGCACCCCCCAAGTACCTCAGCCATACCCCAACCCAGGCAGGGACAGGAGCCTCAGACAGTCTGGCCCTGGGGGTTTCTTCCTGTCCTGAGCTTTAGTCTCCTTCTGTGTGCCCTTGTGTCCATGTGATCTTAGAAAATAAGCCCAACTGACTTCCACTGCAGAGTGGTTCACGTGTCTGAGACAACTCTCAAAACATTTTGAATTTATTCTTTCCCAGTTCCTCCCTTTCTGTAAATAGAAAGATTCAAAATTTTCCCGTTACACATTCATTTTTAATTGGAACATGCATCCTTAGAGGCTTCCACGCAGGAAACCTCCCTCTCGACTTCCACTGTAGGCAGGCAAAGGTGTGCGTGGGTGTGATTTTGTCTCTGCCAGCCTGATGTGGCTGCCTGGGGTCTGACCTGGGAGCAGAGATGGTAGGTGCTCTGTCTTTGTCCCTGCCCCTTCCTCAATGTCTCTCTTCTTCTGTCTCTCTCTGTAGAGGCTGTACCAAGTTTCCAGCAAAGAGAAGCTCTGTTAGAACTGGCCTCCTGGCCTGTTGTGGAAAGGGTTGTTTTAGAAGTTGTCCGTAAAGCTTAGCTCCAAGCCTGGACTTAAAGCTATTTCACTGGTTCTGCGAAACTCAACAATTCGCTGCCAATAAATTCATTTATTTTTATGGATATTGGCAGGAACCACTCTCTACTATTTACAATTAGGGATTCCGACCACTAATTCTCTCTACGGAAGAGCTCCCCAGACTTTCTCTGTTCATGGCACCCTAAATGCCTTACTGTTTTTCATAACATGCTGAGGCCAAGAGAAATATCTAACAGTATATATTTATTAAATACATATGTGTACTTAAAATTTATTAAACAGTCTCAAACATCTTAATGAGTATTTATATCCTGGCAATTTAGTTGTTGCTGAAAAGAAAATAATAGAGAAATATTGAAAGCAAAACTATGGACTTCACTCTTAAATAAGCATAATCCCTTGCCGAGGGAAGTGCACACCTGTTGGCCACCGCACAACTTGTTTAATCTTGGACTGGATTGAACACAGCGCCCTTTTTTCCTGCACATATTGACGTTCTCGTACAACTTGCTTTCTTACACAAAAGCCAAAAGTCTGGCCCTACTGAGATATGATGTCATCAAATGAAGAGTAACATGAGCTAAGGTTGAGATTGAATTACTGAGCTGATAGTTCATGAGATGGACAACAGATGTGGAACATAGCTTCCCTCAAATGTGCAAAATATCCTGTGTCTCCCTGTGTTTCCTGAGGCTCACCAGAGGCCTCTCAACACACAGTTTAAGAACCATAGCTCTAGGATAACATAAGGTATCATCGAAATACATGATACAAGATAATGTACAAAGTAGGATTCCTCATGTATTCATCAGGCATGTGCAGAGTGCTGCCCTATGTCCTAGCAGCCCGGGATGTACAGATACATAGTTCTGCATTCAAGAACCTTAGAGATCACTGAGAAAATAGCCATCTGCCGAATCTGAAATACAGTCGAGTCTTTATTTTTATGGAGGTATGTAAAAAATGCATTGGGAACACAGGAAAAAAAAAAAAAAGAACCAAACTCTGCATGAGAATCAAGAAGGGATTTATCAAAAAGACAACACTTGGAAAGAGATGTAAAGAATGAGCAGAACATGTGTCAGTTGGAAAGATGGAAGGAGAGCATTCGGGATGGGGAGGAAAAGATGCAGGAAAAGGGAGTGATGTGTTCTGGGATCTCACTTGAGTCAGGGATGGAGAGGCAGCGGCACAGGCAGAGAAGAAGCAGGCTCCATGCAGGGAGCCCGACGTGGGACTTGATCCCGGGTCTCTAGGATCACACCCTGGGCTGAAGGCGGCGCTAAACCACTGGGCCACCAGGGCTGCCCCATCACAGTGGTTCTTAACTGGCATGAGTTTGTTCCCAAGAGGACTTTTGACTGTGTCTGCAGACATTTTAGCTCATCATAAAAGGGGGTGGCTGCTGAAAACTAGCAGGTAGACTCTGAAACAACCTGACATGCACAGAACACCCCTGGCAACAAGGAACTACCAGGCCCAAATTGTAACTAGTGCTGAGGCTAAGAGCCCTGGACATGGGAGAGACTAGTGTGACTCCTGAATCGTGACGATAGTCCAAAGAGGATGTATCTGAGTTGATAATACATTGGTAGAGATTAAAAAGCAATGGCTGTATTTGCAACACTGTTTAAGGGGTAGAATCCACAAAGTTAGGATTTTTGATGAGCTCTGGGGAGAAGGCTGCCTTTAGGATCAGGCTCAGGTCTCTGAGAAGAGCTGCAGAGTGAACTGTGGTGCCATTCATCATAGCAGGGAGAGCTCAGCGACAGCCTGGGACTGGGTCCGAATGAAGCTGGTCCTCCTGGATTCCCTGTGCCTGGCAGGAGCTCAATATCTGCTGAATGACTCAAAATGGATTTTAGAGGTGTTTGAAAGTCCCAGGGAGAGAGATGGAGTTGCAGTGCTCTCGACATCTATCACGTCCCTTTTCTTCCTGTCCATGAATAAAGGAAAATTTCTATTTATACATTAGTTTACTCGTCTATCATTGATCTCTCCCCTCTAGAATGTAAGTTCCATAGCAGTGGGGATCTTGTCTACCTTCCTGGTTGCCCTCTCCCCAAATCCTGGAACCATGCTTATCACTGAGCAGGTGCCCCCCGTGTAACTAGGATGAACATGTGCACGCATCTGGACACGTAGGCATGCGTGCAACTCACAGAAGAAACTGTACAGAACTTGGTCAAGTTCCAGGAAAAGAAAATAAATCCTTGAGTAGGTGTCTCACCTGCACTGGGCATGATCATCTCGGAAAAATATTAGCTCCTAAGAGGAGAACCGATCTTGGAAACCAAACCAAACTTGAGAAATAGCCAAGATTCAGCATTCCAAGTCAGAGAAAGGGAAAGTCTATAAAGGAGTTAAAGAAGGAGCAGTGAGAGATAGGGATAGAAACCCAAAACAAACAAAAGCCAGGTAGAGAGTGAGGGTGGCCAGCCGGGAAGGAGAGCAGGGCAGAGGAGTGAGCGCATCCTTAGGGAGCCGCCGCATTACAGCGCCCGGAAGGGGAGGCACCTGTTCAACCTGCCTGGTGGAGATCATCGGCCACAGGCAGAAAGGTTATTCTAAGCCTTCCACCCTCTAGTCCATCACGAATGTCACCTGAAACCCCAACCCTACAAGACCCCGCCTGCCTGCAACCCCAGCCAGGAGCCCCTACCGGCTCTTCCCACTGGATCTTGGCCTCCTGCACCCCCAGCCCCCACCCGGCACATCCACACAGGGTCCTTCCTCTGGCTGAGGTCCCCCCTTTGCCTGTCAGTCCCTGGGGCTCCTGTAGCCATTTCTTCCCAGGGATTCCTGGCCGGTCCCCGTGGCACTGGCACGGGAGGGACTTGAGTACCGGCCAACTCTGTGACTGCCCAGAAGAGAACCCCAGATCAGGGTGGCTGAGGAAGCGAAGGCAGGAAGGAATTAGAGACCTGTAAACCATTCTTCCTGGGAGTGTGATTCTTTCAGAAAGCATAAGTGTGAAGATACTGATTCTACCAAATATGTTCTCCTGCCGTCCACATTCCTCCATCTTGTCCTCAGACAGAAGCATCGAGAAATCCTATAAAAGTGCCTACACAACCCAGATACTATTATAACCAGGGGTGAAGCACACACTGGCTGGGCACTTGCCACGAGCCAGGCCATGAGCCCCTGTGGAAGCGCAGCCCGCATTAGAGGCTTATGGAGCATTTGTCAAAAGGAAAAACGAATGACTTTTGCAAATGAAGAGCCTGGCTTTAGAGAGATTCAGGAACTTGCCCGAGGTCTCCCAGCCACTCAGGAAAAGAGCAGCTGTGCCGCAGCTCCAGCTCCAGCTCCAGCTCCAGCTCTGAGATGCGAGATACGGCTCTGATTTCCTGACCCCTGCCGGTTGCGGGTGGTCCAGGCACTACTGCTGTCTGCAGAGGGACTCGCCGGCTGCCTGGTTCGGACCGTGTTTTAGGATTTCACCCAGACTCTCCTCCCCAGCCTCCCGCTCTGGTTCTTATAGGAGATCCATATTCTCTCTGTAGGTGACATGCAAGCAACTGAACAAGAGCCGGGGAGGTCCCTCTGAAACCTGATGGGTCAGGTGCTGGGTCTTCAGGAGGAGAAACCGGACCCACCCCTTGCCCAGGCTGCCTCTTTTGTTCTTTCTCAAGAATCCCGGGATCGATAATTGAAGGAAGCCATCTCCCATGCAGCACCGGTTTTCGCCTTCTCACAGATAAGAGATTATTTCCTGGGTCTATTGATTTTGAGATTCTTGAGAACAGAGTGAGTGTCCCCGCGTGTGGGAGTGTGTATGTAGGAGAGTACACTTCAAGTACACTTGAAACTACACTCATGCACAGTGGTCTGTTTTTCATATATGCCTCACAAGCATCAACTCCATGTGAAAATTTCAGTGCTCAAACTGCTGAGATCAAAGACTCCTTGTTACTTAATAATCCCAGTAAAGCCCCTGCCCACGTGGTTAATGGAAGCACGTCATCCTACCAGCCTGTTAAAAATGATATAAACGAAGTATAGAAAATGCTCTGCAGGGAACAGTCTCAGGCTGGTCCCTTTAGAGATGATTGAGATGGACTAATAAGCCTCTTTCATGTCTAATTGATAGGAGTCTAATTATAGAGCTGCTCCATTCCAGCGGTTATCCTCATCTGCCCACGTCGCCGCGCCGAGCCTGCACCCCTGCCATCGTGCCACCCTGCCTCCACTCTCACTGTCGCCTGCGTCTTCTCTCAAACTTCAATAGCCATCCTTTTAGGAGACGTGTTGTGATTTGCAAACTTCTCCACAGCAACACTGTACATTTAACACAGAAGGAAGAAATCCGAGGGAGAACTCTTTGCGTGTGACTAGCCTAAAGGAAGCTTCGTGTGGGTAACTAGAGGGCAATGATACAGAACCTCAACGTGTGACCTCTCCACGGAATCTCTGACCCTGCTCTTTGGTCGTGCCTGGCTATGACGTATCGCAGTCACGTGAAACATCTGTGCCAACACTTAGGACTATTGTAGAGAGGATGGGGGGGGGGGGGGGAGTGTATTACCTAAGACTGTTGGTAGCCTTTGCCCCTACTGAAATTCACCAGATTTCACAACAATCGAGAAAAAGCCCCGCAAACCACAGAATCCTCTGGCTTGTTAGCTTTAGGCGGGCACGTGGGGAACACACCTGCAAATTCAGGGTGCTCTGGGCGGATATGCCCAGCCCCCGACGGCACACTCTGGGAGAACTTCTGGAGCCTGGGGAGTGTTTTCTTTGCTTCTTTCCAACCAAACAGCAAAGGAGATCACCTGGCAGACAGATAAAACAGCTTGGGGCAGGAGGCAGAGCTCCTAGACATCTTCGGGCAGTTGCTGGATCCCTAGGAAAGTGCTTCTCCCCATCCTGCGGAGCCCCCGGCGGAGGGGTGGCCGCACAGGGTGCCAGGGCGTCTCTCTGCACCAGGGCTGCCCTGTCCTTGTCCTGCTTTCACGTAGTGGAGTTTTGAGACCCATTGCCACAGTGACCACGTGTGTCCTTTACCTGCATTGTCTTTGTTTTCACACCAGCTCTCACCCTGTTTAATTTCCTCAAAAGATGGGAGTGGCGGTGGTAGTGGGCTGGCAGACATAAATATTCAGCCTTGAAGACGCACGCTAATCAAACAATTTCCCGATGTCGTTTGCATATTTTGGTTAGTAACAGATGAAATTAACTCACCAGGCGATGTTTACATGCGCACTTTCATCACTGGAGAATTTTTAAATAGTGCACTGAATGAGATACATTTTGTTACACAACGATGCTACATCCAGATGGGTATTTCTGTCTAAAGTGTACCCTGACCCTACTGAAAAAAGGAAAGAAAACAAAACACTCCCGCAAAATAGTTTTAAGTGTGTTTTAAGTGTGGCGTGACTCCTTGGGCCTATTAAAGCAGTCTATCTCCTCAACAAAAGATGGAATCAACACAGAACAGGATTGGAATTATGCATGTCATTTATAATGAACCTCATTATACAAGGGGGCCTCGTTCTATTATGAACCACTGCAGTTTACAATCTTATTGCTATTCAGCTTTGAACAATGACAAAGAAAAAATCCCCTACCCCATGTCAGAGCTAATCTTTTTTAATGCTCACAATTTTGTATTGTTTGCATATTTCCCTCAAAGAGAATTTCCCTGCCTTGTTCTTTCCACCCAGCAGCCTGGATCCCATACCTTACCCGGGTTTCATGTGTCTTTTACTTCTCTTAAGAAAAGCTACAGAATTCCATATACTGTTGTGCTTCTGAGAAGTAATAGCACAATGGCCACCTCCACAGTGTAATCTGACATTATATTTATAAACAATAAGGCCCATTTACCATTCCATATAAGCCTCTAATTCCGTCAGGGGTGTTTATGCGCCCTCCTGGACAGAATTATAGCTGGGTGCACATTATGTGGCCCAATGCTATGTTGTAGCTGTTTGCAAGGCTCCTAGATTTTAATAAGACTATTCGCCATCAAACCCTTTTTCTGCACATTTTTATTACTCTGCAATAAATACAGAGGGAGATTCTGTTTGGTGCACGCATATTTTGAGGCATTTTGGAGCTATTATTTTTAAGCACCAACCCATAAATTCCAGAATATTGTTTTAAATGCCTGAGCATTTCCTCCTGGCGTGGCACTCATTTCTAATGTAACACCCTGGAGACGACACATGTCTACTCGGAGCTGTTTACCTGGGGTATTTGTCAACATCATGTATTTACCTGCACTGAGAAGTGTCATGTCAGGGCTTGTGAAGAGATTAGCAAAAAAAAAAAAAAAAAAAAAAAAAAAGAAACAATCATCCTTGTTCTAGAAGAGGTATTTGTCTGTAAAGTGGCTGAAGAACTGCCTGTCCCTGTCATGCAAGAAACTGAGTGTTCACAGCACCCATGTTCAGGAGCTGAAGAGATGGGGCGAGGAGTAGGTGGGAGTAGACACAAGGTTTCCTCTGTAGTGATGAGGAAGACTAGCTGTTAGGGTTGCACAACCCTGTGACTTTACTGAAACCCACAAATGGTATAGTTCAGGGGAGTGGAGTTTAGAGAATGAGAATTATATCTCAATAAACATTTTGCAGAAAACAGGTATCAGATAGAGCAGGGCCAAGTTCAGAATTCTGAGGTTCTTTACTAGGCATCCTTTCAGGGTTTGATAATTAATGAATTAGTGGTTTCCTTGTGGGTGTGGGATTTGTTCAACAGAAATAAATCCAAATAGCACCCAGTGTGTGCACACGCGAGATGTGAGGCTACAGTATTTCTAAAATTGTGGAAAGTGTCTGCTAATCTAAAGCTAATCTGTTTCTGCTGTGGAAATGTGAGTGAAATCTGCGATTGGAGATGCTTACTGCCCCCACTCCTCTCAGAAGTGGCCCTTCACCCTTATTTGCCACCAAAAAGCTCCAAGTAAAGCAAGACATCTAAATAAAGAATACTGAGATTGGGATCCCTGGGTGGCGCAGCGGCTTGGAGCCTGCCTTTGGCCCAGGGTGTGATCCTGGAGACCCGGGATCGAATCCCACGTCGGGCTCCCGGTGCATGGAGCCTGCTTCTCCCTCTGCCTGTGTCTCTGCCTCTCTCTCTCTCTCTCTGTGTGTGTGACGATCATAAATAAATAAAAATTAAAAAAAATCTTAAGATAGCATCATGAATCATTTTGATACCATCAAGTATTAGGAAAATAAAAACTGCTGAACATTCATATCAAAAATGTGTCGATAGGGGATCCCTGGGTGACTCCGTGGTTTAGCACCTGCCTTCAGCCCAGGGGATGATCCTGGAGTCCCGGGATCAAGTCCCACATCGGGCTCCCTGCATGGAGCCTGCTTCTCCCTCTGCCTGTGACTCTGCCTATGACTCTGCCTCTCTCTCTCTCTGTGTCTCTCATGGATAAATAAATAAAATCTTAAAAAAAGAAAAAATGTTGATAAAACATGAAAATATTTAGAATGAGCCACCAGAATTTTAAGCAATATTTAACAGTTAGACATTATTGAGTATTTTAGATGCTTAATGTTAAATAGAACTTAAAAAAATAATTTCAATGAGAGTCTCTTATTAAGAGGCCTGTCACCCACAACACTTTTTGCTATTCAAATAAGATAGCACCATTTTTGGAAAAATATAAATATCAAGGCAGTAACATTTCAATTATTATTGATGAAAAAGGTTTCATGCAAAACTGTTTTAATAATTTCATGTGAAATTCAATATTTTTGATCTTAGTGATGTTTACTGGTGATGTTAGGCAGCTGCGAGGAATGTCATCTGAAAAAAAACAAATCAAACCTCATTCCTGGTACATGGGAAAATTTTAAATAGAAAGATTTACAATAAAATCTTAGTGGATTTTGTACAGATGCTATCAAGATTAATCTATGGAGAAAATCTGAAGTTGCAGCCAAAATTTAGAAACATTTATACACATTTAAATTTGCAACATCAAAGCC
Organism: Canis aureus; assembly: GCF_053574225.1. Lineage (NCBI taxonomy): Eukaryota > Metazoa > Chordata > Mammalia > Carnivora > Canidae > Canis > Canis aureus. Next base: position 3,509,191 of record NC_135627.1, read on the forward strand.
ATGATAAGATAACTACTTCCGGGAGTGTTATAAAAGATACAAATTAAGTAAGCATTTCACTGCTAGCTCAGATAATCTCATGTCGGTACTGTGCACCAAATAAACACCAGGGAAATTATATAATGTATCTGAGAAGATAGGGATTCAATTAAGGATAATTGGAAGACTGTTTGGGTGTCACTTGTAGCCTGGGAGTGCTGGAGTGGCAAAAGCAGTTTGAAAATTACGTCAAAATTTGTCCATGGACTTTAATAGCAATTGAATGCAGAAACAGGTAAACATTAGAAAAATAAGTCCCTTCGCACCTGACTTTAATGAAACTCATTCTAAAAAAGCTCTTTCTCTCTTTGGCTTGACAATTCGAACTATCTTCAGTTAGTGAGGCTGCTGACCTGTTCCTGAAAATCTCCTTGTATTGAAAATGAGCTGATTAATTATGTCAACAAATAAATAGGACATGCCAATAAATGATGTTTGTGACTTTGACAACAGAGAAACCAAGGAGTTAAAAACGATTTGGAATTTGCTGTGTGTGCAAAAAAGTTCATTCAAGAGCAGGCTGAGGGATCCCTGGGTGGCGCAGTGGTTTGGCGCCTGCCTTTGGCCCAGGGCACGATCCTGGAGACTCAGGATCGAATCCCACGTCGGGCTCCCTGCGTGGAGCCTGCTTCTCCCTCTGCCTGTGTCTCTGCCTCTCTCTCCCTCTCTCTGTGTGACTATCATAAATAAATAAAAAAAAAAAAAAAAAAAAACTTGAATGCAAGAGCAGGCTGAAAACGTGGCGGAGGATATAAATTGTCTACTTGATCGGACTGCAAGTTATCTAGTGACACTCATTCCAGTAGGGAGTAAAGACTTTGGAAGACTCTGGAAGACTTTGAGGCAGCTGCCTATCTCAGTGCTGACATCGGCTGGGTCTTCATTTACATGGTGAAGGCAATGTTAAAAATATCACAGAAACAATTTCTAAGTGATCTGCAAATAATTTGGAAGGTCCTCTGATGATTTTAGAGAAAGCTATGCTAAACATTATCACATGGTAAACATTTGAAAATATAGGTAGTTTAATTCAATTGGTTAATGCCCAAAGAAGGACATATTTTTGTTGTTTAGCCCACATACTGATTCATAGGTACTTATATTTTCATAGCTGTTGTTAAACTTTTTAAAATCATAAAACTATCATTTTCCCCAAAGGTACATAAAAATAAATTTTATTCAGGAAATTGAATAAAAATCTTTTTCCTCCTCTCTAAATTAGCTTATGTTGTGGATTTAGTGTAATTCCAATCAAAATCCCTGTGGTAAATTTTTAGAGGTAGAGGTTATAGGCACAGTCTTTCAGAATTATCAGGAATATTATCCATAAGAAATTGAAGAGTAGAAATTTTGAGAAAGAAAAGTAATGAGAGGCCTTTTTTATGGACATAAAGTCTTGATAGACAAATCACTCTGGTCCTGGTGAGTGGATCGATGAGTTAAATAGATAAATTAGAAACACACTGACATATTGCAAGAACAGTAAATAATAATAAGAGCATCATGAAGTTATGAAAAACAGAAGGATTCCATATTACATTTTTATGAAGCAATGTATTATTCTTTGAAAAAAAAAACAACAAAAACACATGAGGGCCTATGATCACATATGGTAGAAAATGCAGAGGAATATTTTTCTGTTCTCAAGATGGTGACGAATTTTATAATCGTCAAAGTGATGGAAGTAATCAATACAGCCAACTACATAAAAAAACTTCACTGTTTCATAAATCAGCATAAATAATATTAAAAAGCAAACGACAACCTAGGAAGAATCTCAACAAATACAGCAAACAATAGATTAATGTCCTTCGTCCAGGAAAACGGGCATAAATCAACAGATGAGACAGTAACACAATGAGGAGAGAAGTTTTCAGAGAACATGAATGGCCAGTTTACTATAACCAGCATATGGTACAACATATTATATTTCCTTTCAAATTAAACAACTTTTTAATATTGTATTAATGACATTTTTCCCTTGGGAATGCTTATGAAATTATGTTGTGGTTAGCTATGTTTTTCCATCATAAGGTTACCTTTTTCTTTCTTTGTAATTAATGAGTATCACATAGATAATTTGAGATTATGTAAAGACCTTGTTTCTCATCATATTTTGGGTACTACTTTTAGCATCCAGTGACGATTTTTTGCCTGAAACAATGTTTACAGAGGTGTTTGCCAAATGGGATTTTTCTATGTTCATCATTCTTTCTATATTTATTAATTGGAATGCTACTGAATTCTCCACCAATGGAGAAACCTGGCAGACACCACCACCTATGGTGTCTACCAAATGGTGATTTTCTATTTTTGTCTTTTCTTCAACACATATTAATTGGGAATCTACTGTGAAGACAGATTTTTCCATCAGTGGAGAAACCAGGGAGAAGTCACGTTAACCAAATGATCCAAGTTAACGTCATCAGTAATAGGGCAAATCGCCTTGTGTTTCTAGGTGTGACACACCAAGAACATAATATCTCTTCTGTCAAGAACACAAAAGTGGAATTTAGTTGTGAGGAAATACCAGACAACTCAAAACGGAAAGACATTATATAAAGTAACTGGCTAGTAATCCTCCAAAGTCAGGGTCTTAAAACACAGGCTGAGGGTAGATTCAGATTAAAAGAAATTCACAAAACATGGCAGCAAGTGCAACCAATGTGTAATCTTGAGAGGATATCCTGGACCGGAAAATGGAAGTCAGTGGGATAATTGGTGAAATTTGAATGAAATGTACAAGTTAGATAACAGTACTGTGCCAGTGCTATTTTTTTCCTAATTTTTATATCTTGCTATGGCTACTCAAGATGTGATCATGGGCAGAATTGGGGTGAAGGATATGCAGGTATTCTTAGTAGTATTTTTGCAACTTTTAAAGTCATCAATTTTCTTCTAAATGGGGAGTTACAAACAAACAAAAAATTAAAGTGGAGAAGGATGAATATTTTGGGTATGATCCTGGGCCCTTTTTGAAAGCCATTTATTGGTATACTTCAAGACAACATGTCACCGTTCCCCCCTCTGTACATCAGGATAAAAAGTCTAAAGAAATAATCAGAATTACAGGCAAAAAAAAAAAAAAAAGAGAAATATAATACAAAAATTTCATGACATTTTAGTTTTCATACATATGCAATATATTTATATAAAGACTGCTGTAGAAGCAACAAAACACTTGTTTAAATATCATCTGATGGCATGGTATTTGGAAGCTTGGTGGAGGTTTTATAGACAGGGAAATTCCAAACCCCACCAAGAGCCCCAAAAGAACACTCATCCAAAGATAAGAATTAGTTGAAAGCATTCAGATATATTTCATTATTAAATAGTTCTGCTATTCAGTTGATACATTCAGATGAGTTACTTTAAAAAATAAAACAGAGCTGAAAGAGAAGAGAGGAAGCTATGTAGACCTTGTGGTGACTATCTCCAGCTTTCAGAGCTTCTAGAACTTCTCCAAATGTTCTAAAGACTAAAGACAGATGTAAAACACACACACACACACACGCACACACACACACACACACACACACACACCAAAAACCTGTACAAATAGCCTCTAAGCAAAATACATTGCTGTCCATGACTATGCTGTCCAAGCAATTGAACCACTTCACAGCCACTATACATAGTAAAGTCACATGATACTAGTACATCTTAAAATATGCAATGTACTTACAAATTTTTCATGAATGTATAAACAGAAGGGTAGAAAGATGATAAAGATTGATTGATTGATTGATTGATTGATAAATAGAGGCAGCCACACCACACTGTATTGCAGGGATGGAAAATTCAGCAAAGGAGTAAATACTAATTCTTATGGTGGCATAAGTCTAATTCTTTGACTTCTCATCTAGATCGTGTTGACCATGATTGGGTTTCCTGCACACAGGTCTCTTCTAAGAAGTTCATTCAAGAAGGTAGGTAGGGTCTGTCTACCTTTAATGTACCCCATTTTGCTATTTCATTGCCTCCTCTGAAGAATTCACATTTTATAAGGGAAATTGGATCCAAGTGTCTATTCTGTGTAAGTCAACATCTCCCTCAAGAGACAAATGGCTTGCTCAAATGTCACCAAGTTGAGCAGAGTTTCATGAAGTATTTCAAACATGAGGCATGAAACATGTTGGTTTGGAGAAATAGCCCAAGGGTGGAAAAACCATTCTCGGGCTAGCAACTGCAGAAAGCCTTTATGGTCAGTAGATGGATGGGCTCAGAAGTTGGGGAGGTGCCCAGCATCTGAAAAGGTAACCAAAAAGCTGATAGAAGCGGTGGTGTGCAGTGGAGGGAATGCCCCAACTCTCAGAGATTGAGACGTAGGGTGCCCAGAGCAAGGGTGATGTCTCTTGCCCCTCTTCTTTCCTGCTGCCCTGGCACTGGGTAGGATGGGGACAGGTGGAGAGGAAGTGTCCAGTTCAAGCCTTCACTTACTTCTTAACCTTTGGATTTTTTATGCTCCCCAACCCACCAGAAAAGACAACTCTCCTCCTATTCTTTCCTGATGGTCTGGAGCTCCATCCGGTGTAAAGCCATACTCTGGGCCACTAAGACTGGCCCCTGGCATGTTAAAGGAGGAAATGGTAGAATTTAGAAGACCCTTTCTCAGGGCAGAACAAGACGAAAATGTCCCATGAACCTGGAAATGTGAACCATTGACCCCTCCCAGCCAGAGATGGAAACAGACAAAATCCTGGTCTTTCCCAGTGGTGTCTTACAGGGGAATATTTCCATCTTGAATGTAAGAAGCTGAATCTTCTCTGAGCATTTCTCAAAATCCTATTTTTTTTTCAAAGCGATTGTGTATTCAGACTACTGCAGGCACCATCTCCTAAATAAAAAAGGAAAGATCCCCAACACATTTATATTTATATGTTTTTCAAGTTATTCCTTCTCTCTCTTTTGCATAGGAAAAAAAAAACTAGAAGAAAACATGACAAATTAGTATTGGTTCTGCCTAGGTAATACCATGGTGAGAAATTTTCTTTTTTTTCTACTTTTGTTTTTTTCAAAAAATTTCACAAGAAATATTATTTACCTTTATAATCAGGGAAAGAAAATCACCCTCTTTCAAAGTGATCAGAGTCGTATGGGTGATAGAACACTGAGTTAATGGAGTCATGTTTGGGAGAGGTTAAAGTCTAAGCCAGAGGCACACTAACCTCCATTTCTGTAGGTACTCAAGATTCTCCTCTTTGATAAATTTTGATCTTTAGAGGCACACATGATTATATCACATTAGCTTTTTGCAGAATCATATTTTCCAAATTTTGTTTAACCTTACCTTTTACCCAAAGTTGCTATTCTTTAACAATTTATGGGACTTCACATGCATATGTTAAAAGATACCTTGTAAAATAAAATTGCTCCTTTCTCTGGAACATCTGTCTTCCTTATGTGGCAGTTATAGGGCAATTTCCTGGGAAATTTATTATTAAAACAGGAGAAAGAAAAGAAATCTAAGGATAAACTATGAAAATTATAATGGTAAGACATGATTAAGAGATCAGATGCCCTTCAACAAGGGAATTGTGATAAGGTGATTTTTTTTAGCGTTTTCTTGCTTTTATCCAAAGAATATGAGCTCATCTTTTGCCTCAGTTTCTCAGGATGTAAGATTAGGTTGAACACCTGCTCCAGACAGCCAAGCAGCAGCCAATATTTGGAAATTTTAACATATTATGAGATCCACTTTCTTTCAAAAACTGTCAGATAAATTGATATTTTCTTTGAGATACCATAACAGGTGCCAAATGAAAAGGCGGTTTCTGTAAGAACTACTCTGTAGATCCTTGAGTTTTCATTTTATCAGACACGAATTATAGCAACCACCCAAGAATTTACTACTCAGAAGAACTGAGTGTCCTGGCCAGCAACTGTCATTAAATATTCTCCCTTTTTCCCTCCCTCCTTCCCTCCCTCCTCCCTTTCTTCTTTCCAGCTCTCTCTCTCTCATTCTCTCTCTCTCTCTCTCTCACACACACACAGAGAGAGAATTTACTGCTAGTAAAGTGCAAGGTATTATTCAGGGTAGGAATCATACTACTTAATATGCTTATCGTTCAGATTTGATAAAAACTGGGATGTGTAAGTTCGGGGTCAGAACAAAACCCTTAAATATTCTCTCATTATTCCTAACATGCATGATCCTGAGTACTAGTCATGTATGTCTCTGCATTATTATTATTAGTCATCAGCCAGATGGAAGCCAAAACATCATATAACTTCGCTTTAGTGTCTGCAAGGATCCAATATTTAATAATGTGGAATACTTGGTCAAACCTAGGGTGACAGATGTGCCCAAGTTGAGGGGAAAGCTGACAGATGACATTGGAGGATCGGCAGTGAATGCGTGACCCATGATTGGGGGATGGGTAAGGAGGTGAAAATGTATCCCCAGGAACCCCTAGCAAAACTGGTCTGATTTTTTTCAGATTCATTTTGCAGCAATAGATAAGGAATTAGATATACTAGGGTCACATTGGGCCTTGCTTTTTATACCCTGCTCCCATAGAGGAATATAGCTCTTTTCTCAAAAAAAAAAAAAAAAAAAGAGAGATATCTTTTTAAAATTTATCTTCTGAGAAAGTAAATGAGTTCTATGTACTGTACCAGGCTTTTATTTTTAATTCGCTATGAGTGAGCTACCATAAGATCTCTTATGCAAAACATGTCTTCAGAAAGTACCTTTCTGGGAATATTAGTCAGTTCTTTGAAATGGGAATTTATGATTAGTTCAAAGTGAACAGGCTATAGTTTCTTTTTTCCTGAGAGATGCTTTAAAAAGCCTGAGAAACGGAATTCTGGATTTTTGTCCAAGTACAATGAAAAACAAAATAAAACTTCTTTCACTAGGTACAATAAAAAAAAAAAATGCAAGTTATTTGTCCCATGGTGTGTGATCTGGAAAATCTGTTAGCCACAGGGCATTTGAGTTCTTTGAAGATTTCATTATAGCAAAGTGAAATAACACATAATAGAAAGAATGCACATACAATATGAAGAACATGCAGCACATAAACTTTTATTGAGCTAATTCCCTTCATTAAACAGGAGAAGCCACTTTGAACTGCCAGGTTAACACCTGCAGAGTAATAAGCTTCGCGTGGATTATAATATTTCTATTTGATGTTTAATGTTTCTTGGAATCCCCTCGCACAGCTAAGAGTTTGACTTTTGAGGTTAAAGCTGGTGCATTTACAGCGAGGCCTAATTGGGGGCCGGGAAGCCCCAAGCTGTTCTAGGGCCACAGTGTTTTAAGCCGGCTGTGTCTTTCTGGCCAGTCGGTCTCTCCTTTGCGACAAGGGAAACCGGGCTCATCATTTGCAAGCAAACTGCTCTCTTTCAAGATAACTGCTGTGGCTGGAAGAGCCCTGCTCGCAGCCAGCTGCTCACTATTGCAGAGGGTACACCACTTTGCACACTCAGGGCCAGACATGATGCCACTGAATCAGAGTGCAACCTTCCAGCATTTTGCAGAAAAGCGCTTTTAGAATTCAAACCTTTTTAAAGGCAGCCTCTGCGCAGAGCTGCTTGGGGGGCTTTTGGTGTTGAGAATAACGACCAAAACGTACCGTCTCTCCCTGTCTAGACAGAATGGTACTGTCCCAGACAGAAAGGTCTCCACAGGCCAGACAGTCCATGCACCACCGCAGCGCTGAGCGCACCACGATGCCCCAGTGTGAGCGGGCAAAACAGGAAAACAACCACAGGATCTGCTGGATAATTAGCAGGACCCGGCTCGGCCGCGGCTTGTGCTGTGTGTGTGTGCACGCATGTGTGTGTGTGCATGCGCGTGCGCAAGTGTGTGCAGATCTCTGCAAGAGGCTCATGTTATTATACACAAATTTAGACAGAAGCCGGATGCAAAAGCAATCCACATGGATTTTTTAATAATATAACTGCAGAGAGTAAATTATTTTGAGTCTGAGATTGCTTATAAAGGAAAACAGAATTTTGTCTCGGTATTTTATTTTAAAATCAGTTTTCAAACCCAGAATTAAAAATCTCAGAATTCAAACCATTATGTAGGCGACAGCTAGGTTTCCTTGGATTCTGTGTTGAAAAGAAAAATGACTCAGGGAAATGTTATCGGGAAAGTATATATTTTTAAGTCTTGCTGAATTTCACACTTTAGGCAACCACTTCTCCGTTTTACACCTAAGTTGATAGCTGTGAGAGATGGTGATCACCTGGCTCCCCCGCGGGGGTGCCCTGTCTCTCACGTGGGACACAGGCACCCATTTGTCATTCCGAGTGGCTCTTGGGTGTTAGGAGATCCAGGACAAAAGTCTGGGTGAATTTGGAGTACATTTCATTTTTAAGGGTCTTACTTTGCCCTTAGACACATCCCTTATTGAATACCATCGAGAATGGCAATGTACTCCCTCTTCTAATATTTTCTGCTCCAAGGAACACAGCAAAATGTACTTGGCTTTGAGCAAATTGTACTCTGTGTTGATCTGGACATGGAGGAAAGAAGTCACAGTGAATCTCAGGCTGGATTCCATTCTGTACCTATTAAATGATGAAAATCACTTCCTCTGCTCTCATACTAGTGCAATTCATTACCTTTGTGTAGAGATGACTCCAATCTGAGACACACCGTGTGAGTTCCAAAGATGTTCACTGCACCACTGGAAACATCGTAGAATTTCAAAATGCAACAACCCACACGTTTCTGCCACTCTTATGTCGAGGTGCAATTTTTAAACTCCCTGTGTAGGTGAATCTTATAAAAGAGACCTCAGAGAACATCTCTCAGAACTCATCCTTGCTGAGAAGAGTTATTCTGTTGGCAAAAGACAAAGCAACCAGGATTGTGCCGCACACGGGGCTGCTCTGGATTTCTTGGGCATGGATGGGAGCTGGGAAGGTTGCGTCCCTGCCAGCAGTCCCAGAGTCATCCCCAGGTGAGCCTGGGTCACGCGCGGTGACACCTGTGGAAACAGGGCACTGAAGTTTGAGAGCCAGGTGGGCCCCCACCTTGAGCCCAGTGGCAAGATGACTTCTGTATGTTCTGGAACAGGTGAGTAGAGTCCACACCAAGCTCCTGCAAAGATGTTTCAGCTGTACCCTAGTCCTGAAGAAAGTTATCTCCCCCCCACCCCGCTCCTTCCTTGGTGTTCTTCCACACCTGTCCACGTGGATCATCGTGCTTTCCTGTGCCCTGTGGCTGCAAGCCTGCCAGTCAGGTCTGTGGTGTCCTCTCTTCAGCATCTAGCCAAGGAGAGGCTGAGAACCCACTTGCACGCAGACACACAGAAAGTTCTCGAGCTGCAGGTGGCTACAGACAGCCCAGAGCTTGGTTTAAGTCAATTTTGTAGACTCTGGACACGCAGGCTGACAATTTTATGCCTGATGTATACTCTAAAATTGTTTTTGAGAAGATGCCTAGCGATAGGTTACCAGAGTCGGGAAAGAAACACATACACAAACAAATGACGAGAGCAATGGAAGCCCCAGTAAGAGCAGCGTTACACATGTCATAGGAGGAACGTACTGCCCTGAAGTCCGTCCTCCCCATCCCGGCCTGGGAGGTATAGAAAGGCTTTTTCTTGGTGCAGAAAACCTGAAACTTGGTTTCTTTGAATTTCGGTCTACAAAATCTAAAACTACATTTTTGGGGTTTCTGTATTTAAGAAGACGATTTAAAAATAGTTTAATAGAAAAATACCCACCATAAGAATAATTTTCCATAGATGGGAAACAACCCATCTCTACATAGTTCTATGGAAAACTTGATCGGTTCTCTTTATTTGATATTAAAATAATAAATGCAATGAGGCCACTAGCCGGTGGGGGCCTCTGCGGGAGGCCTAAGACTTTCCTTTGGTCTTCCCTCGGCCTCTGCCCGATGTCATGCCATCAGTTCCAATCTGCTGAGTGTGTGTCCAGTGCTCGCCCTCCTCACAGGCGCCGCCGCCAAGAGCCTCCTCATCCTCCACCAATTCATCTTCTCTCATGGCTTTCAGAGTGACTTTGTTTTTTTCTTTTCTTTTTTTTTTTTTTAAGATTTTATTTATTTATTTATTCATGAGAGACACAGAGAGAGAGAGAGAAATAAAGAGAGAGAGGGGGCAGAGACACAGGCAGAGGGAGAAGCAGGCTCCATGTGGGGAGCCCATCATGGGACTCAATTCCAAGTCTCCAGGATCAGGTGCTAAACTGCTGAGTCACCCAGGGATCCCCGACTTTGATTTTTTCAAGCAAGTGTGATCACCTTCTTTTGCTGCTTTGGATCCTTCAATGACTCCAGATTGCCCTCAGATGAATTCAGACCCGATGGCCCAGTCTGACAGTGAACATGGGCCTTTGTTTCCCAGTAGGGCTTGCTCTCATCACCTGTTTGATGGAAGTCCCACCTCTTATTTCAAACTTGGATCTATGGTCACCTCCTCCAGAAAGACCCCTCTGGACACTACAAAGCTAAGCCAGGACCCTATCTGCCCAGAGTTTATCACTCTGTACCTACCTGCTCAACTCGTTTCCTGCCCTACATCTTGAGCTGGCATGGCATTTTTCAGAGCGATGTTGCCTGTATTTGGCACAGTGCCCAACACTGGGTGGATCTCAATAAATGATTGTGGAGTGAACGCATGCATAGAGGCCCTCTCAGCAAATGTTTACGACTACATGTCAATAGATTTTTTTGGAGCCATTAAGGTGCCAAATACGATTCATCATTGTGAAGTACAAGATTTGCCGTATCTTTACTGAGGTTTTGTCTTCCAAGCACTTGTCCTGTACGTAAACATCTCAGGTGTGAGGTAAGTGATGTGGAAATGCCCTCAAATCTCAGAGTTGCTGGACACAGAGGCCGCCCAGTGACGCTGAAAGATGCAGATCCTGAAAGTAACTCAGTCTGGACTCAAGGACTCACCAGCCTGAGCAGGGGACTCTGGTCTCCTGGTCCCAGCTCTCTAGGCTTCATGTCCTCGTCTACACGACATATCTGTACAGTTCACGTATCTCTTTGGGGTCGGGGTGGGGAATGCTATAAGGAAATTAACATCCAATGGGAGCCACTCTCAGCTTAAGACTTTCTCATTCCCGACAAACAATTCATCAGATCTCAACTGTCTCTGCAGATTCTGTTTCATTAAGGATGTTGGGTGTTACTGTTCAAATAGCTAAGCATCCTTGTGTCTCTCTTGCTTTTTCTTTAAATCCGGCATAGTTTCAGGCTGTTACAATAACAGCCTAAACTTGACATTAAGTATCTGTGATTCCTAGATACACATTTTAAATAGATATCAATGTTCAGAAACAGTGACCAATAATATTGAAGGAGGCCGTAGCTCTTAAAATGTTAATATTCACTGAAACAGGCACAAAAGTATCTGAAATATCTCAGTATAACAATTTAACATTTCTTTTCCTCTGAGACTGATCTGCTATACACTTAATTATCAATAATTGCCCACCAAGTATAATATTATAAGATGTAAATATCAATAATTAGTAATGGCATAAGACAGTTTAATTTTTTCTTTGGAGAGATTTATTTTTAAATGTGTCTCAAGTGTGTAGCAGTTGAAATATTAGATAATGGATTTTTATTGATTTTTAGCTGAACATTGAAGATGTACAAAATACATTTCCATAAGTTTGATGGTCATGAGTCCTGTACTGTATTGATTAGACTGATGTAATACGTCTGTTTGTTTAGAATATTAACGTCATGAGAAGAGAAAATGCGTGCCAGCAGATGGATGTGACATGTTGCATTGAAGAGAGAGAAGGAAAAGGAAGGGGAAGAGGAGAGGGGAAGAGGGGGAGGAGAAAGAGGGCAAGGAGGGAGTGAGGGGAGGAGGGAAAGGGGAGGAGGGGGGAGGAAGAGGGAAGAGGAGAGAGAGGCATCAAAAACCCCAGGGTCAGCCTGATTTACCACGTGGCTCAGAGAACCACTAATCTCAATACTGCTCTGTGTGTCCAGGTAACAGGATGTCCTCATGCAAATGCTGAATAGCTTTAGCCTTCCTTCCTCTTAAATGATTGAGACCATAAAGCAGCAATTGCCTCTTAATGTGTTTGTGGAAAGAGGGCTTAGGAAAACACAAGATAAAGCTCTGATTTTCACAACAATTAGGCAAGCTTTTTCACCAGGGTCACTTTCAAATAAATGATTCTTGGAAGTGAGTCACTGAAGGGTCCCAGAAGCTGAGTAATGTATGGGATCCTCTTTTCTTCCTGAGAGAGGTCTGAAAAGTTCATTCAAATGCAAATGGTATTAGTGACAAATGCAGTGTTAATTTATCAGAGTGAGCCACCTAATTCCATCCTAGGGACTGTCTTTATGTCTAAAATAACTGGACCACGGCAGAATCAATCCAGCGACTGCAGTCATCTTAGAAAATAAATCAAATTGAATATAGTCAATCCAATCGGTTGCCCTCCTATTGATCTGGGGGGTCAGAAACACAGAACTGATGGGACACAATCCATAGGACTGGATCTCATAGTCTTGATGGAAGTAGGCTGCAAACTTAAATTTCGGTGAATAATCTCTACCTGTTTCACTTACATTGTAAATAGGGAACAGTGAAAAAGCTAGGAGTTTTGTCAGATAAAATGTGAGTTTGAGTCCTGCCTCTTGAATTTATTAAACATGCGACTGTAGGCGAATTGTTTCCTTCTCTTATTGTCATAATCAATAAACTAGGAATAAATAGACCAAGCTCATAGAGTTGCTATGAGTAACAAGTGTGCAAAGTGTATTCGATCTCTGTGCAACCCATGATGGTCCCTGCCCCTCCTCCCTAGGTGGGGGCACTTCTTGGCTTACTGTTGCTTTGTCAGAAAGAATTATTGTCTTTGGGAAGAGGGGTGGGAATATAGTTTTTAAAATTACTTTTCAGTGATTTGTTTGGGGATCTTAAAAAGTGGCCAAACTGGAATCCCTGGGTGGCTCAGTGGTTGAGCACCTGCTTTCGGCCCAGGTCATGATCCTGAAGTCCTGGGATTGAGTCCCACATCGGGCTCCCTGCATGGAGCCTGCTTCTCCCTCTGCCTACGTCTCTGCCTCTCTCTCTCTCTCTCTCTCTCTCTCTCTGTGTGTCTCATGAATAAATAAATAAAATCTTTTAAAAAAAAGTAGCCAAACAAATCTTGACCCAGACCTCACATTATACATAAAAATCACTTCCTGTTGCTGTTGGATAACCCATCTAAATGTGAAAGGTAAAATAACACACGTTTTAGAATAAAACATAAGAGAATATCTTGATGACTTTGAATACAAAAACATATCTTAAATAGAACACCCAAAGCACTAATCGTTAAAAAATGATGAATTGTACCACATTAAAATTAATAAATTCAGTGCACAAAAAGGACCATTAAAGGAGTGAAAATGTAAGCTGCAGAGTAAAGAAAGATATTTGCAGGTACATCTATTACACAAAAGACTTGTATCTGGAAGATGCAAACAACTCTCATAAATCAGTAAGACACAGACAAATAATGTGAGAGGAAGATGGTTTAAAAAGCTAGAAGAGTCACCCAACAAAAGCACATCTCCAGCTGGCTGTTAAAGATCTGAAAAGGTGCACACGTTCAATATTCATGAAGGAAATGTGCATGGAAGCCACGGTACAATTGCATTACGCACCTAATGGAAGACCAAGTGTCCGCGAAGATGTGGATCAACCATAACACACCTAACCTACAGTTGGTGAGAGGGTAAAAGGCATAGTCACTTGGATGGACTCTGGAACACCCAATGAAGTACAGCATATGCATCAAATATGGCCCAGCAATTCCATTCCCAAAGATGGACCCAAAGAAACGCACACATACATTTACCAAAAAGTCTATATAAGGGTCAAAGTAGCACCGTCCCTCACAGCTCCAATGTGGAAACACTCTCAAGACAGCATATTTACACACTGAATATGATGCAGCAAAGAGGGTGGAAAACCATTGCTATGTACAAGAGCATCGATGGAGTCTCATAAACAGAGTGTTGATCTAAATAAGCCAAATGTACTCCACTCCGTTTGCATAAAATTAAAAAAGAAACAACTCTTCTGTGGTGTTAGAGTTTATGTTTGAAAGGAGATAATGATCGGAGGAGCCTGAGAGAGACTTCTGGAGATGTTGGTAATGTTCTCTTTCTCGATCTGGGTGCTGGTTACAAAGAGGAGTCCACTCAGGGAACTTAACGAGCTTACCCTTTATGATTTGTGCATTTTTATTGGCATATACTTCATTAAAAAAGGCACTTTCATATGTTTCTTGTGACAACTTATTGAAGAAAATAATTCCTTTTTTTTTTTTTTTAAAGCAAAGTCATCCCTAATGTGGGGCTTGAACTCATGACCCTGGGATCAAGAGTCATTGGCTCTCTAGACTGAGCCAGCCGGACACCTCAAAAATAATTCCTAAGTGTAAAAAGCAATGCATGTTCATTATTGAGAATTTGGAAAATAGAAATCAAAGTTTTTTATCGATCTGCTACTCTGTTTGCCTACACTGTTTGTGTTTTGACATAGTCTCTTCCAGCATTTTCCCTTCTAGTCATACAGTGTGTGTGTGTGTGCACACACACGCATGTGAGTTGTCTACAAAACATAATATCCAATATAGAGTATGTCAGTTTTTCAGCCTGCTTTTTTCATTTCACAGTGTATCCAGAGCCCTCTCTTCTGCCATTAAATGCTCTTCAGGATACTTCAAAAGCCTCCCTTCTCCAGACAAAGCCCGCTGCTGTGGTTCGCCTATGGCCTTGACCATATGCACTTTCATCTCAGCGTTGCTTAAACTACACATCTGCTGGAGCCTGGAGCTAAAGCCAGATCATTAAAAACAGATCAATTTAGACCTAACAGGATCTTACCAACAGTCTTTGGCAGTGGGTGGCCTTGAACCCAATGTTACTTAATATTGTCATTGTTCACTTGGGTTAGGAAGCCCGGGGAGCATCCTCCTCAGCAAGGAGTGGCACCCCCTGCAGGTGGCTTCTGCCCACACCCAGGTCCAGCCGGCAAGCTTGTGCAATAGGAAGACTTGGGGCTCGGGGAGACCTCGGTCAGGGTGCCAGCTCTGCAGCTACCAGCTGTGCAACTCTAGACAAAGGATGCGAGAGTAGCAGGAAAATGAGGGTAGTAACTCCTACCTTGTAGCACAATGTGTGCGCTTGTAATAATACCAAGCAGGGCAGGCATGTAATAAATGATGGAGACATTTAAAAAAGCAGTGATCAAAAATAAATAAATAAATAAAAATACAAAAGCAGTGATCAAGTCACTTCCTTGCTTACAAAACTTCGGCAGTGATATCTTCATGCTGTGTTTTCAGCCTCCCCTCAGTGGCTGTTACTTTGCACCTGTGTGCCACCCGCTCAGGGTGACTTGCAACTCCCTGACTGCAAAATGCCTTGCACATTTTTCTCTACTTGGAAGCCACTTTGCCTCATTTCCCACCCTCTGCTACCAATCCTCGCCCATTACCCTACTAACTTCTATTCCCCCGTGTCTTTTCATACAGATTTGCTATCTCATCATAGAAATATTCTCTAATGCTCACTTGCCCCCTGACTTGACTACAGACCCCTCGGATTAACCACATCATAGGAATTATCACCAGACTGAAGTGGCCACTTACCCTGCTGGGTCTCTCTCAGATGGCAAGCTCCCTGAGAGTAACGTGTGGTTTGCTTGTCCCTATATCCTCAATGCCTAGCACAGAATCTAGCAAATAGCTGCTGTGCACGAAGTGTTTGCTAATTGGGTAACTAAACCCTGCATCTTCATTTCAATGAGAAATAACTTCAGAAGTTCCAGGAGGCAGAAAGTCAGAGCAACCAAGTTTTCCCTCCTCAAGGCACCAACATGAAAAATTAAATTATCTCAGAAGGCTGGAAGACATAGAAAACTTAGAAAAACTTAGGATTTAGAGGCCCAGACTGAGCCTTCTTGCATTCTCGTCTGACTACAGAGATGGGATTGTTTCATTCCTTTTTCTGATATTTCATTGTCGGTATACAGAAATGCAATTGCTTGCTGTATGCTGATTTTGTATCCTGTTCTTTTATGAGTTTGTTGATCAGTGCCAACGAGCTTTTGGTTGAGTCTTTAGGATTTTCTATAAGTAAGGTCATATCATCTGCAAATAATGACCATTTTGCTTCTTCCTTTCTGATCTGATTGCCTTCTATTCCTTTGTTTTGCCTGATTGCTCTGGCTGGGACTTCCCACACTACGTTGAGTAGGAGAGGTGACAGTGAGCACCCTTGTCTTGTTCCCAGTCATGTGGCCTTGTCACGTATGGCCTTTGTTATGTTGAGACGTGTTCATTCTATACCTAGTTTGTTGAGGGATTTTATTATGAAAGGATGTTGTACTTTGTCAAATGTCTTCTCTGCATCTATTGAGAGGATCATGTGCTTTCTATTTTTCATTCTATTAATGTGATGTATCACAATTGTAGATTATGTATGTTGAGCCATCTTTGCATCCTAGGGATGAATCCCACTTGGTCATGGTGTATGATTCTTTTAACGTGTTTTTTTGGAATTTGGTTTCCTAATATTTTGATGAGAATTTTTGCATCTATATTCCTCAGGGATATGAGTCTATAGTTTCCCTTTTATGTAGCGTCCTCATCTGTCTTTGGTATCAGGGTGATTCAGGCTTCATAAAATGAGTTTGGATGGGTTCCTTCCTCTTCAATTTTTTGGAAGAGTTTGAGAAGGATTGGCATTAATTCTTTAAATGAGATGGTTTTACTCATGGGGAAAAGAACACTTTGAAGTATTTGAATAAAACTCTGCCTCCATAAACACTGGATAAGCAATGTCTATCTTCCTTCCTGTCAGTTGCTATAATTTTATCAGTGTGTTCATGGCCCCATCCCTTCCCCGGCAAACCTTTGATGATGGTTTTCTTCAGCCATGAAAATTTCTTGTACTATGCTGAAGTTAAGTTTCATAGACACGAGTGCCCATCTGTTTCTCTAAGTTGATTTTCTATCCCTGCTTTATGTTTATATCATAGCTGGATTTACTAAAATAAATCTTAATTTGTATTGTCCAAGTTTTGACAGGCACCTTCCTGAGAGGCACTCATTATAGACTTCAGCTTATCACTGATTTGATAATACAAATATTATATGATACGGTTGTGATATATGACATCATTCCTAATCTGAAGAACTTGCCATCTGATTAGGGTCTAAAAACATGAATTAAAAAATAGTAGTAACTTATCTTACAACATTCTTAAAGCAAAGAGTTATTATAAGGATATTTGTCACAGTGTTAGGTTTTTTAGTAAAAATACAGAAATAACGAGTACTTGAATTTTTTAATTTTAATGAATTATATTGCTGACACTGAAATTATACTTTCAAAGATACTTAATAATGTTTCTGAGGGTAATTCATTTAGAGAAGAAAAGTAAAGAGAACAAATTCAAAATAGCTCATTATCTGCTATTCTTATGGAAGAAAAATGATGTGGATATTGGAAAAGAAGGTTTGCTCAAGCCAGCAAAGTTATGTTTTAAAAAATTAATTACAGATCTCTTATTTTATTTACTATTCCTATCAAGGTTTGTCTTATTTGTTTAATACTGGGGAGACTTTTCCTCGCTTGTTATGTATAATTGTGGGTTCTCTGACAGCAATCAGAATCTGGAATCCATTTAGAGAATTGAATCAAGAAATTGGAAACAATTTAGAGAAAGGCCAACATGACAGGCGAAAAAGCAAGTTGTATAGATCCATTTTCTATAGGTCTCAAAAATATGACTACATATTTGGTGAACTTAGTCATGGCCTTGGGCTTGATCTTGTCTCAGTATATGAAGATACCAGACTCATGCATTGTCCATTTATGAATCTTTTCTAGGAAAAAGTACTTCCCAGGCAATCACCAGAAGGCACCAAAGCAACAGTGCTATGCAGAAATTTAGGAAACGGTAGGAAAAAAAACACACATGGAAATGGTCTGTTATCTTTAATGCATCGTGTTGAGCTCTGACTTGCCTATGTTTTGATGACATTTATTTTCTCAGAATTATGTTTCTTAATTTGAAAGCCTTTAGGAGATAACATAATAAGGATGAAAATAACCAAATACATTTAGAAACATAAAGTATCCCAATATTCTCATGTTCCTATCATTTCAGAAAAATATTTCCAAGAATTTTCATTCAGGATTAAATTTGGGAAGTAAAATAGTAACCTAAATATTGCTGGTTGGCCAGGAGATATAATATGATTAAGATAGTTCTACCAAATGGAGATTATCTTTGCTTTGTTTTGCATTAAATACCTTACATTTGACATTTTTCCTTATGCTTCTCTAAATCACAGTGCACATCATAGAACAGGCATAATAATAGCACTCTCCCACATTCCTGGTATTCTTTTGCCACCAAATAATAAAATAAAACACACAGCCACTTCTTTGACCTTCAAAGGTCAGGTGTGGGTACTGGGTGAAATTGAATGTCATGTTATTTGTGGGAGAAAATTGCCGTTTTTCTATGGAACACTTGGGAAGGGCTCTGTCCCTTGCTGACCTGAGCCAGCGGAAGGCACTGGGAGGTTTGCTGGGCTCCCACTCAGTGCACGGCCCGGGGCACCCTCCCTGTCACACACTCCTGGTGCTTTCTCCAGAAATCCCATTTCAGAGGAGTTCAAATGACTGCAGTTTTCCAAAGCACAAAGGAAGCGACATGGGCATAACTTCGCTTTTTGATCGCATGAAAGGGCCACACGCTCACCTGGACATCAAGCAGAATGGGCCCTAATGGGTTTCACTCAAACCAAAGATTAGAAACAAATCTGTTGGAGTCTTTCCCTTGGCCTTTCGTCAGTTTTCATGTTTAAGGAGTCGGAAAATCAATAGAGCTGAGGGCAGCAGGATGGAATTATAACTCAGCCACCCTCCTTAGCTATATGCAAGAGGCAGTATGGCCTCTCTCTCTGCTCTGCAATTTCCTATCATTAATCATCGATTCCTCGTTTATGCGACTTCCCTTCCCATTGGCTATGATCCATCTTTGTAAGTTGTCTGTTGTTTTATATCTGAGTTGACTTAAGTGAATAATCAGAAAACAAATTGCTGCTTAATATTGTCTCAAGATGAACTGATGATTAATGTCATGGAAAGAATATTCCATGGTATGGCTGAGCTGTCTCCCACACCACCCCTTTTTTTTTGGATGCATGAGGCCTTCACCCTGAGACTGATGCTCAGGGTTGTCTCAATAAATGACTCGGAACCTGCTATTCTTTCTACAACGAGAACCCATGCAATCGTTTGTTCTTCTCTCCTGTGCCTACAGTGGTTCTTAATTGCAGCGATGTTTACGGTGCCCAGGGCTGGCTTTTTCCTTGGTTTCATTTATGTCTTTAGAGCATCTTTTCTCAATGTATTTTACTGGGCTACATACTAATGTTTGTCCACTGTAACACTATTTAAGATGTTTCACCATATCCTCCTCTTTCTTTTATCTGTTTACACTGTCTTCAATCTCTCTGCTGGAACTTTCCACGGTACCCAGGACCCTCCTGGTTCTCCACCTGTTGTGCTATGGTTATTGCCAGTCTCTTCTTTCATGCAGAATAGCAAAGGCATCAAAATGAAAATTAGTAGTCTCTTTACCCATAAAGTCACTAACTTCTCTTGGATTTTATAGCCACCTTCTAGGTATCTTTACCCCAGGGAAAGACTGATTTAGTAGGCATTTAATTTAGATCCCCAGTTTCTTGTCACTAGTAAAATCCCAAAGCAGTGCCAGAGAGCCATTGGTGTGCAGATCGTTTAAAGTCAGACAGAATGGGATAATCTGGAAAGGACGATGATAGAGTCCCATCTGGACTCGGTGCTTATGGCCCCAGTAAAGGGGACTGTGACATGGGGCAAACATGAGCTGGGTCCAGGGAGCGGGGAGAAGACATGTTTCAGGAGGTGAAGGGTATTTCTGTGTGCTCAGGAGCCTGGAGAGTCAGGAGGGCTGAGACCTTGGGCTGGCAGCATGGCCACCAGCAGTCCCCCCTCCAGAAAGAACCACCTCTGGGAAAAGGCCAGAAGCCTTGGAGGGAGAGGACAATTCGGGCAGGGTGAGAGAACAAGAAGTGAAGACAAGAGCTTCCTGTATCTTTTCAGGAAGCTTTGTCATCTAAGGGAGCAAAGACATGGGGATTTTCGTGGATGGAAATCAGTCAAAAGAGCCCTCTGTTTCTCAGTAAAAGAAACCAGAACACATTTGTATGCAGATAGCAATGAGCCCATGCAGAGAAAGTGACCTAGTGGCAGGCGGAGGTGGGAGCCAACTGTGTGAGAAAGGGAGGAGATGGTGCAGGAGGTCCCAGCGGGACTGCCAGGGGGAAAAGAATGCCTCATCCCTTGAAATGGAGGAGGAAGTAGGGAGGTGGGAGCACAGTGCTGCGTGGCTGGCGAAGCTGGTGGTAGGGACGGAGTTCCTCTCCTGACGTCCCTTCTGTCTTCTTGATGAAATGAGAGGCAAGACTAGCAATGCGGAGTGTAAGAGGATGCCACAGGGTGAAGGTCCAAGAGGGACAATTGTGATCTATGACCTGCATGCTGTAAGATGACTTAATGCCTGTACTCTAGTCCTGGCTGGATCAGGTGCCCTGCATGTGACTCAGACACCACTGGTGCCCCTAACAGCCCCTGAGCTCACTGGACCTGTGCCCACACCTTCACACACGCTCTAAACAATGCTTTGCAATCAGGGCCCAGTCTACCTTAGCAATATTTCCTCACATTTCCCCACTGCGTCTTTCTTACTGCTCTCTCCTCATCTGTTGAGCTTGATGCTTTCTGGGCCCTAATTCCCATCACTTTTCTGGCTGGAGGTTTCATAACCTATGTCTGCAAAGGAAATGGGTCAAATATTTTATCCTGGTTCAAATCATACCTTCAAGATGACACTTCCTCATCACCTCTCTTCCCACCCCCCCCAATCTGAAAGGCATGAGTTCTATCTCTGGACAACCTTAGAACTTCCGTCCGATCATCCATCCAACCATCCCCTGACTCAACAATATTTATGGATCATCCTTATGTGCTGCTGGTATGCCAGGTAGGTTCCAGGAGCACAGTAGTGAATAAACTGATCTGGTCTTATCTTCTTGCAGTTTACAACCTAGAAAATATGCCATGACAGAGAAGATGCCATCAGCAGCTTTATTCCCTTTTATACCCTTATTATTAGCTGTGCTATGACCATCCATTATTCACCAGATTTTTAGACTTCTTTGCAGCTAAGTGTGGTATCTGAATAAGTTCTGGCCCACGACTTGTAAATTAAAGAAGTTTGTGAGATGTATTATTAAAGTAAGGGAGCATGGCTCTTTTTTTCCCTATTTCCTCCTTTTGCCCATGGTTTTTGAGCTTGGTTAGGATAAAGTCCTAGATGGACCTTGGGTCCCTGGCACCTTCAGGGCTTCATTTGGCTCTATTCAGGGCCATAATTTTTATATAAGGAAGCATAGACTAGTTTTAAGCCATTGGTATTTCCACTCTTCTGTCACATACAATTGTGTCTAATTAAAATGAGGCTAATTACCCAAAAATGTAGGCTGCTCCACGAACATATACTATAATCCAGCCTAGTGATCTAGAGGAAGATATGGTTACTTGGAGTTGAGGTCAGCAGGAAGATTTGGAGTTTAATACACCATGGAAGGAGAGGATTCCAGAATATTCCAGGGCACAGTACTATGAGGACTCTCATACAGGAGATGAGGCAGCACATTAAAAAAATCCAAAGACTGAGCCTTCAGCAGACTACAAGAGGAGCCGTGACACAGGAGAAGCCCGGAGCGGTGGACGGGCCAACTACCCATGTCAACATCCATGACAGCACTGGCCCTGGTGAAAATTTCAGTCTTTATTGTAAACTGAAACGGGAAGCTATTTAAGGTTTTATGCCAGGATTTCAATCATGAGATCTGGGTTTTTGAAATATCACACTTGTTGGAGTAAGGACTACTTTGCAGAGGGGAACAAGGCTGGGTGCTCACCTAGGAGGCTGGCACGGTGCCATGTGCTCCATAGAGGGGCAAGGGGAGGAGGAAATGTGTGGCACCGGACAGAACATGGAGGGTCAAGGAGAGGGTGGGGTTTCTGGCTTTACCTGGGTTTCCCTGAGATAACTTACCTCCTCTACTACACTCCCAGCTGTATTTATGGCTCAGGGTGTCTTCTCTCCCACCCAGCATAGTTTCCTTTAAAAAGCCTTGCTCACAGTAGGTTTGCAATATGTATTTAGTGATTTAGTTAACAGATGAGTGAATAAACAATGGCTATATAATCCTTCCCAAAGGAGTCCAGTGATGCTAGCAGAACTTGCTAGAAAGCTCCTTTGAGACTTGTTTATTTGCTGACTTTGTTGATATTTGTAACGAAGGCAGCATCATCTGGAAGACTAGGTCTGATTTTGCAAATTCATTGGCCTATAAAAACAGCCCATGTTACGGAGTTATCAGTATGAGCAACAGGAATGGTGTAACTTATGTTCTCTGGCGAATAGAGTTTCTGAAGAAAAATAAAATACAACTTTAACCCACTGCTGTTTTGCAATCATGTAGCAATAGCCGTAGGAGGCCGCGGCTTTTCCTCCTTTGTAATTATGAAGGCTTGAGTAACAAATGATTTCACTATGTCTGGTTACTTATTATGGGTGGTTTATCAATTGTTCCGATGCTTTTTATAAGCATCAGGAAGTGAGTACAGAAACGGGCAACTCCACACACACATTCTGGGAATTGGTGATGAGCGGAGAAGCAAATGTTCTGTGCTTAGCAACGCCCTTCCCCAGCCGTGCCCTCATTTCAGCGGGAAGCATTCCAGGGCCGCTCAGAAGCCCAGGGCGAGACAGGACCGCAGTCAGAGCCGCACAGGGCGCCCACTGCAGCAGGGCCTGTGTGACAAGTGATGCACGCAGCCCACGGCCCAGGGGCCGCTGAAAACTATGCTCCTTAAAAGAATTCAATTTATTCCTGATTGCAAGAGCTCACGGGTCATTCTGATTGGTGCTGTTCTCACTGCCTCCTTCATCAAGGAGTGGGAAGAGCCCGGGAGACCGCGGCAGGTGCACAGCAGCCACGAGGATGCACACGAGTTGTCCAACTTCAAGCTGAAAGTCACAGGAGCAGTTCTCCTGAGAGGTGCAGAGGGACAGTGTTTTCCAGGCAGGTCACTTTGGTGGCCACTTACAAGGGATTGTGGACAGCCCATTGCAAATCGTAAAAACCTGGACGCGACAAAATACACGATCTGAAAAGAAAACGCACACACATACTTCCAGTAAATACATTTTGGAAAGGCAAAGCGCTCTTAACCATTAAGCTCCCAGTTATTGATCAGCAGATTGAAATAACTCAAAAATTATCAAAATGATGAAATCATTCAATATCAGCAGTAACAACTACTTTTGAAAGGAAAGGTCGATTTGGAGGTTAAATTATAGGTCCTCCATCTCATATTGTGAATATTAGAATTAAATCTCTGCTGGTTTTTACAAAAAGTGTGACCATGGAGATGCAGGTTCCCTATTTCTGTAAGTAATTCTGTTCTAATAATATCAGAAAATCACTGCACACAATTTAGAAAATGCGTAAGGATGTAAAAAATGATTTTGGAGGCTGTGCTCTGTATCATGACTTTGTATCTGATGTCCGGGTGTGTATTTGGTGAGGTGGTGGTGAATGTTGATTGCACACCACGTGTCAGGCAATGTAGTGTGCACGGTACTGGCATCAGCTGATTCATTCATCTCATTTTGCATGAATTGCCCTAATTTCTATTGTGGCTTTGTAAACATTCTACTGTAGATTCTTTTTCATAGCACTTAAAACTCTTAGTAAATATGTTTTTATTTAACATCGTACATTTTATAAGATGGATGTATTAATAGCAGATTTACATAACTCAAAAATGGGGTCTTTCCAATTTTCATTAATGTAAATAATGTCAGTACTTTCACATATTGTGATTTATGACAAATATTAATGATAATAAAATTATAGCAGTTACACCTTTGATCTAAATCCTCAGATGTGGGGATCCCTTGGTGGTGCAGCAGTTTGGTGCCTGCCTTTGGCCCAGGGCACGATCCTGGAGACCCAGGATCGAATCCCACGTCGGGCTCCCAGTGCATGGAGCCTGCTTCTCCCTCTGCCTGTGTCTCTGCCTCTCTCTCTCTCTCTCTCTCTCTCTCTCTGTGTGACTATCATAAATAAATAAAAAAAAAATTTAAGAAATTAAATCTTTTAAAAAAATAAATAAATAAAAATAAAAAATAAATCCTCAGATGTGTTTCTGATTGCAGCATTAAGACAGACTTCCAGTGGGGAAATGCTGAGTCAAAGACTTGAAACATTTTCTAGACCTAATATTTTTTAAATGGGAATTTTTATAGCAAAAGATATTCTACTTTGACCAGATTTGCCCTGTTCAGGTGTAAGTTAAGGACTGAAAATCAGTTGATTATTTGGACATCTCCCTAAATGGGCAAGCTGAGTGACTGGAGCCCTTAACTGATCAGATATTGGCTTCTAATCCTATTTTGGTTTTATTCAGATCTCCTGTGGAAAGTGGGAAAAATCCCTGTCCTGACTCCCAGCAGTGATCCAAGCACATGTATGCTGTGTACTCAGGAGCTGAGTGGGAAGTGGCAAGCCAGGTCTTCCGTGCAAGGCTGATGTGGGTGGTGTGGGTGGCAGCAGGAGGTTTGTCAGGAGTTCCCTGCTCCAAGGGCCCCAGGAGGCCAGAGCCGGTGTCCAGTGCCTGATAATGTTTGTCTGTGCTCACCATGCAAAGGACAATGTGTCCAGGTCCATCCCCAGCACGGCAAATGAATACCAGGAGCTTCTGGTCAGTGTCTGCTGTCCCCCTCTGACCTACTTAGGCTTTGAAATTTCACTGGTGGGATGCCTGGGTGGCTCCATGGTTGAGCCTTTGGCTCAGATCGTGATCCCAGTATCCTGGGATCGAGTCTCACATCGGGCTCCCTGC
This sequence comes from Canis aureus, assembly GCF_053574225.1. Classification (NCBI taxonomy): domain Eukaryota; kingdom Metazoa; phylum Chordata; class Mammalia; order Carnivora; family Canidae; genus Canis; species Canis aureus. The sequence goes on from NC_135627.1 coordinate 3,534,233, forward strand.
AGGGAGCCTGCTTCTCCCTCTGCTTATGTCTCTCAATATGTCTCTCACAAATAAATAAATAAAATCTTAAAAAAAAAATCTTATGAGTACCTTTCAAGCAGAGAGCCCATTTGGGGCACACGTGGAGCCTCTGGCTTAGTAAATTGCTGACAACATTGTCTTCCCTCTCCTCCTTGAAAGTAAGGACTGCTGGACTTAATATAGGAACAAGTAAACGTTGTGTAGACACAGCGTAACTAAATAAGGCCTCATGTGGGAAACCAAACAGGAAAAAATTAGATAGGTCTTCCTAAGGAAAAAACAAACAAACAAAAAACACTTGGATCATTTTATCCCACTTCATGCTTATAAATAGCACCTAAGTTAGTGAAGCAAAATTGAGAATGCATCACTGAACCATGAATCAAGCTTCTGTAATGACAAGGCAGAAGGAAAGGGATCAGTGATTTATAAAGCCTGACAGGGTATCAGAGCAAGTATTGGGAGATTTAATCTGATAATTAAGTGCTCGGAGAATACTGGCAAGATTTTGGATCTGGTAAAATATTTTGCATATTTGGTGAAATACACAGTGCGATTCAAAACTCAGCTTATTTTATGAGAAGAAAATATATAGATTTTATTTTGACAGCTTTCTTTAAGATGATTAACAATAAAGAAGTGCTCATATTCAGAGTGTTCAACTTCCACGTTTGACATTTGTGCACACCCAGAACCCACCAGTACAAAGGTGATGCATGCACCCATCGTCCCCAAAGCGTCCTGTGCTCCTCTGTGATGCCCCCATGGGCTGCCCCCCAAACTGCTTTACAGGCAAAATATAGCTCAGCTCTCCGCGTCTCTTTGTTTGCTGGAAGGCTATGGGAAAGGCAACCATTCACGCGTTGCTTTCAGAGTTAAGTCCTGCCCTAAGCAGAGCTGGTCTCTGTAATATTTAACAGTGATGCCAGAGAAGCTGTGGTCTCTGTGCAAGGGGAGGCTCACTCTTCCTCATCTTCATCCTCCTGGCCGTCCTCCCCATCTTGCTGGGCCCGGGGGGAACGTGGGACCCAGTGCAGGTGAGATGCTCACACAGCGTGACATCATGCCTTCCTCTGGCCACAGCAGCAGCAACTTCGAGGATGCAGTGGTGCCACTGGCAGCAGGGGCAGGACAGTCACAGCTCACCTTGACCAAGCACTCTGGTCGGCTCCTACGCTCACAGGTGATGCGCAGTGGTGTGGTGGTTTCCCTGGATTCCCCTATAGGCTCTCCTGTGCATCCTTCACTGTCACATTGAGATTCTTTCCCTCATCATGGCACTATCTGCTGCATCGTGGACAGACTCTCGGGGAAACCCCCAGGAAACTGTATTGTAGAGACAGCATTTAGGGCTAGGAGCTGGAAAACAATGAACTAATAGAATGTTCAGTTTTACGAAATCCCCTGTAACACACCAATGGGTCCAATTAAAGTGAAACCAGAGGAACAGTGTTGGAGAAATTTGGCCCAGAGGCCATAAGCTCAGGAGAGGAGAAAAGGCCACAAAAGCAATCAGATCCTCGTCCATTAGGTCACCAAACACTTCCAGCCACTGACAAAGGCCAGAAATTTGGGTGATCTCTCCAATGTGGGAGGTTTTAAGACTTACTAGGAGGCCACAAAAGAGTCTTTTGCAGAGTCAATTTTGTGAGCACAGGGACAAAAAGTGACCTTTTGTTCTGCCTTTGGGAACATGCTCGGTGCTCTTGCAATGATCACGGACAATTGCATGACCTCCAGGAAGAGGGTGGATGGACGGCAGCAATGGCCTGGGTCAGGGAGCACGCCCCAAAACTCCCAGGACTGCCCTGTGAGAGCACTGGCTCCAAGGGAGTGATGCTGCAAGCAGTATCTGAGGCTCAGATCCCCTCCAGCTCTTCCTGCTAATGATTCAAACTTCTTACCTTAAGTCCTGAGTCACAAACTCACCAACCATGAGAACAGACATTTCTGTGTTTGGAGGGTTGAGCAGGCCCTGAGGCTCTCCCTGTTGTCTTGTTTGTTTTATTTCCTTTTATCTCTGTGCCTAAAGCCTCCACACATCAGTCTCCATGTTAGACCTCAGAACCGAGTCATGTATCCCTAGGCTAACTTCCCATCTTCCCCTTAATCTTCTAATTGTCACCTGTCACTTGCCCAAGTTTTGCTTCCCATCCCTGTGCTCATCACTCCCCCCTCCATATCCTCTCTTTTTCAGAAGGCCAAGTCCTGCCCCCCAGGGGTGGGGACACAGTGGCAGGGAGTGATGGGTCCTGTCCAGGAGATGCTGAAGCACCAAGAGAACCAAAGGTGCCCGACCCCATCTGGTAGGTGCCAAGCACCTTCCTAGGCCTTCCTGCTTGGAACTGAGCATCACACCCACTCTCATTAAACTGTAGATTTTGTCTATGGGGGTATTTAGAAGCTTTTTTTTGGATTCCTACTTGGCCATCCATTGTAGTTGCCATCCCTCGTGCTTTTGGGATTTGCAGATTGGATAGAATGTCTTCCATCTTTGCACCGAATCATTAATAAAAATGCCAGAAAGAGCACACATGGAAGGCTGCACATTTCCTTTCATACTGACACCAGTTCATTCATCAGTGACCTCCAGGTGTGGCTGTCGAACGCATCCCTGATTCTCTTCTGTGAGCCAAGCCTCATCATCATTGGGGAGAGCCATGTCTTCCCATCCTTATACCCCTCCCACTAAGTGGAATATCAAGCACCTTTGTTTATCTACAAATAATATTGGTTGGATAAGATGCTTGTCAAAATATTTTATTTTAGGGGTTCCTGGGTGGCTCAGTTGGTTGAGTGTCTGACTCAATTTCTGCTCTAGTCATGATCTTAGGGTCCTGGGAATGAGCCCCTTGTTGGGCTCTGTTCTCAGTGAAGAGTCTCCTTGGGACTCTCTCTCTTCCTTTCCATCTGTCTCCCCCTACCAATAAATACATAAATCTTTAAAAAATGTTTTAAAATTTCATCTAGTCTGTAAGGATCTTAAAAAATACTGTTATAGCTGAGTCCCCATAGTTGCTCATTACAATATTTCCATGAAATCAGAGAGAGAGAAGAAGAAGAAGAAGAAAAACGGGAGGGAAGGATGGAAGGAGGGAAGAGGTCATGTGTTCATACTTCACAGCGCAATTCCAGGAAGTCCTAGAGTTCCTATGAGGGAGACACTGTACCTCATTTAACAGCAGCCATGAGAAGCAGAGACTGAGCCACACATTAAAATCTCTTCCAACTCTTCTGTTCCTTGCCATCCTTTCTTGGCTTTCTCTTTTCTCATGGACATCTTAATCAGATCTCCACTCATGGTAGCTTTTGCTGAATAATTATTGTCTCTTTTTACCTTTCCACAGAAATACTAGGGGATTTGCATTGTCACAGCTCTGCCCCGTAGGCCACAGTGACACGTTGCCCACCATCCCAAAGGCGTTCACCTCAATCCAGGCCGTCTGCCTCAGCATCGTCCCAACAGGAGACCACAAGCCTATGTTGGGGTGACTTTGGCTCAAAGTGAGGAAAGGGCATGCAAGGAGCCAAGAGTTCAGTCAAGTGCTGGGAGCATTTGGATGCAGAAGATGGGACATTAGGTGGCTAATGTCCAGCTCCTCTTCCGGAGATGGGACAGATTTCAATGTACAGACGGGAGCCTGTAACAAAGGCCGCTTTCTTCTGCTGTACGGACATCCTTGAAAACCCACAGCCACCCAAGCAATCTGGGATCCCACACAAATGTGCAGTGCCTTCTGGAGAGGAAGTCTTTATGAATATTCTAGAAACAACAACAACAACAACATCAGAAACAAGAACAAAAACAAAACCGGCTGGCAGAGCCTGGATCTCAAACATCTCAAAACTCATGAGTTTTAAGACCTTCTAAACAATACAAATATTCCCCTGACTCACACTTTGAAACAATAATACTCTGTTCCTCTTAACTTGGGGAACTGAAATAATAGAGAAACTCTCTGCTTTTAACCTCTGTAAGTAGAAAAAAATCTAAAAAGCATGTGGCCAGAGCTAGTGTTGGGTGAATGTAACCAGGACGGTGGAACACACAGGAGCCTCCACAGAGCTGGGTGCTGACACGTTTTCCTTCATTCTCTGAAGAACTGCTAAAGCCAGGAATTAAGAATAGTAAACACCGGGCCGCGCCGGTAGCTCAGCGGTTTAGCGCCGCCTTTGGCCCGTGGTGTGACCCTGGAGACTCGGGATCAAGTCCCATGTCTGGCTCCCTGCATGGAGCCTGCTTCTCCCTCTGCCTATGTCTCTGCCTCTGTCTGTCTGTCTCTCTCTCTGTGTCTATAGTGAATAAATAAATAAATAAAACATTAAAAAAAAAAGAATGGTAAACACCAATGCTTTGCCTTGAGGGGAGTTGGGGGTTCAAGCTAAAATAAGACATTTTAAATCTGTAATTAAGTACAGCCTTGGTCTTAAAAGTCCATAATCCTCCTTTTGTCATTAACTTTTTGCAGGAGGGGGATCCCTGGGTACCTCAGCCTGCCTTCAGCCCAGGGCGTGATCCTGGAGTCCTGGATCAAGTCCCACATCAGGCTTCCTGCATGGAGCCTGCTTCTCCTCTGTCTGTCTGTCTTTCTCCCTCTCTGTCTCTCATGAATAAATAAATAAAATCTTAAAAAAAAAAAAAAACTTTTGCAGGAATGTCTTTCTGAATCCCTCTGCCTCTGTTTACCAGGTTAGCCTTCTTAAGAATCTCCAGAAACAACTGCTTGATCAAGTGCTTTTGGATTGTTTTTCCAGTTTTCTTAATTGGAATACATTAACACATGACTTGACTTTGACCTATTTTTCCTCATATTTAAAACAAAAGGGATACCATTATTTACACATGTGTGCCTTTGTTTATTTTCTAAATCTCAGTTCATTAATGTGGAGGTTAAGCAAAATGGGAAAAAATTATTCTCACCCTTTGCTAAACCTAAAGTCAATGGTGCTACAAAAATAAACACAGGGTAATGATTTTTGGGGTAGTGTTGTCTTTACTGACAGGTTGATTGTAGCTGTGTTTTGGACAAAGGCAGTTCACTGAAAGTATCGCACTGAAAACTTGTCACAGTGCAGTGGATTCTCACCACTAGTAGGGATTATACTCCATAAAGTCACTGTGAACGCAGAATGCACAAATGCTGGGCCCTTGTTCCTAGGGTAGATACAGGGTCAGGTTCCTCCAAGCTCTGGTTACAACATTTTCACCAAACAGTCAATTCGTACTTTTGTTGTAGGAAGACATCCGGCAGGAGTGAAGCTAATCTGACACACACTTTCTTCAAGAGGCTCATCACACCTTCTTGCACTTAGGAACTGGTACACAGGTCTGCAGTGGGGTGGGGTGGGGGGTGAACAGTGGGGGGGAGGTGGTGAACAGTGAACTTACCAACAGAAAACACAAAATGTGGAAGCCACTGCACAAAATACCACAAATACATTTTGATGCATAGATGAGTCTGCAAATACAAGATCTATAAATGAGGTGGATTGGTCACACTTCTGAAAGAAACGTTGAAGGCATCTATATTCTGTACTAATATATTCTTTTGGAATTAAAACTTCTCACCCTCCACCCCCATGCCCCTGGTTATTACCCTCCATACTAAGGATTATGTTTGTGCTTGCATGTTTGTTGTTATCTTGCCAATTTGCTGCTGGGAAGGGAAGCTGTAGCAGATGCTGTAAGCACCTCCAGCCTTTCATGCCCTCAGCCGCTCCAAGCACCACCTGGTGCCATGCACCAGGCTTCCTGGTCTTTCTGTCCAATGACATTCTATGTCTGAAGGAATATGCAAGATCTGACAGAGGGCAGACTACAAGTGAGGCAGAGCAGCCGGATCCCCCACAGTGGGATGATTCCAGGCGGCTTCCCAGCAGTACTGTGCCCTGTTGCTCACAACATTCACCTGCACTGCTGACCATCCTACCTTTTCTGTCTCAGTGCCCCACCCATGGATTGCCTCTCCTATTAACTACTCTTACACACATTCTTAATTCAGGTTGTTTTTATGGTAACTCACATGAGGGTACAAATAATTTTCTCTGGGAACCTTGGTACAACAATTTGCATTTCTGCAGAACTTGGAGTTCCCGGGTTAAAGATACAACAGGGGTCCTGCGGATGTGGCCCCCGTTCCACCACTCTACTTCCTCCATGCTTGTGTTAAGTTTCCTAGGGCAGTTGTAACAAATCACTGCAAACTGGGGCACTTAAAACAATAGAATTGTATTCTTCCATCGTTCTGGAGGCCAGAAGTCTGAAATGCAGGTATCAGCAGAGCCAGGTTCCTGAAGGCTCTAAGGGAGAATCAGTCCCCAGTGCTGCCAGCATTCCCTGGCTAGTAGATGCATCACAATGGTCTCTGTCTCCATCACTACGTGTGTGTGTGTGTGTGTGTGTGTGTGTGTATGTCTTTTTCTCTCTTCTTATAAGGACACCAATCATTGGGTTAGGGCACACCCTATGATCTCATCTTAACTGCGTTATATCTGCAAAGACCTTATCCAAATAAGGCTACATACACAGGGGGTTGGGACTTGAACATATCATTTTGGAGACACAACTCAACCCACAACAGAGAGAATGAGTCTACTTGCTATTGTTCTTTTGCTCTTTATTCTCTTAACTTCCAATTATCACCATAGTAGAAATCCAGCCATGGTTCATCTAAAAAGAAATACACACACCCATGCATATTAAAATATATGAAAAATAAAGCAGAAATCAAATTGATATCTCTTAAAATAATCATATTCTCAACTTTAAGCATTTAACATTCTAATTCAACCTAAGATATTCATTTAACACTTACAAAATATTTTGAAAGCATGGGTGAAAGTAACAATTAATAGTGGCATGGTGTTCTCAAGGACCACTGTTTCTGAAGTTAGGCTCTTCAGGTGTAATCAAATAAAAAATCAACATCAGATTTTTATCTGCCCGGTACTAGATGTGGGTTTGTGAAAATCAGGGTGTCTTCCACATGCTCTAGTTTTTCCTACCAGGGCATGGACATTAACAGAGCCAACAGTATTTTATGTTTCTTCAAGCCATAATATATTCTATACAACTCCAGGACTGTTGACTACAAATGAAAACAACGGGTATAAATCATTTACCCTGAGGAGCAGAGCTTTAAAAGGACCACTTCTTCTTGAAGGCTGTTTTATTTCTGATTGCTTATTTTGTAAGAATTTTACTTTTTTTTTTTCTTTTTTAATGTTCTGGTTGTGTTCCAGCAGCCAATGGAAATGAAAGCAAATTACCATTGGAGGGACCTGCACAGGGTGTTTAGGGTGCTGTGCAGCAGAGCCGCGGCCACACTCACTGAAGGGCAAGAGGAGGCATGGTTCCCGACATCTAGAGGGGAACAGAGCTGGACCCATGGACCCAGGGCCCAGCCAAGTCTGCGGGACCGTAGTGACAGGAAGCCACATGTGGTGTCGTTTTCAGCTGCAGAGAGGAACAGATGCACCCAGATCAGTATCACTGTCCCATATCAAAGACGTATTGTTATCTGACCAGGCATTTTCAACCAAGGAGAACAACACAGCTCTTTCACTGCGTTGGAACCTGCTGGAGCCTCTGGGGTCTCTTTCCCTCTTCTGGGTTAGCAGAGTGCATAAGGGTTGTTTAGCTAGTGATTCGGATCCTTAGGGCTGGCAATCCCCTTCAGCTAAGCAACATTGAGATCATTTTGGCCTGATTATATTGTGGGTTAATATGAGTGTTGTCTGTAGATGAGCTGATGGCAGAAATCCTTCCCCAACCCCTGACCTGTCCCGACTTTAGAGAAGACGGATCGTCCAAGTGTTACCGGTGCTGGTGAGTTTGTCGGCACCCCTAGACCATCTGTGTGCCACACACTGACGACACTCGCGAACCGTTTCAGCAGGTGGCAGAGTGAATGTGAGTACTGTGATGTCAGGGAGAAGGGAGAGAGGACGGGGCTCCTGCTCGGGGAAGTTTCCTGGTGGTCCAGGTGCTCTACTCGGAAAGAACATGAGAGATTGGTTTTGCTTTTCGCTTTGCCTTCCTAGGACAGTTGGCCCAGTTTTCCACTTGGCACCCAGTGGGTGAACACTGTTAGATGGTCCGACAGGAAGCACTTCTGTGGCTTTTGTGTTTTCACCTGGTGCATTACCAGCAGACCATGAGGAATTCAGTAGGCGCATGCAGCAGGAACAGGACAACATAAGAGCCTTTCCTGATCCCTCTGATGTCACATTCTTTTTTTTTTTTTTTTTTTGATGTCACATTCTACTGGTTAAACAGGTCTTATTGCTACACGCTTGGAAAGTGGGAAGTAGCAAGCACTTGTATACATATATGCGTTTTACAAGCTGGAGATTATGTGATATCACTGAGTGCATCCCAGGGCAGGGACAGTCCCCGGGCGCTGCTGGCTCTCCTGCACACATTGTGAACCGAAAAGCCATGGTCACAGTGCAGCTAGATTCAGATAGAGGACAGCTGGCTCTTGGAGTGGCCTGACCCCAGAACCAAAAATACACATGCTTTTCTGACCCAACTGGAACGTCTTCACTCACTCATGTTATGTTCCTAATAGGTACCTTTTCATTACCTACAGACACTGCTGGCTTGTTTTGGTGAGAAGGGCAAACCCATGCAGGAAGCATTGTGAACTCCATCAATACTCTGGGTGCTGTGTTAATGGCTTTTAATGCCTTTCTCCTGGTATCATCAACTAAGCGCAGAGCGCTCATTATCATGTTTCCATTTTCCTACAAGACGAATTTTTGGTAACAGAAAACAGACCAACAGTTTATTTAATAAGTAGTAAAAATATATTCTTCAGGACTGACTTTGAATAGTTTAAGTTTTCCGACCTGAACTGGAAAATGGGCTTGCATCCAGCACCCGCTAATAATGTCCCAAAAGCCTAAGGCTCCAGTGAGCAGATAGAGCCGGGACATAAATTTGGGTGCCCATTAAAATATCTTAAATTCCCCAAATCTGGAGTTTAATCATTTACATATTCTCATGTCACATCGTCTGCCCAGTGATCTCTTCTTCAGAGAGCCTTTAAATGTTAATTAATTAGATAATGTGTTCATGCTGTACCTCTAAGTCCAATTCACATTTGCGTCTGGCATATGGTGCCAAAGGAATCTGTCCCAAGACAGTACTGAAACGCACCGAGCAGCGCAGAGGAGACCTTCCCATGTGGCCACACTCCCTGCAGGAATCAGCAGAAGTGCAGAGGGAGCGCTGTCCAGAAAGGAAAGATGCCAAGCGTGACTCTAAGCTCGGGAGAGACTTTACAAAAGGAGAAAACATGTTTTTCATCTTTCATAATTAGCCTTGGTAAATATGTAAGGAGTTGTTTTGTTTTGCTTGAAAAAAAAACGCTGCTGTTAATTGGTTCATTCACAAACATAAATGGAGTTGGACAAGGGCCGGAGGTCCGCTGGTGGCTGAGAGCCGGAGGTGAGAAAGCGCGGCCTGCCTGCATGGCCAGAGGCTAGCGAGAAAGCAGCCCCGGGGCGGGGGTTATCTGGATAGAGGCCCTTTTATGGTAACAGACCTGACATAATGAGATGTCTGCATCCTGGCAGCTGCAGGGAGCTGCCCCTTGCCTGAGTCTCCCTCTGGGAATCACCTCCCCTGGAGGGGGCTGCTCTGACCCATGCTAACCCTTTCTGTGGCAGCCTCTGCCTCAGTCCGTTTTGGCTGCTATCACAAAAATACCATGGACTGGGGGCTTAAAGAAAGAAAGTTTATTTCTCATACTTCTAGAGTCTGGAAGTGAGTCCAAGTTCAGTGCCAGCGTGGTGGACTTCTGTTAAGGACCATCTAACTTTTCCCTGTGTCCTCACATGGAGGAAAGAGGATGACATAGCTTTCTCAGGTCCGCTTTTATAAGATCGCTGATCCCATCCCTGAGAGCTCCACTCTTGTGAACTAATACCCTTCCCACCTCCTCATATGATCCCACTGAGGGTTAGGAGTGGGGGGGGGGGGGACTCAGACATTCAGCCCATAACTCCTCTGTCCAGTGACATAGAAAAATGCAGCCTCCTTGCCTTCCTTCTCAGCACCAGTCAGGGAGGGTCCTGACCCACAGCTCCCTGTGGACTCCATGACATGTCTCGTAGCATGCTGCCATTCAGCTCCTGCTTCCTGACTCCCTAGGGCTGCCCTTCCCAACTGCCATCCCCAGCACACTTTCTGTATGCACGTATGTGTGTCTAAGTCGGCTTCCTGGGAACTTGACCTATAAGAGCTGAGGGCAAGTGCAGCCTGCCACCATCCTACCATGAAACCCAGCCTGCCATGAAGGCCACCCTACCATGAAGGCCATCCTGCCATGAAACTCAACCCATCATGAAGGCCATCCCACCATGAAGATCATCCTGATGTGGAGGCTGACCCACCGTGAAAGCCCTCACCTGTACTACACTGAGCCCAGATAGCCTCTGGGGTGCAGGGGTGCTGTAAGTGCTAAAAGATCTACTGCAGGTAATCCAGGTTGGGGCGGAGGTAGAAGGGAGCTCACAGGAAGATGCATTAGGTGTTTCAGAGGTTCCAGGGAGAAGCAATGATAAGGACTATGGAATCCAGTGTTTCTTTACTGTGGCTTGGAACAATGGATCTCATCAAGGGTATATTCTGCTCCCTAGGGGATATGTGGTGATGTGAGATGTTCAGGTTGTCATGACTGCAAGGCAACTGTTGATCTGACTGACCTTTGGTGGGTAGAGTTGGGTGGGCTCCTAAACACCCTATGGTACACAAGGCTGTCCCCCCAAACAAAGAGTGGTCAGGTCTCAAATGTCAACAGTGCCCAAATTGAGGCATGCTGTTTTTGAGAAAAATAATGAAAGGCAAGAGTGATTAATTGAAGACAAGAGTAGAAGTCAGAGGGCCTCTGTTATGGGCTGGATATCTGTGTTCCCCAGGTTCACATGTAGAAGCCCTGACTCCCAATGTTATGGCATTAAAAGGTGGGGCCTTTGGGATGTGTTTAGGTTTAGGATAAGCCCTGACTGTGGAACCTTGATGGGATTCATGCCCTTGTAACAGCAGGAAGAGATACCATGTGGGGACACAGGGAGAAGGTGGCCATTTGCAAGCCAGGCAGCGGGTTCTCACCAGGAACTGAATCCACCAGCACCTTGATGTTGGACTTCCCAGCCTCCAGAACCATGAGAAATCAATGTCCGTTGTTTAAGCCCTCCCCCATCTATGGCGTATTGTTATATCAAGCCTGCACTGACTAAGACAGCTTCTTTGGCAAAATATAGAGACCGGAGGGCAGAAGAAGCTGAGAAGCAAGAATCAGATAGCACTCCATTGTTTGTAAGGTGGGTTGGGGGCCCCAGATGGGACTATTCCCAACTCCAGTAAATTTGCTATACTGTCCTCAGGACTCTGACTTTAGAACAGCGGGGCCCTTCCAAAGACTGGACCAATGGATTTGCAAATCTTGAATCCCCAGACACCTGTCACCCCCTGAACCTGCAGAAGTGGCCCGTGTGTCCCGCTAATGGGGAGCACTCTTGCCTTGCTTGAAGACTGTCTGGTGTTCTCTGCCTCACAGACAAGCCCCCCACAGGCACTCAGGACCAGTTCCCACCTGTCCTCCATATCAGAGCATCGCCCAGCTGGTGGAGGGCAGCACCTGCCAAGGGAGGAAATGCACTTCACAAGGGATCTCACCGACATTTTCAGCAGAAACTAGGAGACTGTGTGGGGATGGATTCCAAGGATGTTAGTCATGGGGTGGCGGGGGGAGTGCAGGATGCTGAATGGGAGAAGGGAACAGACATACTGATAGGAGACTCCATAGCAGAAGATGTAATGCCTTAGCTAGGACTGTGGGAAATGGTGGGAAGGCCATGAGCACTCTTGGATGCTTGGAAAAAGTCGGTGCTTGCACTGAGTGAGCTCAAAGTGCCAATCCATGGCAGATGGGAAGAACATTCAAAGAAGTGGCTATACTGTCTGAGGACTAGAAGTAGGAGTGACCAGCGGCTTACCAGGGTCCCCACTGACCCCCTGAGGGTTTGAGTGTTCTGTGCTTGTGACTCAGCTCCATGAGTCTAGACACCCTTGATCTCAGAAAGAATGTTTCTGCTCAAAGATAGTTCCATTCAGTTTTCATCTGTTCAGCATCTCGTCGTGCCAAGACACCAAGGCAAAGGGATCACTGTGCTGGCAGGGACAATGGCCCTGATGTTCACTTATGGGGGCCATGGAGGAGACATCCGTGTGCAGGAGCCCAGAGGTGGGGGTGGGTGGGCACACATCTGCCTGAGGGCTCTGCAGTTCCGGAGTGGCTGGCCATAGACTGGATGGCGATGCAGAGGCGAAGTCATCCAGTCATTACAAAATGAAAGCTTTTAATCAATTTTTTAAAAAGAGTTTCAGTTCCTTCCTGGAGATGTAGGCGCACATAGTGTGTAAAGTGAAAATACGATAGGTGAGCAAACATCTCAGAAGACATTCAGGTTCATGTGTGGAATAAATAAAAACAAACATCCAACAACTTTTTTTTTCCACTTATCAAATGGCAAAATATTTTTGAATGGTGATAATACAGATGATAATCCTGTGAAATGACCTGTCAGCCACTCATGGGAGTAAGATGGGCACACCCTTCTAGATAGCAATTAAGTCAAGACGTCTTTTGGTCCAGTAATTACTTTTCTGGGAATGCATCCTAAGGTTCTACATCTAACTAGGAAAAAGAAGCTTGATAAAGAAGTATATTTGATGGAATGATATATAAGATGAAAAGGGGGGAAAAAAGTAGAGGAACAGTTAAAAACACAATTATTTATTCAGCAATACTATCCTGTATATATAAGGATTATGAAAACTTCACAATAATACGTTACTGTAGGTCGGATAATATTGAACTAATACGGTCAGTGCTTGAAATGCAATACCAAGTGTAAAAGGTAATACCTCCCAGAAACAATGCTTAGATATATATAAAATATTTGCTTAAAAATAGGAAATTTGTGGGACACCTGGGTGGCTCAGTGGTTGGGCATCTGCCTTTGGCTCAGGGTGTGATCCGAGGTTTAGGGATCGTGTCCTACATCAGGGTCCCCATGAGAAGCCTGCTTCTCCCTCTGCCTATGTCTCTGCCTCTCTCTCTCTCTCTCTCTGTGTGTGTGTGTGTGTGTCTTTCATGAATAAATAAATAAAATCTTCAAAAAAAATGGAAAACTTGTATCAAGGTGGACACTTTTTCTGTTATGCTGGAACATTGGGATGGTTATATGGGCACAGCAGTTCAGTATTGCCCCCCACACAGCTGATCCAATAAAAAGCTGTTCTAAAATATTTTTCTTAATAAAGTAGGAGTGTAAATTAATATGTACACTACCCCTAGCCACGTATATAATTTATAGTCATATGCTCTGCCTTCCACTGATGTCCAGCCCAGGGGTTGGGGGATGCCTGATTCTAGTTCCTCCTCCCCAGTGGAGGTAGAGGGGATTTTTCTAGAGACTAGATGTGTGCAGGGGCCTTGGGAAAGAACAGCGAGGGGGTTCAGGCTGCTGCCCACCAAGGGGACAGACAGCCCTGCATTTACTTGCTCTGCAAGTAAAGATAAAGATAAAGTGATTTGACCCCTACCCTTAGAGGACTTTCAAGTCACATGGCTCACCCTCTTCTGGATATGAGGCTTGAGTAACTAACTTTCTGTAAAATGGGGATGTGTAAACTACTGAACACAGTGCAGAAAATAGCCTTTCCAAGTGGCTCTGTCTCCTCTACCCTCACCTTTCCAGCAAAGGTGCTTGCTTTCCTGGACCGGTCCTTGGGCTTTTGTGCATGGATGCTGAGGACAGATGCTGGGACCCTGCCGGCGGTGACTCCTGACAGCAGGAGCAGAAAGATGAAATGGGGGAGAACAGGAAACAGCGGTGTGGAGACTCGACAACCTGTTGCCTTGGAGAAAGAAGGAAAAGCAGCTACTGGCCTAGCACTGAGAATTCTCCAGCCTCCAGCCACCTGCGGGAGACACAGCCGGTGACACAGTATCGGTGAGGACCGGGAAATACTGCATATGGCACGTGATAGGTGCCTGGCACCTGGCAAGTGCTCCACACAGGTGCACTTCCTCCTCCATTCTCTTTCAATGAGATGGAGAGGACATGGGACACGGGGAGGGTGGCTGTCATGAGCCGGGAGACTGAATGTGGGTAGAGGGGGAAGCTGCTTTCACTCTTGGCCTCGCATTATGCTGGGGATACTTTTTAAAGAAAGCAGCGGAGTGAGGACATTGGGGAGAAGGTGGAGGCTCCCAACAGCGGCCCCAGGAACTGGGAAAGGCTGCTGCTCAGGCTCAAGGGAAGGGAGACAGGAAGGATGGACGTGGGGATGCCATCCTTCCCTCAAGGGCCTCACAAGGGACCGCGGCATTGGTCTGCCTCCGTGCACTGCTCTGGCGGCTGCTTCTCCATCTAGTGTGGGAGGTTCCTCCATAAGGAGTGGACAAAGGGGTCCTGAGCCTGGAGGTGACCTCTGACTTGCAGGCTGAGCTGTCAGGACCAGGGCTGTTCATGCCCAGGATGGCAGGTGGGGCAGGAGGAGCAAGGAGAAGACGTTTCCCGGGCTGGCATGCCAGGTGCTAAGGGGCTCCCAGCCTGGTTTCGGGTGCCTGGAAGAGATGGGGCCTTCCTCTCAGGTAAGGCAGCATGGCCAGCGCCACCCCGGTTCCCTGGGCCCAGAGGATGGACAGGAAGCCCCTTGAGGAGAAGACCACGGGGATCTGCCTGCGTCCCTCCCTTCCGCCGACGCCAATGTGGGGATTCTGAGACCAGTGACCCACATGCTTTGAATGGATTTTTCTATTTTTGCCACTGCCTCTGCTGCCGCTGGCAGATTCCAACGTTTTCTGTGCTTTTGTACATCTCCCGCTGCCTGGTTGGAGAGGAGAGCATAACACACGGGGCCAAGGCTATTCAAAACCAGGCAGCAGTGGAATCAGAACAAAGAAAGAAGCGACATCTGTTTGCAGCCTGCTATGTTTTCTCCGCCTGCCCGTGGCACTCTGTGACGTCCCTGGTGGTGTTGGGGGGATGGAGGGGGGGTATTTACTATAAGTTAGCATTCTGGAGACTTATGGCTATTTGAGTGATCTCTAAAAAATTAGCCTGCCTCTTGCCATGACACATTGGTGGTAGAGTTTTTGCGTACAGGACGAATATACAAGAAAAATGTACAAGGACACACACACACAGGGAGGGGCTTTTCTTTCTTTCGTAATGGTGACTTCTACTGTGCACTGGAGTTGCTGTAAAGGTGAAACATTAACACTTTACAGCAAAGCTTAGAACAGACCAAGGGGATGGAGAAGTGAGATGTTATCAGGTGGATTTCACCGAGGTGGGTAAGGAGTGGAGGTGATTGGTCAGGAGGACGGGCGCTGGTTTCGGAGGGCTTAGCCCCAGTGTGACACCGAGAAGGCACTTCCTTCAGCTGAGGAAGGTCACCTCCCGGGTCTGAGCAGCCAGGGCCAGGTCGCCTCCCTGGTCCGAGTGGCCGGAGCCGGGGGAAGGGAATCCCAGAATCTTCCTCATCCCAGGGGAGCCTCCAAGATTTCCACTGGGAAATCATGATCCAGGAGGCAAAACAGATCGGAAGTTCTCAACTGAGAATTTGTCTTTTTTTTTTTTTTTCCTGCCCTCCATTCCCAGCATGATATCTGGCCAAAACCATGTGCCGAGAACTCGCCTCTCCAGGGAGTGGGTAAAGAAGAGAGTACATTTCATTGCGTTTCCTTGTCTTTCCTCCTTTTTTTAGTCTAGCTTGTCTCTCGTGGCATTGATGCAACATCTCTAGAGGCTTCCTGTGTTCCCTGGATCCTTACGTCACCTCGGCCATGGCCAGGAAGGCTTAACTGTTGCTGTAAACCTCTTTAATAGAGCCCTTCTAATTTCATTTAATATATTCAGAGTCTAAGTAAGAGGCTAAAGGTAAAATTATGCAGCCAGCAGGGGCTAAAAAGGGCCCATCTGGAGGCCAAATCTCAAGTGAGGTCCTCTCCTTAATTCTAGGATGGGAACAGCACAACAAGAGGGCAGTTCACGCCCGGGTTTGGCAGACGGGGTCTGAGAGGCAGAGGCAAGCAGAGGGTACAGGGATGAACCCAAAATGAGTTTGGCTCTTGATCCCAGAGCCTCAGCTATTGACCAGTAAGTGGAGGTGCCACATCCGTGTCCTGAGGACCACAGAACAACAGAAGTTTACTCTTTCTCAGTTCTGGAAGAGAGAAGTCTGAGGACCAAGTATGGGCTGGGCAGGCGTGGATCTTCCTGAGGCTCCTCGAAGGTGGGGACTGGCTGCTGGTCTCCATGGTGCCCTCCTGTGTGCGCACTTGGGTCCCAATGTCCCCCTTTCAAATATCAGCCCTATTGGGTTAGGGTACACCCTAATGACCTCTCCTTAACCCCATTCAGCCAGATGGCAGGTGTGAGTACGGCACGTACAAACCTTATCATGACTTTTCATTTTATTCAGGGCTCTTGTGATTGAAGTGATATGTTCTGCCAAAAGTCCAATAACATCATTTCGTAAGTTTGAGAAGTTAGAGGACGTCGTCACGTCTTTTTGGAGGGAGACACAATTCAACCCATAACAGGTGCCGGTAAAAACCTCAGCAAAGGCACACTTTGCCTTAGTGACATGTTCTGTGTCACTTGTTTATTGTGAAGGAGCTTCGAAGGCCCCTGGATAGAGTCTCCTGTATAATCAGGAAGAGCTTAACAACATCATTAAAATTAAATATTTATCCTGATCTTTCATAACCCTCCTTAGATGAGGGGCAGTTATTTTCATGCTAATTAGTTTTACCAGCATTTAGTTCTTGGCAATAAAAGGCCTTGCACATAATTAGTTTGCATGAAAAAACAACCCTGGCAAATATTAAATATTCAGTAACGGATATTTAATAACTCAAAATAACTACATATCATAGCTGACCGTAGAATGTACAATTCTGGGTTCGTAGTGTACCAGTGGTATAAAGGCCTCGTCGAGCTCACGTGCCTGTCATTTTAATCTCACCTGGAGAAGCTGACCTCTGGCCCTTTGCAGCTCAGCACCCAGAGCTCCTGGCCCCTCTGAGCAGCTCCTTCCTGAAAGCTGCCTTTGAGCCTGCTACTCATGGCCTGTCCGCCTGCTGGACCGAGGGAGGGACGGGACTGTCGCCTCTTCAGCCAGATGGCAGGTGTGAGTACTGCGCGTACAAACCTTATCATGACTTTTCATTTTATTCAGAGCTGTTGTGATTGAAGTGATACGTTCTGCCAAAAGTCCAGTTTCCTAGAAATGATCTTTTGGAGAGTACTCTGTGCACTTTAAACAGAGCCATGGGGGGAACCTATGATGCTATTCTCATTATGGTCATCACCGTAATTACCTCCTCCCGCACTATAAGCCTTATCACTCGTGTTCCAGGAAAGCCCGTCCCCACCCTGGCTGGAGGGTGGACAGCTGCGTGCAGCTCTCCCACCTGGACCCCCACAGTCCCACCTCTGGATTCAGGCTTTCTGTAGCTCCCACCCTGTACCCCTGACTGTAGGTCACTCCTAACGAGCAGAGCACTTGGAGCAGAGGTGTGACAGGCCACCCCTGAGGTCAGGTGGCAGGGCTGTGACACTGCACACTGCCCATCTTTCTTCTCTCTCTCTCCTCAAGTGCTCGTTCTGATGAAGCCAGAGGGATCCAGAGGACAGGGGCAGAGCGGGGCCCTGGGCCATGCCTGCAGGGAACTGAGGCCCTCTCTCCCACTCCCTGAGAGTGAACACAGAAGGGAGCTTCTCAGTGGAGTTCGGAATGACTGCCTCCCTGAATGATATCTTGGTCATAGCCTGAGAGAGCCAGAGCCAGACGACCAGCCCACCAGCCCCAGGTTCCTGATGCACAGGGACCCTGAGTAATAAATGCTGTTCAGTGTGTTTGAGCCTGAGCTCTGTCCTCCACCCCAAATTCACAATTTGAAGCTCTAACCCCAACGTGACTGTATTTAGAGATGGAGCCCTTAAGGAGGTGATCAAGGTTACATGAGGCCATAAGGGAGAGGCCCTAGTCCAGGAAGACTGGTGTCCTTGTAAGAATAGGGACACCAGAGCTGTGTGTGCACAGAGGAAGGCCGCGCATGGACACAGGAAGAAGGCAGCTGCCTTCAAGCCAAGGAGAGAGGCCGCAGGTGAGAGTGCACCTGCCCACTTCTTGATCTTGGACTTCTGGCCTCCAGAAGCTGGGAGACAATGAATGCCTGTAGTTTAAGTTGCCTGGTCTATGGCACTTTGTTATGGAAACCTGAGCAGGCTAATACATGCTGATAAACTGGCATAATTTGTTCTGCAGCAGTAGATAACTAACACAACAGTCAACACATGTGGGGTTCCCATCGCTCTGGGCTGGGAACAAGATAGGACAAAATACAATCTCTGGCCCTTAAAAATCTCATAGTCTATGAAGGGAGACCAACAGGAGAATCCAGTAAAAGAGCTCAGCAACAATGAATGATCACATTACCAGGAAGATGGGCAAAATGTAATTGGAAATTTGAGTGGGGGGCGCTCCACTCTGCCACACAGAAGGAAGAGGGGGATCCTAACCCACCTCTCTGAGGAACAGCGGCTGAGGAGACACATGAAGTATGAAGAGACAGGATGGGAGGGGCAGTTTTTGAAGAAGGAAGGTGCGGACATAAAAGGGAATATCACACGTCTTCCCCACTCACTCAGTGTAAGGCGGGTTTTGCCTTTTTGATCCTAGTGGTAGCCCACCCCAGTGAAGTTGGTTCTGACATTATCTCCACTTTGGAATGGAATATGTGGTGGCTGAAAGAGGTTAGGTAAGTTGCCTGAGGCTGTACAGCTCCTCCCACAGTTGACAAGTCTCACACTCGGGTCTGCAAGGTGAGAAAGGTGTCTTTGGAGCACATCAACTTCTAAGAGGTCAGACAAAGGAAAAAAATCTAGGAGAGAAATTGAGAAAGAGCAGTATGAATGACAAGAGGAAAATTCATACTGCCCTGAATCAAAGACAGAGTTTTTATAGGTTCGAAAAATATTCCCTGCCAGAGGCAGTAGAACTATCATGCAAATTATGGGTTTTTGGGAAGTGACAAGTGTCTATGGTTTAATAAGTACAGAAACAAGATACTCATCTACCGTGGGGGAGATGAGGAAGCAGAGGCCATGACCTCTCCTTCAAGGAGTTTGATTGTGAAGTAAAGGGGAAAAATAGGTCAATGGTTAGCTCATCCCCTGGTTAATTCTGGTGTGCACATCCTTTCTTACTTGACTCCTTTCCCATTGCTAGAAATTTCTTCAAGTCAGTTGGTTTTTGAATGTCCAGACATCTGCATACTGCTGTCTTTGAATTGCCTTCTTTGTTAATTGATCTGGAGTATCTCTGCTAAGGATGCGATCAGATATGGCCTGCTAACTCGCCCACGATGGGGAAAGCACTGAGGTTCCAAGAGGGAAGAGGGAAGGGGTCAAACTAGTCTATTCACATGTAGAGAAGAGACCTCAGAGGAAAAGCTCTCTTCAGCAAGGTCCCTCAGCCCCACCAGGCCTGTGAGTGTGAGGCCACTGAACTCTTGTGCCAGAGAGAAGGTTGAATCAGAAAAGACAGATTTTATAATTTCTTGAAATTTTGATTTTTTTGTAAAATCCTGGGAAGCCTCTCTCTGAGCCAGTCTGGGCCCAGGATATTACTTAATTCCCATATCATGGATCATGAAGGCAGTAATGTTTCCTAGATTCTTCAAACTGACATTATCTCTGTTTTTAACTTGCCTTACCTTGCTAACCCAGGGGGTCATGCTTATCAGGGGCAATGATTTTTGGAAAGTTGAATATGCATGCGCAAACACAAAATCAGCTTGCTAGACAGCGAGAAATTAGATTTGTGTGTGGAGCCACCACTGAGGCAAGATCTTAGAAGAGATGAAGTAGACTAAGGAATAGAGCACGAGGCATGATTAGCCTCAGATGTAGGAAGCAGGAGACCAGAGACATTGGGAAGGGAGAGACGATGGACGCAGAGCAAGTCATAGTTGGGGTCCTGCTTCATCTCCATTCCACAAAGACACACAGATTTAGGTGACATTGAGTTCAGTTAATTTTCTAGACATAGAATCCAGCAAGGGTCCTGAGGCAGATTCCACAGCTTCTGCAGTAGAATGTAGCACCGGGGGGACTAGACCACAGCCCAAACACGGCACAAGCATGGGTGGGAGTCACTGATGTGAAGAAGGGGATCAACATGGAGCCCACCATAATGTGATCCTGAGGTGGTGGTGGTGCATCTGGAACTATCTGAGCAGTCCTGAGATCTGCTTGTAAACTTATCCTGTAAGACCGGTAAATTGCCCCGAGGAGGTTGTACAAGCCACCTGATGGAGGGACCATTTGAGTTAGCTGCGCCCAGACTGCCCAGTAGATGTGCCCATTCATGGAGGCTATTACTTCTCTGCAGAGTACTTATCATGGACCGACATGTCTCTATTAATTTGTATTTCTTTTTGTTGTCTGATGAATTTTTTGTTGTTGGTCCCCATGGCCAGGAAAATGTCATCTATGTGATATTGGAGCCAGTGTCCTTCTCGTTGGCCCATATTGTCTCTCCCTTGCCCAAACTCTGCCTGAGTGGCTTGCATGGATCTGTCTTTGCTCAGTACTATAAAATGCGTGGACGTGCCCACCATCCTTACCCTGCGATCCTGTGGAAAGAGTGTAGGAAAAGGTGAGAGATCAAACTTCTGATCCCAATAGGCCATTAATTTGCTTGGTGATTGCAGGGTATGTGTTATGGATTGAATTCTGTTTCCCCCAAAAAGATAGTTGACATTCTAACCCTCTGTGCTTCGGAATGTGACTGTAGCTGGACACGAGGTTGGTGTAGATATAATTAGTCAAGGTAAAATGAGGTCACTCTGGAGTAGGGTGACCCCTAATCCAACGTGACTGGTAAGAAGTTACCTAAGAAGATACAGAAGCCACGTGGAGACATAGCCAGACACAGGAAGGAGGGAGCTACAGACCAGGGAGTGCCTGGGGCTTCTAGAGCTGCGACAGGCAAGGGATCCCCACCTCTCACCCCTGGTCGCAGTGAAAACATGACCCTGCTGACACCTTGATTTGGGACTTCGGGTCTCCAGACTGGAGAGAGAGGAACTTTCTGCTATGAAGCCGCCCATTAGTGAGCTTCCTTATTGCAGCCCCGGGGCACTCACAAAGCAAGTCTTGTGACTTCTCTAAGGCTCGAGCTCCTCATGTCCAAAATGGGAATGATGGCTGTGAGACCTAAGGAGGACAATTAATGAAAATTGTAAAAAGACCTTCACTAAGTTAATGCGTAGACTATGCGCTGTTTCATCATTAAACTTTGGGCACTTAGCCTCTTAGAACAGGGACAGGGTGATCTTTTAACCACACACAAATGCAATGGCTCTTCCATATTTCATTGATTTCTGATTGATATCCCATCTCCTTCCGACATGGATCGGAGGCAGCTCACCGTCAGAACACGGACACAAGTTTTATGCATTCCTAGCATGGCAACCCTGCCAAGACAAGACAGTAAAATACATGATAATATATGGTGATGTGGTGTACTACATGCTGAAAGGGTGATAAATTTTTGTGACTCGTGTATGAAGATGTATCTTTCTAATACTGTGTGACTCGGGTTATTTTCATTTATTTATTTCATCAATTTTGTTCTTTTGTTTTCCTAGCGATTTCTGGGAATGACAAACTGATCATGGTTTAATACAAACTGTGAATCTTGTAGTCCCCTGTGTGTGACTTACAGGGTAATGAACGGTGGGGGTGGGTGCGTTTTGAAGACGCTCTAGGTTTTCTCTGTCTTCAGGCAGTATTCCGTGTGATCGATTGGTTGCAGGTCACACATCAATTTCTGTTTGGTAACGCCGGCGGCGTGCACAGTTCTGCGTCTGTGGGTCGGCTCTCCAGCACCGCTCTGTTAAGCTAGACCAGGGAAAACTGATAATTGAGAGTTCTGGCACAGGAGAGAGGGCATCCCTCGCTTTTTCTACTAAGCCCTTCAAGGTCAAGTTCAAATCAATTGGTACTTACCATTTCACATGTTTTTCACTTCAGTGTTCAACTACTTAACCAGATGTTAGTTTATATTGGCATAATACCATATAGTTTATAAAATACCTTCATTTTAAAGTAATTATCTTTTCTCTATTTTTTCTTTCTTCTTTTCCTTCCTTCCTTCCTTCTTTCCCTCCTCTCTTCCTCCCATCCTTCCTTCTTATCTTTCTTCTTTTTCTCTTTCTTTCTTTCTTTCTTTCTTTCTTTCTTTCTTTCTTTCTCTTTCTTTTTTCTTTCTTTCTTTCTTTCTTTTCTTTCTTTCTTTCTTTCTTTCTTTCTTTCTTTCTTTCTTTCTTTCTTTCTTTTATATGTATGGTTGGTCATTTCAACAATGAGAAGATCACCTGACCCAGGTGTCTATTTCAAGAACTGAAGAGGCTGAACTGGATGGTCCATCCCTGACTTCATCTACTTCATGACACCAGGGCCTGCAGGTAGATGTCTCTGGATTGTCCTTAGGATGTAAAGTAATGTGCAACACAAGCAGACACCTCACACACGTTTGCTCTGCTGATCAGGGTTGGGATTGGTCTGGGGGCAAATGTACAAAGCAGGGATCTTTTATCTGCTCCTTGCCTTCAGATAGCAACCCTGTCGAGTGTCCCTATTGAAAATTCACCTCAATGGACCATCTTTTTGTCAATAGGATTTAGAGAAACATATCAAAGGAGCCGGCACAAAGGACCCCAGAAAGCCATGCATTTGTCTGTTATGGGAAAAATGGACTTGCATGTGGGTGGCAGAGGGGCTGTGGAAACCCTCCTCAAAGGACAGGAGGACCAAGACAGTGCAGGAAGTGGCCAACACTTTTCCCTTGGATGAAGGCTGCAAAGTTGTGATAAGATTCTTCCCTCCTTTTTCTACAGAGTCAACAGATTTTATAGCATGTTGGTTCTCAGTTGGGTCTTCTCAGTGGAATACACAAATCAAAATTTAAAAAGATATGGGGAGACTGGGTTCCACCTTCATGCTGAGTTCTCTTTGATTTCAGCTTTTCTGTCCTGAAGCTCTTTCCCTCCCAGCATTCACCTTACTGGATTGTCTCCCATACATCTTTCTTTAGGCTCTTGATGGAAGTACCAGACATGTTCTCCCTCTTTAGGCTGGGGGTGGATTGATTAATAATCTTGCTACCACAGGCCTTGGGTCTAGTGTGCTCAGGGGAATGTGGATGCCAGGCTATCCTTGTAACATCGACCTTGTCCTTACACCACTTTGTGTGAAATACTGACTTCATGGGTACAGGCAGAAATAGGAGACTGGGGCCAAGCATGCTAAGAACTGAAACAGGGATCAAGGACAAGGCCACACGAGAATCACACTTTAATAAGTATCTGACACGATGGAGGATATTTTGTAACTAATGCTAAACTTCAATTTCATCGGTCATTACAGGGTCAAAGCTGCTCTTTCTGTTGTAACTGCAACTATATGTCATGCAGCCTGCAGGGAGTATGTCTATACGTCAGTATGATTGTGAAACCTGAGGATCGCCTCTCACATTTACTCTTCATGTGTCCATCAATAATTCATTTCACCTGGGTATATACAGGTATGAATGCCATGACGTTTGTACCTTAAGTAATATTTTGCCTACAGGGCATGACTATAGTTATTTCTTACAGTAGAACAGATTAGATATACAAATAAAGGGGAGAATTCGGACAAATCTGGGGCATGTTAATTACGGAGAGAACAAGATCTAAAGCTCCTAACTGCAAGTATATTAGAATTTTGTGACCAGCTAAGTAGTTTGGGTTGGAGTATATGACAAGATGGTCTATAATGAAAAGTGAATTAAAGAACCAGTGGCCTCTTGTAGTGATGAAGAATTATGTAAAGTAGAAATGTAAGAAGGATTATAGAAGTAATTGAATTTCTCTTTTTAGTTTTCTTGACACCTCTATGTTATATGATCATAGCAGTATTCCTCATTAATCTACCTCTGAGTAGACAGAGGGATCTGGATATACCTAAATACAGTAGCGATATAGATATATTAACAACCTATCTGTTGCCAGCTAGTGAGCCAGTCATATTTCACTGCTCTCATGTAATCAGGGGCTACAAAATTTAATCAAAGGGTGCAATATTTCATGCTTGTGAGGCCATTACTTTGAAATATTTTTTTTTTTTAAGTATAAGAAAAGACCAGTACTTACACTGGATTTTAAACCAATACTATTGAAATATTTAAAAGAACTTAGATGAAACTTGTAATATTGAGCTCACATGATTGGAAATCTTAATCTTAAACGTGAAACATTTTCCAAATGGTGGATGAAGGACAAAGTTGTCCATTGCTTACTTTTTCCTACTTCTTTCTTGTTCGTCTTTCAAACTGATGCCTAGTGGGTGGTGTGGATGTTGTGCCGAGTCAAAAGAGAGAAAGATTTTGGTTGTAATTATTACCTTCATGTCATCATTTTTTTCCTGGATTGTTTCAAAGCTAAAATATCAGTGTGATACTAGATTAGTGGAAGGCCCTGAAGCATGACAAAACTGCCAACACCCTGTGTCGTGTTCACGGTGTAGCATTTTTCCAGTTTAGGGCCTGATCATTGTGAGAGAGAATGTGTGATCAAGTGACTTGGGGAAACACTATATCCTGTGTCTTTGTTGCCTTTCGGAAAGTCAACTGAACGTACTTGCCGGTTAAAGACTACTAATTCCTATAGCAAGGAGATATTAAAGATGGAATCACTCTAATTCGGCAGCCAAATCATCACATGAAGGGCCAAAGGCATCTATATGAATCTTTTTACTCTGAAATATGAAGTGGTACACAGGTTATTGAACTGTATTGTAAAAAGAAACAAAATAGCCTATGAATTTTCAGAAAATGGTACCTCTGTTATCTTCTGAAGTACAACTATGTGTGCTTATTGAAATAATGTCATCACCATAGTCATAGAGAAGACCTAAATTTGCCTATGTTTTATTTAGTTATTTATTTTTAAAGTTTATATAAACAATCTCTACACCCAACTTGGGGCTCAAACTCACAACCCTGAGATGAAGAGCCACATGTTCTGCTGATTGAGCCAGCCAGGCTCCCCTAAAATTGCTTTTAAAACAACCCCCCTTGAGTTTGTAATAAAATTCCAAATTTCTAGGCACGACATTCCCATGGTGCATGATTTGGTACTCTTCAAAATTGCATTAATTTTCCCTGCTCTGATTTTACCTCTGATGATAAAACGATGCATTTAGTGTCAGGACGTAAGAATGCATGGTGACAGGTTTGTCTTCCCACTACCTGACTGGGGCCCCCAGTGATCACCAGGAGCAAGCATGTTAGTCCTCGTGCTGCATGTTAGATCAGAAAGTTCCTGACACTGATGGGGAGTGAGGAAGGAAGGAAGTGGGAGAGAAGGTATAAAACACTCAGACTTCATGTTCCTTGATGTCATGAATAGTAGTAGTGTGTCCCCGACTACAGACATGTGCATGTCCTAACCATTGGAACATGTGTAGGTGGCCTTTGTTGAAAATCAGTCTTTTCAGATACCACCAAGTTAGGATGAGGTCCCTAGGGGTGACCTTAATCCAGTAACTGTTGTCCTTATAGACGTGGGAATACTGTGTGAGGTAGAGACACGGAGAGAACACCACATAGCATGGCAGCAGAGGCAAGGCATCTGCAAGCCAAGCAACAACAAAGCGTTCTGGCAAGAACATAGGTAGTGGGGAAAGCAGGGCCCTGCAGACACCTCAATCTCAGATTTCTGACCTCCAGAGCTGTGAGAGAATCAATTTCTGTCATGTTAAACCACTCAGTTCCCAGTATTTGTTATGATGGACCCCAGAAACTAAGATAGCTAGTGGTTAGGTTCTTTTTACTATTTTAGGCCTGATACTAAGCCATTTATATACTTGAGTCCTTCTAACCGCCCTGGCAGTAGGTCTCTTATCTCCTACTGTGGAGATAACAGAATGTTTGGTTGTCTTGGAGCATGGAGTTAGCCACACTGGGGAAGTTGCCAGAAATTCAGCATCCCGGCCCATCCCAGAGAGCTAGGGAATCAGAAGGTCTGGAGGTGGGCCCAGTGCTCTGAGCTGAGCAGGATCTCCAGCTGATGCTGATACATGATCAGGTGTGAGCACTGACCATCTAACCATCCTGGGAGGGATAGTGGGGGGTGGATTTGGATTCAAATCCCTTGGGCTCACTTGACAAATCCGGTGCATACATAGCCACTCACATAGCCAAACACTCACACACAACCACATGGTCACCCATAAATATATACAACCACACGCACATAAACACATCTGAATACACAATTTTCTAAAAAGAGGGAGAGAGAAGAAAGGAAGTCCTTGGAAACAGAAGAAGGGACAGCTTTGGAAGATTGTCATTGTTCTCATCCAACAGCAGGAAGACCAAGCAGACCTCCACTGGTTTCTGTTATCTGCCAGGGGTCAGGCATTCTTTTATTGCCTCAAGAGTTTGCAAAGATGACCACGGTTTCTGCTCCTACATGTGTCAGCCCAAAGGCCAAATGACAAAAGGCCATACAACCTCTTTACCTAGAAGAAGAAAGAATGAATTCATGTAAAATAATTCCTTTTCCTGCTTTGGTATCTTCAAGGAACTTTTTTTTTTTTAATTAACATACTGACTTGACTTTGCCTAATACATGCTTTCTTCCAGAATATTTTCACCTACTCCATGTGAAATATTTCATGATCCTGACTCCAGCCTGTGATGTTTAAAACATTCACAAGACAAATAGGTTGCATTTTTTTTAAAGATTTTATTTATTTATCCATGAGACACAGATAGAGAGGCAGAGACACAGGCAAAGGGAGAAGCAGGCTCCCTGCAGGGGAGTGGGACTTGATCCCAGGACCCTAGGATCATGCCCTGGGCCTAACGCAGATGTTTAACCATTGAACCACCCAGATGTCCCAAACAGGTCCCATTTTCTAAAGACTACAGCACCAAAGCAAAGCAGTGGCCGTCCTGGGGAATAGAATTGTAGGGAGGATGGGTAGGTTCTGACTCTAAATAGCTCTTTTTTCTTCTGTCATGAGCAGTAGCTAACAGTCTTTAGCTAATAATATATTAGCCTTCAATACTATGTAATATTGGAAATATAACTCTATCAGCAATGCCAATTCTCTCCCCTGAGACAGAGCTGAGAGTAGTGCTCAAAAGCTTTCCCACCTCAGGACAAGTGGGCGCGTCCAGGGACCCTGGGCAGCCCCAGCTTTATCAGGTTTACAGGTTCACCTCTGCCTAGATGCATTTGTAGTTCAAAAGTACACTTTTCAATACCCCTTGACTGGATGGTTTCGAGGGCTTCTTCCAGTCCTTAATGCTTTATATTTCTGTTCTGCTAATCAGAGGACTTTGAAGAACTGAAGTTCTGTTTTTCTAGCCTTCAGCTTTGCCAATACCTTCCCCAGCCAAACCCCATCTAAGGAGCATTTATTAAGCGGGATGTAGGTGGAAGTATTACAAGAAAGACGTGTTTTTATAGAGATTGCCTTTGACAATACACTGACCCAAAGCATAAAAACCCTTTGACTCTGAAGTTGAATGAAACCCGCATCTCCTCAGTCCCGCCTCAGGACTGCCTTCGCAGAGCTCGACACGCTTTCCAGGAGCGCGTCCCTGGAAGTGCAGAGCGCACTGTCTTTAAATAGCTGCTGATCTTTGTATCATTAATTTCCTGCTCCGAAAACTGAAGGACCTTGTAATTATCCAGCTGTAGGAACACAGAAGACGGCACTAAATTTTGCTTAAGTACAGCCTATTGCAAAAACGGAAGCCAAAATATATAATTAGGTTGGCATTAACATTCGATAGCTGTGCTGTCTCAGTGGCACAATGGCTGGGGCACGTGTGAAGGGCAGGCTGTGCGGGTAATGTGGCAGAAACACTTACCTAATTGCGTGGCCTCCGCTGTCCCCATCACAGCGCAGGACAGGAGTCCTGTTACCACCCCTCGCAGACAGCACGACTGCACTTTGCAGCCCCTGCCAAGAGAAAGAAACAGCTCTCCCTGTGTGCACATGTAAGTGAAACACAGAGTAATTAGATTACACTCTTTCAGGCTGATCCCAGTGCAAGAAAACAGTTCCTCTGCCCATTTACATCAGGATACACCCCACTATTCCCAGACGAGGTCCACGGGGCGAGGGTCATGATTTTCCATAATGAATTCCAAAAGAACTCTTTAGACAGGGGAACAAAAGTGGCTGCTTTGACCTCTTGCCTGCCTATAATCGTGATTAAGTCATTGGTGATTTTGCGACAAGCATGTTTCCATTTCCAGTCATGATTTTTAAAAATCTGCCATGTAGCTGCGTCAGGCCAGTGTGGACACTCAGCCAAGAGCACGAAAATTGTCTGCTTCAAAGTTGATTGAAGCGTAGGACAAATTCTTAAAGAACCAAATGATGTTGTCAATTGTTAAGGTGGCTGTCCGGTGTTTAAGCTATTTGACCTATAAAAACCAGGGTATCAGCCGTGTAAGCTTGGGAGGAAAAAAACCCTAATTATTACTAATGAGATTCATTATAATATGGAGTCTCCCAGCAATGAATTTTAAATGTTCTCTGTCAGTTTTTCTATCAACTTAGCACAGAAGAAATCATCTGCTCCAGAGTGCCGTGTTGCTGCATTCTTATTAGCTGATACAGATAATCTATTTATTTTTAGACTTGTCATATTGGTGGAAGAGGGATCAGACCTTCCCTCAAATCAATTTTTCCACCAAAAGTGAAAAGCTGAGGTGTTTGTGTGGCATGTTTTTAAAATCACATATTAAAAATAATTGAGAAGAATTAAACTCTAATTGCCTTTTTCTTCCTTTTTTCTGTTTGTTTGTTTGTTTGTTTTTTTCTCCTGTTTGGATTAATACAAATTACTCATGTTGTTTCTTGTTATCAGATGGAGGGAATTCCTATGCAGGCATATTTCAGAAAAAAAATAAGTCTTTTTGTAAAAGCATGAACCCAACTCTATTGGAGGTTAAAGTCTTCCTCAAAGTTACTCTCTTGAATAGAGGGGAAGGGAGAAGAAATGGGTAGGAAATATCAGAAAGGGAGACAGAACATGGAAGACTCCTAACTCTAGGAAACGAACTAGGGGTGGTGGAGGGGAGGGGGTGGGGGGTGGGGGTGAATGGGTGACGGGCACTGAGGGGGTCTTTGACGGGATGAGCACTGGGTGTTATTCTGTATGTTGGCAAATTGAACACCAATAAAAAATAAATTTATTATTTAAAATAATAATAATATATTTTTAAAAAGTTACTATCTTGAAAACGATGCCCAATATAAACAAAATGTGAGCTACATAAAAAGTTTATAACAGTCTAGTAGCTGCCTACTAAAAAATAAAAAGGAATATGTGAAATTAGTCTTAATGCTTTAAGACAATAGATCCAAAATATTATTGTCAACACGTAATCAATATAAAATAGTAAATAACCTGTTTTACTTTCTCTTTTTATATTCTGTACCCACAGTGCATCAGGATCCGTGTTTGAAGAGCCCAACAGACTGATGTAGCTGGTGTCATCCACTCTGGGCAATATTACTGCTCTTGAGAAAATAGTTTTCTCTGATTCTCACTTGAGAAACTGAAGATGATGATTTAAAAAACAATTTTAAAAAATGTTTGCAATTTAACTTCTTTAGGTTAAATACCTTATAACTGTTAGAATTACTTTCTTAAAATGTGAATGTGTTTCATTGCTAAAACACAAACTTTTGTTTTTTAACTGAACACACAAGGGATGAATTTAACTAGTCAAAATGGCATCGGTTTGTTAGAAATACCTGCATCAGCCGAAGGCCGAAGGGTTTTGAAAACAATTCAAAATTTCCACATGCAGAGACAAAGGATTTCTCATTATTTATTTAAATTGCATATGGAAATCAAACAATTTAAAACAGGAAAATGAAGTTTTTATAGTACCTTTAATTCATCAAGCATATCTTGAAATATGTCCAGAAAAAAATATAAAAGTTTTTTGACCAATCTTTATTTCCATCTAAATCTAACATAATTTTTCAGCATTACTTCAATCGACTATCGGAAACATTGCTTAGGCCAGTTTACCTGACAATTAACTGAATCTTATTCTCGTTGATGTCTACCAACCATTTATGCAGGCAAGTGAAGCATTTTTAATCAGCGTAAAATTGTCGGCTACCTTGTTGTCTATGCTACGTCTTGTTCCTAGCTCTGTGGGAATCGAGAATATATAGTGTGTAAAGAAAAATGTGATCTACCTGGAGTTGTAAGGAGTATGATCTACCTGAAGATGTAAGGAGTATGTAGTAAGAAGTATGCCTTTTTACTACAAGGCAGAGAAGAGTGAATCTCCAATGAGGTCTGAGCAGGGCACAGAATCAGTGCCGGGGGAATCCCAAGGGGGAGCAGTCTTCATTAAAGAAGACTTTGGGGGAGCAAATGTGATTAAATGATGAATGGGACTTGGCAACTTGGAAAGGAACAGAACATTCCAGGCAAGAGGAATATTTGAGGAAAAGCAGATGAACAGTGGTTGGCACGCAATTTAAATAAAAGAAAAGTCAAAGCTGTGGTCGCCTCACGAGGAACTAGATTCAGGGGAAATCTTCATCCAGTTATTTTAGCCCTACTACAGTAATTACACTGAATTCAGGGTGTGGTAATCCTCACTAGGATGACCAGATACTGAAAGAATAATCAAAGATGGGGGAATAAAGAATTGCAAGACCCCAAAAAATCTTTCTTTATCTTATGTCTTTAAAACAAAGGTCTTTTCCTTGGCATTTATTTGTGAACTTCAGATGTTTAAGACAAATATTCAGTAACTTATTTTTTATCTCCAACATCTTGATTATTCTGAAGCAAGCACAGAAAGGAAAATTTAGTGATGTCATTTTTCTAAATTTGAAAAAAAAAATGTGTATTTTCACTTTATATAGATCAGTGTGGGCTCCGGACCTGGCTATGTGAGTTTGAATCTCTTTTATTATTTTTTAAGATTTTATTTATTTATTTGAGAGAGAGAGAGAGAGAATGAGCAGGGGGAGTGGTAGAGAGAAAGGGAGAAGCAGACTCCTTGCCGAACAGAGAGCCTGATATTGGGCTCCATCCCAGGACCCTGAGATCATGACCTGAGCTGAGGGCCGATGTTTAAACTACTGGGCCACCCAGGTGCCCCTGAATCTCATTTCTACCACTTAGTTGGTTTGTGAACACAGGAGAGATGCCAGTCATTCTTGTGACTCTTTCTCTCATCTGTAAAATAGGGATTATCACAGTACCTACCTCAGGGCTTTTTCAAATAGACTATTTTTTTAAGAGAAGTGTCAGGTTCACAACAATATTAAGCAGAGGGTTCCCATATGCCCCTGGCCACCCAATGATATGGCCTCCCCTGCTACAAAAGAATAGACATTCATTACAATCAGTGAAAATAAGGCAGCCCGGGTGGTTCAGCAGTTTAGTGCTGCCTTCAGCCCAGGGCGTGATCTTGGAGACCCAGGATCGAGTCCCACGTCAGGCTCCCTGCATGGAGCCTGCTTCTCCCTCTGCCTGTGTCTCTGCTTCTCTCTGTGTGTCTCTCATGAATAAATAAATAAAATCTTAAAAAAAAATCAGTGAAAATACACCGATACATCTTTACACGCCAGAGCCCATAGTTTACATCATTTCTCTTGGAACTGTACATTCTATAGGTTTGGAAAGTGTGCATAGGTTTATTTTGAAGATGAAAGGAAAATATGCAACAAGCTTAGACACCACATGGCATAGACTAACAACTCAAAATGTTTTCCATTTATTGTTGATATTATTAATTATAGTAGTATATTTTTAAATCATCTTTTGAGGTACATTTTTTCTTTATGTTACAGTGATATATCTGTAATATATATATATATGATGTGATGTGTAATGTTTATTTATGTGATATGTAATCTATATGATATAGTTTAATATATCACATTCTATCACAGCTTATTTTCACATATGGCACCCAACGTCACTGGTTTTGGAGCATGTGCTCTGGCAAATAGTACCCTAAGGTATGACTCTGAGGTCTGAAGTTTCTAATATTCTGGTTGACTATGGGTGCAGAGGGATTATATTTTGGGATCAAGGATTTGTACGTCCCTTCAGTCACAGGAAAGGTGTGATTTGCCTCTGGGCAGTCATAGCTTCACATGGGAGGGTATATTCCATGACTAGAAGAGGTCTTGAAGAGACACAGTTGACTTCCATGGACATGCACCAATATTTGTTGTACTAAAGACTCTAAATAGTTAATAGCTTCACTGTGCTGATTGACATCAGTGGGTTCACTCATGAGAACATCAGCTGAGAAAAAAATGTTAGCTCAGATCATAGAAGCAAAACTTCAGATTTGCATCATGCATCACCTGCCACCTACCACTCCACACAGACCCACACAGACACCCCACCTCTGGATCCTGGGCCACTCTTCCTCAATTAGATACAGATGTCTGGTGTCCTATAGTCCAAGCATAGTACCTACTCTCGATCTGCTAGGACTGAGCCTACTACATTCGTTCCTACTGTTGTTCCAAATCAAGTATTTTGTAGAAATGTATTAAAATTTCTCTTGTCAGCTCTTATAGGTTTTGATTATGGAGGTACCAGGGGGTATCAGGGATCTCTTGAAGGATTTTTCAGGCATGTTGGACATGATCCAAAGTCCCCGGTTGTAACTGGATGGTAGATTTCATTTAGCCACCTCGACTTGAGAACATAGAGAACCAGCACCAGTCATTTTATGGTTATTCTCTAGAAGACAACATTTGAGCCTACATCTTATAACTTTTGATCACAAGCCTTTCTACACCAGTATATCCTCCAGCCATGATCCGATAGTAACTGAATGAATAAACCAGGATTGACTGCTAATCACGTGCGGTATATTTTAAACTTCGTTTTGACTATTCCTTTGCTGGTCTTTCAATACCCCAAGTGTGATGTTGAGCATGCCTCATCACTAGAAATGGCAGAACCATCAAGATTTGCCAATATTTGGGTGGTTTTGCTTGCAAAAAAGGTCTTTAGAGAAATGGTAATTATGGGCTTAGCACTTAACCAATTTTACCAATTTTATCATTATTAATATTTGTTTCTGCAGAGAGCTCCACAACCTACAGAGAATATGGGAACAATGGCTTTTGTCTGGTTGTGTGCAAGAATCAGTGGCAGAGGTAGAATTCAGATCACACTTCAGGAGAAAGTTATTCACTGAAATAACCTTCCTTACCAAATATGATGCATTCTTATTTTTCCGGAGGGACTTTTAGCTTTAATCCTTATCTATGATCCATCACTCCCAAATGGTTGTAATTTGCTGAACAGCCTGTACTGTTGCTGCTTCTGGTCTTTGCACCTGCTGTTCTCATTGTCTGAGACCCTTTCCAGACCCTTAGTGCATGTGGAATATTCTGCTCATCCCTCCAGACAGAGCTCAGCACTCTCCCTATCTCCTCTTCTCTGGAAGCCCCAACCCTCCTGCAAGGAATGTTATCTACCTTCTTTTGTGCTAAACCAACATATTGGATCTTTCTGTTGTTTTTTTCCCCCCATTATAGAATATCTCTTGATATCTGTGTCTGTTTCTTAGCCATTCTGACTGAGGAGGGACCTTTGTTTGAAAAAGTCATCAAGAGGGATGCCTGGGTGGCTCAGCAGTTGAGCATCTGCCTTTGGCTCGGGGCGTGTTCCTGGGGTCCTGGGATCGAGCCCCGCATCGGGCCCCTTGCAGGGAGCCTGCTTCTCCCTCTGCCTCTCTCTCTCTATGTATCTTATGAATAAATAAAATCTTAAAAAAAAAAAAGAAAAAGAAAAAGAAAATGTCATCAAGATACACACAAGCAGACCTGGCAAAGGAGGAACTGCTAAACACATTCAGCAGTGAGCCAGAGGTACACACTTAACCAGTTTCCTGGGTAAATTCCAGAATCACTTTTGTGACATGTACTTCTATAGTTGGACATTTTTGTATAGTATCTGGGTATTTCTCTTTTCTTCTTTGTTTTTTTTCCTGGTTCATTTTTCACATTAGAAGTATAATTTTTAAGAGTTCTAAAACCAATTTATACTACGGGTATGCTGACAGGGATGGCATGAGATCAGTTTGTAGATAGTTCTCTTGGAAAACATCAATTCTAGGAGGTAGTTGGCTTTTTTCCATTCACATAAATTATTACTTTAGCAAGAATTTATCTAAGGATCTATTGTGCACTAGTCAGTGTCTCTACACTAGTAGAGAATGAGAATCTGTTAGTAATGATTGTAAAGTATTTTTTTTTATTTTTATTTTTTTAATTTTTATTTATTTATTTATAATAGTCACACAGTGAGAGAGAGAGGCAGAGACACAGGCAGAGGGAGAAGCAGGCTCCATGCACCGGGAGCCCGATGTGGGATTCGATCCCGGGTCTCCAGGACTGTGCCCTGGGCCAAAGGCAGGCTCCAAACCGCTGCGCCACCCAGGGATCCCTGTAAAGTATTTTTTTTAAGTGAATGAAAATACAACAGTAACGAAAAGGTGAAAGCATTGAGAACAATGATTGTATCTCAAACGTGCTGTAAACAAAATTTTGGGAGTTAGAAGATGATACAGTAGATTTGTCATTCATTTCTATTTTAATTTGAAGGTAAGGCATTTTACCTGTATATCTAGTATTTACCAATATCTATATCTGTATGGAACTACCTACCCATTTGTTTGGAGCAAAAGATCAATTGTGATTCTTTGAATTATTCTGAGCTTTCTCTATGTCACGAGTGGTCATTTTTCTCAATTTTAACTTGCACTTCTTTGGACAAGCATGCATCTAATTATTATTATTTTATATATATATATAGCAGATTTGATTCCAATGAAAGTAAACACTTTAAAAACTTTGATGGTAGAATTAGTAAATGCCAATGCCCAAGAGTTCTTTTTAACATTTTTCTTCTTTTAAATATTCCATTGCTCACATAAAGTATCATCTTTGCTGCTCCTAAGGGTGAACCAACATAGCTCTATTAGAGATTTTCAAGCTGTGGTATCATGAAGAAATCCCATTTGCAGATGTTCACGTAGATCAATACTCAGAGATTAAGGCAACTCCAAGCAACGTTAAGAGGTAACAAATCTGTTCCCTTTGTGCAGGTTTATAATAATTATTGATCAGGTTCATTATCCTCCAAAGCTCTCAAGTTAGTGGAGAACACATAGTTAAAGCTTTTAGAAGTGGGGCCTGGTCAGATTTTCCTTTTAGTGTATTTAATGCTGATACATGAAACAAGTGTGAAAGTGATATGTATGAGCACAATCTTTGCTGATTTTTTTTTTTTTTTGGTGTTTGCATTTCTTGATAATTGATTTAGAAGAGGTTTCAATATGCTAAAAAATCTTTAGCAAGCTGGTATCATTATTAAATTAATGTCTTTGAAATATCCATCGGGCAACCAAAGACAGATCTAGCTAGCATCAGGGAAACTGGCACAAAACTTGTTGAAGTAATAAAAAGGAGAAATGCTAGATAATAGTGAAAGCTAGCAGAAGAGAGATGAAGAGAAGGAGGTGAAGCCAGCAGATTTGTGAAGGTAAAATCAGCAAGAATTGGTAGTTCTACTGGGTACACAGAGAAAAGGAAACTCATTGTCAGAGACTCTAAAAGAAGCAACCATGTGATACAAATAAATAATATAAAAAATCCTCATTATATCACTGGTGAGCTTGGTGAGAAAGAAAACTGGGAAGGCTGATCCTAAAATCATGTTTCTGAAGAGTTCAGATTTTGAAAGTCAGGCATAAAAAGAACACATAATCAAGAACTTATAGAAATGCAACCACCAGCTCTTGCTATAAAGAGAGGAAAGCTAATGTCAGAGTGACTTTGCCCATTAGAACGCCACGGATAATGATGATGGCAATGAGTCAGCTAATATTGATGCTGTGCTGCAGGGTGACAGACACTGTTCTAAGCATGAGAAACGTAGAATCTCTGTCCTTGAAGAAGACTATCAGGTAGTGCTGTGAGTATCCCCATTTTAAAAGGAAAGATTATTTGCCACAGGACTAACAACGAGGGGAACTTTGTGGGAAGGCTCAGAATAAGCAGTGCTATCAAGAACTATGTGAGCCTACAGTTTGAGTTCAATGTTAGTAGAAGACAGAAGGTAAAACCGCTCCTCTGCTGCTTTTCCACCAACTTTCTCTGCTTGCAAGATCAATCTTTCAAGGGAAACCCGGGGTGTACACCTGGAGCTGTGGCAAGTGGAGTCCCGGATCGCTGAACAGATAAGAGAGCGCCAGCTCCCTGACAGATTGAGTCCTCAGGTACCCCTGCATTTCATCCCAAGGTGTGCAGAACATAAATGTGTGATGGCAAAACCAATTTCAGCTATCCTTGGAGAATCACAAAGAAAGTGAGAGTACAAAGTCACAAGTGCCAGAAACTTCAGATGCACTCACTGGATGACATGGCAGTTCCTCGCACGAGTGGGGAAGCCGATTGTGAAGTGATTAGGCAATGGATTTATAAGCCCTTTAGAAGAAGGAGTAATAGTTTCGAGGAGTCAGCGGGGTTCACTGCCAACAAGTCAGACCTCATTTGCTCTCTGATGCTTTTACAAGACTGGCAGCTCACGGGATGTCAAGGATATTGTATATCTGGGTCTCATCAAAGCTTGTGACAGAACCTTTTTAAAAATGTTCATGGAAACAACAGGATGACATGAGCTGACTGATTAAAACTGAATGCAATGTAAAGTAGCAAATAACTGTAAAAAAAAAAAAGTGGTGATTAATGTGCTGATATGAACCTGAAAGGAAGTTATGAACAGCAAGCCAAAAGGCTCTGATACGATTAAGTCCAGTCAAATGCTTTTATCGTTCACTTACTTGAAGCCATAGAAAACATGCTTCTCAAATTAGTGAACCATCTAACAATGGGGGGTGGGGCGCATCTACCCCAGCAGGCGACTGCATTGAGATTCAAATAATCCAGACATGCCCATGGGAGACTAAAAAGAAAATATCACCAAGTTCTTCCAAAGAAATCCTTCAAAACCAAGTAGATACCCAACAATTCAAAGTTGGTAAGGATTCGTGCTTTTACCATGATGAAATGAGGCTGGCCTTCCTCCTCTAGAGATTACTCCAAGCAAGATGCAAACAGATAAATCTCTCCTTTGATGAAAGAAACAAAAAAGAAGAAGGAAGGAAGGTAGGAATGGTGGGAGGGAGAAAGGAGAAAGGATAAGAGGATAGTCTGTCATTAAAAGCATTGGGTATTGAACATGGAAGACATGGAAGGTGGACACCTGTGATCTCAGATGCCGGAAAATGTCAACAGAGTCCAATTTTTGAGTCAGTGGCAACCCAGAGGGCCAGATCTAACCTCACATTCACAAGATGGGAATTAAGTGTTTCCCCAGAGTGTGTCCGGCTCTGAGTAAAGGAGCCTGAGAGAGTGTGTCTGGCTCTGAGGAAAGGAGGTTGAGAAAGGGATCACAGAAAACACATTTTGGTGAGTTAGAGCCAATGAATAAATAGCAAACACATGAAAACCATCCCGCAATTCTGTTTTAGGCAAAGTTCAATACATTTGGCAGTGCACTGTGTTAGCAAGGGTGTCCTGAAATAGTTGCTTTCGTACCTTACTGGGGGGAGTAAAAATGAGAACGTTTAAGAAAGGCAATTCAGTCATTTATCAAAATTGGAATGTACATACTCTTTGATTCAGCAATTCCACTTTTAGACATTTATTCTACTAATATATTTACATGTTGGCAAGATGATGTGAGAACTGTAATATGTAAGTCTTATTATATAAATAACCATTATATAAATATCCATTAGTCCATATTGATATAAATAAATGACTAAATAAATAAGGGAGAATAGACAAATCTTCCATGTAGAATAATTCCAAATAAGTTTTGTAGATTCTTCATCCCAGAGGACATTACTCCCCCCTTTACAGTGGAGAGACCTAACACAGTCTGAACCAGGTGACCAAGGTCAACATGGACAGTATTAAGTTTTATTGATAAGTACCCCTGATACAGTCTGATGCAAATGGCACTTTATCTGTGGGGTAGTCCTCCTAAAAACCCATAACCCCAGTCTAATCAGAAGAAGAAGATCAGTGAAATTTCATGAAGAAGCTTTCTGCAGAATACCTAACCAGCCCTCGTAATTGTCAAATGCAAGGATAGACTTAGAAACCAACAACGCCAAGAGGAGCCTAAGAAGACATGGCAGGAAAATGTGATGTGAGATCCTCAATGGGATCCCCGAATGGAAAAAGGCATTAAGTGAAACTAAGGGGATCTGAATAAGCTATGGACATAGTTTAATAATAAAGCATCGATATGGTTCATTAACTGTAACGAGTGCACCCTACTGCCATAGTATTGTTAACAAGGGAAGCTCGGTGTGCCACTGTATGGGAGCTCTCTCTAGCATCTTCTTAATTTTTATGTATTTCTCAAGCTGTTAAATATATAATATTTGTTAAATTAAGAGGATGGGGAAAAATGGAAATCGTGACATATAGAACCTATGAGATGTAGCTAAAGCAATGCTTGGAAAGACTTTTTAGCCTTAAAAAGATACAAAAGAGGGGAAGAAAGTTTCAAAAATCAGTGATCTAAACTTTCACCCTAAGAACACAGAAAGAAGGTCAAATCAACACCAAAACAGAAATAAGGGAAAAGAAAGAATGGAAGTGAATAAAATACCAAAAGAACACTTGATTTTAAAAATGATCACTGAAAAAAAAGCTAGCTTTTTATGAGGATAAATACAATTGGCAGACTTCCAGCTAAATGGAGAGAGAGAGAGAGAGAGAGAGAGAGATCTGTTCATATCTTTTTTACATTTTCTGTAATATTTTACCCTTTGTCTCAATTTTTAAGAGACGTTTATATGTGAAGGATATCAGCTCTTTGAGTTATTTGTTTTGTATAATTTCTCCCAGCTTCAGTTGCCTTTTGCTTCTGAGTCTTTGGCATATAGTTTTTTTATATATTTTATGTTGTCCAATTTGTCAATCTTTTCTTTTATTGCATCTGAATTTTGAGCCATAGTTAGAAAGCTTTCCTCTACACCAAGTTCAGAGAGAATTTGACCATTTTTCCTCTAGTAGTTATAAGATTTCATTACATTTAGTTTCTTAATGAAAGTGGAATATAGGGATCCCTGGGTGGCGCAGCGGTTTGGTGCCTGCCTTTGGCCCAGGGCGCGATCCTGGAGACCCGGGATCGAATCCCACATCGGGCTCCCGGTACATGGAGCCTGCTTCTCCCTCTGCCTGTGCCTCTGCCTCTCTCTCTCTCTGTAACTATCATAAATAAATAAAAATTTAAAAAAAAAAAAAGAAAGTGGAATATATTCTGAAGTATAAAATGAAATATGGATCTAATTTTATCTTTTCCCAAGTGGCTCCTCATCTGTTCTAGCACTATTTATTAAGAACGCTATTTTTTTCCTCCGGTGGTTCAAGAGACTGTCATTGTAAATGTGTAAGTTTCCATATGTACCTGGGCCTAATTCTATACTTCCAACTGCTTATACACGGAAGAAATTGAAGGCTCAGTGACTGTTCGAGATTATATTCAGTCTACCATGGAGACTGAAAAAACTCCTCAAAGTCTCCTTGGCCTAGCCAAGAGAGTTGAGCAGGTTTTGGCTCAAATGCATGATGAAGACCTCATTCATGGTGATCTCACCACCTCGAACATGCTCCTGAAACCCCCCATGGAACAGCTGAACATTGTGCTCATAGACTTTGGACCGAGTTTCATTTCAGCACTTCCAGAAGATAAGGGAGTTGACCTCTATGTGCTAGAGAAAGCCTTCCTCGGTACCCACCCCAATACTGAGACTGTGTTTGAAGCCTTTCTGAAGAGCTACACCACCTTCTCCAAAAAGTCCAGGCCAGTGTTAAAAAAATTAGATGACGTGCGCCTAAGAGAAAGAAAGAGATCCATAGTTGGGTAGAAGAGTCTGTTTGATGCATACAGGCATTTAGGCCATTTATGTCAAAGGGAATTTGAAGGAGTGCTCTGAATATGAGATTAGACCTAAATAAAGGTGTTGAGATATTAAAAAAAAAAAAGTTTTGCAGACTTCTCATGAGTATATTTGCATGTTAGTTTTTCGTTTGAATTTTATCAAGCTAACATTACCACATGGCTTGTTGGTATTTTTGTTGAGACGACATTGATTTTGGAAAGCAACCTAGAGAGAACACAAGTGATGTTGAGTCATCATGTCCAAAAAGCAGAACTGATTTTCCATTTGGTCAAGTTGACTTTTGAAACTTTCTCAAATATTGTCCAATTTTCCCCCTATGGGTTTCGGTCAGTTCTTCTCAGGTGTATTTCTAAGTATTAAATTTCCCACTGCTATTGCAAGTGGAATTTTCTCTGCTTAGTGCACGTGAAAGCTATTGATGTTTGTGTTAAGTTTATATTCTATTACACCACAGAATTCTTTTGTTGAGGTTTTACAATAGACTGTGTTGCCATCTGTAAATAGAGAAAGTCTTATTTTTTTACTCATTGTCATGCCTAATTTATTTATCTTGTATGATTGAATTGGCTAGTACATCTACTAAATGTTGAGCAGTAGCAGACATAGTTGGCATCCTTGCTTTGCTCCTAATCCTAAGGGAAATATCTCTAGTACTTATAGAATTTCTCCTATTAAATAACATGGTGGGGGGATGAAGGAGTGCACTTTTTATTATGAGCACCAGGTGATGTATGGAAGCGTTGGATCACTACATTGTACTCATGCGTGTTAACTATACTAGAAATAAAATAAAATAAAATAATAAAATAAGGTGAATTGGAGACCATATCTATCTATGTATCGATCTGTATAGATGTATGGTGTGTGCATATGGCATGCATATTCTTATTAAGAAAACATTTTATTTTCTTGAGTATTTTTTATCATGAGCGGATGTTGAATTTTGTCAAAGACTTTTCCACATCTGTAGAGATTGAGAAGAAATATGAGTTAAATTAATTTTTAACTAAAAACATTTCCAATCCTTTCACTGGGAAAGAATCACTGAAAATCACTAATACAATAAATAGCATTTCCTAATTTAAGAAATGTCTATCCTTTTATCAAAAGTGAACTTCCAGAACTTGTGTACCAGTGAGCACTCTTTGGAGACCAGTGATTTGGTTGATCTCTATCTTCCCTCCTTTATTCTGTATAAGGATAAATGTGGTCCTACAGAGATGAACACAGAGAGTAGATAGTGTTAGAATAGCAGCTGACACCTCAGACCCTTCTGTTCCTGGCAGGCTACCTCTCACAGCCGTTTTCAGGGACGTTATTATGGGATCTTCTCCACAAAGCTCACATAGCAAGCCCAGCCAATTGGTATGCCTATCTTCAAAATCAAATGCCAGCTTGTCATTATGGAGATGCTGACTGTGAGTAAGGGCTCACATGAAGGAAAGACTTTTGGCAATAAAATCTTCTGACACCTTGGCAAATTATTTTGCATATGTTTTCTTTATTTCTTGTGAATTACCAAGGCTCATAAAAATAAGAAATAGGAGAGCATGAATTGTTTGGCTTCTTTATTTTTCCTCTTGCCAGTGGTAAGGAAACAATAAAAAGGATAAAAATCCTATGGTCAAGAGTGTGTTTTTTTATGAATTTGAATTCTAAGAACAGACTCACTGCAACTGGAATTGGAAAGAAGGAGAGACAGACAGAGAAGACGTGCATGTGAAACCTGTGGCTGCATCAATATGTCTGGGCTTCTAGCCCATGAGCTGGCTCACCTTCAAGTCCAATTTTGCATAGCCTTAAGTTCAACAGGTGTGTCAAAGCTACAAGTACCATGATTTGTTTGTTCTTGGCAGGATTTGATTATATTGTCCTTTACTCTCCAAATCCGTATAGATATTTTTACTGTCAAAACTAAAAACCCAGGTTTCCTTATCACTTGATAACATCTCCCACCTTTTATCAGTTGTCTTAGGGAATGCCACTAAAAAGTGCCAGACGGGTATAGTAATGACCAACCTCAGATGAAGGCAAAGCCACTCAAAATAGGACAGTTTGCTCTTTGCCCTGTTACTGAACCTGCATTTTCATGCACACAGAAATAAGTGAAACCTAACTTTGAGCTTCATCTATTTGCAAGAACTCCTGGACTTGACCAATGACTATGAACCACCATGCACAAAGGGCATATTTTACAGAGATATAAAGACACTGTATTGATCTTGTTATGGCACATAAATTGCCATTTTCTATTGTGGGCTTTGTACCTTTTTTATTGCAGTAAAATTCAGAGTTTTTAAAGCATCAACTGGTGGTCTCCATGGTTTGCTCATCACTCCTTCTCTGCGTGGAGACTCCCCTGCCGTCTTAGAACTTTTTGCAATTGACTCCAAAGGGTCCCCCGAAGCCTCAGACCTCAGGCTTCAGTCTGAGTCTTCCAGTCAGTCCTGGCCTGATGATCTTTCAGATCCCTCTTTATCCTTAACCTTTAGGCTTAAATGCGTTTTCTCAGGATAAGTCACCTGTAATGTTGCATTACTAAAGCTTATTCGTTTGGGTTATGCTGGTTTCTTTTCTTCCACTGAAATACATATTCTGTTCCCAATAATAGTGAGTTATGTGGACATATTGGCATAAGAGCAGGTCCCCCGGGTTCTATATATAGAGCATATTTGTTAATTGGGAAGTACTCTAAACAAACAAATATCACACACATCAGGAAAAAATTAAAATTACTTTAGAAAGAAAGAGGAAAAGTCTGCTGATGTGGGAAGGGTTCAACTGCAAGCTGTAATTCCCAAGGGTTACAGAATGCTTTTCCCTATACAAGGCATCCAGAAAGGATTGCACCTTTGATCATTCCAGCCTCCTTTTTCTCCCCTGTTCCTTCTTGCCATAGTCTTCTGGGGATAAAATCCACTCTTTTTTATAGCTGCACTGCCTGTGGTGGAAAAAGAAGAGGTGCTTCACTGGCCACAGAGCATCCCTTTGCTGACATGAAGTGCATGAGCTGTGAACGTACCCCCACGGAGTCTCCATTCGGCCTTCAACTGACTCTAGCAACCATTCCAAGGATCTTGGCTAATTTAAGAGACTATTCCTTAGTATTTCCTAAAATTTGTTACTTCTCAGCCAATGGACAAGCCTCCAGACTTCCTCTGAACAGTTTGTTTGTCTGTCCCTCGTAGGCTTGCGGTGATTATGGTGAACTTGACTTGCAAGTGACCATTCTCACGTAGCACCGTCAATATATCACAGAATCAGCTTCTGAGCAGAGTCCATTCTGGATCATTCCGTCCTTTGTATGGCACATCACATTGCATTGCAATTTGGTTGCATTTCCTGGGCTCTTTGGTTCAACACGAGCACATGAATAATTTTCATCACATAGTGAATGTGCACTACAAAGGAGTCAGGTCTGGCTCCCTCAGGATCAGACAACCTGAAGTAGTGTGACAGCCTGCACAGATGGTGTTGGCAGCTGTGGGAACCAGGTGCGGATTTGGACCTGCTTCAGGAAGTCGACCGTATTGTTAGGACCATGTACACATTCTCCAGAGAGGGGCACAGAAGAAAAAGGGAGGAGGCAGGAGTACCAGCTGTCCCTCTGGTCTCCCTGGCTTGGCACACTCCTGATGTGACCTTCATGTCACCTATATAAAAGCCTGGCTCTGGCACCATCTCTCCTGGCCGTGAGAAGTCACGGGGCCATAGTGGGGACAGAGACAGAAAGTTAAATACTCATCGGAAGCACAGGAAATAGTAAACAAATGCTCTCCTCTCTCCCCTGCCTCCCCCATTTCAATTAGGTATGTAAATATATTCAAATACTCTGCCTCATACGCCCTAGGGTGGTGCTGGGACTTTGCTGCCCTAGGCAAGATGGGGAAAAAGAGCCACAAAGGCACCCACCCCCTCACAGCTTACAGACCCTCCCATTATAGACTCAAGGAAATATTGCACTGCCCTAGGCAACCACCTGCTCTTCCTGTAAAATCCGTCCCTGGAATGATTTGATTCATCTCTGCCCGGTGGATCCGTATCGCACGTAGACAATCTACAATCTAAGGTCAGGGCAGAAAAACAATTCAAATGTGTTCTAATATGAAAGGGAACATCTACCCCCAGATGAGACTGCCTTGATGTTCTCGTTAAACCATAGATATTTAGTTCTGTGTCTAGCTGTCATATTTCCTCTGGGATTACAAATTCTAGAAAGCTGATTAGAAAGAAGGAAAGAAGGAAACTGGAATAAAGTTTTTCCCAGCAATGAATTTTAGCTCTTTCCCCCTCCTTCCTGGCCCCTTTACCAATGTTCTTACTGGATTTTTAACGCATGCATTGCAAGGTGTTGGACCTGACCAATCGCTGTACAGGTTTTTAAAAACCCTTTAGAAAAAAGACACAAAGTGATTGCTGCCTAGGATGGTCTCGGTGTTAATGGACATGGTGTGCACACACATATGATGCATACTCTGTGTGTCTGAAGTGGCCACAGATGTCAGTGGGAGCCAACTCAACATGCAAACGATGCCTTCACACCATTTGTATAAATATACGTCATAGATCAAGCCAGCAAACATTTAAATAAGATAGATTCTGTGTGCCTACTTT
Source organism: Canis aureus (assembly GCF_053574225.1). Classification (NCBI taxonomy): domain Eukaryota; kingdom Metazoa; phylum Chordata; class Mammalia; order Carnivora; family Canidae; genus Canis; species Canis aureus. The sequence goes on from NC_135627.1 coordinate 3,579,031, forward strand.
GACACACACATTGAGATAACATCCGGAATGGCCAGGTCGGCATTCAGAATTCTCAGACCCCTGTTTCAGAGCCAGAACCGGGGAAGGAGGGAACAGCCCACAACCTCCTCACCACCCTGGGGTTTGCATCCATCCAGTTTCCACCCACAAACAGCCCCCTGTCGGTCACCCAGGGCTGAGGAACCCTTCGGGAAGATGGACGTGGGTGTGCTCACAGTCCTTGGAAATGAACTCAAGGCCATTTCCTCAGAGCGTCGCATCCCCTGGACTACAGTGTGCGGAATACCCAAGGAAGTGTGGCTCCAGGGGGCCATGTCCCCTTGGCCCATTAGGCATCTCATCCCTTTAGAAGGAAAAGGGGTGGGGAAGAACCAGGAGAGAGCATGTTATGCATTAGGCCCGTGACCGGGACATCCCTTGCCCAAGCCTAAGAGTGACACTCTAGTGGCCAGTCATCTTTGTTGGCCTCTTACAGGCTTGACTGTGGGAACAGCTCTGCCCTTAGTCCCTACTCAGGCCACACACCTGATACTCATTATCTGACTTATTCCTGACAAGCTCTGCAAAGCGGGTGTTGTTCCCACCAAGGAAAGGGACTCTGGAGGAATTAGCTCAGATGCTGGCAGGTGCAGAGCAAGGCCTTGGCCCGGCCATGCCCGAGTGGGGCCTGCCCTCCTCCCTGCTCTCCTCCCCACCCCATGGACCAGGGACCCTGTGAGGATGGCCTAGAGATGGGAGGTGCAGAAGTGAAAGCCTGCAGCTGAAGATTCTGGTAACAGTCTTGAAGAAAATAAATAAAGTATTAGTGAGTGGAGAACAAGAGAAGGAGGAGCAGGGTTGTTCATGAAGACAGAAGAACAGAAGATCCGCTGCAGGCATTTCCTTAGAATAGTGAGGCTCCGTGGCCAGAGTGGGAGGGATATCCAGGCCCCGTTTTGACCCACAGACCGGCCTGTCACCCCACCAGCTGTCCTCAACAGGATCCTGGCACAGCACGGGCACCCCTCGGCCTGACCAGCCCTCCGCTGTGCCCCCCAAGTTCCTCTAGCCTGTGTTTCCAAGAGGTTTCGGAGGCTGACGTCAAGCACCTGTTCTTCAGATTTTAACTGCTGTGGAAAGAGGCCTGTGCACCCCTTGTACAGAGCCAATTTACACTGGAAGCCTCAGAGTCGTGTCTGGAAACAGAACATCGAGTTCCAGGCCCTTCTGAAACACTGATTCTTATATTTTGATCTGTCGTTTAGAGTCCTGTTCCAAACCCTGAAAGCCAGCGTGGAAACGACGGTGGTTCCCAGCCAGCCTACAAGTCAGTGGCGGTGGCAGTGGTGGGGCTTTGGGTCGCGTTGCTATAGTAACCTCCAGCCTGTTTCCCAAGGTGACAATGGGGAAGGGATCAGGTTGCAAGGCCAGCCACCACTAACCAATGTCCTCTGTGAGGAACCCCGATTCCCCAGCACAGACTGGACTGTGGGGAGAAGCGTGCACCACAGCACAGCCCACAGTGCAGCCCCAGTTTGCAAATATTGGTTGCAAACGTCATCAAACAATCCTGTCCGTGTTATGCTTTCGTGTCCGCAGCGGGGAAGGGGCTGCAGCGGATGAGGGAGAGTCTGGAAAATTCTGGCTTTGTCTGGAGGTGGAAAAATCAGCATAGTGGATGAAAAATATTGCCTTCATTTCCCATCTGCCTTCTGCAGAGCCTTGTCCAGCATGTGCGGGGGTGGGGGGGGGAGCAGCTAAACTGGCACCAGTCATTCTAGCTGCCGGCACTAGGACCACCTGGCTGGGAACCCCAGGGAGGGGGGCAGGACAAGGAGGTGCAGGTGCAGGTGCTGCGGGTGCCGAGGTCCCCACAGCCTTTCCCTGCTGCCACCGAGATTTGGATCAAAGAAAAACGTGATGCAGTCTTCTTGTAAAATTAAATTGACTCAGAAAATGTAAGAACATCACACTTCTGGTTGAATCATCTGGTTCTGAACTAGATCCACTCTTTGCTTTTCAAAGACCACAAACACTGTCCTTGAAACATAATATTGATGCCATGATTATTGACGCGTGTGACACCAACAGGAAAGACTCCTGATTAAACCAAATGTGGAAATGGTGACCTCCTTGTCCGTTGCTTACATCATGACAACGTCAACAATTTGTCATCGTACGAGACAAACAATTTTGGATATGAACGAAAATCGAGGATGGTTGTGAAACCAAACCGAGGATTGTTAATGAACAGTTGGAAGAATAACAGAGATGTGTGCTTATGACTCATCCAGGCCAAAACAGATGATGAGTCTTGAAACTATGCACTGACAATTTGATTTTATACAATAAGACGGCACACGTTTTCCTCAATGCTGAGTGGGGCTCGCTGTGCTTGCGTGGGGGCTGACGGGCTGTGGCGTGGGCCTCTCAGCCTCTCTTGCCTCCTCCTCCAGAGCATCAGTAGAAGGAGGGGTGGGCTTCAGTGATTTTTGGCCTTGGCCGCACCATGCAGACACCTGGGGAGGTTTTTTCAGGACACGATGCCAGAGTCCTGTCCCAAGCAAATTGAATTGGAGTCTCCAGGAGTGAGCCCAGGACGTGTGTATTTTTTTAATAAGCTCTCCAGATATTTCTAATTTCATCCAGGATTTAGAACTACTATATGAGATAAACTCTTAAAATCTCTGTTAATCCTGAAATAATGTGTTCTAGGGCAGTGGTTCTCACACTGTGTGAGTGCCAGAATCATCTATAGGGCAAACACGGGTTGCTCAGGTTGCCCTCTCGTTTCTGGTTCAGTAGGCTTGGGTTGGGCCTGGCAATTTGCCTTTCCGTCAAGTGTCTAAGTAGCTCTGATGCTGCTGCCTGGGGACCACACCCTGAGAATTTCTGCATTAGGGCATATTTACTCAAAAATGTACATCTTAACATATTACACAGAAACAGTTTTCACTGATATGCATGACAGTTCGGTGTCACAGCATTGCAACCTAGGACATCGCAGACCTCCTCACTGAAATGACTGCATTTCCATCTCTGGTCAATGGTGAAATAGCCTGGCTGGTAGGAACAGGCTGGTGTTACAGTCTCTTGAGGGGATACTTTCTGGAAGTTTCTGGCAGGCAGTCCTTAGCTTCACTGCTCTGCCTTCGGTATCTGAATAACTCTGGAACATGCCCAGTGACAGTGCTCGGAGCGGTTTGAGCCACACCCAGTGATTGCTCTAATTAAACCATCATCAGCTCTGTTTTGCTGTTATGACGTCTGTCCAAAACCAATGTGTCTGTGATGGGTCCAAGGCACCAGGGTCATTTTGGCTCTCTCGATGCTGCTCAGCTGGCACCATCTTCAGAAAGGAGAAGTCACGAGTCCGCAATCTTAGTACCTGTGGGTCTTTCTTTCCCATGACGCCCAGAACCTGTCCGTGCACTTGCTTATGGCCCTGGCTTTGAAGTCAGCATAAATATGCTCAGGTAAGGGGCTGCAGCCTCACTTGAGCTGTTTGCCTTATCTCCCCTGCCCCACACTTCTGGGCGCCTGGAAGGGTCCCCGTCATGGAGTCAGGGCCACATGGCATCCTTGGCCAGCGAGTTATGAGCACCGTGTCCTCGTCCTTGAAGGGCCAAGCATCCAGCGCTGTTATGAAACACCCAGAAGGACGCACCTTTCCCCTGGTCACAAGTGCCAGTGTGTTCCTGCTCTTAGCCTCAGCTGCAGAGTGAGGACAGGGCTGGCAGGAGCAGAGAGCCCCCTCCCCCCACCGCCCGGCCGCGATGGACAAGCAGAGGCAGAGGCCAGCTCAGAGTCCGGGCCGCTGCTGCCGCAGAGCCAAGCATGTCCCAACAACGCTGTGTCCTAGAAAGGTCTCCTGCACTGTCCACACCTCTGCTCTCATCTCTCCTTTTGGTATGGATTTCTGCCTTTTTGACAAAGCCTTTGATATCTGCTACTCTGAAAAGTTGATCACAACCTGGAGCTCTTCAGTTTTAAAACTATTTAACGTCCACAAGGGAGCATACAGCTTGAGCTCTGGTTTCTTCGTTTCCACAGCAAATTTTTCTTCAAGAGCATGTCACATGAGAGACACACAGAGAGGCCTTAAGGAGACACATGACCTTGATTTCAAAGGTCTGTAAGAGTTCCAGTGAATTGTCAGATTCCAGATTAGCCTCTGCCTCGACCTGGTGCCTTTCATGTTTTCTGATACGTGCTGAAAACCCTTCTTGTGCTGGGGAATATTCTTCTGTAGCTTCTTTGTGTGAGGCTGCTTCACTTACTGCAGCTGGTTCTCTGATGAACTTGTTTGGAAGGGAGAATTCGCTGTTTTTATGGCAATGCATCAAGGATAAAACCTGTATATTTTATGTGGGGCTTCCTCCGAATGTACAGGTGGGTGGAATCGCTCCCTGAGTGGCTCCTAGGGCGTGGCATCAAATTAAGAGCTTTACATGGTCATTGAACCTTCAAAACACATTAAGACAGGAATGTTAGTCTTCATTTTACAGATTAGGCAAGAACCGAGCCTCAGAAGGGCAAGTGTGCTGCCTTAGGTTGCACAGCAGGGGTAGGTTTGGAATCCAGGTCCACGGGAGCACAACCAGGGGCTTTTCCTAGGACCTGTACGGTGACCTGATGCTCCATAGCATTGAGAAAGGTGTTCCCACCTGCAGGCCTCACCTTTGGGAGGGTTTTGTAGTTACTATCCCTGACACTAGTACCTCTGCTTGTCAGGACAGGCATGTTTCCTTCTGAGATAATGATGGTGGGAGATGAAATGCTTATCTTTTCCCTTTTGCATTCAAAACGGCTTATTATAGACAATGGGGAGAAGGATGGACCAAAGTGACCCTCTGCTGTGAAGCAGACAGAATTGCTTCCTTTTATTTTTTTAAGAGTTTTAAAAAATGTATTTATTCATGAGAGATGCAGAGAAAGAGGCAGAGACACAGGCAGAGGGAGAAGCAATCTTCCTGTGGGGAGTCCGATGGGGCACTTGATCCCAGGACCCTGGGACGCCCTGGGCCAAGGCAGATGCTCAACTACTGAGCCACCCAGACATCCCAAATTGCTTCATTTTAAACATGTAGAACCCACACCATCCTACTCTATTTCTGAATTTGCAGGAGCACATAGATAGCTAATGTTCCAGCCACATTCTTTCGGTGGTTTCTTTCCGCAAGGGTGTTGAGTATTTCTCATCAATTTACAAATAAATGGAGAATTCTTAATGAATGATACAAGCCGATTTCTGCCAGGGTTCTGAAGTGCAAAATACAGTCCTGGGTGCGGGAAGTTAATGTTCTCCCTGAAGGCTGGAATGGTGGAGACTCACCCCAAGCAGTTCTCAAAAATAATAGCCCATAAGACTAGTCTTGTTCGTGACCATCAGCGGCATATTATTTTCTCTGAAGTCATTGTGTCTAACTCACTTTAGGTATCTGTAATGGGCACTTTCAGACTGTAGCCCAAATGGAAATGATGATCTACTCAGCCATGCCATAGCGGGAACCACTCAGAGCAGGTTGGTGAAAGTACAATTATCTTAATACACTCCTGATCCCAGTCTAATTTGCAGGGGCATATGTCTATTTTCATTTTATCCTGAGATAATCCCATAAGACAAAGCTTTTACACTGGAGGAAGATTCTACTATGAAGGATGAAGGGCCCTGCTGTGTACTGTGGATTCACGTATGGGGGGCAGGCTCCGTGAGGCTGTGCTATTCTGAGCCCCCAGATCCCACATATGAGACAAAGAAGCCCAAACACTCTTCATTGTTTCCCACTCAAGGTGGAGACATCCAGCTAATTATCAGCTTCCATTTGACCAATTCATTAGAGAAACAAAATTAATGCTTATGAAATTCAAGAGGCAGCTTTGTGATTCTCTAAGAGGACTTGCTCGTCAAAACCAAATTCCTAGAAAACAGAAATAAATACAGCTGAACTGAAGACCTTCAAAAAAATACCGCCAAACGATGATTGGTGTTGGGGTTTGGAGAAGGGAGAAGAAATACATTCTTTTGTCCTCGACCAAAGTGGACAATAAAAATTGTTTTGAGTTTTTGTCTCTGAATAGTTGAACCGTATGGAACAGTTTTGGGTTATTTGGGGAAGGGAGTCACTGTTCAAGCTTCTGCTACAGTTTGGAAATAAGGATACAACCTTTAGGGAGAGGGTGACTTTCATTTGTGTGCAGCACCACAACCGGCCATCAATTCTCTGATAGGAAGAGAAATGATCTCTTTACTGAGAGATTTCCAGCGGGTTAACTGGAGGTGAGGTTGAGACTATGCCACCCTTCCTCACTTGAATATGTTACTATTTAAAATTACGTTTAGGGCAGCCCAGGTGGTTCAACGGTTTAGCGCTGCCTTCAACCCAGGGCCTGGTCCTGAAGACCTGGGATCAAGTCCCACATTGGGCTCCCTGCATGGAGCCTGCTTCTCCCTCTGCCTGTGTCTCTGCCTCTCTCTCTCTCCCTGTGTCTCTCATGAATAAACGAATAAAATCTTTTAAAAAAATAAAATAAAATTACATTTATTGATGCAGAAGCACAGCCCAAAGAAGCAGGCACCAGGCGGCTGATGGGAGAACACAGGGCTGTGCGCTTTTCCAGAGGCTGTTCTGCAGGTGGCCGACTGCTAAATGCTGTGTTCCCCTGGACTGACTCGCTCATGCAAGCAGAGTGGCAGAAACTAAGCTTCCCTTGCAACATGCTCAGTGGGGGTTTGGTCGTTTGTGGGCTGATAATTTAGGTCACTGCAGCTATCTGTATAGACTGGAACCAGCTTCCACCCGGCAACCACTTTTTGCTCTATTATTTAAAGAGATAATGGTTTCAAAATATATAGAAACTTGACTTCTCTACCTTTTACTAACAATATGCAGCACAGACGTACCCCAATTTTAACCTCTCTCTCCTTCCTTCTCTCTCCTCCCCCCTCTCACACACACACACACACATAAATCAACAAATTACAGATGGCTAGGTACACACAATTTCCTTTCATTTGTAAATATTTCCAATTTAGTTTTTTCTTTTCTTCCCTGTTTTTTTTTAAATATTTTATTTATTTATTCATGAGAGACACACAGAGGGAGGCAGAGACATAAGCAGAGGGAAAAGTAGGCTCCCCACTGGGAGCCTGATGTGGGACTCGATTCGAGGACCCCGGGATCATGACCTGAGCCAAAGGCAGATGCTCAACCATTGAGCCACCCAGGCATCCCCTCCCCAGGTTTTTATTTAAATTCTGGTGAGTTAACATATAGGTTAATAGTGGTTTCGGGAGTAAAATTGAGTGATTCATCACTTCCATGTAACACCCAGGGCTCATCCCAAGTGCCCTCCTTCATGCCCACCCATCACCTAACCCATTCCCCACCCACCCCTCCTCCAGCCACCCTCAGTTCGTTCTCTATAATAATTTTTTTCTATTTCAACACCACCAAAGGATGAGACATCACTAAGAAACTCATTGTCTTGCATTGCCCTAGAACTCACATGCAACTATTTCCAGGGGTAATAACCAGAGTCTTGCAGGGGTGTCAGGGGTAGTTTGAGATCTATTAAGATCTATTCTGACATCCCTCCCTCTTCAGCCATAGCTGACATCTCATTTTGTGAATAGCCCCCTCGTCCATGGAAATAGAACCTGATGAATGGATGAACGCTTCTCTCCACTCCACCCTCCTTTCTGGTGAGGAATAAAGTGCTTCTAGGAACATGCCAGTCCACTGGACTAAGCCTACATGACAGCAAACAGGTTTTCAGCACTTCTTTTCAGACAAACCATGGTGTTCTGACATGAAATATGCTCATGCCTTTTATTTTCCATACTGTTTTCAGAACACTGGCTTCTACCAAAGAGAAAAGATTTTTGGTTTTTTATTCACTTTTATTAGCCACTAGTGGAAAAGTACCAGGATAGCTTATTTTGACCATCCTGATTGGCTCTGTGTCATCCTGTGAAATGACATTCTCAGTGATAGATGTGAAGAACACGTAAGGACGCTGGCTGTGTTTAGGTAGAAAAAAGAGAAAGCACTAAATGAAAAAATTCTTTATTAGGATAACCTCTTGATTCTACATGACTCTAAATAGCTGATTTGATTCATTATTTTCTCAAATTTACTTAATTTTGTCCTGAATTAGCCAAAAGTTTTCACATCCTATAGAGACCACCTGTTCACCATAACTACCAAGCAATTACTATTTATCAGTATGCTCTCTTGCTACTCAAGAAGCATCCCAACCATTATTATTCATTATAAACTCAAAGAATAACAAAATAGCCACTTGATGTAGTGAGGAAGAATGAGGGGAAGGAATTAATTTAAGGGATTGGCTCTTACAATTCTGGAGGTTCGAGTCCAGAATCCACAGGATTGGCAGGCAAGCTGAGATCCAGGGACGAGATGCATATGTGGTTATTTCTGATCCTAGAAACATCAGTCTTGTCATCTCCTGATAGGAGGATCATCCCAAACACATCTTTCATAACTCCTCAGGCAGATCCTGAACAGATGCTGAGTTTCCCCCTGAGGGGCACACACCACGTGTCCCATCACCTTGCAGGGAGGGGCTGCATAAGAGGAGCTCTTGAGGCCCAGGACCCAACTGTGCTGGAATCCTAAGCCTGAGTTCCAGTATCCAGTTCTCAGTAAGATCCTCAGCTCATCATCTCCTGTTGGGATGCACTGAACAACATTCCTGCAGGGTTCAGGACACTAGCAATCTGATCTGTATTAGACATTAAAAATTTCATTAACTTCTGTCACAGGAAATGAGAGAAGTAAGAAATATCCCAAAAACACTCTTCCTTGGCCCCCTTTGTAGAAATAATTCAATTCCCCTTAATCATCAGGATCGATCACTGGAGCCAGTACAGTAACCCCCTCCTTTGACTACTGATTCACTGGCATGAGAAGTGAAAGTGGCCAGAGGTAGTCTTGCCATCTGTTTATGAACCACTGGTCCAAAAATGCCCAGTGGAGGCATTCCTCTGGGAACTAAGACCTATAAATCATCACAGTCCAAAATTGCAAAGACAAAAGGTAAAATATTATAAGTTAAGTATTAGTAAGAGAAAGAACAATAGGGCACCAACTCTTCCTTGAGTCCCTGAGTCCTGGTATTACCACATCTTCCTTGCTGACTTGGAGAGCATATGCCACATTCTATAGGACACGAGCCCAGCACATTGTGACTGGCCACATAGTCGCACCAAAACAAACTCTTCCACAAGCTATTGACCTGTCTTATCAGGTCAGCTGCTTCAAGGTGACGAGGTACATGATAAGACAAGTGAATTCCATAAACAAGAGAAAATCCCTGCACTTTGTGATAAAATGAGCTTCCTAATCAGAAGCAGTGCTGAGTGACATACCATGATAATGGAAAATGCATTTTAAGTAAGATCCTAGACAGTGTTTTTGGTAAAGCATTACAGGCAATGAGAACAAAGTGACTTCCCTTCTTTGAAGACAGAGTCTTATTTTAATCAACTTTCCAGAAAATGCATGTCTTATTCCTCAGGAAATGGTTTCCTCAGGTACTAGGGACTCAGGATTGGTCTGTGGGCAGAGTGGGCACTTAGCGGTGCCTAAAGTCAGATTAATCCCAGTGAATGAAAGTCCATATAGCTGAGCCCATGCATAACCTCCATCCTTGGTGTCATGGTCACTTTGTTCATGAGAAAAATCAAGGCCATTCCACCTCAAGTTTAGCATTAGCACAAGTACAGCCTTCTTAGGCCCCTGTGAATAAGAGCTGAACTTTATAGGAAAAACTGCAGAATGAATCCCATATCAGAAAGACAACAGAGCCCACGCCCGTGGTAGAAAGTCCCATATTAGAATGAGAACAGAGCTCAATGCCCTTAAGCCCCATAGACAATGTAAACAGAACTTGAGAAATTGCCCCAACATGCCCCAGACCCCTGGGACCTAAGAAATTCCATCATGTCAGCCTTCCGAATTTTACGAATAGTGTCTTACTGAAGTGTTTGGTGGGAGTTGATATTCCTGCTGACCAGATCCAATAAGCACAGAACCATCAATACCTGGCATGATGTCCTGTGGGGTGCAGAGGTGGGCAAGAGCTCTGCTGACCAGAATATGAATGTAGTTTGAAGTATGAAAGAGAACGTAGATTGCTACCCCTACCACCTGAAAGCAAACCTTTGGTGATCTTTATCTACATGTTTAGAGAAGAAAAAATGCATCTGTCTTATCAAGAGCTACATACTAGGTGCCCTGCATGTGCTAGTTTCACCCAACAATGAAACCACATCTGGAGCGGCAGGTATGATGGGGTCACCTTTGACTAAGATTATGATATTCTGTTGTCATTATCAAAAATATGCACAGGCCCAAGAGGTGAGCTGAATAAAGATCTGGAAGAAATTACCATCCTTCAAATCCTTGATCATGGTACTCATCTCTGCAACTTGTGCCAGAAATGCAATATAACATTGTTTTCCTATTTTAAGTAGTAGAGAAAGAGACCCTAATCATCATATTGAAATAAATTTTCCAGGGCTTAAATTATGACTATTTGGATATGTGCAGTTTTAGAAATTTTTCCTTATAAAATGTACCTTTCTTGGCACTTTTTAGGTTTTTAATGTGAAGATTTATTTTTCTTCAAGGCTTGAAAACTGTTTTACTGTTGTCTCCATTTGTAGTTTAAGCTGGACTTTGAAATCTACCCTCCACAATTTCAGCACTTTTTGTTGTTGTTCTGTGTTCTAGGTGATTTTTTTTTCCTAATTCTACCATTTTACCCATTCTCTTTTCACAGTTTCTACTCTACTATTTCTCTACTCTATTGAACTTTACGTATGGTGACTGTATTTCATTTCCAAGATTTCCATTCAGTTTTTTTTAATGTATCCGTTTTTATTTAACAACTTCCTTTTCCTGTCTTAACAATATTATTCCCTCTCATCTCTCTTATAGCATTTTATATACTGATCTAGAATTTCTTAGGTTGATTCGTTATTCTGTTTTCTTTGGTGTGAACTCTCCCATCATTAAGTCTGATGATGACTTCATGACAATGGGTTTCTTTGTGTTCTTTGTAAATGTTGATTGAGATCTTTTCCTGTACAGCACAGTTTTCCTGTTTACACCTTTTTCCCCTCTGCATGTACCTCTTTCTTACTGTACATTCTTAGTCATTTCTTCTTTTAGGAATTCTGAGCCAATTACACATTCCCACATCTATGTACAATGCTACCTAGTTCCCTTTCTTACGCAGTTGTTTCTTATTTTTTCATGAGACATAGACAATATCAAGTTTCTATCTGCAATATCAGACAGACAGGTAGAGCTATGTCAGCCCAAGTTCACTCTCATTGAGCTTATTTCTCATCCCTTGGCTTCACACAAGCAGCTTATTTCTGCTCTTCAGCAATACTTGTCACTGATTCTTGCACAGCAGTGAAACTCCAGCCCCCGTGTTCACTTCCAGACCTTATTTCCATGGGTAGCGCAGCTTTGTTTTCCTCCCTAGCATTGTCTACCTATTTTTTTTTAAGATTTAATTATTTATTTGAGAGAGAGGGAGTTCGTGCAAGTGGGGGAGGGGCAGAGGGAGAGAATTTTCAAGCAGACTCCCCACTGAGTGCTTTAGGAGCCCAAAGTGGGGCTCTATCCCAGGACCCTGAGATAATGACCTGAGCTGAAATCAAGAAGCAAACACTTAACTAACTGAGCTCCCAGGCACCTCATCACTGTCTATTTCTGATCTGTAAGGATTTTGTTGTTGTTTTGGAGCAGAGATCAATATAAATGCATACTTCATATATTATTATTTGGAGAAGAACTGGGGAAAATGGAACCCCAGGTGTCATTTCCTATCCAGTTTTCATTTATTTTGAATCAAGGAAATACTGAACCAACTAAAGTGAGTTATATAGGTAGCTGACTCTGGAGGGTAAGTTGAAGTCAATTTAGTTGATTTATAGGCATACTTTTCAGACACTCATTATTTCTTGGGTACTTTAACCAATAAATACAACTCAAATGGATTCAAGCAATAAATAAATAAATAAATATTACATTTACATCGTTGTAAAACCTTCAGGAATAGCTGAATCCAGAAGCTCAAAGTCATTGAGTCTCCTTTTTCCGTGTTGGCTTTACTTTTGCATGTTTTACTATCTCGGCACATCAAGGAAAATGTCCTGAGAATTCCAGAATTAACATGGCTTTATTGCTCAGAAAGATAAATACTCCCTCACCTCTAGTAATCTCTGTGTTCAGGGATGTGGAATACTCAGTTGTCCTGCTTAGAGGAAGGGCTGAGGAGGAGAACAGCTGTCCCATAAGAAGTAGAACTTTTCAACATGCGAGCAAGTAGCAACGAGAAATCCTCATTATTTTGCTCCCTCAGTCTCATATTCCTGTTTGTTTTTCTGAACAAATATGTTTTCTTTGAGAATGCATTTCTATTTCCCCTTCAGTTTTTAGTTTGTCGTACTAAGCTTATTTTCATAATGTATAACTTTCATATGAACTTCTTTTCAAGTATGTATTTTAATTTTTTTTGTTTTTTCTGTTTCAAAATGTATAGTCTAATCACATTTTTTTTGTCTAATCACATATTAAATAAATATTATCCACCTTTGTTTACTTTTGAGGGGAAGGGTCTTCCTCCCCTATAATCCTGTGATAATTCCTGGAAAGATAAGGGTGGGGTGAGGTCATGGGCTGTACCGAAGGATAAAAAGACCTTGAAAACCCAGTGTGCTAAGAATTGAGGAGCTGAGGTGTGAGAGTCCTCGAGCTGCGGCTGGGGGTCAGGTCCTTTCCTCTTCTCACATTAGTAAACATCAAAAGCCATGATTCCAAATTTTTGCCTGTGGTCTTATTTTCACAATAATGAGCTGTGTGATGTATAGATCTATTAGGTGTATACAAGGCAATTCTTAAACATCCCCAGGCAGATTAAGAAGTAGCATCCCACCCTGAAATGCACAGTCACTTGTTGTCTGGAGTTTCAATTACAGCTCATTGCAGTGCAGGGTTGAAAGTGTGGTGACAGACACGTTCTCAGGGCAAGGAGGTGCAAAGGGCCAGAGACGGTGCCAGGAGGGACAATCTACTTCAGTTCCGCAACATCAGGGGATGCTTCTTGGAGGAGCAGCCACTCCATTTTGTTATTGTTGTGAGACAGATATAAAATGTAAGACATTTGTAAAGCACAGCCTTGGTACAGCCTAAGTCCTCAATTAATGGTTACAGTCACTAATGAAATATTCTTTAAAACACTGGGAATATATATAGTGCTAACATAGGAAAATTTCCCATACTTCATCCCAAAGATGATCCAGACCTTTTCTCTAATCTAGAATCTGGGCTCATTTCTGCTTGTTTTGTTCTCAACAGGCCCGTGTTTTGGGGGAAAGGAGGTCTGCTTAATTAGAGAGAAGTGTGCAATTTTGGCTAGTGGTTAAACACGCCCTACAGTGGGGCTCATTCCAAAGTTAACAATTATCTCAAGACAATATTTACCTTATCAGGGGGAGTTGTGCTGTTTGCCTGTTCCTACTGAGCCAAACTCAAAACAGGCAAGATAAATGTTAGCTCTTCGGAGAGCCGCTCTACAGAGCGAGGAAATGATGGGGATCAACGTTGTCTCATGTGATATTTGGATATTCACAGGGACCTTGTCTCACTACAATATGTGTCTGATTGATCGTTTCCAGAATGCCGCTTCTACACCCACACGTTTTTCTCCCAGATTGTGCCAGGCACTGTGCTAAAGGCTTGATCATTTTCTTCTGCTAAAAACAAGTGACATTTTCTGAAAACATTACCAAGACGTGACTGTATTGAGTGTTTTTTTATTGATTATATTATCCAAGTATTTGCCCAACCTTCACTTAACTTAGTGCAATGTAAACACAGTCCCAGGACATGGGACACACAGCAGATCATAACCCGGGTCAGGGTGAAGCTCCCAGATAGGGCGGTTGACAACCATGGGGACAGCTCCGTCTTTAATACTGACTCTACAGCTGGGTTTTATATCTGTTACAGAAAAACCAACAAGACCTACAACTTTTCACCTAACTTCTGAGTTATCTTAAGGTGGAGGAGGCCAACCATCAAACTACTGTCCTCTTGTTTTGTTTTTAAAGACTTTATTTATTCATGAGAGACACTCAGAGAGAGATAGAGACACAAGCAGAGGGAGAAGCAGACTCCCCATGGGGAGCCCGATGCGGGACTCCATCCCAGGACCCCGGGATCATGACCTGAGCCAAAGGCAGATGCTCAACCACTCAGCCACCCAGGTGTCCCAAATTGCTGTCTTCTTTTTCTGGAATGTTGAGATACTTTATTTGGCTGTGATACACTGAGCTAGAGACTTGAATGAAAGAGACCATGAAATCTCATGTAGATCTGTAACCTGTCAGCCCCTACTCTGACCCTCTGGAAGAACAAGTCTCCCTTTTTCAGTGGGGTCCAGCTGTGGAGGATACAAGAAAGTATGGCAGCATTGTACTTCTCTGGAAGAATCTAATCCCTGATGAAAAGATTTATGGGGAAGAAGTAATTAGAGAATAATACAATTTAGTAGATAGTCAAGCACTTAACTGGCTCTAAATACAACTAGATTTATGAGAAGAGGTGTTGTACAAGTGCTGAATAAGAGAAGAGACTTTCTCAGAGAAGGCAAAAGTGGAGTTGGATTTGAAATACTTTGATTCCATATATATTAATTTTTGGCAAAGCTACATACATTTTTAATATTTAACATGTATGTGTGTGTAGCTTTACCAAAAGTTACTTGAGAACAAAACGCAACAGGAAGTATGACAGTGCCGTGCAAGGTGCTTTGTTACATACATGCATACCAGCACTATACGCTCCAACAACACTAAACTATGTGTGTACTCAAAAAAATGACCCTGGCAGATTGCCCCAAAATTATATTATTCTAATCCTTAACCTTGACCCCATGGATAAATCACCGTTTTTAACAATACCATTGTCTAAAATAATCGAATCCCAGATTTTGCTGGTGGGGTCCAGGACCTGCATTTTCTAAGGGCTTCTGAATCCCTTTTCAGGGATGATTCCAATATTCAGCCAGGGTTGGAACACACTGTTTCAGACAAGCTGTGCTCTATGTCAGATTCCCTCTGTCAAAGTTTGTCTTGCAGGCAAACCCCTGTTGACCCTTCAAAGCCCTTCACAAGATTAATCTTCACAATGAAGTCCTTGCTTTTTCCATCTTCCAAACTGCTAGTGAAAAGAGTCCTTCTTTCCTCTGTATCTTGACCTCAAGGGGGGAACAGGTGCATAGACCACCACCACTAAAGCAAAATAGCAGACACCCACAGAGCGCTGGGTGTCTGAGAGCCGGGGCAACATGGACCCATGTTTTCAACTCCAGAGTCCCTCCTGGGACCAGGCTGAACAATCCACTATGGGACTGTCTACAATCGCAGCCCTGCTTGCTCCTTCCCTACCTTGTCCTGCTCTCATGGGAACACACCCTTAATAAATCACATATGTCCAAATCCTGGACTCAGGGTTGATTCTGCAAGAACTAGACTTAACACATACATTCATAATAAGTATTACTTGGTCCAGGGGCGTGTGGAGCTGGTATCTACCAATTTACAAGAGCTAATCATGGACATGTTACCTCAATTCTTCATTTAAGGAGGTCATGTCGGTAGCTTGACACCAGCCGTGATGGGAATAGTTACACCAAAGAAATGAGCAGCTCCTACAAAATCAGGGCTTCTGCTCTTTCTGGAGAACCATTTGTTAAACATGTATTAGTACAACCCTGGTTATTACTATGGCTTTCTTAGCCATGAATAAGTGAGTAAGTAAAGCACATTTGAATTGAGATTCCCCAAACTTTTCTAACATACCTTTTTCTCTTTTCCATAAGTATCTTGGTTGACAGCAAATTCCTAAACCATTCCTGCCTTCCAAGCTTATCTCTTTTCCTTCACAGATTCTATTCACTGGAGTCCCTCCATCTTCTGCATATCCCTTAGCTTCCCTGGGCTCCAACTTCTAACCTTTAGTCATCTACATTGGTCCTCAGGAATATCAAATAATACTAATTTAGCATCCAGTACATCTAGAACTCAGTTACCTTCTGAGAACACGCAGAGGAAGGCAGGTAGTCCCTGGCACCTTGAGCCATGTTTCAGACCTTGCCATAGGATCCTGTAGAGCTGGATAAGGAGAAAGAAGTCTCATGTAGGGCACTGCTTGCCTCCCTCCTACCACACGATTTCAACCAGCACTACCCCGACCCATGCCCTGGGGAGAGTCAGCTCCTTCTTAGACTGGCTATGTATCTAAGTACTGGAGCCCCACGAAAGGTTCTTGTGCTCCTACCGAGTATAAGGTCACAGTGGGCTGAATGTAACAGAAAGTGGAGGAAACTGTCTGACTTTGTCTGGAAGTCAGGTGTATTCAGAAAATCAAAGGGTTAACAACCTCAGCCATCTGCAAGATGGAACAGGAGCGATGATATACATGTCTTCTGATAAAACTTCCCAACACCTTCCCACTCCCCTGCACCTTTTTCTACAGAGCTTCCAGAAAGCTCTTTATGATGATGGACTGTCAATGGCACAGAGAGAGGGAAGGATTTGGAGAAATAATGTGAGTAGAAGCTGTGAGAGCAGATGTTGGGTGAAGAAATTTTATGAATTAATTTTAAGACAATCCTGAATCAGTGTAATAAGTGGTTCGGTCATGTTTTTGGCAGTAGATGTAGAGCAGAATTGCAGCTCGAGACTCCAGAGAATAAACCAGAGCTTCCACGTCAGAGCTTGTAAGCTCAGCACAGAAGGTCAGGGCCAGAGCTGGAAAGATGCTCGTATTGCAGGGCAGGGACTTTGGGACTTTCCAAGATGCCCCAGGCCTTAGTCAAAGGTGTGAAGTTACCCATTAGGAGCAGATGTGGGCCTGCTCCCTCAGACCTTTCCCTAACTCATTAGAAGATCCCTGGTTGGCGCAGTGGTTTAGCGCTTGCCTTTGGCCCAGGGCGCGATCCTGGAGACCCGGGATCGAATCCCACGTGGGGCTCCCGGAGCATGGAGCCTGCTTCTCCCTCTGCCTATGTCTCTGCCTCTCTCTCTCTCTGTGTGTGTGACTATCATAAATAAATGAAAAAAAAAAAAAAAGAAGCTTGTGTTCCTATGTCATAATTTCATGTCCTGCGTGGGATCAGCCTCACCACCATCCAGACCCGCAAGTCTTCCCTCCAGCTTCCCCACTCCCTCTGCTTCCTGCACACTCCACGCTGCTGTGTCTCATGGGACCTCTGCTCCCCATTGAGTCTCCCCAGTGGGCCCTGGTCCACCACCCCACTGAACCCGCCGCTCTTGCAGGGTGCTCTGCTGCTGCTCAACCACTGACACTGTGCTTCAGCTTCCAGCAGTGCCCACCACACTCCTTTACTCCATGCTGGAGGAGGACATTCTGGTCTTTCTCCTACTTCTCAGTCTCCTTTGCTGGGTATCCTGCATCACGCCACCTTCCTCCCATGCGAGTGTTCCAGGATCTCGTGCATGGTCCCCTTCAACCAGTGCATCAGTGACTTCAGTGACTTCAACCAGGTGCATCCTCAGTGACTTCAACCAGGTGCATCCTGCTGAACACCGCCCACACCCCTAGGATTTCTAGATGTCTGTGCAGTCCACACTCTCCCAAAGCCCGGGTCACATTCCACTCAGATGCCCAGGAGCCCTTGAGCCCTAACACCCCACATAGAGCCTCTGCCTCCCTCACACGCCCCACTGCACACATACACCTTCCTGTGGCCTCTCCCATCTCAGGCCACCTTCCTTCTACTTGGTCACCTTTGACCTTTCCTTTTTTTCATCTAATCCATCAAGAAATTGATTTGACTCTACCTTCAAAATATATATATATATCCAGTATCTGACCTCCTGGTCTCCCCGGGGAGTGCCCTGGCCAGAGCCACCTGCCCATCATGCAGGATTAGTGATCCGGCTTCTGTGGCCCTTCTTTACCCCCAGCCATTCATCCCTACCCAGTGCTCAGTGCACAGGCCACTCCTCTGCTCACAGCGCTCCGGTGCTCTCTATTACTCCCTGCCACCAAAGTCCCTACAACAGTTGTCCCAGTCTTGCCTGGTCTGGCCTCTGGAAGGTCTCTGATCTTCTGTGTCTCCCTGGAGTGTGTCAAACCTCTCCAGGGTTCTTGTAGCTTCTCAAACCTAGCAGGAGGCTCCCTCCCGAAGCTTCTGCACTGGTCTCTCACTGCTTGGAACTTCTCCCAATTAGCACCTTCCCAGGGAGGCTCTCTACACCAGTCTGTTGCAATCCCTCCCCCCTCGGGGCTGCCACTGTCACTCTCCTTGCCTTGTTTTTCTCCCTAGCCTTTATCACAGTCTGGCAATTGTGTAAATTTGCCTTCACTCCTTGGTGCTATTTGATTCCCGAGTTGGTGCTGAGTTTTAATAGCAAGAGATAATGCATTATCTGAATTTATTTGACGCCTGAATTTCAGATAGCAAGTAACGAGAATTTGGATAACAAGAGATTTGTCCAAATATTTACCTCTGTATGTGTAGCTCTGAGTTTGTGTAGCCAGAGATACTTATTAAGGTTACTTATTTATTTTGTTGATTTCTCTCCCCAATCTGAACATAAATGCATGGAATTTGCCTGTTCTGCTCAATGCAGCGTCTTCTAGCACAGTGTCTGACACAGAACAGACATGAGATAGGTACTTGTTGGCTCATGGAGGGAAAGAAGAAAGGAAGACACAAAGTAAGAGACCAACTGAACACAGATGGAGGTGGGGTTGGGGCAAAAGGGGAGTAGTCATAGTACACGAGTCCTCATGTCTCCTCCAGCCCTCAAACATGGGGCTTCTATGATTCAAGCCCTATTATTTCCAAGAACAAGGAGCAGTTTTAATCCCAAGATCAGGCATGAAGCACAAGTGCCATCTATGACCACAAGTCATGTCTACACAACCCTCTGGGTCTTGGAGGAACCCCATATTCCCAGTCCCCAGACTTAGTGGAATCCCATATCCCCAAAAAGGACACCTGTCCCTTCTGCAGGCACCCTTGACGCAGAGTGCCTGTGGGTGCCATGTCGCCCCTGAGATATACCTGTCAGAACCTGCTCATGAAGCCTGCAAAAGGAGCAAAGGGCCTGAGGGGGCCTCCTTTCCCTGGGGGATGACAGAGGCCATGTCCCTAGCCCTGGACACCATGGCCTGCAGCATACACAGGTGGGCTTTCTGTACCAGGGGCTCCTGTGACGTGGGCTGCAGCGAGTATAGAAAGCTCAGTGCTGTCCTCCTAACGATTTCTTGAGCTGCCTAATTTTTTTTAATATTCTTTTCTTGGGGGGCTTAAAATAGCCAGAGTGGGATTTGGTTTTTGCAGGTTAGAACCAGATCTGGAGGGAGAAATTTTTGTTTCTGTGATACTCCCTGTTTGCTCTGCTGGAAGGAGGCAGGGAGTAAAGTTCCCGGTAGTTTGGTCTTTCAATTCCGATTTGAAACATTTAAAGCTGAAATGCTTGATGTCCTTCGTAAATGATCTAACTGCAAAAAGTCATCTGGGCCAGGGTTTCTTATCCTTGGCACCATGGACATGTCGGGCTGGGTCATTCTCTGCTGGGCGCTGTCTGGTGCTGGGCAGCCTACCTGCAGCATCCCTGTTTTCTACCCACGGGTGGCCAGCAGCACCCCAACCCCATCTAAGAGAGCAGAATGCCCCCGGCATGTCCAATATCCCCCTGGGGCAAGAGAACCACTGATCCAGAGGCAGCTGGACATATTCTTTCCTTGTCCTATTAGGAATCCAGAGGACAGACCGAACCACGGGTGTTGTTCCTTGGATGTGAAATTCAGAAAGAATGGTTCCAGCCCAATGCATTCTTCATCGCTATATTAAAAATAAGACTAAACACCTCCTGTGAATCATAAATATTCTAAACTGGTTTATTGCTTAAATATGTATGATTTAGTTCCCTCTCTGTTATAAGAAATGCCATACTTAAGTATTATACATCATTTCTCGAAGTGACAGTAGGTTGCTTAAAGCTAAAATCAAGAGTGATACATTGAGAAAAGTATGCAATTGTGAATAAATGGTTATACTTTATGTTTTTCCCCTCCCCCTCAAATCAAAGTTTGTTTTCTATCCACCTATTCTTACCTAGGTCATATGTTCTGTTACTTTCGTGTTCATGCTATTCTTTGTAATATTGATCACTCCGTATTTTATATTGTATTAGAAGTTTTATTAAAGCCATTTATTTGTAATAAAAAGGTAAATGAGATATTTATAGCTATTTCATTTTTTAAAATACTATAAACACATATTACAAATCTAATAGACCATAACTAGAATTTTGACTTGTGGAAAATCTGTTCTTAACACAACAGAATTAGTGATTTTCCAGCTCAGCTTCCAAGATAGGATATGGCCACCAGCAATTTCTAAAGGTAAAAAAATTAGAAAACTATTGTTAATATTATAAATAATTGATTATCATTTATTACAAAATAATTACCTTTGAGCAATTATCACAGTTAACAAGTGATTGCTTTGGGATTACTGCTTAATTACTATTAAGCAGCAAAGTACATATGGCATATGAAATTCATTGTTTATTATTATTTTTACAAGCACAGATGGCTTAGTACAATCAGGAAGACTAATGGAGAGTAATCTTTTTTTAATGTAATTACCACATGAATATGTCAAATCATTTTTTCTTTTTGCTAACATTATAATGTTATTTTAATTAAGATGCTAAGGACAGTAATTTTTCCCATCTAACTAGACCAAAAGGAAAGGGAAGATATATACGAGATATTTTTAAAACTTTATTATAAAAACTATATTGCATAAATATTAATCCCACTGGTGCATCTAACCTTGCTTTTATCTTAGCTGAAAAAATTCCATATAAAAAATCTTATGATTCAGTGACAGTTCAATATATCATGAAAGTCTAATGGTCTGTATCAAGATAATAAAATGCATATTTGGGTGTGTGTATAGTTTTGGGAAGAATGGCAATAGAAAGAAAGAGGGCACAGTGCAGAAGATAATTTGGATTTCTGCGGGTCTTTATTAGACCAAGGAGGTTGTTCATAAAGAGAACGTATGGGTCTCCATTTTTTTGTGAACAGAGAAGTGTTAATGTAGAAATAAATGTAAGTTGTCAAATGTGGGGATGTCTTTCTATAGGGGAATTTCTGTACCACCGTATCTCCCTCCCAGGAACTCCAACTCACTTTACACTCCCCATGGCACAGCCGGACGTGAGTGTTGTCAGATCCAAGCCAAAGCAAATGTGCACAGAAAATACACCCATGCAGGCGTGGAGGCCTGGGGCTCTCTGGAGGGTTTCGGGCACATCTCTTCTTGGGGCCTGGGGACACAGGCATTTGGCTAAAGTCCCAGAGCACACCTGTGCCATCTATGGTTCGAAGTGGTCACGTGTGGAACACACATGGTCAGCTGACCTCCTGTTGGTTGTAGGAGGATTCACTTGGTCAAAACCAAATAGCCAGCTAGAAGTCTGGATCTCACGTGTGGTCACAATTATTGCTTTCAGCCCCAGATGGCTGCAAGACAGTGGCACAGGTGATCATTTCCCACTCTAGCACCTGATGGTACTGTCATCTCCTGATATGAGGCTCAGATCACAAACATGCCTTTCATGACTCCCTGTCATTGCGGTTGGTAGAGGTTTGCCAGATGACGTGGGTGCAGCCGGGGCTGGGAATCGCCGTGAGTAGCATGGGGATGGGTTGAAGTGCTCAGGTTGCTTCTCAGATGAACTTTTGGAGGTTTATCCTCTGGGGAGTGTGGAGGAAAGAGCAGAAGCAGACAGATTCCTCTAGCCTGAGCCAGAATCACTGGAGACTACATAAATCCTGGGGCAGGGCACACCATCAGTGGTGGAAGACAGGCGCTGCAGGTTGTCCCAGAAGCTGGAACTTGCTGGGCTCAGCCCAGGTGGGAATGGAGTGGGTCTTAGTGAGTGTTGGCATCCTTCCTTGTCTGGATGAGGGCTGGCTGGAGGGGTGTGCTGGGGAGGTGCTGGGGGTTGCAGAGCACACAGCTCTGAGGGATCCCATTTTCTGAAAATAGCATATGTGCTCTGCCTTTAAGTGGGAAGAAGTTCCTCCGCAGAACACAATTTCTGGCGGCTGGGCCTTGTCTTAGTAGAAGGAAGTAGATGTGTCCACCCTAAAGAGAAAAGCTCCACAAAAGCCAAACAAGGTGGTGACAGGACCCTAGAAACCAGGCTTTGAGCAGGACAGACTTATTCTGTCCAACATGAAGCCCCATGATGTACTCAGGAAGTCCCACTCGCTAATCAAAAAAACTTTTTAAAACCTGTAATTGTCCATCAGAGAAATGATGAGAAAGAAGTGAGCAGAATAACCAAGTTTCTTTTCCTGATTCAAGAAATCAAAATAAATAAATAAATAAGTAAGTAAGTAAGAAAGGAACAGAAAGGAAGAAAGAGAAGGAAAAAGAAAGAGGGAGAGATGGACACATAGAGACAGAGACAGAGAGACAGGCAGAGAGACAGAGACAGAGCTACAAATGACTATTGGGTCATTTAAGGTTGCTCTGCCAAGAGTCATCCATTCCAACTGAGCGACTTCTATTATATTCTAAAGAGAATTATGAATTCTTGACTTTAATAATGTAAAAAGGCCTTCAAATGGACTATTTTTGTTGGAAAACAATAAATGACAACTTACATAGGCCAGACTTCACCAGCCTTCGGCTATAGAGTGTGCATAGATGTTTATATTCCAGCTTTTGGGCCATGCAATGTCACCCGTCCACTTGGTAGACATTAGCTCTCTTCAAAGCATTTCCCGGCTATCTTTACAAGGTTTTGAGAGCTCACCGGCCAGAAATACTCCCCATGGTCTTCCCCTCCAGCTTCTCCTTTTGTCTCCAGCTTCTCCTGTGGCTGCCTCAAGGATTGATGACTCTGGGACTGCTGCTCTGCTAGGCCTGCCTTCAAGGCCAGGAACTGGTCTCAGGACCTCAACCAGTGTCTCCCACCACTGCAGGGGACAAATGTGCATTGCCATGTTGCTTGCATGAATTCATTCATAACTCAGATGGGCTCCACCAAGGCCAGGAGGGAGTCTCCACCCTTGTCCTGGATCCCAACATTCTTGATGATGCCCAGTTCACATAGCTGCCTTGAGAGGTACCAGCTAGTGCTTGCAGCCCCGGCATGGAGCTAGAGTTAGCACTCATTCCCCTCCCCCCTCCCCCACCCCTGATCCCTGTCCTATCTGAGTGCACAGGTCAGTGAAAAGATCCCGTGGCTGGATCCACTCCCAGTTGTGCCATGTGGTAGTCTGGCCCAAAGGCTTAGGTCTCATGGAGATGATGGATTTCTATCCATCTGTTCCATCCAACAGCTTCCCTTATTTCCTCCTTAGAAATTGTCAAACATTTAGAACCAGTGAGCAATACACTTTGACCCCAAATATAGGGTATTATTAAATTGTATGTTTTCCAAAATACAATCATCACTGTTCAGTAGAACCTCCTGTGATAGGGCAGTTGTCCTGTGTCTAGCCCACCCCCTTCACAAGATTCATCTACACAACACCATTGGCTAAAGCACAACAGGACCCCAAAGTAAATTATTTTTGGAGTGAATTGACACTGAGATAGTAAAAATAATGTTTCATTAATCTATTTATTGAGACTAATATTGCAATAATGAACATTTATGGAGCTATCTATCTCTTTGTGCCGGGCACTGTGGTAAGTATTTCGCTCTATTTTCTGTTGTAATCCTCATACTAACTACAAATTTTGTACTCCTGAACTCTCTTACTGCTAAGGAAACTGACCTTCCTCAGAAAACATTCCTCTATTTTCTACCTTTAATTGATGGGCCCATTGGAATGTAAGGTCCTAGAGAGAGGAGGGGCTGCCTTGTCTGCTCTGTCATCCTTATCCCTAGGGTAGAACCTGACAGAGTGACACTCCAAGGATGTTTGTTGAATGAATATATGAGTCAGGTTTTTAATTTGGGCCTGTCTACCTCTGATGTACACATGTGTTCGGGAGCACAGCTATACAGCCCATCAATTATTTATTTCAAATCATTGGGATTTTAAGTCTCAAAGGGCAGGGTCAGCAAAACTTTTCTGTAAAGGGCCAGACACTGTCACCTTTGCAGTGGGCAAGGTCTCTGCGTCAGCCTTGCAGCTCTGCTGCTGTGTGCCCGAGCAGGCATGCCCAGTAGGTCAGTGAGTGGGGAGAGCTGGCTGCCACAAGACTTTACTGGCAAAAGCAGACAGTGGCTGGATTTGACCCACAAACTAAAGTTCGTGGACTCCTGTGGGCCACCAGCAAGTGGTAAGTTTTTACTGTTTAATTAACACAAAGCTGATCGCATGCGTTGCAAAATCACATCCAATAACCTTGCATGGCAGCTTCAGCTCGAACTTCTTCCCCATTTGTCATCAAAATGTCAGTAAAGTACCCTGTATTATTTCTTCTTTATTTTGAATGCTAGAATAAGGATCTTTTATTCTTCATAATCCCTTTGCAGTCCCGTTGGTGATAAATATCCCAGAGGCCGGGCTGAAAGTCATATCCACTAATAAGGGTAATCATGCCTAATAGAAGCTCTGATTCATTTTCCAGATGCAGGCACACAAACAGAATTCCTGCCTGCTCCAGATCTCAGATGCATGCACTCTCCATAGTGGGAATGTATTTTGCCAGTGAGAGGAATACATGATATCCGGTCTTTAGAAGTACAGAATCCAAGGATGACTTGAAGGTTAATTGGAGAATGAATAAAACCTCAAAGTCTACGCTGGATACAGGAGACAACAAGGGGCCCATTTCTAAGGGTGGTTTGGTTCAATGTTGAGATCATATCAACCAGTTCTTATAATAACACTCCAGAGCAGGCAATCCGTTCCTGCATTATTTTATTTGTGTGTTTGGAGTGGACCCTGTGCCAATGGGAATGAAGTTCAGGTTTGGAAAATAAATTCAGTGGTTAGCTTGCTTCTGTTTCAGCCTGACGAACTCTGCCGAGATCTGTCCACACGCCTGAGTACCTGTGCACATGTTATCTACACAGGCGGATTGTCACCACCCAGCAATCACAGAACCCCAGCTGAAGGACCCCAGGCTCCAAGGCCAGGCTGCCCAGAGGTCACTCTCCAGAGAGTTTGTTCCGTGTCTACAGCCTACGTGTGCAACCGTGCATGCCCTGCTCAAGCAGGTGTGAATAACCTGGCCTTGGAAGAACAATGGAGGAAGAAAGGCCATGAAGACCAAGGCCACATTGGTCTCTGGGAGAAGGAACAGCGGGGTCCTTGAGGAATGGCAGACCCAGTGTCTGATGGAAACTGCTAGAATGCAGCCCCTACCAATAGTGCCTTGAAGAAATGCAGGCCCTGCGGTTTTAGATCTAATTTGGGGGAGCTGGTGTGCAAATTCCAAATTTGTAAATATCAGCAACTTCTTGGTTTTCTCTCCATGAGGAAAGGGTCAACTGCATTTGGTCAGATGGTCATCTACTTTTAACCTCTGTTTTAGCACTTTGAGGACTGGTTCTTCCTTTGAGGAAAGGATCTTCCCTCGGTAACAAAGAAAATAATTTGGAGGTGTGATAAGGTCATTATCAACCGCTGTCTTCATGGTGAGAGCAAGTTGAGAGCTTCCAGCAGCAAGCAGTGGAGGCAGAGGTGGGAAAGGCCCATTCATGCACATCACCGTCCTCACAGGTGGGCCTTGCTGACCCACATGTCCCATGTCTCTATATCATCAAGTTATGCCACCAATTGCATCAAATAAAAAACGTTCTATCCTTGCTTCTCTCATAACCGTACATAATGGCAAAATGACCAACCTATGCAAATTTTTTGGTTTAAGGATAGAATGTCAGCAAGTTATGAAAGAGGAGGTGATTTCATTAATATTGTGAATGGAGTGTTCTTTTCATGGAGGGCAATATTTAGGTGAGTAGTGACATATGACACATAACAACAATTGAGTAGAAATGTTGTAGACTCACAAAAGGCCCGGGAAGGGAGCCAGAGAACAGAGGGCCTGCACTCCTGAGAAAGGGTCCTTGGATACATTCAAGCCATCCTAGCTCCAGAAGATGGCCAGATGGAGTGCTAACTTGCCTTTTCTCTTACCTGGGGGCCATTTAAATTGTTCTGCCATTTGGCAGAGCCTTTCACTTACATCACAATGGCTCCACCCCAAATCTTTGCATTTGGACATGGTAGCTTCTTGTTTTAGAGATGTTTGGGAAAGAGATGTGGTAAGGTGTTGCTTTGGGTCTGTGGGCCTTAATCCTGAGAGCAAAGCTTAAAGTAATAGAAAATATACCCCAGCACAGGGTGTTGGGTCGTGAGTGACCAAGGGACCCATGTGCTCTTAAATAATTTCCTGTGTGTTTGTGTGCATGCATGTATGTGGGAGAAAGATGCGTGAGATGCTCTGAAGTGTAGGCCCCAAAGCAGAACTCTGCTTGCTTGAATCCAACAGGGGAACTGCTGCCCGGGATTCTTAGAGCTTTTCCTGACTCAGAGCTCGTTTGTCCTAGGAGTGTTAAGAAACCTGAACCCATCATCCTGCCTCTTTTCTTGGCTTATAGTAGTAAGCTTATCCTACGTGAACCCTAGGAAACAGAGGATAGTTATTTTCCTATACATGTGACCTGACCAGGAAGGGAGGAGCCACCTTTGTGCAGTGGCTGGAGTCCATGAATCAAACTGGTAAAAAGATTAACTGTAGAAAAAAAAAACAATTCAATGGACTACACACATGAGAGTTTTTACAAAGACAAGATTCAGCACAGCAGCCGGGTGACGGCGGCCTGTATATGCAGGAGGCCCCACAAAGGGAGTTTCGAGCTTCTAGGAGGAGAGGGATGGCAAATAAACATCATCTTGTTCTGGAGCCAAGAGCCTCTCAGGTCATAAGACTCCTTTCTTAGAGTAACTTTCTTCCTCCTACAGAGACACTTTTACCAATGAAATTTCCTTTACAAAAGGAGAAATTTATTCTATGTTTCAGGCAGTTAGCGGGAGGTAAAGAGCTTGTCCTGTGTCTGCCTTTAGCTGAAAGTAATCCATAAGCCAAAGAGGCACATTTCAAGTGGCCTATTCTGGTACCTTCATGGGCAACATCAACCCAGGTTGTTTCAGGGGTGGAATGCTATCCTAACAAACTCCTTCAAATCATTAAAACCGACCAGTTGATGTTGGTTTTACAACAGAATTCTAAATACTGTCATTAATGAGTCTCACACAAAATAGTTTAATGTGATGTGTCATGCAATACTTCCTACTTACTACACCTGCCAAGGATAAAATAAGTATGAGTGGGAGACACAGAGGGAGTGGTACAATTTTGGGGTGTCCTTAAGTGGGTGCCATGGCCCCCCCACCGTGGGGTCACATGAAACATTTACCTCAGTGGATTCATTCTGGTTTGGGGACAGCTGCTATTTTCCAGAGGCCCCTGAAAAGGGAATCTGGCAGTGCACAAAAACTCAGAAAGCTGGTAGCCTTGCTTTGTCGGGGGAGGGGGCACTTGTTGGCTGGAAAAGTGGGTGGGGGAGGGATGAAAATCGCTCACCTTGTGAGTTAATTACCAAATTATAGATGACTAATGGGACAACTAAGTGAATAAATGAAAGCAGACCCAGCAGAGACCAAGGTACAGCGAAAAGCCTAGTTGATGTCTTAGCAGGAAAAGCAGTGGTAGGCACTGCTGGCACCCTGCCCGCCTCCCTGGAGTGGCAGCTACATGGAAGACCAAGTGACAGGGGGACACCTCTATAGCACCTGCCACTCATGGATTCTCCTCCCTCTTAGACACTCTATGCAGCGCCACTCTCCAATCCATTGTGCACTGGTGGTCGGCTCGCCAATGCACACGTGAGTGCTTCTGGGTGTCCCCTGCCAGGAATCAGGTTTGTACCTAGAGACAGTGTGCTTTCATGATAACCATGTACTTTAACAGGCTACTGTAAGATTGAATACAGTGAAATAGGATTATACCGAGACAGTTTCTATGAAAATTGAAGTGAACTTATCTGGAAGAATTTGATGAAAGCAACCTTAATTTTGTTTTGGTTTATATTTAGATAACTTTTTCAAATTAGTGTAGATAGGCAGCTATAGATGCCAAGGAGAAAACTCTAGAGCTAAGTCATCTGAATTAAATTTTTTCATGGGAGTTAATAAGTTCTTGCTCTGCCATCAATAAATAGAAACAGGAATTCATAGACACTCTATTATTTATTATCTGTTAATGCAAGAAATACCATGACAGGGGGATCCCTGATCCCTGGCTCAGTGGTTTGGCACCTGCCTTTAGCCCAGGGCATGATCCTGGAGTCCCAGGATCAAATCCCACATCGGGTTCCCTGCGTGGAACCTGCTTCTCCCTGGGCCTGTGTCTCTGCCTCTCTCTCTCTCTCTCTCTCATGAATAAATAAATAAAATCTTAAAAAAAAAAAAGAAATACCATGACAAGTCCAATTGGTGGGACCATTAGCAAAAGCATCCACATGAGTGAATCAGTATTTATATGGTTTTATGACATTCAACCAAAATATTTAAGGTATGTAGGATTTGTGTGTATAATTCTGTGCATTAATCTTTTCTTTTTTCTATTAACCAACCATAGCCCCAATCGAAGAAGTTAGTAGGATTTCTGTTGAGTAGTCTTAAACTTGCCTAGTGAGCACGTAATTAGAAAAAGAAGCCTTCAAGAACAATTCAGATGTTGAAGGGTATCGGCTTCCCTCACAGGGACCGCCTGCATTCCCCAGATGGGGCCGGGCCAGGTGCACAGGTCAGCTCTACCTTCTTAGTTTTTTTCAACCACTTCTTAGTTCTTTTTTTTTTTTTAAGAGGCATCATTTCTTCAGCTAATCTAATAATTCTTCTTCTTCTTCTTCTTCTTCTTCTTCTTCTTCTTCTTCTTCTTCTTTTCTTCTTCTTTTTCGAGTGGAGAGCTCTAGAGGGAGAAGGAAAGACAGAATTTTAAGTAGGCTCCACGCCCAGTGCAGAGCCCACTGTGGAACTTGATCTCACAACCCTGAGATCATAACCTGAGCTGAAATCAAGAGTCAGGCACTCAATGGACTGAGCCACCCATGTGCCCCAGAAAATCTAATTCTTTCCATGAAGTCAGTTGAGTATAAAGGTAACTAGTAAGCCCTTCCATTTTCTTAGAGTAACCTACATTCATTCTGTCCTGAACCATTCAGTTGGTTTATAATTTCACTCTCCATAGACGATCTTACCCTCGTTCATTTGGTTCACTTCTGGGGGATGATGCCTGAAAGCAAGCGTTTGTGCATCCTGTGGGCACTAGTCAGAGCACACAATGGTAGGCTAGCATCGGTAACTTAATGTAAAGATGTCCTTCGTGCTGCATTTCCCACCTCTTGTTTTCTAGCCTCCTTTTAAAATTAATATCACAATGATCTTAAACTTAAAAACCACCAGCATCTGATATGTTATCCCTTACCAGAAATCTTGTAAGAGTTAGGAATCTAATGTGATATTTGAATTTAAAAGCCATATAGGAAAGGAAGACGGGCTTTCAACCACAGACTAATTTTCTATCATCATCGCCAGACTAGGGTGTTTGGTGTCACAAAGTCTTCCATGCCACGGTGGGGGGACCATGACTGGGGAGCCGGAGCTCAGGTGTAAAGTCATGTTTCCTTCCACCAGCACCATTCTGACCCTGGATGGGTGCTTACATCTCTGAGGGATGAGCATTGTAGGCATTCTGATCTGTAAAGTAGAAAAGAAGAAGAGAATTTCCTTATAAAATTATTGGACTGGAATGCATATAAAGATCTGAGTGTGTGTGTGTGTGTGTGTGTGTGTGTGTGTGATGAGACACTTAGTAAACCATCACTAAATGTTTACCAGTCCTGCCACTAGGGCTGCTAGTACTACCACTACCGGAACTACTCACTGTGTATTCTTGGGCATGGTTTTAAACCTGTGATAGTGTGGAATTTTGCTTCAGCCCTGTGTTCCTGCTAAAGAGCGATGGTGAGCCACCCTTTCCCTCCACCATCCTCTTTTGTTCCTTCCAGAAAACCGCTAACCGGGAGAGACCACCCCCTCTTACTCTTCCAGGATAAGACTCACCTTCACACTTCCTCAATGACCAGATAAAACCTTCGTCTGCCTCTCACTGACCCACGGGCAACCCTGTGCCCCACTTGTCCTTGTCCACCTGCCTCCATGGAACCCCAAGCCTGTCTCTTTGCTCTGAGGTGTTACTGATTGGTGAAGGTCCTCCTTATCACAATAGCGGGAATGGACTTGCCTCCTTCATTATCTGTGTCCGTTTCCATGTTGATAAATGATCATTGGACCATCACTGCTATAACTTCCTTATGGGGGTGCTTTGAGTTATAAATGTTGTTAGCACTGAAGTGCTCAGCAAGATACTTACACACCATGAGGGCTAAATATCTGCCAGATATTTTTAACAGGAGCAATACGTTGTGTAGTAATTTATGCTTTACAAAATCATGTTGAAGACTGCCTTTATTCAATCATGGGGATAACTACTGCCAAGACAGAAAAAATAATTCCCATTCTACAGATTAGAAAACTGAGAAACGCCTCTTGGCACATCCAGATCACCCATTGGCCAAAACTGAGTTCAAACCCATAGTGTATTTGATGGTAAACAGCCTAGAGTAGAACTGAATAGTCGAATGCAGCATTGGGGAAAAGGTAGGATCGTATATTGATTTCCTATCTTCCTTTTTTCCAAGTATTATAACCCATGCTTGTCACCCTGGGAGGGTGTTATGGGAACCACCACTGCATTTCTGGCCACACACCCATCTTCACCTTGCAAAGCATCTGAGTAGTAGGATCATTTCTGCTAAGCCCCAGGAACCAGCCCTGCAAATCTATTGTTAGTCCAACAAGCACGGAGGAACATACCCAATTCAGTGGATGTTTATTGATGACTCTGCTTTCTGCCAAGCAAGCAGCAAGGTGCTGCAGAGAGTGTCCCAATCCTTCATGCAGCAGGTGACCTGGTGTGGGTGGTGCAGGAAGTGTCTTTGGATGAGGGCGCAGATCCGTGCTCCCTCCCTCCCTCCTTCCCTCCTCCTTCTCTCTCTCCTCCTTCCTTCAGCTATTGGTTTAGTATCTGCTGTGGGCAGCAAACCCAGTATATATTGGTGGGTATATTAGACATACGCTCTGTTTCATAGAGTTTGCAAAATGAGAAAAGAGACAAATGATAAATAAGCAAACAGCATTGTAAAGTACCCTTTTAGGCTCTGGCACACAAGGAGAATATTGAACGCCGCAGAATGGTGCTGTGTTCTGTACGGCAGATGTTGACTGCGCAGGAGCTGAGAGTCCTGCAGTGTCCCCTTCACCTTTGTTCGCTGGCCTCAGATCCCTCTTCTGCTGAAGCACGGCCATCACAATGGCTCCTTGGTGTGGCCTGGTTGGCATTTTCTCTTACACACTCTGTTGCTTCACACAGAAACACTACTATCTTCCTCGCCCCCTTCAGAGGGAGTGTTTTTCTCATGTGACCCTCCAAAGCATTCTATTCTGTGCAGATGTTGGAGGCAGAGGGTGTTAGAGAGTCCCCTGGCAGAAAAACAAGTCTGTCTTTCTAACAAAAATAAACAGACAGCCAAATGTGTCCGAGAGGCAGGGTTGAAAATAGCTCAAGATATTAGGCTTTCTGGCTTTTATTAGAAACACAGCCTCCCCCCTCAGAGTGGGGCCAGCATTGCTACAGCTGGAGTACAGTGAGGGAGTGGGTTCTTTTGGCCGTCAGAGCTCTGGGGTGAACAACTTTTCTCTGGGATGCAGCGGGGGCAGTGGGAGGGCTCCGGGTCCTATCAGCAGCGGGAGGCAGAACCTGAGAAAGGCTCCTGTGCATTAGGCCCTGTGAGGCTTTTTTATTTGTTTTTTTCTCTGAGCAATAACCTCAGAAAGCACGCACATCCCAAAACCCATCCAGAGTAGATTTTGCAATAATATGAAAAAGCTAACCCGAAATCAATCTCCCACTTCCACTTACATAGGAAAGAGTGACACACACGATTGTGCTTATTGAAATGACAATGTCAAATGTGAGCCAAAGTTGTATTCGGAATGAGCCCAGTATTAGGGGCAGGGGTCCAGGGAGCCATTCATCTATCACCCCGACTCACAGGAAAACCACAGCCATCTGTGGCACTTGCTTCACAGAGTTTGGGAATAGGTTGTTTCATCATATGCTTCAATGTGAGTTTAGACCATCGGTGCTACTGGTGATATATATGGTAACAATTCGAATTCGATTTAAGAGATAAACCATGCTGAACCTCACCGGCACATGAGGTCCCTCCTTTGCTCACCTACTTTCTCTTCCTCTAGTCTCCCCTCCTTCTTTTTTATTTTTTCTTTTCTTTCCTTTTTTTTTTTTTAATAAGATTTTATGTATTTACTCATCAGAGACACAGAGGGAGGCAGAGACACAGGCAGAGGGAGAAGCAGGCTCCATGCAGGGAGCCCGATGTAGGACTGGATCCCAGGACCCCAGGATCATGCCCTGAGCTGAAGGCGGATGCTCAGCCACTGAGCCACCCAGGTGTCCCCCCCTCCTTCTTTTTTGAGTGATGACACTGTTGCCTCCCTTTGGGATAAATCAATAGTAGGACATCGGCTCTGGGACCCAGGTCTAACATGATCTCTCTGGACCTCACAAAACTGGGTGATAACTTCAGGACAGGGAAGGCACAGTGAAAGATAGACCATGAGTTTTCCAAGATGAAGAGAGCTGATTTCATTATATAAATGATAACATGACAATGGTGGGGAAAGAAACATGTAATACTATAAATGACAAGGAAGGAAAAATCGCTAGTAATTCTTTAGGGAAAACTCCTGCTAATGTTTTTTTTTTTTTTTTCCTGCTAATGTTTTTATATTATTCCCAGAATTGTCTCCGTGTTTGCATATTTGTACATATGATTTTTTAAAGGCCACATTATAAGGCTTCACCCTTCTTAACGGACACATCTGTCTGTGTGTGCAGTAATGTATTTAACAATGCACCTATTAGTGGTCGTTAGATTTCTTATATATCTTATTGGGAGCAATGCTGTGACATATTATGTCAGCTCTCACATATTATCTGTGCATCTGTCTCTTTATTCCCTTAGATGAATTTCTGCCAATAAGGGTGCTGGGTCAAAACCTGCTGGCATTTGAATGTTGATTCCTACGCCCTTAAGGCCATCAGAGAGGTTGACAACATCCAGCCTCACAAGGAGAGTCCCCTCTGTGGTGCCCTCAGGCAGTTGGGAGGAGTGGGCATAGACTTCAGTTGAAAGATGAGCAGGAGGGGCTCATCTATCAGCACCGGGAGGCAGGTGACTCGGTGGTTGAGCACCTGCCTTTGGTTCCAGTTGTGATACTGGGGTCCTGGGATTGAGTCCTGCATCAGGCTCCCTGCTTCTCCCTCCGTGCTTCTGCCTCTCTCTCTGTGTCTCTCATGAATAAATAAAATCTTTAAAAAAGAAAGAAAGAAAGAAAGAAAGAAAGAAAGAAAGAAAGAAAGAAAGAAAGAAAGAAAGAAAGAAAGAAAGAAAGAAAGAAAGAAAGAAAGAAAGAAGAAAGAAAGAAAGAAGAAAGAAAGAAAGAAAGAAAGAAAGAAAGAAAGAAAGAAAAAAGAAAGAAAGAAAGAAGAAAGAAAGAAAGAAAGAAAGAAAGAAAGAAAGAAAGAAAGAAGGAAAGAAAGAAAGAAGGAAAGAAAGAAAGAAAAGTAAGAGCAGGGAGTGCTCTTCTTTTTTTAAATTTTTTTATTTATTTGAGGGAGAGAAAGAAAGAGAGAATGAACAGGGGCAGGGAAGGAAGCCCACCATGGGGCTCGATCTCAGGACCCTGAGATCATGACCAAAGCTGAAGGCAGATGCTTAATCAACTAAACCGCCCCAAGGGAGTGCTCTTCTGACTCAGTGGCCCTTCTTCTGGCTCTGAAAAACATCTAGAACAAATTTCCCTTCAAGACCAGCTTCTCACCATTGAAAGAAATCCACTCTAATCCCCCCAAATGTCCCACATTTCATAATTATTGGGAAGAGAATACCGAGAGATACAGAGGTGTAGGAGAGGTAGACGGGGCTTCCCAGTGTGCACGTGTGAGCAGGGAGAGAGTCACAGGAGGGAAGCCAGGAGGGGAGAAGTCAGGATGGGGACTCAGGGGTGAGAATCCAAGCAACGTTACCACCGGCCAGAGGGGATTCAGTCCTATTTTTGTGCGTGAAGTTGCTCATTTCACTTCAAGCAACAATCACCATCATTTCTCAAGCAATCACTATTTTATATTATTTGCATTGGAAGAGTCTGGAAAGATCGACAACTGAACGTAACGATTTCCTTCTGGAGGGTGGCATTGGAGGGGCAAGGGTAAAATTTTTCATATTTTATACTTTTAGAAGTATTATTACAAGTATCTTAACATTTACTTCAAATTTTATGAGTTTTACACATTAAGTATTTGCTGCTTCAATAGGTAGC
This sequence comes from Canis aureus, assembly GCF_053574225.1. Lineage (NCBI taxonomy): Eukaryota > Metazoa > Chordata > Mammalia > Carnivora > Canidae > Canis > Canis aureus. The sequence continues at coordinate 3,613,614 of NC_135627.1, forward strand.
ATTTCAGATGCTGGGGGTTCTCTAGATCCACCACAGGGAAACATTGTGTTGGGAAGAACAGGACCACAGACCAGAAAAATCCCTTGTTGAAAAGATCAGGAGTGAAGTTAAAATCAGCCGGGTCGGGATGAGCCTGCTGTGCTTGTTTCTCCTCCGGTCTATTCCACGCCCACATGGAACAAGCACAGGACAGGCACCAGGGTGGCCCAGCTGTCATGCTACCAACAGGGACAAAGGGAGCGAATAGAGCTCATTCTTGCTGGATGGCTGACATTATTAAATGGACTATGCCCCAAACCACTGTTCATGTGCTCCTGTGCGGTCTTCTTTCTGGGCTTTTCACAACCACCAAAGCTCGGGCTATCGGCAGGCCAGACAGATGACAGAGTTCGGGCAGTGCGGGGTTAGGCGCTTTGCCCAAGCTCCCACGACACAGTGCATCACATCGGAGACAGCATCGCACGCAAGGTAGACCATGATTTTCTGTACCGTAAACAAAGTTTGGTCTAGTAACAATATAAGATGCCATTGAATAAAATGCCAGTGTAAAATGGATTGAAAGACTGATTTTAGACACACGACCAGGGGGAAAAATATGCATCTTTTGCTCATGAACTGCAAGAGTGAGCAGGTGCACAGAGCCATCATCTGAGAGAAACCCCATCATCTGAGCACAGGTGGCACCTCAGGCCTTCCCCTGCGCCAGGCAGGCCCTGAAACTGCAGAGGGCACACTGACAGCCACTCACCCTCCTTCCCTAATGCCGGCCAACCCTGGGAGCACCTGGAAGGGTTATGGTGGCAGTTTCAGCTCCCAGGCTGCTTCTCTGTCTCAGCAGCGTGGAGGTGAGCGTGTCCTGCTCCGAGATCCCTCAGCACATCAATGAGGATCTCATCCCTCTCTTGTGTCCCTGTCATTTCTTACCCTGCATCATCATGATCTGTGTCCCAGTTTCCTCTCCTCCAGGAGCTGATAAAACCATTACCTTTGGACCATCTTGATTTTCCCATCACTGTGCCCCCAGGCGTGATCCTGCCAGGTGGGCACGGTGTCTGTGCTGTACACGGGCCTTCCCAAGGACATGCAGAGAGCCTGGTTTGGATGTGAGAGGGAGAAGGACAGCACTTCCCAAGGCTGACTGTTAGGTTTTGAGACTGGGAGACCAGAAGACAGACGGTCATCACTGCGAAGTTGGGGAGAGAGTTGGGAGGGATGGTTTGTGGAGGAAGGATAATGAATCTCTTTTTTGACTTGCTTGAGTTTGGGAAGACCTTGACGCTAAGCAGGGGACCGGATCTCTGACGCCGTGTGGGATGACGCAGTCAGCTGCCCTGTGTCCGGGCAGGCTGAGCACCCACCCGCAAGCAGCTGGACACTTCCCTGCAAGCCCTGGGGAGGCCAGGCTGAGCCTCCACCTCTCCCAGGCTGCTCTCCCTCATGGTCCCACTGCAGACAGTGTGGGTGGGAGGGAAAAGAATGCCTTATTTCACAGGCAGTGATGGAAGGGAAATGAGAGGAGTTCTGTGAAAACACTTTTTAGAGGGTCCTAGGACGGTTTGTTTGGTGTGTCAGTTGTGGTCTTTATGAAATGTCTCCAAACAATGGTTTTGCAGGGGAAGAAGAGCAAGCTCTGAGGCCAGGTACTATCTGGAGTACCTACCCCAGGGGGTTGTTGGTTAAAGAAGTTAGGATGTGAAATTTCTCAAGCAGTCTCCGGCCCAGGGTGAACACTTGAGAAGTGGGAATAAAGCGCTTGCTCTCAGGTTCACGGTGAATTGTATGTGCAATGGGAATAGGGTGAGAACCCAGCGGGGGGTCATTTGAACACAGCCTTTCTGGGAACATAAGACAAGAATTGAGATGGGTCCGGGGAGATTTCCTCAAATAAGTTCTCTGGGAAGGAGTAGACCTCGTCCAAGGCAAGTTCTGTTAGAACTGGCTCTAGTTGGAGTTCAAACGCCCCCATGACCCCCTCGCGGCTCAGGGACATAAGGCCCCATCATCTGGCCCTCTGGGAGCCAAGGACAAACTTTTTCTGAGTCTCCAAAGAAGGAAAACAAAATAAAGCCTGGGGTGTGGCAGGTGTTCTCCATGCTAAGTATTCAAACTCCTCGTCTCTCTTCGAGGACTAAATTTAGGGGAAGGGCCTTGCTTTGGGGTTTGGCCTCTATTCTCCAGGATGGGTTTCCTGTACGATAGAGGGATCCCAAGGACACCAGACAGGGGCTGCGAGCCACGCAGGCACAGGCCGAAGGCTGGAGGGGAGGCTGCCGAGAGGAGGGCAGGGGCTCTGAGGCCCAACCCCGCCCTCGGCAAGCTCCGGCCTGGGGGGACATTTGACTGCAGAAAGCTTCCTGTCAGCACACAGAGAGCTTCTTCAGGTTCCAAATCTACAAAATAACACTAGATGCCTTCCCCAGGGCATCTCTTGTAGCGAAACAGTCGTTAAAGGTCCACCTGGACCAACGTTCTCACCCGCACAGAGGAGAGAGGGCTGAGCTAAACTTGGCCTTGGAATGAGAGGCCCACCAAGTGCCTCTGAGGCCCAATGAGTAAGAGCTGGCTATAAAGACTTGTTTTGTCTGTAGCCATCCGGAGACACTTCACATTTCAATTGGCTCCAGAAAGCTCTGCCCTTTCAAAGAAAGAAGGAAAAAGCAAAGCAAAACAAGGCATCTCTAGGTGACTGATTCTCAAAAAAAGGATTTCCTCATTAGCGAGACATATGCCCGGAGCCCTTCTGATAGTTGGACTGTATGTTTGCCGTTTTGCTGTATGACTCAACACCTCTGGGATTAGATTCCCGTGCATGTGTTGTGAATTGCTTCAGATTCACTAGTTTTTCAAAACTGTGCTCAGCCAGCTATCTTGCCTAACGTGATCATTAGTTTCATGTGTCAACTTAGCTGTGCTATAGTGCCCAGATCTCCGGTCAAACTTTTTACTAGATGTCTCTGTGAAGGTATTTTTAAGATGAGATTAGAATTTTAATCAAGTGACTTTGAATAAAACAGCTTGTGGGTCCTCCATCAGGTGGGTGGGCCTCGTCTAATCAGTTGAAGGCTCTAATAGAAAAAACCTTAACCTCTCCAGAGGAGGAGGGAATTCTGGCAGCAGACAGCATTTGGACTCAGATGGCAACATGAGCAGCTCCATGGGTCTCCAGCCGACTGGCCCACCTGCAGGTGTTGGGCGTGCCGGCCCCCCATCTCACAGGCTCTCAGGGTTGCTGATTCTCTGGAGAAATAGAACCTGCAGGATGGTGTAAGTACACCACATGTGATACCTGGGACACACTTACACTACACACTTCCTGGTTGTGTATCTGACACACTGGAGCGGCCACCCTGTATTTCTTCTGGCAGCCTTCAGTGGAGGAGCCGGTTTGTTCCTTCCTCAGGTTATCTAAGCCCTGCTCTCTCCTCCACTCCCTGGGCCCTTGCTCACAACTTCATCCCTGGCTTGCGAAGCCACCCGTTCCTTGTCACCCCTCAATGCCCATCCTGTCTGCTCTAGCCACTACAAGGGAACAAAGCCCTAAAAGGCTTTCCTCTGGCAGTTCACAAATTCCATCTTTTGCAAGATCAGGACAACATTCCTTTTGACATGGTTGCAGACAGGCTGCCCCTGTATTCCTACCTTCAGGGGACACAGCCCTCTGCTGTGTCACTGTGCCCTCTCTATCTGACTATCTGCCTCATTCCTGCCTCACGGGGCCCTTTCTGCCTCCAGCAACGTCTGTGGGGTTTTCTTGGTACCAAAATAGTAATACAAGAGGAAATAGGACTAAGATCCAGAACTTTGTCACCCACTCTCCTCCTCAGCACTCAGTAAATGTTTGCAGACTGAATAACTGATGGTATACTTAATACCATTGGTAAAAATAATCCTAAAAATCTTAGAGATAAAAGTCCTAGAACATTGTTTCTAACTGCTTGTCTAATGTTTGCCCTTTCATTGTCCCGTTTTCTGGGTTGTCGTGAGCCAGGGATCATCAATGATGGTGGTTAAGGCCGTTGGTACTTACTGTGTTTGAGGTGCAGCAATGTTAATAAGGAGATACTGATGCCACTGCAGGCTTACAGATGAACCAACTGGCCTGCATGGAACATTCAGAGCGTTTTGGGGTCCACTTAGCAAGTTTTGGGCACCAGGCCCAGGCCATTTGGGCTCCAAATTACCTGAACACTTTCGGTTGTAAGAAATCTTTATTAATGGACAACATTTTTGTTTTTAAAGTTCTTCCTGAGAAAGTGGCTCTCATGCCTTCCTTGGTTTCCAGAAGGGAGCATGGAGAGCTGGTGAGGAGTTCCACTGGGTGCATGCATGCAGGTGGAGGAGAGCACCATCCAGCATAGCGTCTGCATAATTGGGTAGCCAAGGCACCTTGCATGCTCCAGGGTCCCAGTGGGGCCAAGGCAGACATAGCAAGCCCCCCAGGACTCTCCAGGGTGCCTGGTGCTGCTCTGTAACGGCCCTGCCGGGGTGGGGAAGGCCAGGGCCTGGTGTGGGAAATCTGGAGCCTAGGAGATCAGAGAGGGAGCTGCCCACACTGTCCTGAGGCCCTGGCTGACAAAGACAGACCCCCAGGGGGAAGCACACACCTTTATTTAAAAGACAATCATTATATGGTTTCACTTATATGGGGAATATAAAAAATAATGAAAGGGATTATAGAAGAAAGGAGGGAAACTAAGTGGGGGAAAAGTTAGAGGGAGACAAAATATGAGAGACTCCTAACTCTGGGAAATGAACAAGGGGTAGTGGAAGGGGAGGTGGGCGGGGAAATGAGGTGACTGGGTGATGGGCACTGAGGGAGGCACCTGATGGGATGAGCACTGGGTGTTATACTATATGTTGGCGAATCAAACAGCATATATATATATATGTATATATATACGCTTTTTTTTTTTTTTTAAGGAGTTCTGTATTAAGTAAACGGGCCTTACCAGGAAGGGATGAGGCGAGAAAGCAGAGGTAAGGGGGACCTGGGTGATCACGGAGGATCAGGACAGGTCCAGAACAGGAGGGGCACGAGCAAACAGCGCAGCCCACTTGCTCTGATTCTTCTGGAGCCCCCGCTTGGGAGGTAAGGACGCGCCTCTCCTCTCCTCCGAGAACAGTGAGGGCCCCCCTGTCGGAAGGGCGCACACCTGTCTCCAGCGGGGGCAGGTCAGAGCGGCGGCCACCTGCTGCCCTTGCCACAAGCCCTTCCCTGCACCTCGGGCCCTAACCGGGCCCTAACCGGGGTGGCCTTGTTACCTGGATGTGGGAGGACCCTGCTTGCCTTCCCAGTGCCTGCCGATCCCCAGCGGGGCCAAGAACAAAGGAGGAGAGGTGCAAGGTGAGTAAGCGGGAGGGGGAGGCTGCGGGCTCAGGATCCAGAGCCCCGGGGAAGGGCCTGGCCATCTTCTGAACTTAGATGACTTCTGTGTTTACGTTTGCACCCTGGGTGCTGTGTCCCTGGGTACTCTGTTCTCTAGAGATGTGTTTTTTAAGTCTTTAAATCTGTATTCTCCGGTCTTGCTGAGCTGGAAGGCAGGAGGGAACACTCCACTGTGGTTTCAGATCCTCTCTTAGGAAGTCAGCCCTCCCTCCGGAATCTCTGCCCAGGGGGCTTCCCTGGTGGAGACAGGAAAGCTGGTCTGGCGATGCCTCCTTTATCCTAAACAGGAAGGTGCCCCCCAACAGCTGACAAGCTCTGGCTGCCCAGGGCTCAAGAATTCCAAGATCAGAGAGAGGGCCAAACCACCCCCGGCTCTGTGTTCTTGCTGCCAGTGGTAGTAGTGGTGAAAACGGAGTTTCAGGAGAGCTCTGCGATGTAGACGGACGATGTCCCCTGGGTGAGAGCCGTGTCAGGACCATGGTCTGTGTTCCCAGAGATCTCTCCATCATCAGACCGTGGTGCCTCTTCCTTGTGAGGATGTTGGGATAAGGCTCAGTGTACACAGGTGCTGCCTTCTGGGACCAGAGAAGCCAGGGGAACAGATAGAAAAGGTGATTCTTCCCAATTCTTCTCGTCCTGCTTCAGGGTTGGCTTGTCCTTGCTTTCCTGCCTTTGGAGGAAGGGGACAGCTAGAATGAGGGCTGTCAGGGTGAACGGTCCCAGGAATAGGAGTTGCACCCTGGCTGTCTATACTGAGTGCCATCTGAGCAGCTGCTTGGTGGCAACTGGTCAAAGGAGTCTGCATTTCCATGCATCTGACCAACCTAGTGTTTGGGCTCCATGGGGAGGGAGGTGGGAAGCAGCCCAGGAATGCTGGCCTGGGGATCTGTATGGATGCCTCTCCCTTGCCCTTGGCCCTGCAAAGGTACCGATGTCTCATTTCCAGCCGTAACTTTCCCTGCTGGTCTGTATTCCTCTGGGCTTCTCTTGCAAAGCTGACCAGGCTTCGAAAATCCTAGCTCTGTCTTGTTCTGTCCTGCACCTTCACATTCGTCCCCCCTGTGCCAGGCAGAGGACTCCTCTGGGATCCTCCTGGTGTGTTCTTCTGCTTTCTTGCTCGCCTCCGTATTTGGGTGTGTGTGAGCGACTGTGCGTGAGTGTGAGCTTGTGCAGCCAGCCAGGGCTCACATGGTCCCGCTGCTTGAGCACCAGATGGAACCTTTCTGTGAAAGGGTTATAGAAGGAGTATTAATTAACTTCTTCTCTTTATTTTTTTTGAGAAGAATTTTTGTTTCTGACAGACTAAGAGTTAGAAGATTGCATCTTTCATTGAAAAAAAAAAAAAACTGTTCAAGGTCCAAACTACCCACTTGGGGTTTCAAAAAGGTGCTGGAAAGGCCAGGAAGCACACTCTAGTTAGGTTGGCAGCTGAAGGAAGGGCCCACCTCTCCTTCAGAACAAAGGAGCCCTCGATTTATACCTCTATAGGCCGATTTGAGTAAGTTCAATCTTTCCATTAACCCCTGGTAGCCATAATGACTTCCTAATACCAGTTAATTAACAAATACTGGTGTGCCACCCAATGGATTCCTGCGACTGTCTTTGGTGTGGTCTCCGGCCTGCTAGGATGAAGTGTGAGCCTCTTTGTTCTCCAGTCACTTTTCCTGTAGGCTCACAGCACTTTGAATCTCAAATGAGCTGCCTAATTAATCCCCAGGACTCTCCTGGGGGAGGAAAAGGGCCTGTCCATTATCTTCACTTTGCAGATAGTAACAATTTATAGGGCTTGGCTGGGGTCACAGGAGAATTAGCATCTGAGCCAGAATAAAATTCCCAGTTCCCAAACCCCTCTACTCTTATCCGGTTCCCTAGACAACACGGTTTCATCCTCTTGCTATATAAAATTAGTAACCACAGCCAGGCCTCTCTGCATCAGAACGAATGACTGTCCCATCCATGTGGCCTGGTGGCCAACACACAGTGGGAACAGGTACCAGAACATGGTTGTTTGCGGGGAGATATCTTACCGAAGAGGCACGATTCTGTCTTTGCGAAAGCAGAGCCACTCCCTGGAGCCAGCGGCTCCCAGAGAACAGGTGCTCCCGGGTGTCTCCTGGCCCCGGGACAGGTGGGGTGGGGGTGCTTTGCTCTCTCTCTCTCCTTGTGGGTAATGGTTTGTGCTGTGGCCAGAGCCACCTCCCTCCGCGCCAGGGAGGAGCCATCCTAATAGCATTGCCTGGCTGCAGTATGGGCCTCTGTGTTTCTAGAATGAGACGTCTGACAGGGAAGGATGCACATCCGAGTCGTATTCTTTCAATTCCACAAGCATTCATTAAGTACTGTCTGAGGAAGAGCCTGCGCCAGGAGCTGTGAATGGGATCCCAGGCAGGCACATTTCCCGGAGTGACTTTGGAGTGACCTTTCCCATGTGCTCCTTTGGAAAATCAGAGAGGCCTTGGTGATCTCTTGATTCCCTCCAGCTCTAGGGTTCCGGACGCTGTGATCACTCCGGACGTGTTTATCTTATTTCTGATGTGCGATTGTCCCAGACTCCTAACTAGGCTCCCGACCCTCTCAGTTAACATAAACAAGTTCTCAAACAGATTGTGGGAACTAACTAATGAGTAATTAGATGCCTTCAGTAAAGTCACTAGAATGGAATCCCAGCGTGGACCTTTTGGAAAAGCCAGAGTTCTTTGATAATGCAAACACATTCTTCGGATTCCAAGTTCCAGCTGGGTTTCTGGGTGGCGGAGGGAGGAGCTGGCTTTGGAGAGGGACGGAGGAGCTGACCCTGTGAGCTGTTAACCACTCAGGACTCTCTGGGTAGGCTCGCTGCAAACATTAAGATTATTCTGGGCTTTGTTACGTCTTCTTCAAGAATGAAAAGAAAAAATTAATATAAAGACCGTACTATTCTATACTCACATGTTATTACCCACCTGCTGCACTGAAAAGCTTTACAATTATTATTAATGTATTTGCGGCGATTATCAAAGAAATAGGCATTCCTTACATTTAGAAAATTGCAACCCATAAGAGGCATCCCATTTATCATGCATTTAGCTTCTGAGACATAATGAATCGTTCTTCTGATAATTATCAAAGCTGACTGTTTATGGAAGAAACACCCTCTCCATAAATCTTGAAAAATTGCATATCCTTATAAGTGAACCACATCCCAAACTTTGGAAATCATTGCAAACATTTATTGACTATTTAGAGCTGACAAATGGTAAACAGAAATGTCATTTTGTCATTAGTACTGAAAAAGCACGTTCTCCTCCCCCCCACAACCCAAGTCTGCCGTTCCCTTTGATGAATTGGTCGATTATTTCAAATAATATCGTTGCACAAATAGGCATTAACATGAGTGATGGCAGCATGTCACTTCTTCCGAGTTGCCTTCAGAGGGTCTGCATGTGACAGCTCGCACAGAGGCTTCAGGCCTGTATTTCTGCAATGAGAAGAGGCTTCTTGCAGTGGATCCTTTCATCACCGCTGGCTCACCTACCTGAAAGACGTCCTCGAGTCAAAATGGGCAGACTTCCTCATGCACAACTAACCTGTATTTTCACGGGAACTGAAAGATGATTAATCGGTTGAAAACAGTTAATTTGTTTAGTGTGTCAAACCCAAGACTGAGCCTCAAGGTTTAAATGTTACAGGGGAGGGTGCTTTTTGACATTTAAAAGGAAAACAGGAAAAGTAAGAAGAGAGGGAGAAAAAGTCAGATATTTTCAGTGAAGAGACTCAAAGGTGGAGAATTTTGAGAGATTCCAGACAACCCACCGTTTTACATACTAGCAAAGCCAAGCCCAGAGGTGCCACAATTTGACAAGTTTAAAGAGTGAAAAAGGCATCTAAGAGAGTTCTGGTGCTGCTGGGTGGTGCTGGGGATGCTCTGCTGGGAGAGGTGGTCACCCCCAGCCCCACTGCATCATCGCAGGGGGGCTCGATTTTGTTAGAATAGGACCATGCTGAAGGATTTTGATAGAAAATAAGACTACTCCCCTATCCTGGGAAGATAGAGATTGGAGTATTGTCTGGAGGGATGTGGCCCCCCGGGGCGGGGGTGGGTATCAGCACTCACCCCTGCGGACCTCAGCCCTGAGCTTGCTCCCAAAGGAAAGCTGTCAGGGCAGGAGCGGCCCACCCCTGAGGCCACACACGTCCCTAGGACCCCGGCCTGCCCTTGCTAGCTGCGGCTGCGGCTGCGCAGTGCTAGAGCTTGCTACAGGTTGCTCAGTGGGTTATATGCTCTTCCACATAGGAGTTCTTGGTTATGCCTCTCAAGGTATGCTACCAGAGCTTAAAAGTAAAAATGCCTTAAAATTGACCTTACCTTGTAGTAATTGGGCGGTGACAGAGACTTATTACATCACTTTTTAAAACTTTATATAAATATTGAAAAAGTTTGCGTATTGGCCATGGTTTTTCCTTCCTTCCTTCCTTCCTTCCTTCCTTCCTTCCTTCCTTCCTTCCTTCCTTCCTTCTTTCCATCCTTCCTTCCATCCTTCCCTCTGGAATTTGGAGAATGTTAACTTTGACTATCTTTTTACTATCACAAGATCTATTATATTTCTACAGATGTCAAAACTCCTTTTAAACTACTATCCATGGCATGGCACTTTAAAAGACATTATTTTAAATTTCTTACTGTGGAAATTTCAAACCTATAGGAAGTATTTAGAGAGGATAACATAGTAAGTTCATGTGCTGACCACCTAGCTTCAAAAGTTAGCTCTCTGTGTCTCTTGTAAATAAATAAATAAATAAAATCTTTTTAAAAAAGGATCAAAATGGCTTCAGTGAAGTTCAATTTGAAAGTAACCTGCCCTCCTCCCTTCTCAGGACCCAGATACCACCTAGGAAACCTGAGGAAGCAGGCTGGCAGCACAGACACAATTCCTGTCCAAACCAGCTAGATCCTGTATTTCCCTGTAAATCCCCGCAGCCCCTTCCTGTGGGTGGGCCTGCAGGTGTTGGAAGGCCACAGCCTGCCCTGTAAAGCAATAAAGCCAATTGTTCCTCTTTATCTCAACTCTGTCCTCCTGGTACATTTTGGGTCTGAAGCATGGAGGTAGGTCAGTTTTCCACAACAACATCATTTCTTCCATGAATATTTTAATGCATTTCTGCAAGGTAAGGATTCTTTGGAAATGTGATCTCAACACCATTATCACACTAAAAAATTATCAATAATTCCTTACTATTTCTAAATATCCACTCAGTGTCACATTTTCCTGATCTTCTCTTCCTTTCTTATGGTTTGCTTGATTCAGGAATTTGGTAAAGGTCCAAACACAGCAATTGCTTGACTTGTCTCTCAAATCGCTTTTAATAAATAACAATGTGGCTTCTGCTGTCTTCCTTGTAGTTTATTATTTTTTTAAGATCTTATTTTTTAAGGAATCTCTACCCCCGATGTGGGGCTCGAACTTGTAACTCCGAGATCAAAGGTCACACGCGCTTCTGACTAAACCCACTGTATATCCCATTGCAGTTTATTAGTTGAAGGAACCTGGTTGTTTGTCCACATTTTGCCATGTCTCTGTGTAATTCCTTTGTGTCCTGTATTTTCTGCAAATTGGTACTTAGACCTAGAGATTCAATGAGATTTGAGTTATGATTTTATTTTATTTTACTTTTTATGCAAGAATTCCTTATAGGCAGTATAAGGGTTTCGATCAGGAAGTGTGTGATGTCTGGCCATCCCTCCTTTTGTAAAGATAGCTTTCATTAATAATCTGCCTAGAGTAGATTAAAAATAATTTAGGAGTTGTAAAATGGTGATATATTAATGTGATCATTCCTTTTTAATTTACTGTCTAAAATGCGTCTATAAAGAATATCTTTCCCTCACATACTATCCAATTACCCTGAGGTAAATTCTACTAGAAAATCTACAGAAACCATTATATATGCTTGGTTATGTCTTCTTATTTACTAGTTTTCAAAACAATGCGTTGTTTCCTAGTACACTATAAATACGACGTATGAAATTAGAGTATTATTATAAACACATAAATTAACATCTTTGAGGTACTTCCACTTATTTATCTTAAATTTATCCATTGTTGGCTAGTGAAAGTCTCTTGAAAGTGGCTCCTGAATTCTTTGGTCATAAGTCCAGGAATCTTTGGTAGCTTCTTGCTTTCTGAAATGACTAGATATTACAGACTTATCTTGAACGTTTTCTTCCTCAAGCTGGAAGCAGTCACTTCACCAAGGAGTCATGATTCCTTTTAGTGGGAAACAGTATTAGAGACCACTGTTTTGGTGGTAGGAGTGCTAATCGTTCCTGGATTAGTCACTGTTTCTAGACATTTTCAGAGGACAGAGCTACACACACACACACACACACATGCACACACATATCCACAAAGATGAGATACAATGTGAGTTCATATTGATTGATAATTGCAAATTAAATTCAGGGCTACAGAGTCTTATTCACTTCAACCACTTTACATGTGTATCCTTTTCCATGTTGTAAATTCCCATTTTCAATGACAACATGATTGCTCATTTGATTTATCTCACACCAATTACTCATTTTACACATGGTGTGATAGTGTCTCAGGATGACTACCTCAATATTATCACCAACAGTACGATTATTGAAAAGAGGATAATATTGTTCTCCAGTTCCGTTTTAGCATCCAAACCACTATGGAAGTTCAGTTCATTAATATTCCCTAAAGTTACTTGCAAGTTTTCCCCTCTATATGGATATGCCACTAACCTGTTAAAAGTTAGGTTCATTGTTTTGATTTGGCTTTTGCTTTTTAAAAAATTGCCAACTTATATTAATTTTATTTAAGATTACATCAGGTATTTCCGTGGGCTTTTTGTCAAATGTACAAATGGAAACACTAGCTTCAGACAGGGAAGACTGGCTTTCATTGAGGTCATCTCTCCTTCATATTCCCTCCACCCCTCGACACACACTATTTTTGAAGGTCATTGTGTGGAAAACACTCCTGTGTTTTCTTCTCGAGTGCTCATACCGACCACTTCTGTGAGCATATGTGAATCAGCTTTTCCCCATCAGTTTTCCAGCTCCACAGCAGGCATTGACAGGGCATTCTATCAGCTCTATCAGCTCAATTCTGATGCTACCAGGAGACAGACTCAGATCCCACAGGTAAGGGACTCAATCCTACAAGGTTCATTAACTCATTCATTTATCCAACCAGTGAGTTTTGAGTCCCTGTTACCGACCAGAGTTCTGGGCATTGTGGTAATTGGTAGAGAGACAGGAGTTAACAAAGTGGACACAGGTCCTACCCATGTAGCCCACAGAGAGCTTATGATCTGTGTGGGGAGAGAGTCATTAAAGAGAAAATACACAATAATTTTTTTACAATTGTGATAAGTATTGCTGACCTTGAATCTTCTAGTGCTCTGTACTCAGAAACCTATATTAGCAGATGAGTCCAGCACTACTCTAAGTACTTACAAGCATTAACTGTAAGCAGTATTGTCTGAATTAAATTATAGATAACCAAACAAGCAGTAAGGAAGATTAATACATCTTTTCAAGTCATGCTCCCATTTCCCTCTTCTTTGTTAGTCTCTTAGATGTACCAACTCATTTCTTTCTTCCATTTATGCCCCAATCCTCTGAAAACTCATTTCTGCTTCCTCTAATATTACTGAACATACTTCTTCTAAGAGCCCTCATGGGACTTCTGACTCAGGCCAAAATGTAGTGGTTGGTACTAGACTAGCCCTCAAGCCACAAACAGCTAGAAAAGTGGTATAAAATATGTGTTTTGCAGATATCAGACAAAAGAAAGTATGGGAACATAATCCATGACAGGAAAGACACGAATGAGGTGGTCCCTTGATGTCTTGGCTTTCTGCCTGAATGATTCTTCTACATTATGGCCCGGGAAGGGGGAGCCCAAGCAGAGCACAGGGCCTCACGGAGGTGAGGTGATAGAGATCAGAAATCAGGGACGCTGAGACTGCTGGTTCAAAGGTAACTTCACAGAGAATGCATACCTGGAATTTGTGGGGCAAACACAAATTCCCTGACAACCAGGGACCACTCAGAGAATGAACTCCAGTCTACTGTGAGTTTCCCTTGGGTCTCTGTTAGAACATTCTTCTGAACTAATGGTAGAGTACAGAACAACTAATATGGAAAGATAACTATCAGGGGACTCTGAGCTAAAAAAAACTACTGAGGTTCACATATTGCTGGGAGATATTTGCCTTCCATCTAACTTGAGTGGAAAGACCTCGTTGAACACCAGGACATGCAGCAGAGCCTCTAGAAAGGTCATACCACAGGAGTAAGGCTAAACTAGCCTTCCCATAAATCCATTCTAACAAAGCATAAAAACAACCCATCAAAGACTCATAAGGGTCAAGCTGATGCTCAAAGATATTAACGGGCTTCCAAAACAAAGCCCACTGCTCTGGAGGGAAGGCAGGTATTCAGACACTGAACAATATGCATGATGTCAAAGCAGGACATGTGGCCCATAACCAGAAGAAAAGTCAGTTAATAGAAACAGAGCTAGCTGTGTCTTCCTAATTATCAAACCTAATTTTTTTTAAAGATTTTCTTTCTTTGTTCATGAGAGACACAGAGACACAGAGACACAGGCAGAGGGAGAAACAGGTTCCCTGCGGGGAACCAGATGCAAGACAGGATCCCAGGACCCCGAGATCACAACCTGAGTCAAAGGCAGATGCTCAACCACTGAGTGACCCAGGTGCCCCTCAAACCTAAAGATTTCAGTTTAGTTGTGATCTTCCTACTTGCCCTTGTGTTGCATGATGCCTGTGACCATTTCTCCCACCAGATCAGTATCTTCTATTCATGAGATATGCCGGTTAGCACCACTTCCAGCATCCCTACTTGGCTCTTCACCTGTTCTTGGGCAGGCCTTCTTCCTAAGTATTAGTCTTCCTCATGGCTTTATTTCTTTTGCCTCTTTCTGACTGTCACAATGAGTTTTCTTGGATAGTTTCATTTACTCCTTTATCTTCAACTAAAAATTTATTCAGAATAAATTTCAGAAGCTTCTGTTTATATTACAATAAAATGTTATAGTAATTATTATAATGTCCGTCTGCATTAGACTTCATCGAATGTTACACTCTTGTCCTGTGTGGTCACATAACTCCAGCGTGATGAAAGGTTTGGGCACTCCTTAATATAGAAGGAAACGAAAGCTCAGTGAGATTAAGGTACTTGCTCAAGGTCACCTGTCTGGGAAGTGGTTTGGCGCAATCTAGAATCTAGGATTTCTGCTCTTTGTACCATGCTCTTTACAAATCCGAGTTTCCTAGAGTATAAGTTTCGGATCCCACAAAGGCTAAATACATAGTAGATTATCTCATATTCAGTAGTCATGACACCTGCTGCTGAGAAATTAGCTGAAGATTTCATTTCATTTTGAAAAAGAAAAGTCTCCTTTTTGGGCAGCGATGTGTACAGAGTTCCTTTGAATAATGTCTTTAAATGGACTGAGGCAAAGCCTCTCAGGTGATTCATGAATCACATTGACATTCCAAAGAGTCGGATTGCACAATGCACTTTTGACTTTCTCCCTCTGAGCAATTTCAACTATTTGTGCTCACATGTCCTGTCATGGAATTATGTGCCAATGCAGTTGTCGGTTTCATTAGAGACTAGGATTCTTATCTGTGTGGAAACAGGCAGGAAAGTCCAGGGTAACTCCAATATCAGGCCTTGCTTGAGTTGCTTACATTTTTATTTAAATCAGTATTCACTTTCTTTATAGGGAGTCCAGTGACTTACATAACAAGCATCTGTCTATGGTGATGACAGCTTCCTTATGCAGTTCATGCCCTATCATGGCAGTCAGGAATGCTACACGCATTTTCCTCCCTTAACCCAGGCATCTCTAATATGCTCTTTGATGTAATCCCATAGTGTCTGGTTTGATAGCTGACCTGGGAAGTCAAGTGGTTGGACTCATTTTGACTTTTCTGTTTGCTTTAGCACATTCATGTCTGGGTCAGACTCAGAGGTCTTCAGAAAAGAACTGTCCCTTTCCTCATGTTACACACACACACACACACACACACACACACACATGCATGTGCACACACGAACACACCACCACCAAGAACAACAAACACTGAAACACAAGCACACAAATAAACAAAAAAAACTCTGACAAAACTAAATTTTCACTGAAATCCTTTTCAATTGTACAATTCAAAATGTAAAAGTATTAAAGCAACACTTATTCTAAAGTAACCTAAGAGCAGTATTGTAAATTAGTGCCTCTGTCACAGGTCTGACTCCAACACATATCTTTTATGTCCCTCTGTGCTGCACACCTGATTGTACAGCTAAACTCTGTTAAACAGTTAAACTTGTGTTGTTTTCAAAGGAGAAACAAATTTCATATTTATAGGAATTAGCATTTTTAAATGCTATACAGTTTACACACTAGTGCCCTGTGCATATAGTGTTTATTTTTATGGGGGATGAAATAGTATTTTGTAACTCTCTGTTTTTCTTTCAAGATGAAAGATGCATGCTTGCTGCTGGAAAGTGAAAGTGAGGATGAAGTGAGTAAGGGTGGGAGACAGAGTTGAGAGTGTCATCTCTGAATCCCTTCGGCCCAGTGTGCCTGTGTTGCACAAACACCTCACTGCAGCGGAAGTGTGGGTCTCTACTGGTTTTCGAGTTCTGTGTTATATTTGTCTCACACTTCATCATACCAGGGCAATGCTTACTGCTACACAATTTTTAGTGTTTCTATTTTCCTAATGTGTAACCACATACCACATCAGTAGAATGTGCTTGGTGACAGGCTATATTTCCTCTTGCAAATAACCTAAACAAATACAGTTCTATATGTTTCTTGCCACCTTGAAGTAATTAGTTTTAAAATGGAATCATATTGCTGGCTGTGGCGATTAAATTGGCATGAAAGCAAGATAGGGTTTTGTTGACTTGTGTTTCTAGAAAATATACAGTGTTGATTTCACTGGAAAATATTTACATCAGTGGTTTAATAAAAGAGTACTGTGAGACTGTTTGCCAGGATACACAAAATCTGAAATTGAAACTGGTGATCAAAATACACTATGCGAGCCCCCAAATCTAAAATCTAAAATTGGGATTTTGCAAGACCTTCAGCAGCACCAGCATGCATGGAAACTTGATTCTGTCACACATTAAGGGCCATACCGTTGGTACCAGTGAGTAGAGCTGCCCTAGGAACTCTGCAAGGGTTTCTTATTATCCCACCTGATAAGCAAGGAAACTGAGGTTCATATCATGTCAGTAATTTATCCAAAGTCAGAAAGATAGATAGCCGGAGAGATGAGATTTGAACAAAACCTTTAAAACCCATTCTATATTTTGATAATCTGCCTTTTATTAGGTTATTCTATATTTAAAAAAAAAAAGACGGTTTCCCATGTTCGTTAGTGACAAGAATGCTTATTCTCAGTCCCATAAATATTTAAATCAGATTTGTACTAAGTCAGTTTCTTTAGAATTCGCAAGTTATGTTAAGATGATGTTCCGTTCAAAGGCAGATAAAAAGGGAGCAGAACCAGGAGTCAGAAAATTGGGTATAGAGCTGTAGTGTCCATCGCTGCCTATGTGCTAGGTTTCTATAAGCCTCTTGGATTTTTTTGTGACATAATTTCCTTCATCTGTGCAATAAAGGACTTAGCTAATAATCTTTATACTCTTTAATAATCTTTATGCTCTCTTATTGCTCAGTTTCTGTCCTTCAATCTCTATGGCTTGTCTACTTCATAATCAGCAAGATTAAATAGAAACAGGTTTTGATTAAATGATATAGTATGGCCTGTGGGGATTGGCCCCTGGCAAACATGAGGACTGGCCTTCAACAGAGTCCCCAGAGAGACTGCCACGTGTCTAGGAGCACCCCTTCAGATGGCCCCGGGTCACATGGGTGTCGCCCTGTCACCTCTAAAGCTTCACCAACATGGATTATATAAGTTCTCTCTGATTTGAGGAAGAACTTGTATAATGGAAAGTTAGTTTTAGCGTGTCAGATTAGAATAGATTATTTGGCTGAAAATTCTCAATGCTGAAAAATAATTGCATTCAAATCAGGCATTTACCTAAGCTGTTTTCTTCTATGCTGATTTGCTATCAATGAAAGGAGTGCTGGCCCCTCTTTCCAGTACCCATTTTATTTGCTTTCAATATAGTGATGTCTAAGAAATATGTAGAATTTAAAGTAAATATGATTCAAAATGTTTAAGCATTTTACTCTTCTCTTTAAAAACTATGTAATCCTAGAGTTTATTGTTCAATTTCAAAATCTGTTTTGTGTAATTTATTTGATATATATATATATATTGATAAATAAGTAAATTTATTATGAAAGCAGGAATCTTACTTCAATAGGGGTTTTGTAATCTTCTCACCTAGACTGCAAACGCTGTACAGGCACACCTTAGAGACATTGTGGGTTTCCTTCCAGACCACTGCAGTAAAGTGAATATCACAATAAAGCAAGTCAAATTATTTTTTTGGGTTCCCAGGGCATATAAAAGTTACATTTACACTATACTGTAGTTTATTAAGTGTGCAATAGCATTATGTCAACAAAGGCAATGTACCTACCTTAACTGAAAAATACTTTATTGCTAAAAAATACTAACCATCACTCGAGCTTTCAGAGAGTCATAATCACAGATCAAAGATCACTACAACAAATACAAGGATGAAAAATTTTGAAATATTGTGGGAATTACTTAAGTGTGACAGAGACACAAAATGAGCAAAAATTTTAGGAAAAATAGGATCGGTAAACTTGTTTGACTCAAGGTTGCCACAAACCTTCCATTTGTAAAAACAAAACAAAACAAAACAAACAACAACAACAAAAAAAAACACAGTATCTGTGAAGTACGATAAAGCAAAAGCAAAGTGCAATAAAACAAGGTATGCCTGCATTAAATTTGGGTCCCCAAACTTTGGTTAAGATAGACGGAGCTAGACTATTCTGTGGTGACAGACCCCCCAAAGCTCAGTTGGTGTGACACAAAGTTCTTTGTCTCACTTATGTCTAAGCCTCACGTGGGTCCAGCAGTTGTCTTCCAAGTCTGTATGAGGGACCCAGCATCCTGCCATTTTAAACATGTGGTAAAAGAGAGCACAAGTAGCACGTACAGAGGTTTCTGTGGTCAGAAATGGGCTTTGGTGAAAACACAGCATTATGTCCGCCACAATTCCTCATCTGAATTTAGCATGATACTTTCTTCTCTTGAGGAAAGAGGCAAATACATCTTCTTCACCACACACCTCAAAACTAAAGCAAAACAGAAGAAACTAAGAGGATGGCAAGAATGCTCCAAAAAATATTTGCTCAATCACAATGAACATTGTTCTTAAATATATACTGTTTGTGAACTCGAATAAGCAGATCCAGCTCCTAGAGTTCCACAGAGGACACTGACATTGATCCTTCTTCGGGTTACCACTTTTTAAAAAAAGGTTGTGCTTCAGACTAGGGAAGACTTTATAAGGTACATGACTTAGTTTCTTCAAAATAGAGTTTATAAGGAAAACCTAACAGAAGGAATGGAACTGAAATGTCATAAAATACTTATGACACATATCAATTGCAGCTGTGAACCTTATCTGGATTCTGATTCAAAAAAACCATTAAAAAATGGGACATTTATGAGAAAATTAGAAGTTTGTATACTAACTAGATATTTGATCACATTAGAAATTATTAATTTTTAGGTATAAGAATAAAATCGCAATTGTGTCATTAAAATAAGCTTTCATATATTGTAGTGATACATACTAAAATATTTAAAACTTAAATAAGGTGATATCTAGGGCTTTTTTCAAATAATAAGGGAAGGGGGTGAGTGGGTTAGGAATAAAAGCAAACTAACCTTGGGTTGGTGATTTTTGAAGCTAAGGTCTGGGTACATTATGAAGATTTGTTTTATCATTCTATTTTGTTCATGTATATTATTTCCCACAATAAAAATTTTAAAACAACCCCCCATTACAGAATATTTTATTTAAGGGATTAATTTTTTTACTCTTGATTCGCCTCTTTTTTTTTTTTTTTAAATATTTGGATTTCTCTTCCTGTTTACTTTTTGGGGAAAAAAAAGTTCACTCATTTCACATTGATTATGGTTCTATGAGAGTCATCTTGAATAATCTGGGTAGAGAATGAAGATGCAGGTGCATGCAGCAGAATGTCCCCGGGATGGAGTGGATGCTGTCCTGGGTGCCTTGGGGCATGAAAGTGGTGTGTGCATCGATGGCTCTGATATGATATATTCATACAAGTGGCTGGTGAGATTATCTTTCATCACTTCCTGAGCATCTCCCTTGAATTTTCACGATTTCTTGAAAAAGATGAAGTCCCTTAAGAAGAAAGGATCATTTTCTGGAAAGAGGACTAAATTTTTTACCTTAGCAAATTTGACAGAACCTCTGCATCAAAAAATAAACAAATGAAAAAAAACCCCTTTTATTCCTAACCTAACAAATTGTGCTAGTTCAGTCATCATGAGAAATATTCTTCTCCAGGTATTTTGGGTCTTGCTTCTAGTCCCAAAGCTCTTGAGATTTAGCTACTATTACTTGGAACATTCTCAGTGCAGAATCCAGGGATCTCTAGAGTAAGCTCTGTGGTTACAGTTAAAGCCAACTATCGACTTTCTACAGAAACGACATCGCTTGCTTGGTTTCTCTTCCTGCTTTTCTTTCTTTCTTTCTTTCTTTCTTTCTTTCTTTCTTTCTTTCTTTCTTTCTTTCTTCTTTCTTTCTTTCTTCTTTCTTCCTTCCTTCCTTCCTTCCTTCCTTCCTTCCTTCCTTCCTTCCTTCCTTCCTTCTTTCTTTCTTTCTTTTCTTTTCCTTTTTCCTTCCTTCTTTTTCTTTCTTTCTTTCCTCTTTTGTCATCAGCATGCTTTATCAAAGGGATAAAGCTTTATTTGTAGTACTTGGAGTGAATGAGGAAAAATATTTATAAAGCTACAGTTCATAGTTTAAATCAGACCAAATGCCACGATCTTCCTTTCCAAGCTGAGGAAGTGGATTCCTCTTAAATCAGGCTCCTGAGAGAGAGCACCTAACCATTGTATCATATTTCAGGCCCTTTAACTGAACTGCAAATTATACTTTTAATATGATGAAAACTGTTTTGATGACACTTCTGTATAGAGAATATGTCTTTCAGTATTCTTCATTCCTCTCCAATTCGTTTTCCATGATATCTTCCATGTAATTTAAAAAAAGAAAACAAACTTGTTAGAGAAAGAAAAGCCCCCATGATCCTGTCATTCTGAACATCCTGGCTTTCCTTGTCACACCCTTACATTTAAATGACCTCTATGTGGTACACCTATTTGATGTTGTATAATGAGCTCATAAAATGCCTTTGTGAACTATTAAGGTTGGAGTATCACTTGGAAAATGTCAGCATTAATTCAAGGAACTTAGAAGAAACCAATTAGCTTCCTCAAATCAACAATTCAGACTTGCAGGTGGTGTTCAGGGGATTCTTGATAATGAACGCTTAGCAATATTGATCTAGAAAACTCCCTACATTACTTTAAATAAATCCCATTGGCTCTGTAGATAGGGAAGTCAAACTAAATTTGGCATTTGCTCAAATGACAATAGGAAAGAAGGTTGCTCTATAAACCAAACTAGACTTCAGAACCTTTAGCCAATCAGTCAGACAGAAATTATCTACTGAGCTTTCATCTTCTAAATAAAGACTGGAAATAAAAACAAGGAGTTCTGGCCCCACAGGACTATAAACATCACTATGTAGCACATAAAAAGTTGCAAAATCGTTGCACTGTGCTTGGCTCCTTGCATGCTCAGGGAGCATTAGGATTTTCCTTTGGAAGACTTGAGAAGAATCCATGAGGAGAAAAGGAGTGGGGTATAAGACACATGGTGGGCAGTAATGAGATAGACATTTTGATTGATGAGAGCATTTTTTTACGACTTTGCAAGTTAAACCAAGGTGAATGTGTGATTAAGATTATCTTTATCACCTTTTTTTAAAAGGATTTATTTATTTATTTATTTATTTATTTATTTATTTATTTATTTATAGAGAAAGAAAGCATGAGCAGAGGGAGAGAGGAAGAGAATCTCAGACTCTGCATTGAGCATGGAGCCCAATGTGAGGTTTGATCTTACAACCCTGAGATGATGACCTGAACTGAAACCAAGTTGGACACTTAACCGACTGAGCCACTCTCGTGCCCCATTTTCTTTTTTCTTCTATGACAAAGGGGTGAGTTTCTCCTGAAGGACATCTCCATCATTAAAGGTGGAGGATTGGAGGTCTTGAGAAAAGGAAAGATTTCTGTCTATCCTTATGGGGTCCCCCCCGGCTGGTTCAGTAGGTCCTGTCATCCTCACTTCATTTCCTTTCCTGTTTGCTCTGCTGACTTCAAGCTATAGCACCAGAACTCAGGGAAACAGCTTCCCATCGAGTGGTTCCCCAGCTCCTAGAGTTGCCTGAAGTTAAATATCTAAAACAAATCCTTTGTTACATATGATGGTTGATCACATCCTAGTGACTGCTTCCTTGACCAAAGGTAGACTCATTGAATTCATCAGTCTGTTCACAACCTTGCATTTGTCCTCCACCTGGCATTGTCTCATGACCTTGGAGACTAAGCTTTGATTTGTTTGCCCAGTTAGTTAAAAGAATTAACTGAGCAACTGTCATGTGACAGTCGCTCTGCTAGGTAGAGACACAAGCTTGAATCTTTAAGGAGCTACAGTGAGAGAGACAGATATGAAGAGGAATATTTGCTGTGAAACCACTAAAGATGGAGCGTGTGAGTCTTCATTTAAAAGAATCTCTTCCAAAGCCCCATAATTAACATTTCTTTAAAAATTTAAAAATTTCTTTTTGAAACAGTTTTCCTTGGGTATAACTGACACGTACTAAACTGCATCTATTCATTATATAATCTGATAAGTTCTGATGTGTGTAGATGCCTGTGAAATGATTAAAACCATCATAATAATGAGCACATCCATCAACGCTCAATGTTTCTTCATGTTCCATTGTATGACTTTGTCACTATATATTAGTCTGGACTTTCTGAAAACGTATATAAAAAGGATCATACATTTTGTACTATTTTTGTCCATCTTCCTTCCCAGCATAATTACTTTGAGAGTCACCCATGTGGTAGTGTGTGCCTGGTTCACCCTTTCTGGTTGCTGGGCAGTATGTCTTTGTACTGATGCACTGCTGTTTATCTCTTCTCCTGCCGATGGACATTTGGATGGTTTCCAGTTTTGGTCTATTACAAATAAAGCTTCCATGAATATTCATCTGTAAGTCTCTGTATGGACATCCATTTTCATTTCTCTTCGGTAAATATAGAGAAGTGGAATGGTTGGATCCCATAAGAAATCTACATTTTTCAGAAACTTCCAAATTGTTTTCCAAACTGGTTATATTGTTTTATATCACCAACAGCAGTGTATGAAAGTTCAAGTCCCTTCACATCCTCACCAACACTTCATAGTATCAATCTTCATCATTTTAGCTATTGAAATTGGTATGTAGTGGCATCATAATGTGGTTTTACTTTTCCAAATGGCTAATGATGTGAGCATCTTTTCATGTGTTTATTGGTCATTCATATGCTTTCTTTGGTATGGTGTCTGTTTAAATAGTTTTGCATGTTTTTTTTTTTTTTTTTTTGTATTGAGTTTTTTTGTTTCTGATTACTGAGCATAAAATTTCTTAGATATTTGGGACACTTATCCTTTATCAATATGTGATTTGTAACTCTTACATATTTATAATCTCTATTGTAATGTGCATAAATGTTTAGAAATATCATATATTATTTTTTAAAGATTTTATTTTTAATAATTTCTATACCCAACATGGGGCTTGAATTTACAATCCCAAGATCAAGAGTCAAATGTCCTACTGACTGAGACAACTGGGCACTCCAAGAATTACTTATATTCTTAATGAATTGAGTCTTTCATGAAATGACTTTATCTTTGGTAATCTTTGCTCTGAAATCTATTTTGTGTGATATTAATGCAGTTACTCTAGTTTTATGTCTATCAGTTTTAGCATAATGTACTTCCATAGTTTTACTTTTAACTTCTTTGTGTATCTTTTTTTTTTTTTTTTAAGTAGGCTCCATACCCAGCACAGAGACCAACATGAGGCCTGAACTCACAACCCTGAGATCAATACCTGAACTGAAATCAAGAGTTGGGTGCTCAATTGATTTGCCCAACCAGACACCCCTGTGTGTCTATTTTTAAAGTACATTTTTAAAATGCAGTATAGGGTTGGTTCTCAGGTTTTCTTGTCTACTGTGACAACCTCTATCTTTTAATTGAGGTGTTTAGAGCATTTACATGTAGTATGATTATTGGCATGGTAAGGTTTAAGCTAACCATCCCTTGATTTGTTTTGTTTATCTCATCTATTCTTTTTTTCCCCCATTACTCCTTTTCCCCTGCCTTCTTGTGAATTGAGTATTTTTTATAATTCTACTTCATCTCTTATATTGGCTTACAGGATATAACATTTATATCTAATTTGTTATTTCAGTGGTTTCTTTAGGGTGTACAGCATACATTTGAAACTTAGAGCAAAATGTCCATGGTGTTATGTCACCTCACAATACTACAGGATCTCACAATGTTGCACTTCCAAATAAACAGTCACGTATGGGTCGGCATCTTTGTCAGGTAAAAAGGAAGGATAGAGGAGACTGTTAACTTTAAATTGATATGAATTAATTCAAGTAATTAATAATTATTTTATTATTATATATTATACACAGCATGTTAATTATACTAGTCAAACTATTAGTATCTCACTGTAGTATATGTTATTACTTATTATGTATGTAATTCATTCATTTAATTCAAATTCTTGAAATTAGAAAGTTCTTTTTAAAAATATTTTATGTATTTATTGGGGGGAGAGAGAGAGAGAATGGGAGCAGGGGCAGATGGAGAGGGAAAGAATCCCAAGCAGACTCTGTGCTGAGTGTGGAGCCCAGTGTGGGGCTCAATGTGGAGCTTGGTTCTACGACCCTGAGATCATGACTTGAGCTGAAACCAGGAGGTGGATGTTGAACCAACTGAGCTATACAGATGCCTCAGAAGGTTCATTTTGAATTAATGTTATGTAGCAGGTGATGACACTTAACTCTTATCTCATGCAGTATGAAGAAGAAGGAAAAGGAGGGGAGTAGGAGGAAAATGATGCAGAAGGACAAGGAAGAGAGGAGATAAAACTGCTGCCTAATCTAGAGCACACTTATGAACCTCCTTCTTAAATATAGGAGTTGTTTTCTGTAAGAACTAGCTTTTCCACAAGTCTTCTCCGAGTTGTGAAAAGACACAGTTTGTTTCCCTTAGCCTCAACTACCTGCTGGCTTATCCTCACATTCCACCTGGGTTGCCGTCAGGAGCGTTATTTATTCTCCTCATCTTGCTCTGCCTCTCAAAGACTCTGCACATCTTCCCTGAGCTCAAAATCGGACCCTCTGAAACAAGTTTCCATTTACTGCCAACATTCTACTCCTTACGCGCTTGGCTGTAACTGTTCTGTCACCATAACGGATTTTTTCTTTCCCCTCGACAGATGAATTCTTTTTGTTTTCCTGATACTGGTTTATGTGATGCTTGCTATGTGTTCACTCCTTTTATAGAAGCAGGAACAGAAGGGAATGGGGACACAGTGGGAGGAAAGAGGCCCCCAAGAGCATATGATCACCTGTCCCTGCTCCACGCTGCCCCATCTTCATGCTCCCAGCTTCTGGTATCTAAGGTCCAAAGGAAAATGCACACACAGATGTCTCAGCTTTTCTCACCTCAGAAAAGCATCTCAGGAAGTCACAGCACAATAATAGGTCTTATTCCTTAACATTAATAAAGCCTACAGTGATGGATGCTGAATATAAAACAGGTTGGTGTAATATCTGCTTTTTGAAAAGCTGAAACTCAAAAGATAGGTTAGAGTAGGCAAATTCTACAGATGGACAAAGGATGGAAGAAAATAGGAGGGAAAGGGACAGACACCAGATGGTCAACTCTGCACTTCCTGTCTGCTTTTCCTCCAGGATCACTCTTCTGGGGAAGGACCCCAGGACTTTCTAGAAGAGATTTCTCTTTCTCTCTCCTTTGTTCCATTAGCTTGTTTGTATTTAATCAAGGTTTGCTGTAAACAGTAAAGCCAAGCTTCTCTTAATCATGCTTGCCATTAGGAGGTTTAAATACAAAACTCCTACTCAAAATTACAGCTACATTTTGATGAAAAACCTTCCCAACCCACCTCATTTTACATTTTTTCCCATTGGTTTTCTAAACTAGGACTGGAAAGTGCTAATAGAGTGTTTTGGAACTCAGAGTTATTTGTGGTTTTCTAAGTCGCTTAAAAAAAATTTGGTCCCACTTACTGCCTTATCACCACTAATCAGGGCTTACGTGTGACTGGAAAATTAGAACTTTCACACGTGGCAGGCAGGAGACAGAGAGGCATGGTCTCAGAAAGAAAACATCCAAACACTGATGTGATTACTAAGGACAGAATATTCCCTTGTACCCGTGTGGTTCTGGAAGTCATCCAAGTTATTCATAGCTATGGTGACAGGATTGTACATTATATTGTTTCCTCATCGACGAGAACGGAATGTCAGGCTGTGGGGATTGTGACATGGAAAGTATGTGGGCTGGCTCTGTTGTGTTTTATTTTCTCCTTTTGAGGCCTTTCTGTCCTTTGTGCTTTTACCACTGCTTGTGGGCAAACATCTTCGTGGATGATGAACAAGAAATGACATCATGGAAACAGTCTGGCGGTGACCCACAAGTGATTCAAAGTAAGGTGCATGCACTGGGCCCACCCTCCGATGTACACAGCAGGACAAGGGGCAACTGGGTTTCCCTCATGTGGTCTGATCCACTGTGGAGAACAAAGCTGCACCTCTGTATTCGGGGCCAATGGGTTGAGATGCTTGTCCTGTCTTACCTTGGCCTCAGACTCCCATCTGGTCAGAAGGAGTAGTTTCATTGCTATGAGGGAGCAAAGAGAGACATGGTTGGTGCCATGGTGGGGCAGAATGAAGGAGTGAATGGGAATTACCAAAGGTCACAGCAAAACACAAAAACCCTGAGATGACATCAAATCATATGCTCCTCTGTTCTTGTTGATGCATGTCTTCGGTTGTTTATGCACAGGGACATTTTACGTCTGTTGTACAAGATTGAAGAATTTTTGTGGGTATTCTACAAGGCTCTTTACAGGGACCAATCTCATCAGTCTTCATTTATTCCTTGCTCTTTCCCAGTTTTGGTGGTGGCATTTGGTGAATTGGGGAGGCACCCTCCTCCATGTTTGATAATTAACTATCCTCTCCAATCAACCTGTTCTCATACAGCTGGATTTTGTTTTAAGAATTACTGCTACTCTTATTCTACTCAATGGTCCTGATCTTTATACACTCAAGACCTGGATCTCCAACTTCTTGTATTTTTTCTGTAAGCCCTGGGACCATAAGTGCTTAACAATATTGATTGGTTGTATCAATGAGCTCATCTATTCCCTTTGGAAATCTCACTTAGGAACTCATTCATTCTGGTTTTTTACCTCCTCAGGATAATCAGGGTGGAAAGATTACTATGGACAAAACAAACACATAATAAATGAAAAAAACGTTTTTTTTAAGGGCTGTCTGGTTCAGTGTCAGTTTTAATAATATTCCATTATATAACACATGCAATGGGACAGTGGCCTTGGGCCTCCTCAACTGCTTCAGGTTTGGGATCCTCCTACATTTTATGTACACTCACTCACAGAGGAATTCTTTAAATTTCCACTTTCAGTTCTTGCCACAATTTTAGGTTTCCAAGTACCCACCATCAGAAATGTGAAAGAAGTGTGCGCTTTGGAGTCTCCCCCTTTCTCCTAAGTCCCCCATTTGGTCAGGTTAGGTGTTCCTTCCCATTAAATCATCTTTTCAACCTTACTTGCCATTTTAAAAAGATATCATTTTGACTTTGATAAGCTTTGGCACCATGAATTCCTTGTGTTTCTTTGTCTTTTTCCTTGGGCTTGCCTGAAGCAAGGTCTAACACTGGCACACCAGCAGGGAGGGGCTTGATTTCCAATTCTAAATCATTTTTATTTTCATCACTCAGAAAGAAACTCCACGCCTGGGGGATAAGTGTTGGCGGCCACTTTGAAGACGGTGGGCTCCTGCTTCTAGCACAGTTAATCCTTGAAGACATTTTCCTGTTTTGTTTTTTTTTTAACTTATATATATATATATTCTTAAAATTAACTTTGTTGCCTTGAATGAGCTTTATTCTTCTGTTTGACTAGAGACATGCCTTCTCCTCCTTTGGGGTCTACCATTACTTTTATACTTCCTGCTTGGGAAAACAATCTCGAAGCTCTTCTCTTTTTTCCAAAAAAATGTCAATTATCTTATGGTTAAGAATCACAGCATTTTAGAATAATCACCTAGACATCCTCTCCCTTCTCTGTCCCCAACACACACACACACACACACACACACACACACACCCCACATTACAAAAAAAAAAAAAAAAAAAAAGGCAGCCAGGACAGAACCTAGATTTCTATAGCCCTGTCCAGGGCTCATTGTGAATGAGTGGATACTGGATTCCTATGCTCTGCACATCAGAGGGACTGGCCATTAGTTCTAGCTTTCCTGAGATAAAATAGAATAACAAATAGGAGACATATTTCTTCTTTTTCTTTCTTACCTCAGGGCTGTCTGAGATCATCTAAGTATTCCTTTGCTATTTAAAGATCCACGGCAAGTTACGTAACAAGGCAGTAACTCCAGATAACCAACGCTTGCAGTTTTCAAACTTCCTCCATATGTACCATTTCATTTAATACTGACTGTATGTGGTGGATATAAACATTACACATCGTTTACTGTTAAGCATATTAGGCTCATGACAGGCGAAAGAATTTTTCATGTTTAAACACTTATACATAGGAAGGCAATATATTCTGACACCAAATCCTATTTCAGCCATTTCCAAATTCTGCTGTCACTCAAGACTTTCTCCCATTTCCTGGCCCACCAAAAGTCTTATATCATGATTTAAGTATTAAAATGTTTTTATATTATTTTTCGGGATTTGAAAAGGAGCAGAAGGATGTTAGGAGGTACAGTCTGATAGCGTGAAAACAGTTTCACCGGCGTCCATTCATTTATGCATCATTGCATTTATTCATCCATGAGTTGTGGGTTGCTTCATCTGCTGTGCCAAAGGCTGGAGTCTGAGGAATACCAAGGTCTTTTAAGTCCTCATGATTTAGTGGGAAGGTTGGAAATTATGATACCAACTGACAAGTGCTGTAGTGGAGGTGTATGTGGAGGACAGGAGGAGTCATTTAAAAGAATGCCTGCATCTGCTTTCTCTCCCACTCCTAAGGCTTTCTACTCTCCACAGGGCCTCTGAGTGATAGATTCTTCTTCTCATCCTATAGAAACATAGATGTATGTTCCAATCTAAATACTATTTTAGAAAATGCTTCCATCACTCCTCTAGTAAATTAGATTTTCCTTCAGATTTTTGTAATACTCTGTAGTTTGCCTTCACAGCACTTGATGACATGATTTTAAATAGTCAAACATGGAGTTATTTGTCTAACTGCTTTTCTCCCCCAAACTCTAACCTC
This sequence comes from Canis aureus, assembly GCF_053574225.1. NCBI lineage: Eukaryota > Metazoa > Chordata > Mammalia > Carnivora > Canidae > Canis > Canis aureus. The sequence continues at coordinate 3,642,699 of NC_135627.1, forward strand.
CTAGGAGCAGGAATTGTGTCTGTTTGAACAGGATCACACATTCAAGGCCAAATATGGAGTGGAGAAGCTTTAGAAAAATGTTTAATTTTCAATAAATGTACTTGCTTCAGGTGTACCATACATCAAAATAAAGCATGTTTATGGAGAAAATTTCAGTGGGCTTCTCTATGAATTTGGTACCAAAATATAAGTTCCTTTTTTTTTTTGAAGATTTTATTTATTTATTCATGAGAGACACACAGAGAGAGGCAGAGACACAGGCAGAGGGAGAAGGAGGCTCCCCGCAGGGAGCCCAATGTGGGACTCGATCCCAAGATCCCGGGACCATGCCCCGAGCCAAAGGCAGATGCTCAACCACTGAGCCTCCCTGGTGTCCCTCAAAATATAAGTCCTGCTTCTCAGTCGAAAATGTTGGTAGGGCACATTATATATCCTGTGTCTTTCTCATGCTCAAGACTAATCCAAGACAAGAGTGTAATGACACTCCTTTTCATGGCTCCCTCTCCCTCACCTCACCTGCTGAAGAGGGGAACAAGGAACCCTGGCTCTTGCTCATCCCCACCACCCAAGCAGGTCCTAGTCAGGTTAGGCACAGCCCAGTGGTAGGGGATGGGGGCGCTGCTGCCACATGCCACCACCACTGCTGTCAGATGAATTACCCACTCCACAGTTTGAACATGTGACCTGTACTCTCATAAAGACAGCAAAGTGAAGAGGCTGCAAAAGGGGTCATAGATGGAGGTAAACTAGGAAACATAGGCTATGAGAAAGCAAGCAAGAAGTAAAATTTGGAAGAGTCTGCTTTTTGGAAAGGCAGTTTTAAATTTTGGAGCATTTCTCACATTGACTTATTTTCCAGTGGTGTGCTTCTCAGGATAAAAGATCCCATTATGTTTTCTTATTTGGAGATGATACTGAAAGCACAGACCACATGTCAATTGAATTCATTGAGAGCAAATTGGTTTTCGCTTCATTTCACCCGGCATTAATGGGTTGGCATGAGCAATGGGAAGGCTTATTCTTGATTTAAGAGACGGAAATCCAAACCAATTCAGTGTTAAGTATAATGTAAAGCCTGTAAACAAATTGAAGATGGAAACTTTGAACCAGGAATAGCTATAAATGAAAATATCACTGTGACTTAAAGTATAAAGCAAACTCTAGGTGACCCTTGAACAACACAGGTTTGAATGGTGCAGGTCCCCTTGCCTGCAGATGTTTTTTCTTTGCTTGTTATAAGCAGAATCCACACCCAACATGGAGCCCAACTCGGTGCTTGAACTCAAGACCTTGAGATCAAGACCTGACCTGAGATCAAGAGTCAGACGTTTAATTGCCTGAGCCACCCAGGTGCCCCCAGGTGTTTTCTGATAAACAAAGTGCAGTATTATAAATGCATTTTCTCTTACCATGTTCTTAATAACATCTTCTCTACTTACTTTATTGTCAGAATACAGTATACAATACATGTAACATACAAAATATGTTACTTGACTCTTATCAGTAAGGTTTCTTGTCATTAGTAGGCTATCAGTAGGTTTTTGGGGGAGTCAAAATTATACATGGGTTTTCAGCTATCTATGTACAGGGGGTGAGCACCTCTCATTGTTCAAGCATCAGCTGTACTCTTTAAATATTGAAGTTGTGCTGAAAACCAAAGACTAGTGACATATTAAGAATCACTTGTGAGGGTGTCACAGCAGTTCAGAGCAGAGTGAAAGTACAAGCACAAGAGACAGAAGACAAGGACTGTTAGAAACGCAACAAACAAGCAATTTAGAACCTGTCTTCTCATCATTGACACTCTCTGAAGCCAGACTGAGCGAGCACATTCATAGAGAGTTTTGGTGGGGACTTTTACTTCCGAAGGCATCGAGTTAAAAATGGCAGGCTTCCCAGGACAGCAGAGGGAGGGAGTGATGGGGTTCCTCATCTGGGAAAATTATAATTCTCAGCACTTGGTTTTACCTGGAGGAAACCTTTGGTGACATCACTCTGCCAATGAGTATAGAAGATGGTTTGACATGCGTGAGTCATGATTTCCTTAGCTTCAGAATGATAAAGATGGAGATGGTCCCACAGAGGGAGCCAGCACGAACGAGTCCGGGGCATGTTGCTCAGTCTTTCTGGAGCACACAAATCACCTGCGGGTCTTGTTAAAATGCAGACTCTGATTCAGCAGGTCTGGGGGCAGGGCTCCCGATGATGTCATTGCTGCTGGTCCTTAGACAAACACTTTGAGAGGCCAAGAGCACCATCTGATGAAGTCTCCTATGGAGAGTAGGAAGACCTCAGGGAAGAGAGGCATTTCTCCCCATGACCATGGGCTCAGATGTTGCTGGCACCCCTGGATACAGAACTACATTGATATGCCCAGGGCTTGGTGAGAGAGAAGACATGTAGGGAATCTCCCACAAGAGAAAGGCAGTTTTGTTCTACTGCCAGACCCAGAGTGGGAGCCAGTAGGCAAAGGAGAATGCTCGCATCTCTCCTCTCATCTCCTACCCATCCTCATCACATGAATTTCCAGGGTGGCCAAGGACAGTTTATCGTGGGACATTGGGAAAGGTGGGTGGCTGGATGTAGGGAGTTCCTGCACTCGGGATTGGTGGAAGGGAAATTGCCCTAGGCAACTTCTGAACACAAAAGGAAATAGAAAATAGATTTTAGATATTTGTGGTAGGAGTGTCCTACCTCACGTGGTGTGACAGATGTTGGCTAATTGTTCACCAAATGATTTCCCCTTCCTCTGGGTCATAGGTCAGGGCCATTTCCCATCTTGCTTTCCAGTTGAGTCACCATGCAGATGACTTCTTGCCAATGGAATATGAGCAGAAAACAGGCTGACTCCTCCATGTCCAGCCTTCTGTGCTCCAATCCACCTGCTGGCTGAACAAGGAGTCCTCCACAGGCCTCTAGGAGGTTGTAGACATGGGAGGCAAGAAGGACCCTTGGTGTCTGGATGGCTGCTTGGGGTCAACGTGTAGGACAGTGACTTCAGGGAGTAAACTAGAATAGGGACACAGTTTTATTGTGTAGAGGCACTAGCTTCTGTGGTTGTTGGTTCAACTAGTTAGCCTACCTGAGAAGAAACACAGGGTTGGATACTCACTAGGGTCTAACACCAACTACTAGGAGTAAAACTGGGAGACATAGTAACTTGTATCTTTAATGAATTTTTTCTTAGTCACTGTGGGCAAACTTTTGGGTTGTGAATGCTCCTGGCACCAACTCTCTGTCTTTGTAGGGTTTGTTTTTCCATACGGGGCTGAGAGGTAAGTTCCTGGTGATCAGTAACAAGAGAATGTCGCCTCAAATTCCCCCTACCCTGACCCTTCACGGTCTTCAGGAGCTGAGGCCATTACTATGTGGATTTCCTGTGGCTTCTCTTCTCTTCTGCCGGGGAACTTTTCTTGCTTTTTAAAATAGAGAATGTTATCTTTTTATAACAGCCTCTATGCCCAAGGGAATAACAACAGTTCACCAATTGCAAAGTTTTCTGGAGACCTATTTCTCCCACAACCACGTGTATGTACAGGTGACTTATATAGAAAGGGATCCAAAAAGTGACTTTTGTAATATTAAGGTTGGTTATTTTATTCAATAGTAATGCTGATGGACCCTAATAGGGACTCAGTTGGGCAAATCTGCTCCTCTTGTTATCACTCAAGACCCAATTTGATTAAATTCAGTTCAACAGATTCCCAAAAACAGGTTCAGTAAAGAAAATCTTTCTTCGGAATGTAACAGAATTCATACACTTTTCAACCAATTGTTTGAGATCATGGATCTCTGGCCCTTTTGTTTGCTGAAATCTTAAAAGATCAAAACCTCAAATTGAATTTGGTTTTATTTCATTTTTCTATAGAGCTTTGATCCCCCTCTTGGGATTTATCAATAGTTTCATCCTCTTTCATTCTCTTTAGACTTTAGAAACTAAGTGGTGACATCAGGAAAATGTCATGTGGGCAAGCTCACGCACCATTCTTTGAAGCCGCACGCGTTCCCCGGGGCTATCGGGAAAGGCGAGCTAGCAGATCCCCCGGCTGTCTGCCCATGACTAATTCAAAGCAAAGCAAAGACACACTCGATGCATTCCTTTTGTGCAGCAACAATGGAAATGAATGCATAGATTTATTCACCTTTAATATTTCCTATGAGAAGACACCAAGGTCGTCTTCTGCCATTGTAGCAATCAGGTAAACTACATAAAACACGGATTGCATTGTGCCAATGTCAAAGCACACAAAAAAAATTTTAGGCATAAATAGCTTTTTTTTTTTTTTTTTTTTTCAAAATCTGAAACCGATCTGAGAAATTAGAACAGGTAATAGAGATGCATTCTAGGCACCTAATAAGACTTTGCCTTTGAAAAAGTCATCTTTAAAGTTTTACAAAGCATGCCGGATTTTAGAGAAACTTACTGGAACCACAATAATGGGGCTGCCCGGGGGTCTGCAGTACTCAGAGAAAGTGAACAGACTACAAAGGTACTTCTTTCCAGTCTGTCACTCAGCATGCTACAACGCTGTGCTATATGGGTATCTTTGTAACTCGCATGGGTAGAACATTGTAGTAGAATCTGTTTGATAAAGTCATTGCTTATGAATAAGATGTAAAGGAAGTAGAATGGGGAGAGAGAATGTATTTTTAGTTTTTTGAAAGCAGTGCTACTGTTTTGGGAAACCATGAGCATTGCAGAGAATTTACCATTGCACCATAAATAGAAATATAATTGCTTTCATCTGCATTACATGGATTTTTATGTGCAGCTAAAAACAATTTGAAAAATGTAATGAAATTATGCTGAACTTTTACTCAGAACACAGTTGTTTTTCTTTCAGCTAATTTAATGGTTTTTTGTTGAAAATTTCCTGATGAGAATAAACATAAAAATAAGTCCTATTAACTTTTAGCTAAAGATATACATTTAAAAGTTGGAAAAAAATTAGCAGTGCAGAGTCATAGCCAGGGGTGAAATGTGTCCCACTGCAGAATGTTATTATTATTATTTTTAAAAGATTTTATTTATTTATTCATGAGAGACACAGAGAGAGGCAGAGATATAGACAGAGGGAGAAGCAGGTTCTTCCCAGGGAGCCTGATGTGGGACTCGATCCCTGGACTAGGATCACGCCCTGAGTCGAAGGCAGACGCTCAACTGCTGAGCCACCCAGGCATCCCCAGGTTGTTATTATATAATAACCTCATGCCCTTAATTGTGATAGGAGCTGAGTTAGACATCTTGCTGGAAATTGATAGCAATAGAATTTTGGCAGAAACTTGTCTGTCCTCCTGGACTGTGGAATTCATAACACACTTTTTGTTCAACTTATGTAATGTTCATATGTGATGTTCATTTACAAATCTACGATTTTAATTGGTTGTTGCTTTTATTGGGTTGATTTATGTAAGCATAATTCTGCTAAATTAGGAACCACAATTTAAGAATAGTAATGATATATTTTTCCACTTTAGAAAATACTTTTTAAATCATTTTAACCCACTATAAACATTTTGATACTAGTTTTTAGAGACCACTCATAAAGCATTTTTTAAAAAAGCAGTAAGACTGGGCAGTGTTTGAACACAGGGTAATAATTCATACCAATTATATTGCTAAACATAAGGTCTCAGGCCCAATAATATATCATAATTCATACCTTATGGTCTGATAGCAATTAAAATGCCATCATTAAGTATACTGCAAGCATACATATTTTTTAAATCCTCCTTATGTGGAATAACATTCAGCGCTTTATCAACCAGAATAGTACCTCTGTTTATTTTGTTGATAATGTTGTGATCATCAAAGAACCATTCCGAGAGTACTTTAAGTACACACACAGACTCGGACTTTATCTCCTATTATTATAACTCTTCATACCGTTTCTACTATCACGGTTATCTTTTGAGTCTGCTGACTATCCCATCATGTCAGAACAGGTACACGGACATGTTCTGAAGTAAGGTTAATATGCACCTGAAGGTGTTCTAGAAAGTCTTCAAAGGGCTTGGTCTCTGTCTCTAGAAGGACAACAAACCTTAAATGAGACAAAGGAATTCCGAGACCCAGTACACATAAACTACCCCGGATGCCCTAGGTACCTCTAGCAGGCAACAGGTCAGCTTACACCTACATGAGCCCTAAACTGTGACTAGGTTAATAGAACAGAGGGTGGTGTCGGTTGGACCCACACGTGCTGGGGACAGCCTACTTCATGTAAGCTTTCCCTGTAAGTCTTTTTTTTTTTTTTTTTTAATTTTTTTTTTTTTATTTATTTATGATAGTTACAGAGAGAGAGAGAGAGAGGCAGAGACACAGGCAGAGGGAGAAGCAGGCTCCATGCACCGGGAGCCCGATGTGGGATTCGATCCCGGGTCTCCAGGATCGCGCCCTGGGCCAAAGGCAGGAGCCAAACCGCTGCGCCACCCAGGGATCCTTTCCCTGTAAGTCTTATCTCACAGTTTCACATACCACCGTATCTCTAACAAGTCATTTAGTTTGAAATTTTTAAAGATATATTTTGATATATATCTGATATATATAAATTTTCTGATACGCAGAAAATTTCTGCATATCAAGTTGAAAATGGCACGGACTTTGGAACTGTTAGGATGAGGTTTTACGTTCTGATAGCCTACTTAAAGTTTTAATTCCAGGATGAGTATGTAGATGGTAATTACCATGGAGGTCTACGACTATGTTAGAAATAACGTGTGCAAAGCACCCAGAATTGTCATAGCAAGTGCTCAGTGCACATTTGAAACAAGTTCTCAAAAGGTGCAACGCCTGAATGGTTTACCTTACACCCTGGTCCAAATAAATATACTGTGTGTGTTGGGTTTCTTCCATTGCTTGGTGGCTGAGGTTAGGGAGTCAGGGAGAAGGTGGAGTGAGGCAGCGTGTGGGGCTCTGAGGTTGTTAAGCAAGATGCCTCCCTATTAGCATCAGGAAGTTAACCATGTATTAATGGTGCCTTTTCAATTTCCGTATTCTGATGCTTTAACCCCCGGGTCCCTGATGATCCTGGAGGAGTTGTCCCTCCTGAGCTAGTCAAGTCCTACAGATAGTAAACCACTCCAACCACTCTGGAGCTCACACCCAGCCATCTCCTTTGTTGGTGGCTCCCTCTCCAGCCACTGTCCCCTGCCCCCTGCCCAGGGCCAGGTACCAGACAACCAGGGACAGCCTCTGACCTGGAGCATCTGAAATCCTTCAAACTTGCCGATTCTACACCGATAACCCTGCCTCACCTAGTCCTTCCGAGGGGGCTTCACAATGTAGGCTTTGGTCTTCAGGTTCCCTGGCCTCTCTGCCCCCTGACTGACCCAGGCCTTCTCCCCTGGCATGGGAAGAAACTGTCTTTTTCATGGAAATCATCTCTGGATCTGGCGGGCCTATTACTATTCCTAAATGACAAACATATTACTCTTTTTTTTTTTTTTTTTTTAATTTATGATAGTCACAGAGAGAGAGAGGCAGAGACATAGGCAGAGGGAGAAGCAGGCCCCATGCTCCGGGAGCCCGATGTGGGATTCGATCCTGGGTCTCCAGGATCGCGCCCTGGGCCAAAGGCAGGCGCCAAACCGCTGCGCCACCCAGGGATCCCCATATTACTCTTAAAACTGACATCTGCCTGCATAGCAGTTACACCTGAACGATCATAAAACCTTTCTTTTACAATAAACCCCGAGCGCCTGAAGCTTGCAGAATGCTGTAAGAACAGAAGGAAGGCCGCAGGGACAGGATGGCTTCACAACCCCTGCTCATCCCTCCAGGGAGACAGTAGCAACCACAAATAAATAAAACCATCCAAGAACACAGCTGCACCTTTTATTGGTACGGTGACTTTCCAAAGGCTGGTATGAATACAAAGTTCCAAGTAGCACTGCCTGATGGCACTGCCGAGGACTTCCGGACAGCCACAGAAGCACACGGGTAAACAGGGCGGTTGTGTTACTGGGAGGGTGGAGGAGATACAGCAGGTGAGCCATGCAGCGCAGCTCGGAGGGGACAGAAACCTTGGGATGTGGGGCACCAGCAGCACATCTCCGCGGGCTCCTCTGTATGTGCAGACTGCAAGTGGAACCGACCCGGTCACACCACTGGCTATGAATGTGAAGCCACACGTGTGCAACTGAGCTCCCGGAACCTAGGGTGACGCCAGGAGGTGACACGTGGGTAAAGAGCTCGCAGTGCACTTGAGCAGAGACATTGCACAGAAAGGCTGTGCCCTGAGGCCAGGAGAGCAGAGAACCCGGGGCTCGGTCTGTGCGCGCGCGCGCGCGCGCGCGGGATCCACTCTGGCCAAGCTAAAGCAGTGACATAGTCTCGAGGATTTCAGGTCCTTCAGGCTTAATTAAAAAATAATAATAATAAAAAAAAAAGGCGTGTGGAGGAAAGAAAATTCTAGAAATGAATTTTTTTAAAAAAATGTGTGTGTTGAAGGGAGCACCACCAATTGTATCAGGTTATAAAACAGGGTCCTAAACATGTAAATAATGATCAGGTTTGTAATTCCAATAAAACACAACTGCAAAGAAATCAAACGTATGTCCTGTAGAGTGTATTCCAGGAGAGCGGCGGGCGAACAAGAGGCGCGCTGTTGGGCTCAACAGGGCCCCGGCCCCGGCTCCGGCTCCGCGTGCGCGCCCCTCCTCTCTGCCTCCTCCCCCTGGCGCTGCCCCCCAGGTTCTCCAGGCCCTTCTCTTGCTCCGTGGGGGTAGCAAGCGCCCGAGGGCCACGGAGCCTAAGAACCAGAGTGCACGCCCCCCAGCCGGCGAGCAAGCACACGCGCAGGTGCACGCACGCGGACTCTGCGGGCCTCCGCCCGGGATCACTGCGCGCAGGAAGCACCGGTCCGGGTGGCGCAGCCCCGGCCGGCGGCCTGGAGCCCGGCGCGGCTCTGCTCTGGCGCCTGCAGCGCGGCACTCACAGGCTGGAGTCCCACAGCTCCGAGGGCAGCCGGCCGCACGAGGCCCCCTCGGGCTTCTTCACCAGGCTCGGCTTCTTGCAGGGCGGCGGGGGAGGCGCCCTGGGCTCCGAGGGGTGCAGGAGATGCTGCCAGTCTTCTCTCCCCTCGCACAGCTTCCGCCTCCAGTCCAGGAGCTCCTGCAGGGCCACGCTTTCATTCTCGGAGAGCCTCAGCTGGTGGATTACCTGCGGGAGGTAAGGGGACAGGGAGCAGCTGTGAGCAACAGGGGAGGTGAGCCACGCGGGGTGCCTCGGGCCGGCGGGGGCAGAGCACTCTCCAGGGCACTGGCCACGAAGCCTCCCTCCCGGCCCTGCTGCATCGGGAAGCCCTCCCCACCCCCCACCCCCCATGATGGCAAACAACAAAACCTGTAGGGACAGGGACACTGGCTAAGGACATAACCCTCCAGGTGATTCCAGAGGCAGTCTGGTCTGTTTGCCCTTTGCCCTCTATTAGCATATACATTCTTAGGCCATCTCATGCTTTTTCCTCATTCATCACAGCTGCGAGGCTACTTGTAATAGAAGTTTCTGGGTCTCTGAAGGTTCGCCAGGATTCCAGGGTCCTCCCATCTGTGCAGTACCGCTCAACGGCCTTGAAGCGAGCATGACCCTACTGCTGGCTACGATGGCTTAACCCAGGGATGGGGCTACTCAGGAGGGCCCATTCACCGTCAGCGTCTACAGAGAATCACACGAATACAGAAATGGTTTCCAAGGGGGTGGGTGTGGCCAAGGACAGCCCACTGCCATATCAGAGGAGCTCAGGGCAGGCAGGGTTATCTGCACTTGAAAACACTGCAACCTCACTGTGGTCAGAGTGCTCCAGTTTGTGACCACAAATCAAAGCAGTGATCTCAACTAGCAGCTGTGAGCCCTCTGTGTCCACAGAGACAGATCTTTAGGAGCCGTTGCAGGAGAGCATCATGACTGCAGTTGTATGGGCTTCTTCCTCTCGCTTCTGTGTGCTACACATCACTATGGGAATACTGGGGAGAATTCTGGAGAAACAGGACATCTCAACCCACTGCCAAAGTAACTCATTTTGTGCTGGTGCCCTTCTCAGCCTCTCCATCAAAACCAAAGAGTAAATGAAAGCAGGACCTAGCGGTTGGCTCCTATGTGAAAGCAATCACTTGGCAATAAGGGCAATCGGTGCTCTATTCTAGAACCAACACCTACACCTGGACTCCCGAGCCTACTGTCTACCTGTCACGGAAGAAGAATTTAAAGCTAGAATCAAGGAGATGGGCAGAAGGTCAAGACAAGGTGATAAACCACAGAAGCTGGGCAGTCAAACCCAAATCTGCAGTGCATAACGAGATTTCTAGAGCCGGTTACTAGCAAAAGGAGGTCCCCCAAATTGTGCAGAAAACCAGAGAAAAATCGTGTAAGTGTGAAAGATACGACTGTGACTGTCCTGACCCTGAAGGGACCTCCAGGATTCCATGCTGAAGCAGCATGCCCTCTGGAAAGGGTCTTTTTCTCCAGTGTCCAGGACTGCACCAGAAGGACCTGGAAATGAGATCCTCCTGCTGGGAAGGCTCCCGAGGAAGCCAGACTGACTGTATGCTCAGAGAAGTGAGCCAAGAAAGGGAGAGTGTAAAAATATTTTTTTAATAAACACTTTAGAGTGCTAAATATGTATCAAGTACTTTTCTAAGCACCTTAGAAGCATTAACTCAGCAATCCTCCTGAGAGGATTGCTCCTGTACAGCACCCAGCCTTTCATAGATGAGGATATTGGGACACAAAGAGGTGAGGGAATTTGCCCAAAGTCACATGGAAAATGGTGGAACCAGCCGGTCAGCTCCAGAGCGTCTTCTGAAGTCTTACTCTGCACTGCTTATCACTGATTGAACAACTGTTTTCCAGGACCCTATCTACGCTAAAGGCCATGCTCTCTTTCTCCCTTCCTGACTTCGGATCCAGTGGAATCTGTACGCTTCCTTCACTTCTGTATGTTAGCTCCTCTACTCTCCACTTGTGTACGCTTGGCGATTACATTTAGCTGCAATCTCAGTCACTGTATGGATACTGAGCACCTGTATATATGTTCCTTGGCACATGGTCAGCCCATAGTAGTGATCTGCAAAAGATACTGCCATGGGATTCGTTCTTATGAGAAAGTATGTAGTTGATGGAAGAATATTTCTACCATCTCAGCTGATTTTTTCCTCCCAACTTCCTTGAGGTATCATTTGTGTTAAGTAACATAACTTCACATTGATCTAATTAGAAACAAAACAAGAAACCTTCGCATCTGCATAGGATTTTGCAGGTCATGGCAGGTTATTGTTCCCATTGTAAAGATGCACAAAGAAAGAGATAAATTACCAAAATCGTATATTTAGAGCATCAGATAGCTCTGGCAAATGGAGAACCAGCGAAACTAAAATTATGGACAGGGAGAATCTTTCTCAACAGATAATTACCAGCTGCTCCCCCCACCCCCCACCCCTTCCTGGGACTTTGCCAATCCTGAGTTCTTCTGTGGGTCTAGAGAGCCCTTTCTAGAAGAAAGAGAGACCATACAATATCTTGCAGTTGTAGGAGATTAGAGACACAAATCAGGAATTGGAGGACCCTCAAATGATGAGCATTTTCCCCAAGAGACATTTGTTAAGTTGTTCAGATGTATGCAGGAGTGCTGCCTTAGGCCAAAAGCTTATAAAAAGCAGAGTGAAATCTGCTACAATGTCCAAGGTGCTACAGAGGCAAGAATCTGGGGTTGAGGGGAGCGAGGCGGGGGGGAGGTAAAACCCTCAAGCACCTGACTAGTCTCATCTTCAAGACTTGCAGATTTTGCCCGGAGTGGGACACACATTGGAGAGCAGCCCGGGGACTCTGAAATGCACAGCTGGAGCGCATCTGTGCATCTGGTCTCTGCTCTCCCAGAGCTGAAGAACAAAGAGACCTGACAAGTTCTCTGGGCCAGAGCACAGCAGGTGCTGCCTGGGAATCAGAGGCAGAGGAGAGGCAGGCTGGTTCTGCACCACAGCTCAGCCCCTGACTGGACTGAGGACGTCCTCTCTTGCCTCTGACCCCTAACGGGATTGGTAGAATGTCTCAGATAGAGTACATTGTCTGCAGCATCTACAGTTTGTTTACCCACAACGCTGACTGTGTGATCAGAAATTACACGCGGAGAGACCAGGAAATTCCAAAATTCGAAATTCCAAAAATCGAAGGACAGAACAGATTTGCAGATGATCCAGATTTAGGGTGAGTTGATAAAGACTTTAAAATACCTATGATGAAATGCTTGGGAGAGAGGAAATGATGGACAAACAGAAGAGATAGCCCAACAGACACACATGAAAGGAATTCCAGAAAGAAAAGATAGACAAAGAATGTGACAAGGCAATACTCAAGGAGATAAGTCTCCAGAGCCCGCAAAGGGCATCAGTACACACACAGTTAAGAAGCTCAGCAAACAGCACAAAAGACACACACACACACACACACACACACACACACAGGCCACTGCCAACAGCAAGAAGATATAAGGCGGATCATAGTAAAACAAAGACAGAGGAAAAAACTTTAAAATCCAAACAGAAAAGACACATTCCATTCAGTGGAACAACAATGAGAGGGAAAGTTGACTTTTTTTTTTTTTTTTTTTTTTTTTTTTTTACTAGATCACTGGTTTATTATTAAAGGATGTAACTCAGGAACAGCCAGATGGAAGAAATGCATAGGGATGGAGAAAGGACAAGGAACTTCCACATCCTTTCTGAAAGCACCACTCTCCCCAAATCTCCCTGTGTCTTCCAACCTGGAAGCTCTATGAACCCTCTGCTTTTGGTTTATTTATTTATTTATTTATTTATTTATTTATTTATTTATTTAATAATTTTTTTATTGGAGTTCAATTTGCCAACATATAGCATATCACCCAGTGCTCATCCCGGCAAGTGCCCCCCTCAGTGCCCGTCACCCACTCACCCCATTCCCTCACCCACCTCCCTTCCACTACCCTTTGTTCATTTCCCAGAGTTAGGAGTCTTTCATGCTCTGTCACCCTCATTGATATTTCCCACTCATTTTCTCTCCTTTCCCCTTTATTCCCTTTCACTATTTTTTATATTCCCCAAATGAATGAGACCATATAATGTTTGTCCTTCTCCAATTGACTTACTTTACTCAGCATAATACCCTCCAGGTCCATCCATGTTGAAGCAAATGGTGGGTATTTGTCATTTCTAAGGGCTGAGTAATATTCCATTGTATACATAGACCACATCTTCTTTATCCATTCATCTTTTGAAAGTGGACTTCTAAGCAGAAGCCAGGACACAGTGAATAGAAGATTCAAGTACTGGAAGCAATTCAACCTAAAACTATTCTCAGTAAAAGTATTCCCCCAAAAGTGAAATAAAGATATTTAATTAATTAATTAATTATTTTTAAAATATTTTATTTATTTATTCATGAGAGACAGAGAGAGGAAGAGGCAGAGACACAGGCAGAGGGAGAAGCAGGCTCCATGCAGGGAGCCCGATGTGGGGCTCAATTCCGGGTCTCCAGGATCAGGCCCTAGGCTAAAGGCAGGTGCTAAACCGCTGAGCC